>NC_085140.1:10382696-11033466 GCF_024139115.2 Armigeres subalbatus | reverse complement strand
TAGTTACGTATTGTTGATGCTCAGCACAAAGCAAGACCATGCTGAGGGTGGCTGGGTTCGATCCGGTGCCGGTCTAGGAATTTTGGATTGAAATTGTCTCGACTTCCTGGGCATAAAAGTATCATCGTGTTAGCCTCATGATATACGAATACAGAAATGGTAACTGGCTTAGAAACCTCGCAGTTAATAACTGTGGAAGTGCTGCCAAGCTGCGAGGCGGCTCTGTCCCAGCGAGGGATGTAATGCCAACGAAAAAGAAAAAAAATGTATAAGCGAAGTGAATTAAGTTAGAATATTAAATTAGGTGCACTTTGGGCAAAAAAAGTGCAAGTTTCACACATAACCTTTCGAAATGAACCTTATGAAACAGTTAACTAGTATCTCCTCTTCAATTTCGGTTCTAGTAGCTATGTTTTTGATAAGGAATTTCTGATACAGAAAAAAGTTTAAAATGAATCTATAAGCAATGTGTAGCTATGAGGAGCCACAGAAGAAAAAACAAACTAGATTAAGTTTATGGTATTTGCAATCATTTAGAATTGAATTTACGAACAATATCAAACACATACTTACACCTACAGATGTATATCCACTAATGTATCAAAGTTTCTGAAATTCACTGAAATATCGTTAGATAAATTTCCAACAAAATCAGGTTTATATCGTTATCAAACACCGATTTAATGTAAGATTGAACAATACCCTTACAGAAACATCAGCAATATGCCATCTAACACAAAAGCGAAGCTACTTTTTGCCACACCAGATGGATGAGTAGCATCAAAAGAAGAAAAAAAGGTAGCCTTTATTATAATCCATTTCATTTTCGATCGTCCTCGCCTGCAAAGGTTCCCGGTTTATCTTTCCACCCACTGGAAGCGCACAATCAGGCACGCTCGGGCTTTCTCTAGAAACGCTTTACCTTTCTGTGCAAAGCTACAATAGCCCTTCCCAAGCATCCAATATCTTAGAATATGTTCAAAGCCATATGAGATGTAATGCAAAAATGGAAATAAGGTACTGGGGCAAATGGAATGATGAAACCATTCCAATGATTTAGCGTGTTCCATTGTGAAGATTCATTCTGGTAAAAGTTGCCTGATTTTTATTTTGATAAATTTAACGAAAAATATGGTTTAGTTGGAAATACTTTGGTTCTTATTCCATTATTTTATAACCCTTTAAAATCTAGGAATCAAAATAAAACAAGACAAATCGATCCCTTTCGTTGGCTCTGATATTCAATTTCACTGCATATATGGCCGAAAATTTAGCCACATTCACGACCAAACTAATTTGTACCTATTGAATAAATAAAAGATATGTCTCATTCAATAAATTCACACTGTTGTCGTTTGCTGTTAAATACATAACGGGAAGTATGATTCAATACTAAACGTTTTTTAATGCGCTTTTCTAACCCTCAGAGCAAATAAAAATGCCGAACAAACATCCTTTAATTGTTTTAAAGAAGGAATTACACGTGCTTACCCCATTGTACTTTAGATAACACGAAGTAAGGATTTCAAGCATCCAAAAGAGAAACCGAATCAGGAGCAATCTGAATATTAAGTTTGTGTAAATCATGGGTTGGGCCGTGCTTCTTCTCGAATCATGTAACTATAAGGAGCATATGTGTCTGAACCAGAACTCTATAACCAAGCATCATGAAGGTTTCTTCCAATGGATGAATGTAGATATTTGGGTAAATATAAGGAAGACAGTTTTGTTGTTGTTACTGATACCAAAATAGATAACATTTGCACCGACCCACCGTTCGATTCAGTGCGGATTGATAGTTTATTCTTCAAACAAGTCCCAATCAATTTCCGGTAAGTAGGCATTCACGAAGCACCAGTCGGCAAGAAGCGTATGTCTGCCAATAGAAAGCAAACAGCTGCTCACCACCACAACTGACTGCTCGCTAAACACATCACATAAATGGTAATGGCTTCATACGAAACTCCGTGTCTGGGCAATGTTCAGCCGCACTCTAAAGCAAACGATTATTTATAACATGTAATTTCTGGTACATACATTAAGCCTATTAAGCTGCCTCCCGCGCTCGGCCAAGACCGTGTGTGCATGTGATCCTTAGATTAGAATAATAAATACGTACACCGGGCAGGTCTCCATTTGGACAAGGCTCTCTCTCACTCTGTAATCAAGGAAGGTTTTCATTCAAAGCTGAATGGACTTAGTTGTAGAGATTCAATCGGGCGGGCACTCGAAGGCCCATCATTTATCATGCATCGTTTGTGGAAACGAGTGGTGCCTGCGCTGGATGGCATGGGTGCGGTCCACCCTCCAGGTGAGAGCATTTCTCTAATGAAACAGTCGTAAATTACAAAATGGGACATATTTTTGCTCGGCAGCGATGCACGGGGCTTTCCAGTAGGAGACGATACGTGCCTTGGAAAATTAAACTCACCCGGTCGTACGTTGGATCTTGGAGGTACCGTAGCTTGGGGGTAAATTAATCATTCTTTAGCAGTTGTTTAGATAGTTTATAGAAAAGTAATAGTTATTATCGCACAAAATAATTCATGCGCGTTTGAACAGTTTTTTAATTTACCTTTCATTTGGAGCGTGTACACTCTTCATATCCTTTTCCAAAATGAACTCTGCTACACTTCAACATCCCAAAGTTTATTCGTGGAAGTGCTTCCATTGTCCTACCTATTCCTTAATTGACCAACATTTAAACGTAACCGGCGCAGGTATTGCTCAATTTTGAGACCTTGGTTTTAACGCATTGAGGATGATGTTAGCTCCAAAACATCATCTTTTGATTCTTTGTTGTAATCAGAGCCGACCTGACAATAAGGGCCGTGGATGGTCAATCATACTCAAACTACTTGATGCAGTACAAGAGGAATAACTTTGGTCGCTGATCAACTTACCCTCATCGTACGGTACATCTCTATAATTTGCTATTCAGTGTTCGTGCTTGCGATTTTCCGTTCTGCTTATGGAGAAAAGTTCGAAAGCAGTGCAACCTAGTGGTGCATTATACTTCAAATGCTACCTTTTAGCAGACCGATCAGCTGAGATTTCCCAGTAAGGGAATAACGAATCGAGAGGTGAAGAATCGGGAAAATTGAGATAGCGCCATACTAACCGGTCTTTCATTTTTTTTGTAATCATAATGGTGGAAGTGGTATTTCAAAAGCCTCAATAAGTTGCCCTAATCATATACTGTTATGAAGAAAGAATAACTCGGTCTTCACTGTTGCCATCTTATATTTTTCATTTTAAGTTAAATGTTTTACGTGTAAAATAGACCAAGTTTCGCGAATAAATGATAATTCAATTTAATGCTATCTATAGTGCATGCTATCTATAATTTTGCAGCGTTAATTCAGAAGATAAATCATAACATAAAAAACCCAGATTAATCCACCTAGCGGTGATGGTGCCTTTCTCGTTCGTTCAAAAGGTTTGGAAAAATTTGGAAGAAATATGTGGATTGGCTTATTTTCATATTTGTTTATGTATGTATGTATGTATGTAGTTAGCCACCATCCTGGCTGGAGTCTTGTTTCGTATTCGGTTCCACCTTCAGTAAGGTCAAATTTTTATAATTTTGAATTCAACATATTGCTGTATGAAAGGCCAAATATGGGGTGGTGGACCTGAAGAGACACTTACACTAAACCACGGAAAATATAAATTCTTCCAGCAAAATGATCCAACAAAAATAATAATGAATTTGCAATTCTTGTTAAGCTTTCCACGGGATGGTTTGTTTGAAGAAGGGCGTCAACTGGTTAACAACTGTGGAGATAAAAGTAATAGACGCGAACGACTGATACTTTCCTTCCTTGACTCTGATTGGCTACAGGGTAAAAATCCGTTCCAGAAATGAGAAAATAATTCATGATTCCATGAATCCGTCGTTTTCATGCCATGAAAATACACTCATGAATATAAATGATTTCAGATTTATTTTCGCGTAACGCAACCAATGCGTTACAATTTAGTTGTTGTAAATCGAACGAATAAAAAAGTTCATCAGGGGATTCGAACTGAGTACAGAGCGAGTCCGGCGCTACCTCTCAGTCGTTTTTACTTCTTGGGAATGGAGTGTTCGAAGTATAAACGGTTATGCATACTGTCGACTGATGAGGATTGCCTAGTACCATGAATAATGTTCCTGAAATCATGAATTATAATCATGCTCTAAGAACTGACCTTGATTCATGATTTCATGATTTTTATCATGCCTGTGGGTATGCATTTGTCCGTGTACCACTTCATTGTCCAATTGTACCATTGATGCCCTGATGCACCCTCCCAGTCCCATTTTCTATATTTACAGTCAAATTTATTGTAGAGGAAATAAAGTGGTGTTTCGGCTGATGAATACCGTTATCCCTGGACCTTGGCCTGATCTGAAAAATATCCTGATGGCATAAAATAATATAGCATATGTATTATAATAAAATGAAATATAACGTTCCATAGATTTGCGAGCAAAAATCATCAGAGCCAGATTTAACAATAGTAAATATGTCATGAAAAAATACGAATGTTAAAATCATTTGATGAAGCAAAAATAAATATGTATATGATGAAACATTATTACATTATTTGTTTTTATTTGTTTGTTTTCTTCCTGTCTTTTTATGTCAGAAATGTATTTGAAAGTTAGAAATGATCAATTAAATCGAGGTAATATGTTCGGAGTTTTGCTAAGTTTTATTAAGCACTGAGATGCAACGAAAGTTTCTATGTAGTGATTCTTATTGATCACAAATGTTTTTCAACTCAATAATAGCATATTCATATTAAGCATTTACGAGGATTTAGAGTGATAAATTTCATATGAAATGAAAATAGATGAGCAATCCTGATATCAAGCTACTCTTCATCATGTGAGTAAAGTCGTGCTCTGAATAGGCTATAACAGAAGACATTTAATCTGTAATAGATTAATACATTAAAAAAATATCAATAAATTACGAGCTAAAAATCACAGGTGAATATGATGAAATATAAACATTTATTGAGTATAATTGCAAGAAATTTGATGAACGTAGTAAATTATTGAAACCAATGAATGAAGCAAAACCGATTGATACCGAAGCTTGCTGTCATCTGATCGAACATTTTGTTCACCTGGTTCTGAAAAAGGTAATTCTACTATGGGATCACTAGAAAAAAGTAGGTTCTGAAAATGGTGGCTCTGGTATCGTAATCATTGAATATTTTTATTGTGCCACCGCCGAAAAGTAGTCGAACCTCCATTAGTCAAAACGAAACCGAAAACAAGTTATTTTGTATGGTAGAATTGATTCTCAAATGTAATTTAATAATCACAAATTAAATGTATTCTTAACAACAGAATATTTCATAGGGAGTCTCGTAATGCATTACGAATATTATAAACATTTAGAAGGAGTAAAACGATTATAAAAAGTAAAATAATTGAATAAAACGTTACGATGTGTAATATATGATAACCAATACGGAGACATTGAGTTTGATATTTCTGTTGGTAAAAAATAACCCTTTAGCTGTTGTACACAATATACAGTTTATTTTATGAAAATACTGTTGAATACACTGCCATATGATGAAAATATTCCATATAATTTGCTATTTGAGCTCAAAGAGTTTAAAGAAATTTAATAAAATTGAAATGACTATATTAGAGGTGATGGACATTATGTGTTAAAAAAATAGGAATGAAACAAATGTAAAGAATATGATAAGAATAATAAAATCAATAAAACATTCTGAAAATATTAATTATATGGTAATGAATTAACAATAAAATTCACTTGTCATAAGACGAGTTCGTACATCCCCACCACTCATTCACCAACTGTACCTGACAGATACGTACCTCGACCCTAACAGTAAAGTTGTCTTCAGTTCTCTGTACTTGACTGACTTCGAGACGCCGAAGACGACCCCACGCTGAGGTCACGAAACACGCATCTGTCAAGGCACAATCATGTTGGAACCAAATGGACCTACAAAATCGTCTTATGACAAGTGAAAATATTCACCAAAAGCTCAAAATAATTCTTCAGGCTGACTACTTACCCATAATTTAAAGACTTGTGCAGCTCTTCGCTTCCGAGGTGGTAATCCCTGAAAGATCTCCAGCGATGCCGGCGGCACTGGTTACCAGTTTCCCACCGACCAGTGAGCTGCTACACTTTCACGTGAGCACTATTGTCAGCTATTACGATCTATCTCATTGATCCGAAAAAACACGATCGGCTAACGGACGCCTTTCAGGGCCGCATGGTCTCCTCGGGGTAGGTTGTTGGTTAAGTCGACCATTCTTACCCGCGGAAGAATTTGTACACCAACAATTTTCAAAATTTGAACAAGACAAAATGTCACACGCGAGAAAAAATGTTTATGTTTTAAACGATGCCGAGTGTTTTTTTTCATATTTGTTTATATGCATAAAAAATTTCGCCAAATGCAATTTGTTGCAAACAAATCGGATGAGCATAAGAGCAAAAATGGCATTTTATTTTGTAGTTTTAAAATTAGTATTTTCGCATAACTTTTGACCCAATTGTACGATCCGGCCAAGTTTCTATAGGGAAACAATGGGACAAGATTCTGCGTCGAATGCAATCTGTTGTGAGACCTGAGGTTAACATATTGCACATCAATCACAGTAACTTATATATGACCGGATTCAATCACAATATGGTTACTGCAACCAGATTTGTTAAACTTGTGTTGCTTGGGGAATATATGAAGTCTATGCTAAAAAGTGAGCTAGACTTTTGAACTCTTTTTTGCAAAATAGTAATTTGACCATAACATCTAAGCCCAAGTCCGATCTGGCCAATTTTTAATAAGAAAATATGAGACACCTGCGTCGATTGTAATTAATGCGAGTAAATCGGTAGAGGAAAAGTGCCTGAAAAATGAGTGAGTTTTTTAGCGATTTTTCCAAAAAATGGTATAATTTTCGATCCCATAGTCCGATATGGCCACTTTTCAATAGGAAACAACGGGACAGGATTCTGCGTCGAATGCAATCGTTGCGAGAAAATCGGTTGAGATAAGTGCCGAAAATGAGTGACATTTTTACGCGATTTGTATGAATTTGTATTTTGGCCATAACTCCTGATCCCATAGTCCGATCGCCAATTTCAAATAGGAAACAAATGAGATTCTGCGTCGAATGAAACTTGTTGCGAGCTAAATCATTAAGGATATGCCTCGAAAATTAGTGACATTTTTACGCGATTTTTTGTAAGAATTTGTATTTTGGCCATAACTTGATCCCATAGTCCGATCTGGCTGATTTCAAATAGGAAAACAATGGGACAGGATTCTGCGTCGAATGAAACCTTTGTTGCGAGCAAATCGATTGAGGATAGTGCCCGAAAAATGAGTGACATTTTTAGCGATTTTTTGTATGAATTTGTATTTTGGCCATAACTCTGATCCCATAGTCCGATCTAGCCAATTTCAAATAGGAAACAATAAGACAGGATTCTGCGTCGAATGCAACTTGTTGCGAGAAATCGGTTGAGGATAGTGCCCGAAAATGAGTGACATTTTTTACGCGATTTTTTGTATGAATTTGTATTTTGGCTATAACTTCTGATCCCATAGTCCGATCTGGCGATTTCAAATAGGAAACAATGGAACAGGATTATGCGTTAAATGAAACTTGTTGCGAGCAAATCGGTTAAGAATATGCCTGAAAAATGAGTGACATTTTTACGCGATTTTTTTGTATGAATTGTATTTTGGCCATAACTTCTGATCCCATAGTCCGATTCGCTGATTTCAAATAGGAAACAATGGGACAGGATTCTGCGTCGAATGAAACTTGTTGGTGAGCAAATCGGTTGAGAATAAGTGCCCGAAAATGAGTGACATTTTTACGCGATTTTTTGTATGAATTTGTATTTTGGCCTAACTTCTGATCCCATAGTCCGATCTAGCCAATTTCAAATAGGAAACAATAAGACAGGATTCTCGTCGAATGCAACTTGTTGCGAGCAAATCGGTTGAGGATAAGTGCCCGAAAAATGAGTGACATTTTTTACGCGATTTTTTGATGAATTTATTTGGCTACATGATCCCATAGTCCGATTCGGCGATTTCAAATAGGAAACAATGGGAAGGATTCTGCGTCGAATGAAACTTGTTGCGAGCAAATCGGTTATGATAATGCCCGAAAATGAGTGACATTTTTACCGATTTTTGTATGAATTTGTATTTTGGCCATAACTTCTGATCCCATAGTCCGATCTAGCCAATTTCAACTAGGAAACAATGGGACAGGATTCTGCGTCGAATGCAATTTGTTGCGAGCAAATCGGTTGAGGATAAGTGCCCGAAAAATGAGTGACATTTTTTGAGTAATGCACACACACACACATACACATACACACACAACACACACATTTCAAACAGACATCACCTCAATTCGTCGAACTGAGTCGATTGGTTATAAATACTATGGGTCTCCGGCCTTCTATAAAAAGTTTGTTTTGAGCGATCATATAGCCTTACCGTATAATTAGTATACGAGAAAGGCAAAAGGTATTGGCTAATATAACTTCCGATCCCATAGTCCGACCTGGTCAATTTTCACAGGAAACAATGGGAAAGGATTCTGCGTCGAATGCAACTTGTTGCGAGCAAATCGGTTGAGGATAAGTGCCCGAAAATGAGTGACATTTTTACGCGATTTTTACGTATAAATTTGTATTTGGCCCAACTTCCGATCCCATAGTCCGACCTGGCCAATTTTCAATAGGAAACAATGGGAAAGGATTCCGTGAATGCAGTTTGTTGCGAGCAAATCGGTTGAGGATAAGTGCCCGAAAAATGAGTGACATTTTTACGCGATTTTTACGTATAATTTGTATTTTGGCCATAACTTCCGATCCCATAGTCCGACCTGGCCAATTTCAATAGGAAACAATGAAGGATTCTGCGTCGAATGAATTTGTTGCGAGCAAACGGTTGAGGAGTGCCTGAAAAATGAGTGACATTTTTACGAGATTTTTACGTATAAATTTTATTTTGGCCATATAGCCTGATCCCAGTCCGACCTGGCCAATTTTCAATAGGAAACAATGGGAAAGGATTCTGCGTCGAATGCAATTTGTTGCAAGCAATCGGTTGAGGATAAGTGCCCGAAAAATGAGTGACATTTTGCGTCGTTTTGTGCACACACACACACACACACACACACACACACACACACACACACACACACACACACACACACACACACACACACACACACACACACACACACACACACACACACACACACACACACACAGACATCACTCAATCCGTCGAACTGAGTCGATTGGTATAACACTATGGGTCTCCGGGCCTTCTATAAAAAGTTTGTTTTTGGATTGATCATATAGCCTTTACCGTATACTTAGTATACGAGAAAGGCAAAAACATAAAAAGAATTCAAAGTAGTTGATATTTTACGCTTATATTCAAAGGAATTTTGCGTAAATACTAAAATATAACCCCGTTGAAAGAAATCTCTCGAAAATACTTAAATGATTGAATTCGAAGGAATTTTCCGTGGTCTTTCAAAATAATTTCTCGTAGAATTCAAAATAATGCCAGAAATATCGCTAATGTAGTTCTCATGAAAAATGTGGACAGGGTTCAATATTAAAACACTGAAATCAATTTGTTTTTCAAGAATTATTGCTTTCGTCTATTCAGTGGACAGTTATTAGAATTGGAACGAGCTTCATTGATAAATAAAATTATTTCGTCAAACATAAAAATTGTTCAACAAATGGCAAAATAATTCTCCTCACATAGTGAAGAAGTCCAAAGTTCAAAAAGAAAAATTAAGGAATGCCGGTGCATTAAAAAGAGCATAGTATACGGTAGCGAAATCATTTTAAAAGAAACTAATACTAGAAGCAATAAAATTACTGAAATAGGAACGATCTTGGAAAGAACGATTAAATAAATTAGAACATGTGAAACGAAGGTTTTTCATATTATTTTTTTCGCGATTTATCTCATACGATTCTTTCATCTCTTTTATGGGGTGTTGAAAGCTTATCCACAGTATGGCTAATTGCCTAGATTGATATATTTTGATTTATTACATTTTGATTCGCTATACCCGAAACCATAAAGTAGGGAATTTACCATGACCATCTATATACGAGCGGAAGATGGATTGAACGAGAAATATCCCAAAATTACTCAGAAACACATCACATTTTATTGACGCCATTTCGGTGCCATCGCGTCACTACCAAAAGCTGACGCCGCATCGCCGAAAGGATGAAATCACTTTTTATACTACCGTGATTTGTCCTATTTTTAGATCCTTCGAAGTCGTGTTATTTCAGACACCACGCTCCAAAAGGATGCGTGTCTATAAGCGGTACGTGAGATCCGCTTCACGCCAAAAGTATCAGTTCAAACCGTCTCTTCTGCACCCATCCTCATGGTGGAATATTCCATATGATTAGATTCAATTCTCATCACGATAACGGTTTGATGCGTATCGCCAATTGAAATGTTTATCCCACGTAGTAAAGCGTATCCGTGGAATAGCTTCGTAAGTCACCGAATTGCCCAACGTTCTCCCTCGAAGATTGATCACCAACAAGGTCACGTACTTCGACCTTCACGGTTCTCCCACCAGTCCACCCAACCAGCACCCGAACGGTGAGAAGCCATTTATCAACATTTGTTCGTTTCACGAAAGTGCTTCGCTGCCATCGACAGCTTCCTTTGCACTCCTGCAGAGTAAATGAACGGAACAACTTTCCATTTCCCCATCATAACATGAAAACACATTGAGTCTTTAGATACGTCCACGTTGGCTAATGTGCTAAGCCGTCGGGATGAATCTTGAGAAAACTCCACTCACCGTCAAGTGGAGCATTTTCAAGAGGCTTTACTGAAAAGAACGAAGGAAGGAAAATCCATCATCAAAAATTGCCTACTTGCTCTCCTCCAACTGAGGACGAAAGAACTTTAGTGTCAGCTCGAGATTACCACGTCATCTGACATGGGAATTATCTTCATCTGGAGCGGATGAAAAATAATCCTCCAATTGACTACCAGCCCGATAATGGTTCCTTTGCGTACACAAGCTCAATAGCAAATAAGTTCCTACCTCTTCCGTGAATCCGAGCGGAAGTTTTTGTAAAGTTACGATAATAAAAATATCCCCGCTCCAGTTGTTCCCGGGGTCCATCAAAGGAATTACTCGTTATGCTGGAAATACAGCGAACAATTCCCTCTCGAGGATTCTGGCTCTCGCTAATGAGCTTTCATGCTTCCTTAGCTCTGCTTTTGTCGCAATTATCTTTCCTTTGCTTACACCACAAACCTAGTCGCGCAAGAGCTGTTGATAATGGAGGAGCCGCATGGTGCTTCGCTGGTATTATTCCTTCCACCACGACCGAAAAACTACCTTCTATCGTTCCGACAAATCCGTTTATTCCCACCTACTCGGTGTCCGCGTGTTGTTTCCCCACCCGGAGGGATTTAGTAACAAATGAAAAATCTTCAATCTGATTAATTTTGCCATTTTCTTTCTCCTTTGTCTCTTGTATTACAGGCAATGTTTGCGGTGGGTCCTGCTGTGATAACCAAGTGGAAAGTCAGCTGGAAGCGAAGGCGACGAAAAACTTCGAACGACTAGTCAAACATCACACCCGTAGCCAGCGGGGGCACTGGGAGCAGACTGCCGACATGTATCGGGGTAAGTTGAAACTGCGATGTGGGGTTTTTACTGCTCAGATGATTTGAATGGATTTGTTTGTTGGGGTTTTTATTGAAGTCTTACATAAGAGCAGGACTGATTTAGTTTGTAAATTTATATAAATTTTTCATTAATTTTGAGACACTTTTTCCGGCAAACTTAAGATTTACTATTCTCTTCATTAATACTTGATTTATTTCCAAATAAAACTATCGCAAACATTTTGAAAACAAATTTGATGATGCCACGTTGTTTTTTTTTTATAATAATGAATACTGATGCTAACTTATATCAGTATACTAGGGAGTCCCTAGTCCTTACCGTTACATTTTGAACTCTTTTTCCTTACTATTATGAAACCGTAACGCCAAATAGAAGATATAACGGGACTGTTGAAAATTACCTGATATTTGTAAAGATAAATGTTTGAATGAAAATTATGTGCTTATTTTCGTTTGAGTACAAAATCTGAGAAGTTGTCGCTGGCGACAACTCGCCTACTGTTTTCACGTGAAACATTTTCATATGAAAATTGTAATCATTATCGTCTGATAATGATTCAGCACAATAATGCTAGGGACCATTTTTCATATGAAGAAATCATCACAGATTAATTACCAATTCCCCAGCAATGAAGATGGAAGAAGGATAAAAAGGAAAGATAAAACGACGAAGGAAGAAGGAAGATATAAGAAGAACGAAGGAAGAAGTAAAAAGTAGGTAAAAAAGAAGGAAGAAGAAAATTTGGGATGCAAGCCTCTTTAATAAAGAAATAAAAAAATAAGAAAGGGAAGAAGAAAGAAGGAATATATAAGAAGGGCGAAACAAGAAGCAAAATATAAGAAGGATGAAAGAAAAAAATAGAAAGAAGAAAAAAGAAGCAAAAAAATAAAAATGAATAAAGAATAGGGAAGAATGAGGAAGGAAGGAGGCAACCAAGCAAGAAGAAAAAAGAAAAAGTAAGAAGAAAACAGGAACAATGAAGGAAGAAGAAGAAAGTAAGAATAATTGAGATGGAAGATGGAAGATGGAAGAAGGATGAAGGAAGAAGGAAAAGAAAAAAAACTATGAAGGAAAAAAGGAAGATGGAAGATAGAATAAGGAAGAAAGAATGAAAAAGTAAGAAGGAATAAAAAAGATAGAAGATGGAAAAAGGGAAATGGAATAAGGAAAATGCAAGATGGAAAATAGAAGATGGAAGATGGACTAAGGAAAAAGGAAGATGGAAGAAAGAAGAAGGAAGAAGGAATAACTGATTAACTTACCGACTCAACAAAACAAAACTCAGATCCATGTCCGATATCAAAACGTTTAACCGCTCACTTACAGAACTCACAGAACTAAACAGCAGGATTCACGTCTGATAGGAAAAAAAATTCAATCGCGAACTCAAGAAGAGAGAATTAAGAAGGATGACGTGAGAAAGAAGAGAAAGGAAGGATCAATATAGATTAACAGAAAAGGAAGGAAAAGGAAGATATAAAAAGGTGATAGGAAAAAAGGAGTAAGATGAAAGAAGATAGTAGGAGGTAGAAAGAAGGAAAAAGGAAGAAGGAAGATATGAGAAGGACGAAGGAAGAAAGAAGAAGGAAGAAGCAAGAAGGATGAAAGAAGAACGAAAAAATAAGAAAGAAATGTAAGATGGAAAGACGATGAGAAATCAGTAAGAAGAAAATAGAAGAAGGATATAGGATGAAGGATAAAGGAAGAAGGAAGTAGGAAAAATGAAGATGGAATAAAGAAGAAGGAAGAAGTAAAGAAAACGAAAAAAAAAGAGGATGAAGCAGAAAGAAAAAACGTTAAAAGGAAGAAGAAGCAGGGCATAGCAAGAAGGAAAAAGAAAGAGAAAGAAGAGAAGGAAGAAAAATAAAGATGAAGGAAGAAGGAAGAAAAAATAAAGATGAAAATAAGAAAAAAAAATGCGAGAGTGGAAAATGGAAGAACTGTTTTCCTTGAAGGAAGAAAGAAAAGGAAAGAACAGCAAGAAGAGAGATGGACAAAAGTTCAATAGAATAATCCACCTAGCAGTGATGATGCCTTTCGCGTGCATTATAAAACAAGAAAACACATAAGAGTAACAAAAGAAGCACATAAGAGAGGTCAAAACTGGACTTTAGAGAGATAGATTCAGTCATTTCCATCAATTCACATTTATTTGCGTTCATTTAAATGCATTACAGCAATTCTTGAGAAATTTTTTTTTTCGATTCTGAAATTTTTGTTTGGGCCTTGGGTAAAATGAAGAAAAAGCCATGTTTTTCCAATAACTCCAGAACACAATGGCCGATTTGGCCAATTTTAAATAGCGAAAAATCGGATAAGGCCAAGTACAAAAAACAGTCTCTCACATTTTTTTGTACACACACATACATACATACCTACATACATACACACATACAGACATCACCTCAATTCGTCGAGGTGAGGTTGCAACGGGAGGGAGGTTGCAACGATGTGCTTCGATTTGGATGAAATTTTCAGGGTTTGTTCATATATGTAAGAGAAGACATTTTGCAAATTTTCAGATTTCTCGCCTAACTTTTCAAAAGGACCTAAGTAACATTTTTTCATGAATTAATTTGAATAGCAAAATTAACAGAACAACACGAAAGCTTTTGATTGCTGTACTCAAATTAATTCATGAAAAAATGTTACTTAGGTCCTTTTGAAAAGTTAAGCGAGATTTTTTCATTAAGGGGAAGTGGGGCAAAACGGCCTTTCAAAAAATATTCTTCAAAAATCGCCAAAACCAAAAAAATGCAATAACTTTGGCAATGACTGACTAATTCTGTTTAAATTTTGCACGCTTTGCACTCAAGTAGTACTTTATACCAAGTGGTTAATATGGTTATAAAATTACTTTAAATACATTAGGAGAACATGGACTTTTTCGATAAAAAATGGTCGTTTTTCCAAAGGGAATATATTTCACCAACAGATTTAGGATAAAATACTAAACCCGCAAGGCAATTAAGGAACTAAAGAGCGCCAACTCAAGAATTTCTAAGAAGATCGCAATTTTCTGCAACACTGTTTATTCAAAAGAAAGTTCGCACACATTTCGACCCTACTTATGTTGGTGTTTTCCGATCTGGTGAAAACTGTTCAAACTTTTTTGTCTAAGTAGAAATAAAAATTAGGATTTTCCATTAGAGGAGTGTAGGGTAAAACAGTCCTTCAACAATAAATGTCAAAAAATACATCAATATTTTTATGTGAGTTCTAGCAGAAAATACATAAGTTTAAAAACACTATTTCTTCTTCCTTTATATTCATTAGAGTGGGGCGCAGTTGTATGGAAAAACGCAAACTTCGTCCGATCAAGTGAGATCAAGGTTTTTCTGAATCGTTTTGGGACCCCAATCAACTGTGCAAAATATGGGCTCGATTGGTTGTAACCTCGCATGCCGCATCGCGTTTTAAATTTACATGGAGATTAGTATGGAAAAACGTACTTTTTTACATTTTTGCTCTTGGCGGCTTCAATTTATCATCAATTACGTGACTCAATACGTTAGCATATAGTCTGGAAGATGCCGAAAGACTTTGCCGTAGAAGGTACGTAGCTGGAAGGTCTACAAAAAATGTTATAACGTTTCGAAAATTGATTGTTCAAACCATATGCAAGAAATCAATGTTTCTGCCAGCACTACCGGACAACCTATGGTTATCGAAGGGCAAACCCCATCTTCCTTCTTGTCGGCTTTTTTTCTTTGTGAAATAATTCCGGATAGCTCCTATTAGCTCTAAAGCCCTATAAGATCAATTATTTTGAAATAACACTCAGTTAAATTATTGGCCTACGTAGTTCGGCAGTGCTGGCAGAATAAACGATTTTTTGCATATGGTTTGAACACTCAATATTCGGAGCGTTATAACTTTTTTTGTGGACGTTCCAGCAACGTGCCTTCTTCAGCAAAGTTTTTCGGCATTCTTTGGGTTATACTTTAATGCAATGTGCCACTTGGTTTACGATTAACTGAAACCTCTAGTAGTAGAAATGCAAAAATATACATTCTCCCATACTAATTTCCATACAAACTTCAAACGCGATGCGGAAAGCGAGGAAGCAATCAATCGGTCCCAAATTCTGCACAGTTGTTCAGGACCCAGAATGGCTTCGAAAAACCATTGATTTGCAAAAATGACCATGACGCCCCACTCTAATATTCATCTATATTTTTCGTCTCAATAGATACGTATATCCTTCGCTGATCTATATTAGATAGCAAACTATTTACAGAACAATTTTCAACAGAAGTAAAATAGGACCAAAATAAGTGCCTTAAATATTAGCACGTCTTTCGCGAACTGAAACAAAAATTAACGGATTCAGCGAAAGTGCTTGTTGATATTTGTTAGTTCCTTAATTGCCTTGCGGGTTTAGTTTTTTATCCTAGATCAGTTGGTGAAAAATATTCCCTTTGGAAAAACGACAATTTTTCAAACGAAAAAGTCTATTTTCTCCTAAAGTAAACAATTTTATAACCATACTCACCACTTGGTATAAAGTACTACTTGAGTAGAAAAAGAGTGCAAAATTTAAACAAAATCGGTCAGTCTTTTCCAAAGTTATTGCATTTTTTTTGGTTTTAGCGATTTTTGAACAATAATTTTTGAAGGGCCGTTTTACCTTAATTCCCCTCAAAGAAAAAATCTGAAAATTTGCAGAATGTCTTCTCTTACATATATGAACAAACCAAATTTCATCCAAATCGGAGAATATCGATATAAGAGGGGGTCGCGTTTCTCGCGAACTGGCTCTTACGCATTCTTAGTATACGCGAAAAGCAAAAAGGAAAAAAGAAGAAGAAATACGAAAGAACGAAGAAGAAAAATAAGAAGGGAGAAGGAAAAAATATGAAGAATGAAAGATGAGAGAAAAAAGAAGAAAGAAGGAAGCATGAGCATGAGCATTATGACCGCACAATTCGTAGTTGCTACTCCATGATTAACTAGAACTTGTACAGAGAACACAATAAATGGGGCTTGGCATTAGCTACCCATTCTCAACATACACGTTTCGCAAGCTCAAATATGCAATAACGGCGCCGGCCACGCCCTTACGGTCATATAGGAAGGGAAGGATTGTTGGTCCGACTCTCGTTGCTACCAGAGATCGAGTATACCTCTGCATCTCCACGATTGTCTTGGGGTAGAATATCGTTTTAGTAACGAAGGATAATTTATCTGGATTCACTTTGGTATGTGATGCGATCTATGGAATGGGAAATAACACTAATTCACTGGCTCGCCTCGATTAAGAAGTGTAACCATGCACGCCCGGTGGCATATGAAAACTGAGGAGAATCGCGTTTTGGACGACCAAATGGACGCGCGGCACTCTGTATTTACTTGCCTGATAGCTACTGCAAACTATGAAAGAGCGCAATACATGTACATGAGCCACCGAACACCAAATAGATATTTAAATATTTTTGCGACGACTAAAACACGCACCGCACTTACTTGCTCGATGGCTACTACAAACTATCAGAAAGAAGAAGAAAGAAGGCAGAAGGGAAGACGGCGGAAGGAATAAGAAGGAAGAAAGGGTGAAAGAAGAAGAAAATTCCAGATTAATCGATCTAGCGGTGAAGATGCCTTTCTTGATTCAATCATTTGGTTTCGCCTTATCGCCTTATTTGTTATCGCCACTCGTCTTACACACAGTCCTTTACAGCAGTGCCGTCGATTAACTTGTAGTGCACAACATGAAAGTTTGAAAATTTGCCGTAAATCAATATATGGAGCAATCTTTACCATAATTGGCACAAATATCAATTCGGCTTCAATAACACATTTGAAATCAGAAACAAGAAATATGTTTTTCTTGCAATTTTTTCATTTTTCCGACACCAGTCATTCGAATGACGTGTGTCTCAATTGACAGAATCAATTGGAGAGAGGCACTGGTCAATTGACACGGCATGGAGAACGAAAGGGACCAAAAAATACCAACTAGGTTTACTATTCGGCGTTCAAATGATTGAGACTTATTTTATCAGCACTGCTGATAAATTGAATTTTTTTCGAATTTCAATGGGAATTTTTTTCGGAATTTACACTGGAGATTGTTTGTAGTGATTTCCATGCTTTTTTTCAGAGACTCAATGAGAGATTCTTCCTAATTTCCACGAAAATTGTTTAAAAATCATTCGGAATACCAGAACTTCATCAGGATTGTATAAAATTATTTCGAAGTTCTTATAAAAAAATCGGATTGATTGGAATCATTTGTCGATTGATTTTTTTTGCTTTTAATTTTCCGGAATGAAAAAAAATCAGATTGATTGAAATAATTTCAAAGTTCTTACAAAAAATTTCGATACGCGATTGTTTGTGTTTCTGAAAAATCACAAGAAATTCTTTTGAAATTTCTCCTTAAGATTTTTCTTGGAGTATTGTAAAAACAGAATTTTTACGAAATTGTAGCTGATGCAAAAGTATCGGCGGCGGTGGCGTGGGTCGGCGGAAATTTGTTTTTGCCTTTCTCGTATACTAAGTAGGGTATCTGTTCCCATATTAATAACAGCCCGTATATTAATCTCAACCGTCGATAAACCAAATAAAAAATCAATTTATTTACAATTGCTCACATCGTATGTACACAATAATAGATGGAACACATTCTTGAATGTTTGGAATATTATTCAAAATTTTGTTTATGTAATGTTTTAATTCGCAATAATCAAATTATTAAAAGATAAAATTATGAAGCACTTTTATTTTCATTTTCCTACCTCTGAACTGATGGTTTGATGCACTGCTCGATTGCTACTAGCAGATTCATCTGTTTTTACGCCGTTGTTTTCCACTCAATTTCAAGCTAAAACAATTCTTTTCCCACAAAATTCACTACACAGCACTTAAAGCACATCACATTTTAACTATGAATATAATGATATTTTAAAAACCAACGCGATTTCCTATAGTTTGATATAGGTTTATTTCGATCAACGTCTAAATTATCCTTGTGCGTATTCCGAAATGTTTACATGCCTTGCAGTACTCTCAAGGTTACCGACTTAGATTTTATTTCAAAGCGCTTGAAAGAACTTTTAGTGTGAAATTCAACTCTTATGTTTGTAAAATAAATTATATCGAAAAGATAAATTATGAGAAACACAAAATTGAACTGATAAGATGGAAAGCTGCAACAAAAACAGCAATTTTGTAATTATATTCCAACTCAGATACAAAACATTGAAGAATTCGGCATCACTGCAATCATATCGTTACGTATACACACAAGTAATAGTGTGCGTATTTTATGTTGGAAAAAGTATTATTGATATAGGTACAGGCATAGGATTAACTGTTTTTAAATGTTATTGAAATAGGTGCATGGCGGTGATGATGTTTCTTAGCTAAATACTTCTATAATGTGATGAAAATTTCATTTTTGAAGTTTACAAATTGTTTTTAATTAAAAATTACATGAGCCGAGCATAATTATTCTCATGTTTCTTGATTATTGGGTGAGAAATCAATGCATTTCATATGCGCATTGCCTTATTGTTATTGATATAGGAACAGATACCCTATACGGTAAAGGCTATATGATCGCTCCAAAAACAAACTTTTTATAGAAGGCCCGGAGACCCAGAGTGTTATATACCGATCGACTCAGCTCGACGAATTGAGGTGGTGTGTGTGTGTGTGTGTGTGTGTGTGTGTGTGTGTGTGTGTGTGTGTGTGTGTGTGTGTGTGTGTGTGTGTGTGTGTGTGTGTGTGTGTGTGTGTGTGTGTGTGTGTGTGTGTGTGTGTATGTGTGTGTGTCTGTGCGCACCCGCTCAAAAAAAAAAGTCACTCAATTTTCAGGTACTTATCTTCAACCGATTTACTCGCAACAAGTTACATTCGACGCATGACACTCTACTATTGTTTCCTATTGAAAATTGGTCAGATCAGACTATGGGCTCGGAAGTTATGGCCAAAATACCACTTTTTTATAGAAAAATTGAGTAAAAAAATGTCACTCATTTTTTAGGCACTTATCATCGACCGATTTACTCGCAACAAGTTGCATTCGACGCAGGATACTCTATCATTGTTTCCTATTGAAAATTGGTCAGATCAGACTATGGGCTCGGAAGTTATGGCCAAAATACCACCTTTTTATTGAAAAATTGAGTAAAAAAATGTCACTCATTTTTCAGGCACTTATCCTTAACCGATTTACTCGCAACAAGCTGCATTCGACGCAGGATAATCTACCATTGTTTCCTATTGTAAACTGGCCATATTGGACTATGGGCTCGAGAGTAATGGCCAAAATACTATTTTTATAATGCAAGAGAAAGGCACCATCACCGCTAGGTGGATTAATCAGGGTTTTTTATATCATACTACTAGACGAACCTGCTAGATCTTGCTTGGGTTGTTTCTCCTCCAACCTGTCAATCGTTTAGTTGAGCCGCGTCGCACTGTAAATCGTTTCAGGTCGTGTTTGAAGGCTTTCTTCAAAACTTCTTAAAAAGTAGTATTTTTTAATTTGTTGTACTTTTCCAATGATATATAAACACAGCTAATCCCAAGACGAATCGATTAGAGGCGAAATCTTGCAAGTAGGTCCATTTTTATATTTAGAGATTATAAAGATGTAACATTCCAAAATTATTTGTGAAAATTATGAATCGTAATCGTTTAATTTTGTTCGGAATGAAATAGGATCTAAAGATGCACTTTGCGTTTATTCATGGGAACTTTTCACACCGCTCTGCCGTAATCTGAAAAAGTAATGTATACGCCATTTTCCAAAAATGGTGTTAACTAGTACTACTCATCGAGCTCTTTAACAGAAAAATGAAAAACATGCATATTGTAAAATGGCTCTTTTCCAGATTACGGCAGCGCTATTCTAATTCATAAAGATCTTATAGCGCTAAAATATAAAATTTGAAACCACGTGGTTCGGCAGCTAACCTCAAAAAATCTATCATTTAGTAATCTGGGTTCGATCACTTTGTGAATAACTTATTCCAGAGTGTTTCAAAATGTGCTGCATGGTGGCCTCAAGTATTCTGCATATAAGTTTTTGGTATTATTTTTGGTATTTTACCTCTTATGCAAGGTTAAAGGCTTGTTCATACCAATTTCTGTTATCGAGGTCGTCGCTCCTGCTCGGGTATAGCTAAGAAATGATTTCCGAGATTCGGAAAATCCCAAAATTTCGTAAATCCCGGGATTTTTTGTCGGGATGGACTAAATTATCGATTTTTTTTTATTTTAGCGCTTGTTTTTAATTTTTCGTCTAAGAAGATGGAGAAATATTTATCCACCTTAACCTTGTATTGTATTAGGTTAGTTGTGAAAAAATACTAAACTACAAATATCTCGCTCTTCAAGGTATACGAAAGAAAACACGATAGAACATTTTTCAATATGTTTCATAAATTTGTAGGATTTAGAAGTTGAAAATTGAAAATTAATAACTGAGTAAGAATGAACTAAGCAAGCAATATCAGAGCCTGGTAGTAAAGACCAGCAGCCTTCAATAGTATAGTTGATTCAACTTATATCATATTAATCTGTAACAAGCTTAATGTTGATCCACAATACTCGATTAACAGTCCTTTGTTTTCATTTGCCGCATCCCAAGAATCGATTAACGAACTTCAAAGAAATCTTTCTTGTTTCGAGACTTACTTTGTTGCATATCGCGTCATCACTTTGGCCACGAGTGCTTCGGTTTGTTTATTTATTTCTGGTAAATACTCCTGTGCACCCTTCTTACCCAGAACCGACATCATTAAGCTGATGTGGTTTAGTCGAACTCGCTTTCGCTATTCATTGAAAAGGAGGATTTAGTGGCACCGATGAGTGGAAATTTTGCGGCTTCCCGGAATACCAACGGAATTGGTTTGCTGAAGTGATGCCTGTTACAGAACGAATAACAGGTGGTGGTATATCGATTCGTTGGAATTCAAATGGTTCAATGAATTGTGCTGTTGGCGATGTGAGCTGAGCTAAACCGACTACATAATTGGAAATTGTGCTACAACGTGGCAGGTCCTTTTGGGTGAGTGAGAGAATATAGAAAAAATATCAGCAAATTTAAATTCACAACACCTATGAAACATTTAAAATGAATATTTTTTTTATATTGAGATATAAACGCGATTATGAATATTATTCTTCACAACATTTGTATTTCGCCTCGCACAGATTTTAAAGCATATAACTTCTGACTGATCAAGTGTGTTGCTAGCGTTTAGTATCAAAGCTACCAAATAAATTAGCTAAAAGCATTAGCACGTCTGGTAGGTTAGACTCAATACACCACTTTTAATTTACGTATCGTTCCCATCATCACCATGATGCCAATCCGAAGCATAATCGTGCCCGTCGCACATCACATATTTCAACAACCCGTCCTTTCAGCTCAGGTCAACTAACGTTGGTCCCGTTGCCAATTTGAAAGAAGAAGCGATTACGTACCTGCATCATACTAACCCTTTGCGGTTACGGAAGCACGATGCATGCTGTTCGATGCCAAACCCCACTCTAATCTGCTGATGCGGTCCTCTATCCTGTCCATATAGTAAGGCCAGTGACAGCCCAGAGTGAAAGAGTGGATGCTGCTATCCAACAGCAAACACCGTCACTATCCGGTATCACTGATTAATGTGATCAATTATTCGGTGGCTGAGTGTTGTTGGTTTTAGATATAATTTATTTCCAGTTACCAACCCGCAGCTTAGGGCCCCGGTGTGCTTGTCGATGTTCAAAGTGCCACCGGAGTGAGGGCCGATGAACCGGTCTCGGTGAACGTGATCTCCTGAGCACTTCGCAGTGGCGTATATTCAAATAGATATTGCGCAAATTTCTTTAAAATTGTTCTAAAACTTCAACTAATAGATTAACCCGAACAAAATAATACATATAATTGACAGTTTAAATTATACAAGTGAACTCGATTCTATTAATCGAAACCAGTCATAGATTATCTCGAAAGTAAGTTCGAGAAAATAATTTCAAGATATGTTTATCCAGCTTACGACCACGATGCGCTTCTCTCGGATAGGAGGGGATATTGACTCATTAGTATGTTAGAGGATAGGGTCACCCTCTGGACATGTTTGAACAGTCGGTGGGTACCTAATCAGTTTCAGTCCGTGCATGTGACTTGCATATGCACTTCACTGTAAAAGACAGCGATTAGGGTGGCTCGGTTCAGTGAAAATCTAGGCTAATTTGCTAATATCCCTGATAGCAGTAGGTATGAGTGCAGCAGCTGGACAACATCAGCTGAATGCGTTTACTCGCAAGGGATGAAACGTCAGCATTTTATGGGATCAAGTGCTGAGAGCATGATGATTAATGCTTTGCAATTACAGTTCAATTAATGTGATAATTATGCATGACATCCATACGGTATTCTCCGAGGTGTCTGGTTTGGTCGTATAAGGCTGCCGGAGAAGCAGATGGAGTAGAAACGGTGTCACAGACAGGTTTCCCGTTGAGCTGGATCGATGGTGGTGCGGTTTGCTCACTATGTAATTAGGGATTTATTCATTTGTTTGATTTGCATTCGAGTGGGACGCATAATTGTGACCTTATTTGCACTATGATTACTGTTTATTGTGGCAGTGCAGAAAATACTGCCGACCTATATATACGGCTGCAACGCGACAAAAACACCGAAAAGGATTATTCGTATATTTACGAGGCACATTTTAACTTCAATAATCCGCGCCGACATTGCAAACCGGATCCCAAATACCTCCACCACATTCATCGTATGCTTACCCAATCTCATAACTTTTTTCCGTTTGTGGCACACTCCGTTCTGAAATCTTAATCCTATTTCGAATAATCTGTTTCGATACACACGATTTGGGGACATTGCCATACTTGACAATCATTGGCAAGTTGGAAAAAGAAAAGGAAAACAAACTCCCAGAGAATTAGTGGTGCCGATTGCAAACTAATTCAAAGAGCATTAAAAGAGATCGCACGTCTGGCTCGGGTGGAGCTGAACTTTCTTTGTTGCGCACTTCCGACACTACACTGGTCCCCAAATCCCGGGCTCACGATTTGCAAGTTTCGTCTCATTCGTTACCGGCGTGATGCTGGCAAAACGAACGTGAAAGAAAAACGAATATTGTGCATTATTTATATGAAACACCTCGTAGTCATATCTCAACCAAATTTACTTTCAATCAATAGTATGATATAATCAACTATGAGATTGTTGTCAACAAAATAAAAATTACCAAATTTAAGATTATTATTAAAGATATAACGTTTTTTCCTCCTAATTGTATCAATTTGTTACGAACAAGAATTGCTAGACGATTACTTAAATAAATTATAAGAATATTTTTGAAAATTTAAATCACTTAAACATCAATTAGCTATATGAGAAGAACTAAAACTGCAAAAATCGGTCTAGACTGTCGCTCTGTCATCAGCTCAGAAATTGTTCATCTACTTTCTGGTTCCTAACTAAATTACTTGCATTTTATTTCTTCGATGTCATTGAATACGAATTAAACTCGTCTAGATATTTCTTCCTGATTTCATTTTAAATTTATCTATAGGAATTCTTTAGAATATTTCTGCGCTGTTTAATTATCGTTATTATCCGTTATTTATTTCAAAAGTCAAAAGTCGAATTTTAAAGTCAACATTCGAAAGTAAAAAGTTAAATGTCAATACTAGACCACCATTGGAAAAAACTTTACTGCCAAAATTTATTCTTTCCTATTCCTCTTATACATACTTACCTATATACATATACAAAGAATTGAAAAGAATAATATTTGACTGGAACGCTCTTTTCAAATGTTGATCTAGAATAGCCAAAAGTCAATAGTCATTAGTCAGTGTCAATGATCAATAGTCAATAGTCAATTGTGCAGACATCACTTCGTTCTCTTTCTAGACAGGACTGATGCATGGTTCGAAATAAAGAATCGATGAAAGAAAAATGCACGATTTTTGAAAAGGTTTCATTCTAAAAAATGGATTACATTTTCGCTTGTCTTAAACGTAGCAAATGCTTTAAAAGAAGGGATCATATCTCACCTTGCAATCGAGTTTGAATTGTAAGAAGGAGTCTTAGCCTCTCTGGCTTTTACTGGGTAAATGCATCCTTTGCAAGAAGGAATCATTACTCTTCCCTTCTCCTAAACCGAACAAATGCCCAAATTAAAAGAAGAAACCATATATAAGCATAAAGTCATTTGGCATAACACCATTTGATATAAGGTCATTTGGCAGAATGGTCATTTGGCACAACGGACATTTGGCATAATTTTGAACTGATAGAAAAGAGTGGGTCATTTGGCATAACGGACATTTGGCATAATTTCGAACTGTGAAAGCGAAAGGGATATTTCATTTATTGTTCAGCGTAGATAAAGTAGGTCGGGGCTGTTTTCTGATAAATTTAGACTGATGGTAGACATTTTCCGGAAGAACGAAATAATAAAACGGTAGAATTACTTCCGAGGGAGGGATCACATCCGTCATTGACTTATTCTGGCCACATGCCTACTTTTAAAGTAGGGTTTACATCCACTATTGCTTCAATCCGGCCATGCGCCTTAAGACCTGATCAAATCCACCATTGCCTTAATCTGAACAAGCGCCTAACTTTAAAAACTCAAGCAATACACTTGTCGTAGACGAGTTACTAAAACAAATCAAGTCACATATGATTTACTGCAACCAAATCAATCTGAATTGTGCTACTCGGGGAAGAGATCACATCTACCATTGATTTATTTCCGGCAAGCGCCTACTTATAAAGAAGGAGTCACATCCACCATTGCCACAATTCGGGCCACACACCTACTTTTAAAAAAGGGATTACATCCACCATTGCTTCAATCCGGGCTAGCAAATCAAATTCTCCATTGCCATAATCACATCACCATTGCCTCAATCCGGGCAAGCACCTACTTTTAAAGAAAGAATCGCATCCACCATAACCTTAATGCGGGAAAGCGCCTACTTTTAAAGAATAGATCATATCCTCCATTGCCATAATCCGGGCAAGCACCTTCTTTTAAAGAAGGGATCACATCCTTCATTGCCATAATCCGGCCACACGCCTACTTTTAAAGGAGGGATTACATCTACCATTTCTCTAATCCGGGCATGCGCTTACTTTTGCATTACATTGCAAATGCATTCTTTCCACGAGAGGATAATGTATTTTTAATACTGTTATCGACGGGTGTTATATTTACTGTTCCGGAGTGTTGCCCGCACCACTTAGTCACCATTTAGCGAACGCAAAGAAAAATTATGCCAAATGTCCGTTATGCCAAAAGACCCTCACTTTTGATGCTGGTCACAATTATTTCAAATGTCCGTTATGCCAAATGGTCTTTATGCCAAATGACCCTCACTTTTGACGCTGGTCATAATTATGCCAAATGTCCGTTATGCCAATTGACCAATTGAAATGAACTTTTGTTCGAGTGGACGATCCGCTCAAATGTCAAAACCCATCGGGTGAGTGAATTCGATGAACCCTTGCACAGGTCTATTATTTTAAAAAAAGAATCGCATATTTTTAGGAAAATTCATCCTTTGAAGAAGGAAGCGTATACTTTTTAAACTCATGCACGACAAAGTATGTATTTGAAGAGTTGATTAGATCTCCTGCAGAAATAAATAATAAAATAGTTTTTGCTCTTGAGCACTTACAGTTTCCGTTTTTTTTTTGTAGTTTTTCTTGGTTAACGACGACCTTGCTACTGACTAAAAGGTAAAAAGATGTTAAGCAGAAAAGGCAGATAATAAAACTGCATGAAGTCTACCAATGTTGCTTCGAGCAGTGATTTGATGTAATCTATATTTCAAAACAATTCAAAGCATCTCTTTTATAATGTTCTAGCGATAATAATTATAAATAATTGAACATATTATGCAAAAGTTCCGAAATCGGTGATTACACAACTGTTATGCCAAATGATCATTATGCCAAACGGCCGTTATGTCAAACGACATCATGCCAAGTGATCTTTATGCCAAACGGCTTTATTCCAAACGACTTTATGCCTAATGACCAACCACCATATATAAAGCGGGAGGTTATTGGATGGGTATTGTTTATAAAACGAACAATTCAGTATAGCTTCTGAACTACTTAACCGATTTTCATCAATATTGGGACTTTTTATATTATATTTAGATTCCCCATTCTTTGGTCCATCCGAGGTTCATTGAGATTGTAAAATTTCCCAAATCCTCAACAATAACATTTTCCCGCAAATAACATCTCAACAAAAATTGCTTTTCAATGAAAAGAATGTCTTCCGACTATAACATTTTCTGTATGAACAATCAACCGTCTAAGACGAGTTAAGTAACCTCCATTTAATTCCACCAATTATTTCGATATCTTTGCATATACGTATTTCGACCGCAACTGTGTGGTCGCCTTCATCGAAATACGTATCTGCAAAGATATCGAAATAATTGGTGGAATTAAATGGAGGTTACTTAACTCGTCTTAGACGTTTGAATACATTCCACTAAAAAGAGCTTAAAATATTTTTTCTGTGTATGAACAATGCCAATATGATGGTCGTTTAACTTTTTTCTGTGTTACCAAAAATAGTTATTTGCAGCAATAATGGAAATAACTCCTAGGTATCAATGATAACTGTTATCCTTCCTTGGGAATCATGTGTTGGCCAGTATAAATCAATCATAATTATGTTTCCTTCTTGATAACGGATGTAATTCCTTCTTGAAAGGTAGACATTTGCTCGGAATAAGGAAACGATGAATGTGTATCCTTCTTTGAAAGAAGGCATTTGCCCAGAATAAGGTAATGGTTGGTTTGATCCCTTCTTTAAAAAATAGACGTTTGCCAAGAATGAGGCAACGGCGGATGTGACTCCTTCATTCAAATTAGGCATTTGCCCGGAATAAGGTGATGGTGGGTTTGATCCTTTTTTAAATAGATTTTTTTCCGAAAATAGTGTTTCCCATTTGTGTTTCATTTTCGAACCGGGAATCGAACCCAGCCACCCTCAGCATGGTCTTGCTTTGTAGCCGCGCGTCTTACCGCACGGCTAAGGAGGGTCTCAATAGGGTATCAATAATATCGATTGTAAAAGAAAATTACGCACCAAAATTTGAAACAAAAATCGAAATAGTGCTGTTTTTGTTAAGATTGGCCTGATTTTGAACGAATATCGGGTGAATTTTTCAGGCCGGTTCACACGTGCAGCACTTCTATCGGTTTTTGTTTTCAATTTTTAGAAGCTTTAAAAAATATGGGTTCTTTGGAAAAGTGATGACGAGATATGACAATGAAACGAGATACAATTTTTGACGGGAAAGGTCAATTAAGAAATAAAAAAAGAATAAGTAAGAAATAGAGAACACAACCTGAATCAAATTTCTTTATTCGCTCAATCGATTCTTTATTTTATTGAAGGTCCACTTTTTTGACGCCTCCAAGTATTTTTATAATTTAAATAAAAAAAATGCTGTTTTTCAAGAATGGCCTAACATTTGCTCGATTTTGAACGAATATCGAGTGATTTTTTCAGGCCGGTTTACACGGGTTACCCTTTTTTTTTGTTTGAAATTTTTTGAAATAGTTAGAGGATTCAAACATATGAATTCTTTGAGAAAGTTGGCTATAAATATGCCAAAGAATCGATTGAGACAATCGTAAGGTCAAATTATTTACAATACTTGTGATGAATGTATCAAAATTAAGCATTTAATTTATACAAGTATGTCTTATTAAAAGGGTTCTTTACTTATATGAAATAGATCTTATAACGAGATCGATTTAGTTCAAACCAAGACCCTACCAAGACCAAGACCAAGAGAATATAAACAGTCAATATTACTGTTTCAAGTTGTACTATTTCAATTTAGTAACTCCAATTAAAAACAGAAACAGACTTTCATTATGTTCATCTTTCCACATATTTTCCCTCCTGAATAGATCCAAAAGAACGCATTTGCATAATAGCAAAAGCGAAACCGAATGATCAAGAATTCAAAGCCCTCGATTTAATGCAACTGCATACATGTACTCCCCGGTCGACCATATTGCTGGCACTTATGAGCCCTAGTCGACTGCAGTTTGAAAGTTTCCGAGTCGGGTACTCACCTTTTCCCGAGAGCAGGATGCTGGAATGGAAACGGGAGATTACGTTGGTGAGGAGAGTAAAGTGAAGGTAAGCCGGAAACAGTTTCGACATTATATTCGGCTCCGAAAGGGATTGGGTTCTTTTTTTTTGCCTGCATGTGCCTCCGGGTGTTCTTCCTCTGCCGGAAGTAAATGCATTTTTAAACCTCATATGCATAACTCAATTGGGGATGCACTTTTTCTGTGTTGCTGAAAGCTACAACAATATGGCAGTTGAGGTGGAGTTCTGCACATCAGGCTGTCACAGTGAGAACCCAAGTGCGGGATGCAAGCAAAAGTTGTTTATGTTCGATGTTGGCAATTCTGGGAAATGTTTGCTTGGCAATAACGTGCAAAAGTTCAGAATTTGCATACAGCGAAAATATGTGTCACTTTGAATGGGGAAGTTGCAGAACTAATTTTGCAAACCTGTTTGTGTTGCTATTGCTGGAATTATTTGGTTTGAATTTGATAGTTCATTTAAAAAACATAAAAAAATGTGGAATTTCTAACATCTTAAAACAATAAATTGCTCAAAATACAATTTTGCCATTACTTTCTCTTATTTTTAGTTTATTCCAGATAACAAATAAGCTTCATAATTATTTATTATTATTAATATATTAAAAATGATATTTGTATTGAGAACATTTGTTGTTGATTTTTTTTTTTGTTATAGTTATCAACAATAACGCAGCAATGACATAATTAGATACCTGGATCTGTATTAAAGTGGAAAGTGGTTGTTTGAATGATATTTGTTTTCGCATTTAGATAAATTTTACCAACACGTGGAATCTTGACTAACATTTACCAGACTATAAAATAGGTCAATAGTGATTTGTCAGGAAAAAGCGTCCCCCATCGTTGCTTGTAACCAAGTTGTGCACCTTATCTTGTTTGAAATGTACCAGCCGTCACCCCAACCATCACCCGGAGCAATAGTTGTCCACGGACAGCACAAACTATGTAAGTCCGCATGCCTTGTCACAGAGAAAAGCGACACGTGCACGGAATACACAATCCTGCATATATCGTCGGTCCTTTGTTTTGTATGAATTGAATCAACAACGAAATTTTCCCGCTGGCATTTCCGTCCCAAAGTTCACATGCGAATTGGCGAAGAGGACATCGAAGCCAAAGTGCAACGAGATAAAATGGCTGGAACTACGTTGGTAGCGCTGCTGCTGACGGTTAGCCCTTCGCCAGCCAGGATCGACAGGACCCTTTGGAATGCATAGGACGTAGATGGTTATAACTTCGGACCTAGCAGGAGTGAAACTGACCGACCAGCAGGCTGTTTTATTATAGTTCGGCCTCCATGGTTGCATCGAGCGGGAGCTTGACCAGGAATGCACGCGTGCCAGCGCATACGTGCATGGAATCAGTAAAAAGTGACTCGGATGTTCTGCTGGGTTTATTTGATTCCGGGTTGGTAATAAAATGCTGGTTGTTTACGCGTGATCGTAGGGCACGTCCGTAAATTACGTCAGGTTTTTCATCAGGAGTGGTGAAGGTTCTGAGATGCGTGACGATTCATGCACTCAACCAGCAAATGGAAGATTTTCTTTATGAGAACCTTTTATTATAGAAACATATGCAAATAATGAATAAAATCTTTACAATTTTGCATGCAATTTATTCATGATTGCACATGATATGTTCACATTTTTTAGTATATTATCGGTCAAGATTGTACTTAAATTTGAATTGCTGGTTGGATGTTCAAAATTGCGTATAGTCTCTAGCATTAGCATTACCGATTAACTCGAATAGTCAAATCCATAGGTAGCACAGATGTTCAAAGTCGGTTGCCTCAACTAATATTTGACTAAATTTGGTCACAATCAAGTTTGATTTGGTCACAACCAAATTTGATTGGAATATGCTATCTAGATCATTGTATTAGAGAAGCATCACTTACATCCGTTACGACAGAAACTAATAACTATCTCTGAGATGGAAGCAGGGCATTATCCAACACTTAAGATCTTACAAAATGAGCATTGAGCCCCTGTACAAGAAAAGAATCCAAGAAATCCAAAAAAAAGCCAAGCCGATAATCAATTTCGGCTACATTCAACATGGAATGCTTCATGTCCTTTGTGGGCTACGGAAAGTGTCGAACCAAAAACCAAATTTTTCGAATTATAATATTACTTATTATTCAATATTACCGGTAATATGAAGTTATCAATTCATTTTGGATCTCCCACTTCTTATTTATTCTTCTACCTGGAATTTTGAAATTCTGTTGAAATAAATGGGAATATTACCGTTTACAAACTTCTAACTCAAAAGTCTCTTCAATATAAACTAAGGAAGAGTTCTCTGCAGAACATACTTGAGAAGTATTATTCATTCCATTAGTCGGTATGTCGTGTTCGTCTCTTTTTTTCGCGTCTTCTTACGACTTATTTCACAACTGGTTCTTGCATATGACGTCATTGGACAAGAATGCGCCTAAAAACGAATGTGCATGTAACGAAAAAACAAACTCGAATAGAAGAAAAAAGACTTCAACAAGCTTGCTTGAACAGCGATTGCATTGAGACCACAAAGCAGTCAGGGAGGAGAAAGAGAAGCTGTAGCCAGGCTGGTCCTACAAGCTCGCATGGAAACTCGCAACGTGGGCTTACATGCGGATGGGATATTTAAACGATGGTTGCTGATTAGTGCAGCAGTAAATATGAAACTTGAATGAGATTGTGAGGTAGAACAATTAATATCTATTAATAACTGTGAAAATCCGCGAACAGAACACTTAGTTGAAATGCAGGTCAAGTTCCAGTTGGAATGTAGATCCATAGAAGAAGAAAAAGCTTAATTCAATATTGATGATGTATCGAAATCCGCTCCAGGATATATAAAAATCTCTAGAAAATACGATTCATATGCAAATAAAACATCTATCGTTGATACAGTTGTACGAGGAACACTTTTTTTAAATGCTCCATTTCTACGCATTAAAAACTACGGAAAACATTATAAAATAATTAACAAAGCCAACACCTGCCTAATCAAAATTCGTCCACCATGAACGGATTTCAAATCAAAGTACCAAAATTCTTACAGGTATTTGTTTCCAATATTAGATCAGATCGATTGACTAGACTAGAAGTGAGAAGTGATCCCTTTGATTTATATTTTGTTGGTTTTACTTTATTTATTGTTTTTTTTCTTTTTAAACTCACTCACTTTTGGTACAATTATGGTCAACACGCGAGCAAACGAACCTGTTTGGATTTTTGTTATTTCAATTTCAAAGCCTACTTTCTATTTTAATGACCAAAGGGCTTACTGTTAAGTATATGAACAGGAGAAGATAAACGAATTCCTTGAATCCCCTTCATATTTTTATTGGATTTCGGAGCTGTACGGATTTCGATTCCCACTAGTCATTTTTTGTCTCACAAAAGTATGAATACCTCCCGTTAGTAACCCACGAAAATAAAAAAAAATCATTTTGGATGTAACTTCATTGTTTTTCATCAGTTTTCTTCGCAACTTTCACCAAAAGAACGCGGAATTCAATTTCCAGTTCGGAAATGATTATTTCATACATTTGAAAGGAAACGATTATAAGTTATGCCAAATTTGATCAGGAATACATTATGGGCTATTTTTGACCCGCTTGGAACCAGATAACAAGTGTACCGGACACGGGTTCTCGAGCCAATTTTAGGGGATAGGCAAACATCATCATACGACATCATGGTTTCAGTGATAATTTTGTACTTTTTGAGTAACATTTAGCCCGATTGAAACCGGATTTGGAGCCATTATCGAAAAAAAGCAAACATAATCATATGACTTATAAAGCTTCATGATTTCAAAAGCTATGACATTCTATTGTGTTTTTGTACTTCCTGAGCCTCCAATAAACTCCTTGAACTTGCTCTTCAATTTCCGTTCGTCGCGGAAAACAAATTTGATGAACAGTGAGCGATCTTATGACGCCTTGTACCATGTGTTCATCAGTAATACAGCCCAAGAGGGCCGGGGGACTACCAACTGGGAAACGAAAATGGGCCATTAACCTTGTTAACAAAAAATGTTACTCATTTTGTTAATTAAATACTATATCTGCAACCGAAAGGATCCACCCACGAGGGAAACGAGTATAAACAACCTATAGACAATAGAAGCCAAACGCGCGTGATTGCTATTGATGGGTGCGAAACCACAACCATAACCATTCCGTTCGCACCTGACGAGGACAGCGACTTAATTGACAGTGCTCTAATTAAACTGCATGGAATTTTCCTGGAATACTTTGCGTTTTGTAATGTTTAGCTCTTCTCACATTGTACCTGTCGATTAAATTTCCACCTCACATAAGCAGTTATGAAATAAAATAATAATTATGTAGCGATTTCCGCAGAAAAGCTTCCCTACTACAGCTGCTGGTCCTGGAATGGAGCGAAATGTACCCGTGGGCCCGAAGTGTGACCATGGAGCAAAATACGCAGTCTTATACGAATGCGCCCGCGGGAGCGTACAAGCGTTTCAACCAGATGTTTTCGTAGTTGTAGTACCTGCTGAAGAGGCCGAGATACATTGGGAGATCCTTTTTGATTTTTACTGAGGCCGTCAGCCTGCAGAAGTACTGATTTGTTGTGTTACGAAACTGTGGCGATGCTTTACCAGTAGATCCGTTCAAACATCTGGTTTCATTTTCACCAGCTTGTGCAAGAATCTATGACAAAAAGTCGAAAGACAGAAGGTGGAAAGGACAGAAAGTCGAAAGTCAAAATGCCGAAAGGAAAAAAGGTCGAAATGAAAAAGGTCATAAGGACAGAAGGTCGAAAGGTTGAAAGGGCCAAAAAGGTCGAAAGGGAAGAAATGTCGATCGAGAACAAGTTGATAACAATAGGAGAACCAGCCAAGGGCTAAATCCTCTCTAATAAAGAAATATATATCTATAAGTTGATAACAAGTTGGGTGTACTCCAAAAAAATTGAGAAATACAATTAACGTCAAGGAAAAGTAAAACACTTATCTAAAAAATAATAATTTAAAGAATGAACAATTTTCAAAGAAGGAGTAATTACATACTATGAAGATTGTTGATTTACGAAATGAATAAAACTGGTGTTGCGTGAGATTGAGAGAACGGAGAGTTTCCAGTTTCTTGTCTATTTTGACTTTTTGCTCCTTTCGATCTTTCGTTCTTTTCGTCATTTTGTCTTTTTCGACCTTTTGTCCTGTCCGACGTCTTTTCCTTTCGACATTTTGTCCTTTCGACCATTTGTCCCTTCGACCTTTTGTCTTTCGACCTTTTTTCTTTCGACTTTTTGTCCTTTCGACCTTTTGTCCCTAACCCTACAGCTACATCGCATCGATGGGGTTGAAAGCAGAGGAATGCAAATGACATTTTGAAGAAATTCAAATCAGATATGGCAAAAAGTACCTACCTGGATACCTGGTTGGCTACAGCGTCGATACACCTATGCCTGGCGTATTGTAGAGCTCCATAATCGTCGGTTTTGGGCGATGTTCCTCCAGTTTCTCCGAACGTTCAGGGTCCCCAGGTGCGATTCCACCGCGTGCAGCCAGCGTGTTCGTGGCCATCCACGAAGTCGCCGGCTCCTATCTGGTTCTCTGTTGAATATTGTTTTCGCTATTCTTTCTTCTGACATTCGCACTAAGTGACCAGCCCACTGAAGTCTGCGTATTTTATACGATAAACAATATTTTCTTCTTTATCAAGTATAGATACAGCTCATGATTCATGCGTCTGTGCCACACACCATTTTCTAGTTTCCCTCCGAGTATTGTACGCAGCACTTTTCGCTCGAACACCCCGAAAGCTCTCCGGTCCGCCTCTTTTAATGTCCATGCTTCATGTCCATAAAGGGCCACTGGTAGAATCAGAGTTTTGTATAGAGCAAATTTCGTTTCCGTCTGCATGCTGCGGGACCTAAGCTGGTTACGTAATCCGTTAAAGGCCCTATTCGCAGCAGTAATACGTTATTTCACTTCACGGGAAACGTCATTGTCACATGTCACAAGCGTTCCAAAATAAACAAATTTTTCAACAACTTCAAACACATCCCCATCAAGCACTATCTCTGCACCAACACCACTAGATCTTTCCCTATCTCTACCTGCCACCATGTCCTTTGTCTTGGTAGAGTTAATAGTGAAGCCTATCCTCGCAGTCTCCCTCTTCAGTGGGACAAAAGCCTCCACTACTGCTCTGCGATCGATTCCAATAAGGTCGATGTCGTCCGCAAAACCCAGGAGCATATGCGACCGAGTGATGATAGAGCCGTTCCTCTGAACGCAAGATCTCCTAATAGCGCCTTCGAGTGCAATGTTGAACAATAAATTCGGAAGTGCATCACCCTGCTTCAATCCGTCTAAGGTCACAAACGAATTTGGCACTTCGTCTGCAATCCGAATACTTGATTTCGAGCCATCCAGCGTTGCACGTATCAGTCTAATCAGTTTTGCCGGAAAACCATGTTTGGACATTATCTGCCACAGCTCATTTCTCCTCACTGAATCGTACGCTGCTTTGAAATCAATGAACAGATGGTGAGTCTGCAAGTTGTACTTCCGGAATTTATCAAGGATCATCCGCAGGCTAAACATCTGATCCGTCGTTGATCGGCCCTCACGAATCGCCTGCCTGGTATTCGCCGACGAAGGACTCCTCAAGCGGTCTCAGTCTGTTAAACAGGATACGCGACAGGATTTTGTACGCTGAGTTCAGAAAGGTGATCCCTCTGTAATTGGCACACTCTAGTCTGTGCCCTTTCTTATAGATTGGGCATATGAGGCCATCCAACCAGCCGGCAGGTAGTTCTTCATCCTCCCATATTTTCTGGATAATGTGGTGGATTGATTGATGCAGCTACTCACTTCCGTGTTTGAGAAGCTCAACCGGGATCTCGTCCTTCCCAGCAGCTTTACTGTTTTTCAGCTCGTTTAGAGCCTTCTTAACCTCGTCCAGCGTTGGTGGTTCCACAGCTTGACCGTCGCCGACTATGTCCGTCCTGCTCCTTAATACACCTTCATTTTCACCGTTCAACAAATCTTCGAAGTGCTCCTTCCACCTGGCTGCCACCATAGTCTTGTCTGTCAGCAAATTCCTCTCTCGGTCATTGCACATGGCGGGCATTGGCGCAGTCTTATGCCGCGCGCCATTGACAGTTGCGTAAAACCTCCGCATATCGTTTCTATCCATGTTCTCCTGCGCTTCAGCTATCACACTCTCTTCGTGTTGCCTTTTTTTTCTACGGTGGATTCGTTTCTCTTCTGCCCTTGCTACACTGTACCGCTCTCTGTTGGAACGGGTACGAGCCATCAGCATTCGACTTCTAGCAACATTTTTCTCGTCCATCACTCGCCAACCATTTCGTTGGCGTCGCTGTGCAGTGCCTACCAACTCCTGCGCTGTTGTAGTCACAGCTTCGTGGATATTTTCCCACAATCTGTTGACGTCGCCAGGTCCGGTGGTATCTCCTATCCGCTCGTCCAGCTTCTGGTGGTACTGTTCAGCAACTCCTTCAACTGACAAGCGTTGGATATATAAAGTGGTGATTCAAATAAATAGCAGGGACGTTCAAACTTTCTTATAAGTTGTAAGAAACAAAAAATTGTTTTTTCAAAAACTGTCAAAAAATCTCTCTGGGTCCAATGCCTATGTCTTCAAATAATACGGCTTAGAGTGCTGGTATTCGGGGTTTTTATGCTCCGAAGCACTAGCTGTTAGTAAATGAACTTGAGTTATGAATTGGAGAAGTAAAGTTTTGATTTTGATGAGTGATGCGGGAGATGCGGATGACGGTGGATATCTATCACCATCCCCATCTTCATCGCCGTCTTCAATATCATCGATGTCCTCATCGTCATGCTCATCATCAACAACTGACGAACATCATCATCGCTGTGATGGAAATACTGTCTATGTCAGCATCAGGAGATCTACGTTGACACCGGACGCATTCGGTGACCTTATCTCCAATTGCCAACGCCACTTGTCATCAAGGCCACGATGAGCCCTCCTAATTCCGCGGATGGGGGTTCCGATAATGAGGAAAACATATCCAGGATTAAGGACAACTCCAGAAGCAGTAAAAACCGTTGGATGTGATCAAGGAAACAGTACGTCCATAACTTCTAGCTCTGTGACGATTTTACCAAAGCAAAACTGGCTACTGGTGCCGATTCCGACGCTCACAACACAAGTTAACATCTGTCTACGATATTCGGTCCGAGTTACAACAATTCATATGATAAACTTCGTTTTTAACAAGTGAAACATTCCACTAAACAAGCTCTAGAACTACAGTGTTGTGAACCAATTTATCCACCGGTGGTGATGATGCCTTTCTCGATTCAATATGTTGAATTCGAATTAATGTTGTAAATGCAGTGCTTATTGCCTACATTTCGGCAATAAAAAATTTGGTGCAATTCTAGTACGTTGCTTAAAAATTACTTACCGTGGGTTGCGCCACGGCTAAAATGATTAATAATTCAATGTGCATTTGTGTTTTTGTTGATTAAAAATTAAAAATATAATCCAAACTGCTTGATTTATTAAAAAACAAAAACAATAGTGTCCAACTAGGAAATTTGCTCCGTCGAATGAAACCAGTTGCACTCGAATCTGTCAAGCCCTTCTATATGAAACGCGTTTAACAAAAAAAAATATTTATGGGCTACACACATATACACTTTTGGAGTGAAATTATAGCCTTCTGGTTCAACTTTGTTGTACGAGAAAGGCAAAACAGAAGGGTTATATGCAAGACATGACCGCAACGTAGACGTTGGACAACGTAGGGCCATCTTTCCGTCGTCAAGCGATTGTGTTTTGTAGTTTGCAGAAATTTATTCTCGGATCGGCTTAATTATGTATAGAATGATGGTCTTGAAGAGAATGCATTTATTTTCTTTAATGAGTATTTTATTGCTAGCGAAAATGAAGCGGTGACCCAAAAGGCCCGTTTCTTACATTAATACACAGATAGAAAAAGTTGTTGAAATTTACACGAAAGTAATGCACATAAAGGGAATGCCAAAAAGAGCGTAAATTTAAACGATATTATCAACTGAATGTATGCAATTTGTATTGCATTATGACACTTTTTATACGAATAAGTGTCATAATGCTATGTAAATTGCATACATTTAGGGCGAACTTGTTGGGAAAGATCCATGTACGCCCAGAATAGTGTAATTTTCCACGTCTTTATTATTTACGCGTCGATTACTTTTCATTATTTCTTTCTGTGTAGGTGGTTTGTGTTGGGAATGCTTTAATGAACGGGATTGTTTGAATCTAAACTTTTTATTCGGTTTGGCAAAAATTTAAATTTCAAATAGTTTATCCTAAATTACCAAAAGCTTCAATGAAATTAGTAAATTGGTGGAGAGTTTGCCAGACGATTGATTTACAAATCTCCTAAATCCGTCGTAAGGTAATGGAGCTATTAACTTCCAAAATCAATAACTTCGTGACGGTCCCAAATTTTAGATTCTAATTTGACAGCCAGACAGCCAGAAGTGAACAAAAACGTTCCAAGTTGATCATTCGGTACAAATTGTATATTCCGCCTGCCTAAAACATCTCGCAACTAACAATATGACTATCACCTTTTCAAGAAAAACATCTTCAGACCATAAGATAAGAGACCATAACCTTCAAGCTATGCGATTGTTAGAGCCTAAAGTTTCGAAGAAACGAATCATGTGCCCTCTCTTTTGATTTTCTAACTCGATCCTCCTCTCGTCTGTCCAAACAATACTTGTATGGAAATAAATTGGCTTGGTAATATACTCTCTTGCAAAGTTTAGACATTATGGTTTGATATTGAGTCAATATGAAATTTTGGATAAGTTGTTTTAGTAATTTGAGCCATTTTAGCCATTTGAGCTCCGACCGCTTAGGTTGCTTAGGCTATCGAACAATTTCTAACAAATTCTGATTTTGCTATGAAATTTATCAGCAAACTATCAATCCCTTAAGATTTTCATATTGTTTTAGAGTTTTGTAAATATTTTTTACTAATCGAGCGAATGTTCTTAAGCTTTCTAAATAAAACTAATCTTGAAAGATGCATTGCATTTCTGAATAACCTTTACAAATACGATACAGCGTATCGAAAACCTGTATAGAATGTAGAAAAATATAATCAAAAAAGCCTGTATATAATCTAGACATTTCGAAAGCATTTTTTTCTGCTAATTTGTGTAGTAAAGTGTTTTAGGGATTTTGCTGCTATTTCCCGAAAATTTTGAACTTTTAATTATCACGCTAGGCTTCTTGAGATTGGAGAAAGGATTGGTAAAACTGTTAGATTGTAAGGAGAGGTAACAAAAAGTTAAATAATAAAGAACTTGGAATTCTTTCGAATGAATTTTAAAAACTCCATAGACTAAACAGACTAAACTCAAGGGTAAACTTTTGTTGTCACAGCAGCAGTATAACCAGTGTGTAGTGATGTATAGATGGTTAGATGATCGGATTAGTTTTTTATGACTGATTATGCTCAAATTTGGCCTAAACATTCTTTGCATAAAAAAGAATATTGTGGCCAAATTTCATAAAATTCGGTCGACAATAACCCCCTTGCCAATAATAGAACAAAACCTGCCAAAATAGTCTTTTCCCCTACCTTTGAAAAAATAAATAATAGATGAAAATGATCCATCCTTCAATCATTAGTCTTTCAACGAATTTGGATAAGTGAAGTCCTGTTTTGAAGGATGATTCATTAAGCCCAAGCAAAATATGAATGGGAGATTTGGATACCTCTGGTCACAACATTGGCGCAGTGTAGGTTAGTGTAGGTTAGTGTAGGTTAGTATTTAGCAGACTGGCCGAAAACAGTGTGAGAATACAAATATGTTGGGCTGGATGTAAAATCTAAATGGAAAGACTCTGAAAATTAATCTACAACAGACGAAACTTATGATTTTGAATACGCTACACAATGAAAAGGACTCAGTAGGCGCTGTTGCAACTGTGAAAAAAAAATAAGTAAGGTGACATCTCGTGCAAGAGTTTTCTCGAAAATAGTTCCTATGAGTTAATTTGTTGCTAAATTTTTTAACTAAATTGAAATAAATTAGTTGTATGAGGATGTAGAAATAAATTTTCTTTAAATTGGCCTAGAATTTATTATAACAGGACAGTTATAGGTTAGTTCCTTGCAATCAGATTGCCGTTTGAAAGTTCGTAGGAATAATCAGGCCAATGAAGAATTTAACTAAGTAATTTATCCGAAATTTAACATTTAATATAATCTAGGTTCAAGGGCAAACCAATAAAGCTGGTAAAAATCAGTTTCGAGCCTTCATTCCATTAACGTTGAACATCTATTTTTTTCTGAACGTATAAAAGTTTTTGGGAATCGTAGGATATTTCTGGATTTTTTAGTCAGAGCTGACCGTCGATGAACATAATTTGAAATGTTTAAGTCATCCATGGATGCCTGATAGGCCAACTTGTGAACAGTGTACTTTAGTTGGTTCGAGTGAAAATGATAAACTTCCAGTGGCTGCAAAAATATAAATGTTAAAACAAGCTAGCACTCTCTAGAATTTTTCATTAGTTACAATGATAAAAAAAGATTTCACTAAATTTTGATATTTTATTTAAAGTCTGTGGATGAGCTTTATCGTACTAATTTGCAAAACTACATGTCCTCCATGCATAGCTACATGGTTTCTGGATGGCCTCCAAGATCACATCGAAGTAAGGGCCAATGAGATGAACAGAATTAAGATGTAAGAAGATTAAAGAAACTATAAAGCTATCATGATAAGAAAAGTTACTGGGATGCAGAGATATGGACGTCATAAAACACTTAGGCCGTCTATTGTGTACTTTTGTTCAACAACAATAATAACACTATAAAGAGCTAATGAGCAAATTTCAAATAAAAGCTAGAATGATACGTGTGTCGTTTATGATGGTCGTTTATCGAATATTTACAAGATAAACAAAACGATTTTTTTCCCTTCGTTCAAACATCTCCGTAACAAAAAACTAAATTTAGTCTCAACAGTAGATATATCAAATAGGTATATATCTCTATTTTCTTCCATTTACTTCCATTAATTAATTTTTATTTTTTAAACACTGAAGAAGTCCTCAAGTAGAGGACGAAATGCGTATGTGTTTAATACATAAAAAATAATTAGTGGGAGTAAATAGCAGAAAATAGTCGTGCAAAATTTCCCCTAAGACGCCCGCAAATAATTAGTCAGGTATAAATCTTTCGAATACATTTTAAATTCTCAATACGGACACAAAATCATATATTTTGAAAATACCAAACATTTTATTTTAATATATGTATGTCAATCTATCTTATTCCATCTAATTGAGTTTTTTCGGAAACTTCTACATTCACGTGTATTTGCATATTCACCCAGCCAAATGTTACTTACAATCTCTTTTTCTACTTGTTTTACAGATTACCTGTTGCAGCTCTCCCATCAATCCGAGAATAAGACGCTCAACTTGTTCTCAACCGTATACCAAAAGATGTCCCCACTGTCGCGGGACCCCATCAAGGAGCTGTACGGCACCATTCGGAATCACCTGACGTCGACGTCGCACTCCGACGATCTGGAGCTAGTCACCGACAAATTCTTCCGGGATCTGTTCCCGGTGGCATATCACCACATGGTGGTCCACGCCGACAAAGATGTGGATTTCCATAAGGATTATAAAAATTGTCTCACGCACACGTACGACGAATTGAAGCCTTTCGGCACCATTCCACAGACACTGTCCAGTTCGTTGGTGGCCAGTGTCAGTGCGGCTAGCGTGCTGTTACGAGTGCTGCGGGAAGGGGCTGAAGTACTCAACAAACTGGACGACCTGGGAACGGAAAACCTACAGCCGTCCTGCAAAGCAGCCCTGCTGAAAATGAATTACTGTGCTACCTGTAAGGGACGTAACCATAACCACGCGAAACCTTGCGCTGGTTTGTGCAAAAATGTTATGAGGTAAGTTCGGACAAGCAAGACTTTCATAAGCCTACATCTGGCTAATAACTGCTTTCTATCTAATCATCATTCCCAGGGGATGTCTGATGCAGTACATTGGAGTTCTGAATCAGTATTGGTACACATTCACTGAAGCCATCCTTCCTCTCATAAATACAGTTCGCTCGGCCGATGGAATCGAATCCGAGATCAAAGCCCTGGATGCAAAGCTGTCCAATGCCATTATGCATGCGATGGAAAATGGGCCCCAGCTCGAATTGAAGGTACGTGTATAAATATATGGCCTGAATAGTATGTCCTCTATCACTATTTTATTGAATGAACGCGCAACCGCGTATTGCTGATGATGGCAAAATCGGATCAACGTTTTCCACTCTGAGGAGCTCATTTTTCTGCCATCAAGCAATTTTGGAAGCGAACTAAATGAATGGCTGCTGGTTACCGCTAGGCGGCAGAAATGTATGTGACTCCAAAACGACGACCTTTATTTGAATTTCTGCAGAAGCGAAAAGCGCTTCCAGTGGCAGAATATTGCGAGTGGTTCTACGCGTTAATTTGAAAACCACGAATCGCCAATGTGCTGATGACGATGAAGGGAAAATGAAACAAGTTGATCGTTTTGTCTTTTTCATGTTTAAAAATTTAACTTTTTAATCTTTTGAAACTCAAAATATTATTCTAATTTATGTACAAAAAGAAAAGGAACAGACAAAAAGTGAGATTTGTTTGTGCATTTTGGGTAGTCTTCTCATACTGCAGCCAAAATTTCCGCAGAGCAACCACTGCGCGGTGATAATGTCGTCATAACACAAAAGCGTTGGTAGCGATGTTAATGATTTTAGGCAGCGCACCATGACGTTCACACCTTGATCAGTGATGGAAATAAAAGTTCTTTAGTAAATTCTCCATGATGATACTGAAATAAATATGACAGCACTTCACGACATATTTATTTTTTTCACTTTCAGAATAATTCCTTTGAAAATAATATTTGATTTGTTGCAGACTACACTTTGAATAATGTTGATACATGATCTTCTTCCAGGCACATTAGTTATACGCCTATCAAATTGTTACTTCTCCGAGCCCAAAATGGCAAACGAGTGTTTTATTTGCCCTAACAATTAAGCCCCTTTTTCTTGGGGAGCAGCAAAATCGGGTGAGATGATCCGAGCCAATTTGCATATCTGCCAATACATAATCAAATCAGTCTGCTGAACTAGACGCGTTTCTATTTGGTAATGCTGTTAGAGTCTGGGTAGTTCATAAAAATTAAACAAATTCTTCTGAATCAACCAAAACTGCTGCCATATTTTAATAAACCATGTCGCGCTTCTACATAATGCGTCCAACTGGGAATGACCGAAAGAAGTACACGAAGAAAAAACGGCAATCGGTGCCGGCCAGTATCACTTAATCCCAGCTCTGAACTTAATAAGATCGTTAAATTAAAAGGCTTGACGTTGGGCTCCGAAGAAGATGACGAAACTGGATGCAGTCAGCGAGCTAAGTTGATCTGCGCTGGGGTCCTTCTGGGTGGAATTTGATCGGGATTGCGAATTTTGGCGCACAGGCATATGTGTTTGTGTTAGTGGCGGACAAAAGGTGAAAGAAGGATGACGAAGTTTGCTGATTTATTTGGGATGTACCGTATGGCACCGATTTATGTACATCTAGGCCCCTCAACATAAAAAATAGACGTCTTCATTAATGAGAGACTGTATTATCAGAATGTGATGAATACTTCTATTGACAAAAATCATGAAATAATTAATCAAAGCTCATTAAATGGACGCATACTGGTGCTGAACGGATTTCGGTTTCACACTGTACATAAAAGCGCGAGGCAATGCATACAGAGCACAAACGATTGAATGAAGGTGAAACAAAAAGAAAAAAAAGCGGTGAGGTGCCCGAGAAAAGCGATAAGATGGAAGACAATAAATTATATGAGGTATGAAACGAAGAAGAAAAGTTGTGAGGCGGATGGAATAGGCAGTAGAAAAAAACTGCAACAAAAAGGAATGTATTTCTGATTCAGAAAATTCCAGCAAAACTGGTTTTATGTGTGTTTTATTACTTGAGGACCATCCGCACTTAACAAGGAAATTGAATCCGTTTCGCTGTTTACCCTACGTGGGGATATTGGGGGGAGTCGGGTAGGCCGCAGAAGTCTTTAGAATGCGTTAAACCTTTGAATTGCATGGCACTGAATTTTGACTAGTATTATGTTTTGTTTGTTGGGTTCTGAAAAAAATACACACCAGTTTCGTTTGTTCGTAAAAATAAAACTTTTATATTTCTGGAATATTTATATGTCGTATAAAACTGAAGATTAAAACAATTAACGAAAAGATTTAAATGCTATTCTGTTTGAACCAATTCTTTTAAAAAAATCCTCTATTAGGATTACAAAAAACTAATTCCTTTTGAATTTTTCTGAAATTTTTATTGAATTTCCTATGTTTAAACCCTTCACTTCAATGTTCCAGTTCTTCAAAGGTTAAAGCTCCAGCAACCATCCACGCGAATTTTTCGGACCCTTATGATGAAGTCCGTCGTTCATTCTCGAAGAAACTGATTGCAAACGAATCCCACAGTGAAAGATCGAGACAATCAGACGCGGTCCAGGCTGGGTAGAGAGAGCGCTAAGCTGAGATCGGAGAAGTGAGTTAGCCTAAAGAGCCACCACAAACGGTCGACCGCACAGGTTTGTGGTTTCTGGTGGATCTACTTTGATCATCTGTGGTTCTGTTTGCGCTGAGGTGTGAGGAATGGCAGAGAAACGTGAAGTCAGTAAGAACCACATGCATGCTCCGTATGTGCAGCAACAGCGAGATAAACGAAAGAACGCTTCATGCTCGCTCAGGAATGCTATTCTATGTAAATTCCAGCTCCAGCTTTCAATGTTCAGTGATGCAACGCCTTTATTTCAGTTGAAGAAAAAGCATGCTGCAAGCCTATCGCTCTGGAGGATAAGCGTGTTTGAAGATTCCAGCTTCCAACACTTCAACGAAATGTGGAGATGGAAAGATGAATCTCCCAATAATATATTTCAACAAATTTCCCTCTATTAAGAAAGCATTAGTAGAAACAAAATGATTGACCTCAAACATTTAACTTTCTTCCACTGCTGGCTGAAAATGTTAACTGCATGGCCGCCGATAACGATCGCGCGTTTTGTCTGGAGGGCCTCACAGCGAGTCTGATGACTAAACAACTGCTTGATTCCCCAAAGCAACGTCACGGGCGACGAGTGTGAGAAGACACGGTTCTACACCACCGGTAATAAGTATGAGGGCAGCTGATAATGTATTTTGTTTTTCCGATTCATGATACTGAGTCATAAATTGAGTGCCAGTTTTTTTGCAAAAGCTATGAGCTTCATTGCAGTCTACCAATTGCAAAATAACCAATGAACATTTGATAATCGATTCAGAAACTATTTCTCTGGTACAAACTGAAGCAAACCTTGGTAACAAACTCTAACATCCATCCTTAATTAATTGTAATTTCGAGTCGTCTTCAAGGTGTCTTACTACTTGACTTCTTTTTCTGAAAAGGTAATAATTCTAGGTATCCCCGTTTTTCCTTTCCGAAGTGTATGAGGGAGCCAAATTCCATCGGTTGATCATAATTTATTAACTAGATGCTCTATGGGAGTCGCACTCGTAATTGAAAGCTCACTCCCGAAGCCACCACGTCGAGAGTAAAGTGATTTTAAATTGCTGCTTGAAGGATGATTTCTTGTTTTGTTCTACTGCTGCTGCTATCAGACTAACGCCGACCTTGTACAATCGAGTGTGATCCCGTGAAGCTAACGATAATATTATAACTGAATAGAGCGTGTCGTCAACAAAAGGGCATAAGAGACATTTTGGTCGATTTTGATAACAAAATAAACAATTTTCTGTAAAACAGCTTTATAAATACGATTAAAAAAAAATCCTGAATTTCGCAATTAGTGAGGTTGCGCCTATGTCGTAATTACCAAATCTTTGTGGATCTTTTTAATCTAGCAACGGAAATGACTGTCATCGTCAAATGCAGTTATGCTTAAATCAATCAAAGTACAACTCACGAAAAATACAGGGGTTGGTTTAGCTGTACAACAATCATTTTTTTTATTTACGCACAAATTTGCTGTACGTAAAAGGATCAAAATATAATTCGAAACATATTTTTTTTCACTTACATCTCTTCACACCTAACCGCTTCGAGTCTCGCGTGGCAATTAAACATGTGTTAAAGCAGACGAGTACAGAAGTAATTATCGTCGGCACGACGACTGCTCAATGCAGCAATTAGAATTTACCGTGGCTCCAGACATCGTTTGCGTCACTGAGTTCTTAACCTTCCTAACAGTTAAGAACAATCACGTATTACGCTCGGCTTTCGATCGATTTATTCAGTGTTGTTCGGAATTAAGATGTGCTGCATTGAATAAGAAGGGAAACAAAACTTTCAATAATGGCCTTAGTGCTCCACTTAATTGATTATTTTTGATAAAGCTATTAGCGTTAATGGAAAAATGGAGTTTCCCTTCGTACAAATTTCGTTTCCTTGCTTCCGTTTCCATGCGTGATAATCCATTCATAAATTTCAAGAGTCTTTAATTTCTCAGAATAGGACATGCTTCGATGCCATTTTAAAGTGTGTTCAAATATCGTCGCCAAAGCATAGACAAAACAGTTCAAGAAGATAGATTTATCGCATGTATCTTGGATCTACCACCTTTCGATTGCGCCTCCTTGGACTTTGAGAAAGACCATCTGATTGCTGTACCGAAGTCTAGTTGAAAGAAATTTAAAAATAATGATGTTGCAGCTTTTCCTTCTACATAGCTTGCATGGAACGGTGGTCAATGTAATCATAGCGATTTAAAAGCGTCGAGATATATCCCACAGATCTAAGTCTGCTGAACAGCAATATCTCCTTACTTCAAACAAAACAAAAAAGCCAAAAAGAATATACCGATAGATTTGAAAATGTGCTCGTACTGAGCGCACCGAGAGAAAGACGTGTGATATCGAAAAATGCAAGCTCATGATGCGTCGGACTGGACGGAACGTCCGACGACGATGGGGCGGACGGTCGTGAATCTGCATCTATCTACATGGTGCATCCTTCGTTCAGTAGGAGCTCGTTCCCAACACAAGTCTAGAGCTATTCAACGAGAAAAAATACCCTGATTTATCCACCTAGAGCTTAAACTGGCCGTAATAATTACCCAAGGTAAAAACAGCACGAAACTCCGTAACGCTGTCAATTTGTCCGAATTTCAATACAACACAATTTCCATCTTGAAACGGAAAAAAATTACTAACATTTTTGTTTTTTCAGCTCATTGGTTCATATTTTACATAGGAAGTACTCTAAGAATTTCATTGAAATGCTCGCAATACTTTTGAGAAACGAGTTGGTGCTTACAAGTTTAAGCCCGAAGACAACTAGATCTTGTGATGCGCTGTTCAATAAAATCGTTCAAGCTACTATGCCCCTATTTCACAGCCTAATTCAGGGCTTATCAAAAATCATTGTAGCTCATACGATGGAAGAGAAATAATGCTTTCATACAGCAAAGAGTAAAAACTGTTCCTATACAGAACAGATTCATTGAACATGCCATGAGGAAAGTTTGGTACTATTCCACTTGTCTCTACCACGTTGTAATCTTTTCTATGCAAAAATCATAACGTGATGGAATGAAATGGAATGACAGGTTATGACAAACTCGATGAAGTTCGAATGTGTTTTTTGATGTGAAGTGCAATTTCTAGTATCGATCTGGAAATCGAAGTAGGCGCGTGGTCGGCGGAACAAACGTTAATTGAATGTCCTCACTGGAGCAATGTCGTGTAACATCCAGCCAGTTCTATTGAGTGCGAAACAGTGGTGCATTAGGTATTATGTGAGCCCCGACACAAAGTTTGTTGCATTGTCACAATTGGTATGGTATGCGGGTCTCCCCAGCGTGCGGCATATCTTTTCAGAAAGTCTGCAGATAAATTTCTCATCAACTCTAAATGTGTCGACTAACGAATATTACCCGCTTGGTGAAATTCACAAACAGTTTGTACATTCGTGGGTGGCTTTGTGCACGAACTCGTGCAAACGGATAGACCAAAACTTTGTGTGAGTAGTTCCAAGTCCAATATCATATGGGGCATACTTATTACTTAAGCACTTTTTCTGCGTTTTTTTGATGTAAGTAAAATTTCTCCAAGAAATCCATTGGAAAATCCATCAACCATCAATAGTTTATCCAAAAAATCCTCCTGGGACTCAAACCAGGAACTCCATCGCGAATTTCTTTAGGAATTACTTTTGGAAATTCTCCAGGAAATCCTTTGGGAACAGATACTGCCACAAAAATTTCTTCGGAAATTCTTCTTGAAAAAGGAACTTCCCGAAGCAGTTCTTGGAGGAGTTTTCTGCAGAAAAGTTTGAGAAATTTCTGTGGGAATTCTGACAGATTTTCAAAAAAAAAATCCAGAATTCCTGAACAAAAAAAAATCCTGAACAATTTTCCGAGAGAGTTCTTGGAGCAATTTTTGAAATAATTCCCGGGGCGTTAGTAGGAGGTGGCTATCGAGGGCTTCCATGTGAGTCTCTGAAGAAATTCAAAGGGAATTTCTGAAAGGATCTCGAAGTAATTGACCTTTCCATTCAAAAATTTGTATTCGCTCGATCGATTCCTTGGCTTATTTAAAGTTAACTTTCCCAAAAAACCCATATTTTTTTACGCCTCTAGTTACAGGGCTGTTACAGCAGTCGCGGATTTCGCGATTCTCGCGTTTTTCGCGAATTTCGCGGATTTGTCGCGGATTATCTCTTTCAGTCGCGATTTTCGCGGTTCCTTAAAATGCTGTCGCGAAAATCGCGGATTTACATTTACGCACTTTCATCGGGAATTCTTTTAACAATTCTTTCACATTTTTTTTTCTCAGAAGTTTCCGAATTAACTCCTGAAGAAATTATCCGAATTATGTTTTTAATTTATCCCGGAATTCCTCTGGACATTCTCCCAAAATTCCTTCAGGATTTCCTTTGGGAATTTCTTTACGAGTTTCTTTGGAAATCCCTTTAATTCATTCATGGACTACTTCGGAAATTTCTTTGGAAATTCTTTTGGAAATTCATCGAAACTTTCTTCAGGATCTCCTTGAGAATTTTTTTAGAAACTCCTTCGAAAATTTCTTTAGCAATATATTCGAACATTTGTTTGGGAAATCCTTTGGGTATTTTTTTTTTTTGCGAATTCCTTCGGAAATTCTCTCGCAACTTTCTACAGTACGGAAATTCCTCCAGGCATTCCATTAAAAATTCCTTTACGACGTTTATAGAAATTTCTTTCGGAATTCCTTCTAGGAATTCATTCGGAAATTCCTTTTGGAACTCCTTCGGTAATTAGAAATTCCTTTGCAAATTATAGAATTTTTTACATAAAAATATCTTTTGAAACTTCATCCGAAGTTCTTCGAAAATTCATTCATGAGTTCTTTCAGGAATTTCTTCAGCAATTCCATTGGAAATGTTTTGAGTTTTTCTGTAATGACTAAACAAATTACTACTTTACGAATTTCATCAGTAATTATTTTATTCTTAAAATTTATAACCTTTTGGGAGAATTCCTGTAGCAATTTTAGAAAAAATCCTTATGAAATGGCGTATGGTTTAAATAAGGGAACTTTCAAAGTAATACCTGCACAGGTTTTCCAAAAAAAATCAGAGAATTTTCAGAATGATTCCCCGAGCAAGTATCTGATGAAATTCTTCCTTATTTTTAAATAACTATTGACGAAATTTTCCAGAGGAGTTCCCGGTAGTATTCCCAATAGAGTACGGTTAAACCTCCATGAGTCGATGTTCTATGACTCGATATCGACTCATGGAAGCAAATTATGCCATATTAAAAAATATTTTCTGGGTTATTGTGTTGGTCCCTTCAAACAGCTTTCGAAAGATTTGCTATTCCTCATCTCGATAATTCCATGAGTCGATAGTCCCTTCAATATGGACTCATGGAGGTTTGAATGTAAATTCTTATTAAAATTTCTGAAGAAAATAGAGGATTTTTAACGAAGTTTTAACGAAAATGCCTCAAGAAATTCTTTCGTTCTCCAGAAATTATTAATATCCAAATTAGTTTTTTTTTAAGATCAATGGTGGCGTATATATTCAAATTTCAAGAAAATATTCAATGTTGTGGGTCACTTGCCCCATCGTGCCTCAGTTGACTTCGGCTAGTCAACAATACTTTAGTATCCAAACACGTTATATACGAATGACGTTTCAATTATCATATGAATGTTTCTGCACTCTTCACGATATTCCGTTTAACAGACTGATCATATTACAATTATGGATCTCCGGAACGCCAAAATGTGCCAAGAGCTTAGTCTTTGTCTCCGAAGCTTTTATTACGATACAATTACGTTTTGGTTCAAAATATCACGTTTCTTCGTTTGCTTATGCCTACTAAGTCATTACAACAGTTGGGACTCCACGAGACACCAATGTTGAAAACTACTCGCAACTCTTAGATACCCATCCGCTCCAATATTGTCCAATTAATCCGAAAAACCGTTGATCTTGCATTCCTTTCGGTCCGTACCTGCATCCTTTTGTTAGAGAGTTCAAGCTTTGTAGGTAGGATTTTCGAATCTCTCAGGAGAATCGCACAAGGCTTAGAAGTACCTTAAAGATTTTGCACCTTTTAAAGCAAATTCTTTCCCGGGGTAATGCAATGGCTAATAAAAATCATGTTATACCGTTTAGTATATTACGTCAAGGTTAACGTAATCATTTGATATTTCTAGTTACTTTTACTCCGAATTCCATGTTATTTTTTACTTCTGGCATATCTTTACGTTGAACATTGATTTTTTGTAACATGATACCTATGATTGATAGGTCATAGGTCGAGGGGCGGATCACTGTGAAATTTGACTGAATCCAAAATACGTATTGATAAAAATGCGCCAAAAATGTGCCAATTAATTTATTGCGTTGAAAAATGCGTAAAATATCAAATTCGTTAAAAAATGCATCTTAATACTAAATGCGTTAAGAAATGCTTGCTATAAAAATACATAATGCATTACAAATGCATCAAATCGTTAAAAATGCGTGTTTTTACGAAGTGCGCTTGCCAGATTTGACAGATTTGGCATCATATTTTGACATTGTTGTTCTGTAGCGGAAATAGTCGTTAATATTGACTGGCCGCGAATTTGATGAAGATTAAAATCTGTTGACGGTGTTTCCTCTTCCATTTGGTAGAGAGTGCTGAATTTTCCCTGTTCCCGGTATTGAGAATAGAGCTGTGCGCCGCCGCGCCGCGCCGCGGCCGCCGACGATTTTTAAGCGCCGCCGCCGCCACCAATTTTGACCGGCGCGCCGCTGGAATTTTTTGACCGCGCCGCCGGTAAGTTTTTGGCGCGCCGTTGAAATATTTTTAGTGACGTAGTTTTCGTTTTGTAAGGTTAATCCCGCACCCCTAATTGGTAAAAGAAAAATTCCGTGCAAACCTAAATTAATTTGAAAAATTTCGGCTGCGCCGCTGAAAAGAATATGTAGTAAATGCATAGCCTTTTCTAACTCGAAATGCAATGAGCTAACGAGTAATGTCTTCCAATCCAGAACTCGTTCAAGCGTTTCAAGAAATTGCAGACGATTCATAGTGAGCAAATACAGACATTTGGATTTCTCTGCCATTATTTCCCTTGCAAATTGATGAAAATACAGGCATGACATGTGCTGGAGGTTGCGGATCATACTCATGACAACCCAAACAATTAAGAAAATCAAAATCATGTTCATGCTTTGAAGTAAAAATAAGATTTTGCATATTTTGAAATATGGCCTGGATATAGGAAAAGCTAATAAAAAGTGATCCATCATTTTTGTTATTCTGTCTAATTTATTGAAGTTACTGTTTCTGGTTGTAATTTATAATCACAAAAATATTCGCGTTTAATGTAATATTTGCATCCAGCAGAAATAGAAGAAATAAACAACTTTTTTTTTATTTTGATGAGTGATATGTTCTCCCAAGTATCTTGAAAAAAACTTCCATTATGTAGGAGTCTTTTCTAAATATTCGTAAAAATTGGAAAAAGATCCGTTGTGCTGATTATTTCACTTGCAGGATACAAAGTCGGAAAGAAACACAATTCTTGCATAATCAAACACAAACTACAATACAAAACTACATTTTGAAGTAAGATGCCACCAGAGGATGCGATGAGGTGATCTGCTGATCAGCCTAGAATTTCAGGCAATAGTAAAACCACAATTGAATAATTTCGTACACAAAAGAACTAAAAGTAATAGCGAACGCATTTTACATAACTGGTGCCATCTGTAGAAAGGAAGAGAAATACTTTCTTCCAAAATTCTGGAGAATTGTCTTTCTGTAGCAAAATGCTATCCTCACTCCAGGTATTGTGAAAATATTTGCTTCACCAAGAATCTTATAGACTTCCTTCGTCTTTAATTCTGGGAAAATTCTGGAATAATAAAAATGACAGTTGTGCGATGCTTTCATATTAAGTGATGTGCCCTTAAAAACGCAAGTGAATTTTGTTTTGGATTCCGAGATGCTCGTCTCAAAGAAGTCGGCAAAATTATTTCTCCAGAAATTCTAGTAAACTCATATTTTAAAAATACAGGGTTATTTTTATCTAGGAATTCTGAGGAATTTCTTCCCAGGAATTTTGAGGATTTATCCCTTTAGAAATTATGGGTATGTCTTCCTCCAAGAATTTTAGAAAACCTTGACTTTTTCGAATTTTGAGAAAACTCTTCCCTGGGAATTTTTGGAAATTTCTGCTCCTGAATTCTGGGAAACTGATTTTCCAAGCATTCTGGGTTCTTCCATCACTAGTAATACTGGGAAATTCTTTCCCAGGAGTTATGAGGACTTACCATTACAGGAAGCATGAACAAAAAATCTAAAGAACTTCAGCATACCTTCTCCCCTCAACACAGGTTTTCCTTGTTCTCGAAATTTCAGGAAATTTCCAGATATTCGTCGTCACAAATTCTAGGCAGTCGTTATACAAGAATTGTAGTATAATCTTGCTTAAGTAATTTTTGGCGAGTTTCTCCTTCTGAAACTTTGGGAAATTCCTCCTTCAAGAATTCCTCACACAGAAATTTTGCAAAAATTCTCAGATATTTTTGGGGAATTGGCCCTACAAAAGCTCAGGGCAAATCATCTCGCACGAATTTTCGAGAATCCTTCTTCCAGACTTTAAGAGGAATTCCTTCTTCAGAAATTTGGAGAAAAATCCTTAATCTGAGGATTTGGGTAATTACTCACATCAGCTCAGATATGCTATAGAATAGATAATTCCTCTCTCTGACAACTCTGGAGATTTTTTCCCGCACAATTTATGAGGAAATCTACTCCCGTGAATTATACCTGAGCAGCTCATATGTTACACATATAAAGCTATGTCCATCGAGGAAAAAATTATGATACAAATCATTTCTTTTTGTTTGTAGTGAAAATTCGCACCTTCTTCTTTATTCCTCTCATCAAAAGTTGCACACCTCCGAAGTCAATTTCCTTGGCACATTTGTTCCACATTTTGGTCATATGAGTCGGGTCCTGAGCTGTTTTTCCACTTTTCTTAAGCTTCCGCTTCATTACTGCCCAAAATGTCTCGATGGGCCGGAGCTGTGGGCAGTTGCGTGGATTTATTTGTGGGCAGTTGCGTGGATATATTTTATCGACGAAATCTTCGTTATTATCGCAGTACCACTGGATGAGTTCCCGGCTGCAATGGCAACTCATTAAATCTGGCCAAAACTTCACGGGACCTTTATGGGATTTATGGAAGGTAGACCGCGGCTTTTGAGACATTCCTCCTTGTACAGCTTCGAGGCCATCGTCTTATTCGTCACAAACACTTAGGTCTTTGCTCCACAGCTGCATATCCCTTGCCAAAATCATCTGATTTTTTTGCAATTTTGCAAATTTTCCAAAAAGCAAATTTAAACTTCGCAGGAACTACTTCTCGTGCCGTCGCCATGTAGAATTTTTGGCTAGGAAGCTGTCCGAAATCCATTTTGAAGTAGGTTCCATCGTCGATGAGCAGGATTATCAACGTGGGTGTGCAGTTTTTTTTCTCTCCTATCGGCTTCCATCTGGAATAATTTTTGACTTGCTGCACGAAACATCGTGAAATGTATTATAAATTCAGTAGAAAATCGAATTATAGCCGCTATTGAAATTGGATTTTTCTCACAATCCATACGTTAAACCTAATTTCGGAAGTAGTGCGCTGTATAGCACATCACCAAATGAAAACAGCGCACCACTTCCGAAGTTAGGTTTAACGTACGAATTGTGAGAAAAATCCAACTTTGTTAGCGGGTATAATTCGGATTTGCACTGAATTGATAATATACTACAGCAAGTGGGCGCCTAGGTAGACAAACCGCTGTAAAAGAATTCTTGCAGCGGTCACTTTCCGTGCCGCAACATAATCTAGGGTTTTGTCATCTACATGCTTAGCAACTAATGTAAGGGTTCATCCACAAATTACATAACGCCAAAATTGATCATTTTCAACCCCCCATCTCTTTGAAATGCTTTTGGTAAGGAAAGGTTTGAAAATGTGTAGGCCGTAATGCTCAGACAGATATCCACCCACCCCCAAAAGCGTTATGTAATTGTAACATTCACTCGAAGAAATCCTTTTCTGAGAGTTTTAGGGAAGTTCTGAATATTTGATAACACATTTCCTAGAATTTCTGATTGGGGAACTCCTGTGAATTTCTTCTGCTCTGTTTTGTTGGCATTACATCCCTATTTGAAAATTGCTATATTGCAGCTTAGTGTTCATTAAGCACTTCCACAGTTATTAACTACGAGGTTTTTGAGCCGATTCATCATTTCTGCATTCCTGTGTAATAAAACTAATATGATAATGCTCATAGGCAGAGGGAAGTATCATAAACCTTACACATGAAATGAATTCAGTCACTTTCAGCATGGCCTTGCTTTGTAGCCACCAGGCTAAAAAAGGCACAATTCAGAATTTTTGCTAGTATTTTACTACGAATTACACTCCCTCCCGGAAGAACTATTGAAGAAATTCATAAAGAATTTCTGTAGAAATCACTGGTGGAAACCGTTAAGAAATTCCTGAAATTTGTTAAAGGAATCTTAGGAGAATCTGTTCATGGTATTCCTGAAGGAATTCCTGGAGAAGTTTATAAGGAACTCTTGAAGAAAGTTCCTGGAGGGATTCTTGGGTGACTTACGAAAAAATGCTTTACTTAAATATTGTGGAAGTTTCAGAAGAATTCTTTGAAAGTTTCAAAGATTTTTCTCATGTAGGATCTCTGTGGAATTTTATGGAATTTCCAAAAGAGGCTTATTTCGAGCCATGTCACCTCAAAAGATATATTAATTAGAACAAACAGCAAAAGTTTTTGCACACTTTCTCGTTAGTATACAGTGTTAAAATTAGCGGCGTACTTTATATATTTTATGCTTTTATTGTACTAGAAATGCAGACATTTAAATTGCTTGAACTGTTTGAAGGAAAATTTTGAACCACGCCGATCGAGCCGCCGCCGAAAACAACCGCGGTGTGGCGCCGGCTAAGCCGCCGCCGCCGTTAGAAAAATACATTCACGCCGCCGCCGGTTCAAAGTAGATCGGCGCACAGGTCTAATTGAGAAATTTACGAAAAAATCTCAAAATGCAGTTTCACGGAAAAAATGCCCACGTTTAGATCAGTATATTAAAACCTGGGTACGACGCCTCAAATTTCATGTTTTGGAGATATGGCATGTGTTATGAGAGTATTTGGTTCATTTGATCTTTGCGGTAAATATCCATTTGTTCACCATCCATTTTGAAAACTCCGGGTGCACGCTCCGGAGATAGATTTTTAGATTTATGAATCTAGTTTTGGAGCATGCAGTCTTGTTCACTAACCTTTGGAGTTTTCAAAATGGACGGTGAGCGAATGGATATTTACCACAATCCCATGCTGGAACAACCAGAAATGTTGGTTCCCCGATTGAAATGGCCCTGATTTCGGTCAAATCTGAAACCTGGATTACGACTTATCAAATTTCATGAGGTTGCAAAAAAATATATTATCGTATATATTCTATATAGTAGGTATACTCAACTCTACCAGTTCCCGCTGGTAGTTAGCATAGAACGTTTCTGTTTACTGAGCAGTTCGGAAGAAAAATCAATATTTACATTGACTTGTCGACTTACAACCTTTTTAAAAAAATATGTCTATTCGTGATTTAAAAAATCCGAACTACTAGGTGTGAAACGTAAGATGAAACTTTAATATTATTGACGGGTAGCCGCCTAACTGCATATTGCCAGTAAGATAGGGTAGACTTGTGGGTATCTGTGCGATTATTCACGTAATAATGCTTTGTCATGCATACACGATTTGCGATATTTTAATTGATTCGATATTTTATTTGATTTTCAATAAAATAAAACAATAAATAATCACAAATGTACGTCAAAATAATATACAAAACCGAAACAAATGACGTCCTGATTACAAATGCACAATAAACTATCCAAATGCATATCCTGATGCGTCAATGCTCTGTAAAATGTATCAATGCCTACTCAGATGCAGCAATGCCCCAATGCACCATACAATGCCTGAAAAATGCGCCAGTTTGTACATCAATACGTATGACTGCTTCGAAAATGCGTAAGTGATCCGCCCCTCGTTATTGGTCATGATAAGCCATTAATGTCGATAAATTGTAAATGTATTGAAATTCGCATTTAATTGTGTTTTTAAGTTATTTGGCCATTATTCATGTTGATCGCGGTTTTGTTTTTGCAGTCGCGGATTTCATTTAAGTAGTCGCGGATTTCGCGGATTGAAATTTGCTCAGTTTGTAACAGCCCTGTAGTTATTTTTAAAATTTGAAACGATTATCGAAAAAGTTCTGTTTTTTAAAGATTGGCCCGATTTTGAACGAACATATGGTGAATTTTTCAGGCCGGTTTACACGTATAGTACTTTTTGTGCAGTACGGTTTTTGTTTTCGATTTTAAAAATAGTTAGAGGCTTCAAAATATGGGTTCTTTAGGAAAGTTGACCTTAAATAAGCCAAAGAATCGACTGAGGCAATAAAACGACATACAATTTTTGACGGGAAAGGTCAATTAATGATGAGATCTTAGTGAAATTAGTGGAGAATGAATGTCAGGAAGAGTACATGGTGGCGGAATTCTTGAAGGTACTATCTTCTATTCTCTATATATAAAAATGAGTTTACATTTCCTTTGAGGCAATATAGCTCACGAACGGATGGGTCGATTTGCAAGATTTTCTCACTAATCGATTCATCTTGGGCTCTGCTTTATATACACAAAAAATTGGTGCATTTGACGGGCAAAGTTGAAAAATTATAAAAACGCAACGTTTTCATGAATTCTGGAGAACGCCATCAAACTTGATCAGAAATCGATCTAGAGTGCGACGCGACGCTGCAATCAACTAAACGATTGTCAGTTTGACCGAGGAAAACAACAACTCTGGCAAGATCGGGCAGGCTCGACTAGTATAAATAAATCTCGCGCTTAGTTTCATAGGGGCATAACTGTATTGATCGATTTCTCTTAATCGATTTTATATTTTGTTAATAACTCAATTGTTTCAAAAGCTACAACCAAGATGAATACACAACTAGGTGTTCCAATCTGCCAAATTCACGATTCAGCCATCTTGGATTTTAGTATGGGAGAGCCAGCCGGTTTGATTTCGTTTTGCACTGAAAATGAATTTTTCACCCCCGCCGTCTTCTCTTCCACAAACTTGGCAGATTGGAGCACCTTCTACTGTACTCATCTTGGCTACAACCGTGATTATTGATTCTGGAGCAAGATACATTCATCCTTTATCACGCCATACCATTAAATCATCGACAAACTAGCGCAATTTGGTACAATAATAGAAGGAAAACATCGACGAAGAGAAATCCATCAATACAGTTACGCCCCTATGAAACTAAGCGCGAGAAATAAGTAACTAACAAAACGAATAAAATTAAAGTTTTCATTCATCCGAATGAATTTATCCTCATTTTAGTAACGCTGCTATTTTTTTTTCTCAAAAGAAATTTTGTCACCGACAAGTTAATAGATTGGAGCTAAACTTACTGTAAACTGAATTAAACAATAAAATTGTCGCAAATTTAATTTTGAGAAACACTCTTCCCATGATAGAATTAATTCACTCCTCGTGGAAATATTATCTGGTCTATTTTATAAAATAATGCATGGGAACGGGTTCTAGGACTGGAACCAACTTCCTTGATAGATAAAATAATTCATATACATAATAGGGGAACGGTTCGGCACTTCATCTCATAGCTCCCATTTCCGTCCCATTGCTTTTGATGCAATGAAAAGGTATTTGATTTGTTATTTATTTTTGTGATTTTTTTTCAGCAGTAAGAAGGCATGTTAGCAATAAAAAATCGACAAGATTGGTGCTGTTTTTCTCTGTTTAGCGAAGAGATGGATATATGTTCAGTGAGATAAAAAACAGAATAGTTCCCATAATTGTTAAAATAATTTAATGCTTAATTAATTGGATAACGTATGTCGGACCCCACACATGTGCCATGTTTAAAATATACTCAAATTTTTACTAAAATCCCTCAGAAAATTAAACAAAAAAGTTTTCGGTTTTCTATCGAGGTATGCCAGTGTGTGTACGACCCCTAAGATGCCTCTGAGGGTACAGGATGGCAGCGTTATTGAGTCGTCCACTCATGCGGGAAACCCCATTAACGAGCAATGATGACTGAAGATGGGGTCTTTAGCTTAGACGTCGGCTTCACTTGGACAATGGTACGCTTCGCAAACGATTCCTGGTGTGCGACATTGATCAAACTGACCAACGCTTCCTCCGGTTCAACGGTGGACAAAGGACCCAGATCTTCTGGTAGCTATGCTACAGCATTATAGCAGAATTTCCGCATGTAAGTGATCAAGACCAGAGAGAGTTACTTGGGCAATGGACAGCTGTATGTAGTGAAACCGTGGAGTCATCATGTGGTTGCACAGATTTGAAGAGACAATCGGAGGTTCGAACCAACATTTCTTCCCTACGAGATGTCGAAGTTTACAACCCAGTGAATGACAATAGTTGAATCCGTCCAGCAGAATAGACTGGCTTAGTTTTGAAGACTAGTACATATCTCCTTTTTTGAACAAGTGTCTTAGTAGTAGAAAGCACCAACCGGTCGTAGTTCTAAGCTGGTGCTTTGAATACGTAAAAGAATCGAAAAGTCTTTAATCTTCTAAAAGTTCTACTTGAATGTAGAAATGCCCAACTATTAGATGCCCATTTGTACAGTTTAAATCCGGCGAAGTACAGAAGGTCAAACAGCTCACGACAGATTTCCATTTCTTCTTCTTGTGACGCTACTCTAACAAGAAGTTTATCAACGTTGAGCATGTCGATGACGTTTTTATCGCCTTGGGATGGGTTAGCGCAGAATAGTGGGTTTTGCATTTCCTTTCCCCCTGGGGGAAAGGAAAGAGTTGCTCGAATCCCGGAAAGAGTTGCTCGAATCCCGGAAACTATCCACCTGAAAACTGTTTCCTTCATGTGAGGTATTTCCAGTGCGAGATGAATAATGGCATCGATGCAAGATTTCTTAAGTGACTACTGATATCAGCCGACAACCGATTCGACTGTAAACTTGGCTTGAACTCCGATAATATACCGTTGGGTCGACAGCGTAATCAGTACAGCGTGATCTATTGATTACCGACGTCGATTTCTTCGATGTAGCAGCACTGGGCTCACGCCTTGGAAAGTTATAAATCATTAACTGGCGAGCTGACGACGTGGATCCAATTTGTGCGTCAAACATTCGCGTGATGAAGTTTTACTATTATGAAGCAGAGGAATTGTTTTTCTTTGGGCTGATATTGTAGAAATGTGGGTTTAGAGGTCTGCGTTTTCGAATGATCTTGTCCTTGGCTGGAACCTTGTTGGGTGCAAATGTAATATCGATGCCTTTGACCGCAAACATGACAAACTGAGCTAGGACAAGTCCTTACCAAGTGGTAAGGGGAAAGACAATATAGACATAAACCAGCTATCTTGACTTATTCGAGCCTTTGGGAAGTATTCATGTTGTCGAAGGAGTCACATTTGAACGAAGAGTAGGGGGATTTATTGTTGTTTTTTCCATGATCTTAGGAAGAATCCGATCCTCGATGAAGGATGAATATTCGCGAAATTCGGATTTGTGGTTTTACTTTGTGCGGTTGGTGAGTAAATCAACTAGTGCGCGATTGAACGTGTTTCGTATAAGGACGCAGAACATTCGTAAAATCCGGGTCTGTGATTCTGCTTTGTGCGGACGGTAAGTGAAAACGCGCCTTTGATTATATTTTGATCACTCTTTTTCTTCCTATATGACCATAAGGACGTGGCCGGCGCCTTTTCTGACTGAAAATATATGAGTTTTCAAGACGTGTACATTGAGAATGGATACCTAGCCCTCGGTCCAATTCATTTGATTCTCTGAACAATTTTGCAAGTTCTAGTCGATAACGGAGTAGCAACTACAAATTGTACTCATATGAATTTTCAATGAAAATTAATTCGAAGTTCACTTGAATTTATTGTCAGAATTCAGAGAAAATTTACTTCTATTTCATAGATTTTATTTCGAATTTCTAGAGGAAGTTTATTCCAGCTTCCATAGGAAAGTTATTCAAATTCTCATTGAATTCTTCCTTCGGACGCGTTCTACCTTCCAGCAAAATTAAAATTTTAAAACTTTTCGTGCAAAACTATAACACCATTCATCTCGATTCTCTCGTGAACGTTTTGTATCGTAAACACACTTAATATAACATCTAGACAATAAATAATTAAAATTTCGTGAAGGACATTAATATTAAAAAAACACATTTGAGAGCTTGTTACTACATAGGCATAGATGAAAAACAAGAAGAATCATTAAACAAATTAGTTCCTTCTAATACATTGATCTAATATTAATGTTTTTTTTTGCTATTTTCTATTGCTCTGAGTACAAAACAATTAACACTGTCGAATTACTCAACAGAGGGAATTAATCCAACGAAGGCGAAATCCCCTAACTAATATTCCTATTTTGACTTGAATTTTCTTCCATAGTTGACTGAAAAAACGAGCAAACCGCTATTAATCATTTGTATGTTTTAATCAATGAATTTCGCACAATAAAACTTTGATCAATTACAATCAGACATTTATTTGACTCATAATGTAATTCCTCCGATTATGGTCAAATACGGGGGTTAGGGACAAAAGGTCGAAAGACAAAAGGTTGAAAGGACAAAGGGTCGAAAGACAAAAGGTCGAAGGGACAAATGGTCGAAAAGGACAAAAGTTCGAAAATGACAAAAGGTCGAAAGGACAAAACGTCGAACGGGACAAAAGGTCGAAAAGGACAGAACGCCGAACGGGACAAAAGGTCGAAAGAAACTAAAGATCAATAAGATCAAAAGGTCGAAATGGACAAGGAACTGAAACGGAGAGAGTCAATCTAGCACCAGAGTTGCCCTACACAGTTAGCAAAAACTCTGCTCTTTTATTTTTCACAAGTTTTAACAATTAAATAAAATTTGTTCATTGAGTACAACTAATAGATGGATGTTGAGTTTTCTATATGTCACTTCGATCTGTCAAAATACTGCACGCCGCACATCAAATACACCGGCGTCTATTACACGCCGGTGTATTTTCAATGCGTGCGCTTGCGTGGCTGCGGAGTGCACTATTTTGACAGATCGAAGCGACATTCAGAAAACCTAGATTTTCATCTATTATTTGCACTCATTGAAAGAATTTTATTTAATTGGTAAAAATAGTTTAAAATAAAAGAGCAACTTTTTTGCCAACTGTGCGCAATACAAGTTTTATTCATTTCCTAAATCAACAATCTTTTTATCTCTAACAGAACTATCTTGATATTCATAATATTGTTTCATAGTAATTACTCCTTCTTTGAAAATTGCTCATTCTTTAACTTTGATTGATGTGATGAGTATGTTATTTCTACTTGAAGTAAAATGCATTTCATAAATTATTTCGGAATACACCCAACTTGTTATCAACTTGTTCTTGATCGACCTTTTGTCCCTTTCGACCTTTTGTCCTTTTCGACCTTTTGTCCTTTTCGACCTTTTGTGCCTTTCGACCTTTTGTGCCTTTCGACCTTTTGTCCCTTTCGACGTTTTGTCTTTTCGACCTTTTGTCCTTTCGACCTTTTGTCTTTTCGACCTTTTGTGTTTTCGACCTTTTGTCTTTCGACATTTTGTCCTTTTTACCTTTTGTCTTTCGACCTTTTGTCGAAATACAAATACAAAGTAGTAACCATACTTTATACCATATTCTGATATTGGTGGTTTTTGAAAGCTTGATTGAATGGAATACATATTTAGAAGATAATAATAATACGAGTACGAAACTCGTTCAGTTTATTCTACAACTTGATTTGTTTCTAGACTTGGTAGGCGCGTAGAGAAAAAATGCGTGAAAAGCGACCCTAGTGCAGTGTACGCATATTTGCGAAGAATCTAATACTCATTTTATTAGTTCAATTAAGGGCCGATGTCCACCCCAAGTAACACCAAAAACATCTTTTTTTTAGAAAAATAAAAAACTTGTTGTATTTAAGTTATAATAGTGACAAGCAATACCTTCTTTGTCATAGGAAAGGTTTAATAGCGTTTGATACAAACCTTTCATAGCTAAATTATTCTCTGTTGTATTTTTGCGAATAAGCAATATTTATGACTTTATTATAACATGCCTCGAAACTAACATTTTGAATGTTTTAATGATGTTATATAAATGCGATGGCATACATGATATGCATTCATTGACTAATATATAACACTTTAATTATTACAGTTTTTTTTTCGAAAGAGTATAAAGACGAAGAAAGCTATTTGTAAAAAAATAATAATGTAGGTTTATGGGAGTAAGAAATTGTCAAGTCAGCAAACAAGCATGAGATGAAATTAGTATTCCATTAAAAGTTTTCTGGGAATTCAATATGCGCAAAATATAAGAAAGGTTGCAGACTAGAATGTATAAATTAGAAAGGGATAACCCCTCTGAACACGGCGTAGGTACAAAATTCTGTTACGTATTCTGTTGAACAGAAGGTCGAGTCGAGTTGAGCATTCCTTCGAAATATCACTTTAATGAAGTAAAAAAACTTGAGCATTCCTTCGTCGGTGAATACCAGGCATACTCCATCTGCGATGGCTTTTCGCTTGAACAAAATATTCCCATCCTCGGCAGTTCGTGGCTAACTGAGAACTGATTGAAAAATTCTTCAACTTTTGTTATATATGTTTTCTCTACATTCTGAAGCTACTAAAAACGGTTAGAAACTTTATTAAAATAACTCACTCATAACAGCTATATAACACGTTTAAAATATGTTATAAAACTGCATCCATGGCTAATTTTGAACGTAGTTACAACATTGTTGTATAACAAGGCAATGATTCGAATTCGAAGAAAAAATACAGTGTCGGCTGAAAAACAGTGACACATTACTTACAAATATTACCTACTTGTTTTTGATAAAAAACAATTCTTTTACTCTTTATCGTACATTATTCGAAAGTTGTGATTTACCGATCAATTGAGTTTTTTTAAAGTCATCTGCTGCTGCAGAATAGAGATTTTTATCACAATGAAAACAATGATGATTTGATGATGTTTCATGCTCCTCATATTACGTTAGTCTAGCATGTTACTTTAATATTATTTGCTATTGAAAATTGATCCGACTGATTCTTGCGTTCCAAAATTATGTCCAATTATGTACACTACTAAATATCCACATATATTTATGATGTATATCAGCGCACACATAACCATTCTCCACGCGAACTACTAATAAAATATATATCCAAATAAACTGTATGTGTGGTTTCGAATTAGCAATTATTAAATTTATGTGTGCTTCTATATCGATTATATTAGAGTGGAGCTATTGTAAAAATGTATAACGGCGACACATATATCTTATATAGATATTTTTGGCAGTGTACAAACATGTAAAAATAATGGTATTTACAAATGAACTATTTTATTGTTTTTTGTGCTTTTTGTGTTCAGTTGCCCCTGTACTATGAGTCTATATAAAAGGGAATCATCTAGATATGGAATACATAATTATTGAAAACTTTGTTATTTAAAAAGCTTAACTTTTTACGAGTAGTAACAAACATTTTGATTGGCACTGTAATGTCTACCGAAAAGACTCCATTGCCATGTTTTGGGATGTTCTACTAGAATATATATCAATAAATAAAAAATACTGTATTCTTTCTTTACTTTTACAATTGGCCAAAGAATTTTCAGCAAGTACACTGAAAAGTTACACAATATATCTCGAACGGCAAGGGAAAAAGATATTACCCTACTAAGTACGAACTGATTTCAGTTCATAATTTAAATAAGCTTGCTGTAAATCAACTTTATGCGCATTATGACTTGCCATTAAGTTATCGAATCGCAAATATATAAATGAAATAAAACGTCATTATTCTTATGTCATAATCATAATAATTGCGTGGCTGAAAATATACTTGTTAATAAGAAACGCATATCTATAACTTTTGTATAACTCAATAACGACTTATAAGTATCGATAATATGAATTATAACTAATATATAACATATAAATATGTACTATAAAAGTATTTCAAAACGTTTTCTTTACTCAATTTGTTATAGTATGTTATATAAAGCTCATTTAAGACATATATATTAGTTATATAGATGAAAATAATAACATGTTTTGTGACAAGAACGATGTTTTATAAGACGCCATTTTTTGCGCTTTTTTGGACTTATAAGTGTACGAAAAAAGGTAATGTATTCATGGAGAAATACAAGATACCTTGTATTATATGGGCATTATAAACTTGTATAAAACAAAGTGTGTTACTTGGGACGTAGCGGTTTTTTACGCTGCGTGCACGCAGCGTTCACGCTAGGTACCAAGCATCAAATGGAGTAATGGACATGTAAACGTGTGCACGACTCATTTGATGCTGGGTACCTTGCGTGGACGCGTTGTGCACGCTGCTTGAAAAAACGCTACGTGGGCATCGGCCCTAAATGCAATGGGGTCTCCAGTAGACTTGTGAGCAAAGGCGTAGGATTGCTAATCCGGAGATGGCGAGTTCAATTTTCGGTTCAGGTCTAGGATTTTTTCGGATTGGAAACATTCCCGACATCCTGGGCATAGTGTATCCTTGCCACACAAGATACATACTCATGCAATGACGGGCATAGAAAAGCTTTCAATTAATAACAAAGGAAATGCAAGTAGAATGCTAAGTTAAGAAGCAGGCCAAGCATTCTATCCAAAAATGTGTTTAAATGAAATTAAAACCTTTTATACTAGAAATAGTTTTGACGACCGTTTTTGCGATGACTAATTTATTTATCCGCTTTACCGGTCAATCCTACTCAAAATACTGAAATAAATATAAATAAATATAAATATAATAATGGACGAACAAATTCATTAAAACCTTTCGCTATTCTATACTTTGTTGTACGAGAAACGCTTATAATACGAGAAACGTGATGATAGACCATTTATCTGGCACGTGATAAACCCGAACGTAATGAGAAGTATGTACTACCGCACCCAAAACAAATTATGCTTTTTTGGCGTACCTATTTTATTTTCTTCTGTTCAATAATTCAATTTCTAGATACGTTTGAATTGATTTGACACAGATTCAATGTTAGGCGTTCTAACATTAATCTCAATTCTCATGTGGAGGCCTCCCGACCCTGTGGCCTAAAACAATTCAAATCAGAACAACTGGACACGCGCATATGCTGATCAACAGCATACGGTACGCTACATATGATGCAACAGCACAGCTGCATTGAAATTGATGACATAAATCATTCGGAACATTTTGCATTAATTTAAAAACAACTACGTCGCCGTTTCAGAGCATCTGATGATGCTGCAATTTCACTTCTGAGTATTCTTGCATTGAAAATGACAGAGTTTTCATTGAAATTTATAGCATCCACGCGTATCTACCTACTCCATCAATCACCCAACCGTCCATTATATCGTGAGTGAAAGACGTTGGTTGGTAGCCCGAAAATTTAAGTTGTCAGTTTCAATTTGAAAATCCTTATTCATCGCTACCTGGTCGCTGGGCGACCTAAACGACCTTGGCCTTGATAGAGGGACCGAGATGATAAATTATTTCGCTCGGCTTCGCAATTTTCAGCAGCATGAATCAACGACAACGAACGACGGCAACATTCTAATTCGTTTCAATATCACTTATTCTCGTTCCACAGGTCAAGAAGGCGTGCGGAATGCCCTCGCTAATGCACACCGATGCGCTGGCCGGGGCGTACGAAGCAACGGCGCCCAACGCACTGATGCAGCACAACAAGTGGATCCTGGCGCCGAACAACGAAATGCTACAGTTCGAGATGACCATCGACAAGAATAAGGATCTGTTCATGCAGCTGTCCTCGACGTGAGTTTATTTTGGTATTGGTACATTGAGATTGAGAGAAAACCATTCAATGGAGACCCGTGGTAGTTTACGTGGTTTCATATCAAAGCTTGAATATAACTAAAAATGTTCAAAGCAAATGTTTTGGATTAGTATCTCAGGGTTTCTAAAATGTTCGACAGATCACCTATTTGAAATTAATCAAATTACATTTGACTCTCTACATCTCGATGTTCTATTTCTCGATATCTCTCCCTTTGTCGATGATTTTCTCGGTCCTATCAATCTACATACATTTTTTCATTCTACAGCTCGATAACTTCCATCTCGATGTGTTCTGGTCATATTTTGGTTCAGGATTCTTTCTGCCTATGTCGATTTCTGGGCTACTAGACCATTTTTGGATAATAACAAACACATCGAGAATAACGAGCCTTTTTCGATCTAGTACCAATTTCAATTTTCCTTCCATTCTTCAATGTCTCATATAATTAGATGTGGATAGGCGACTGTCATTTGAACAGCGTTACAAATTCTTTAGTACATTTGCAAATCCATACGATGAACGCAACCTACTTCACGCCCGTTGTAAAAGTATGGAAGCAAACTGCAGCTTAACAAGTCTAATGTGTTGTATAACAATTATGACACGTACGAGATCAAAGGCAGTTCCATCGCCGCATATGCCGTTGCAGAAACTTTCCGGAGAAGCACAATGAAATCTCTTTGTAATGTCTTAGATGGCAAACGATATTCATTGCATATAGTTCTCTAAGCCAACGAGCGTTAATTGTGCGTGTAGTGCTCCCGTATACTTTGCTTAAAGACTGAAGTGGATGGAAAATTGTTCCAATTGAAACTGAACATTTGACCATGTAATGGAAGCGATGGTGATGATTGCCGGCCGGTGGGTGGAAGAACACATTCATGCCAAGTGTTATAATCATTCATCGTGCTAGCTGTAATTTACACGAAAAGAGACAGTCGTCTTCCGGTATCACTAGATATATCGTATCGGTATGGTAGAGATTCAATTGGAACAAGGGCATAGTTTAGAGGCAACATTGCATTATTCCACTAAAATTCTGTAGTTTATTTTATTTTATTATGTAAAATTAAATTATTTTTTGAAATTTTGTTTAATTCTGCAGGGATTTAGATCACATATTTTTAAAATATCCTTCATTACTAAATTTTTGCTTGCTGCATTTAAGACATGCACCGGAACGGTACAATCGTTGCATTCGTGTCTTGGAGATATTTTCAAATTATTAATTTGCTTCTTTCACTCTTTTTACGAATGGTGAATCCTATAGTGCCGGAGAGAAAAAAATTGTCCGACTCCAGACTGTCGGTGAAAGCGATGACTTATTCTTGACCCATTGTCGCCCCCGATGAAGCTAACCAAATTTGTTATAATGAGGCTAATTGTTGGAAAAACAGAAAATAGGGAAAAACAAAAAAAATACTGAAATTGCATTTAGTTTCATTTAGTTTTAGTTTGACTATATATTTGCTTCAAAACTTTTTCCTTTTCCTAGATTGTGCTAACCGCTTATATGGTTTGGTTACCGATCAGGCACTTGCAGCAAATTCCAAACAGCTATAAAATTGTTCCCCTTATCTGACCTTAATGGAGTTCTCATCTCGCCAGTCAGTCGCATCATCAATAATCTAGACACGCAGCACCCGCACCAGTGCCAGCACCAGCAGTCCCAATAATCAAATGATTATTTTCCATATCACATCCTATTTTAAAACGGCTGGAGTTACCAACTCAACCGGTCCCAGCTCACTCATCGAATGGCTATCGCTGATTGATCCCTATCAGTTATCGGTCCGTAAGCAAATGCAGCTGTGACTGCGTTGACTCTAGGGTGAATCGATATTCATGAGAATTATAATGTCATATTTCTCAACATAAAATAATGAGACTCATCCAAACTCTGGACAATGTTGTTTCCAAAGTTCGTGATTGCTACTTAATAATTATTTTCAATGCCATTCTGATCCACCCTAATCTACACACTGTATGCAGCTCTAATGCACGTAAGGTGCATGCATGTGGGCAGGAACTGTGCGGATCTCGCACATTCACAGACGCACACTTCGCTGTGGCATACACTTGCTGATGTAGCATCTATTTGCATGATAATGATTGTTATTAGTTAGTGCCATTATGACACCCATCAACGCAGCCACTCACTCGTTCGTCCCTCTCAAGCGACCGACTGACTGCGCGACGGACCGTTTTGAAGTGCAGTTATGGCATTGATTGCGATCCGCTTGTGTATTCTGCGCGCAATTTTCGAACCATTAGCAATTGATTAATTGAAGGGGAATTTTAATTAAACATCAGACATCTCGAGTCGAGTCGATCGGTTGCCGGTCCGGGATCAGCTGCGTAGAGCGTTTTCTTATGATATGAATGGCAACGCGAAGAAGTTCAAGGTCGTGGATCTAGTTTGGTGAATAGCGGAATTGTTTACGTTTATTACTGCCACGTGTAGAACAGGAAGTCCGAGTTAAGCAATTTTCGTATATTTTATTGTTGTTTTAGCAATCATTTATCATCGTTAAATATGAAACAATGATGCCGTGACCGGTTCTAATTGCACGCAGTTTGTTTGTAAGACAATTGAATTTTCGGATGGAGAGAAATATCACTAGGGCAGCACTCCTTAGTACCGTCCCAACGATTATTTCTCTGTCGCACTCCGTCCAAATGGATTTATTTATTTATACCTACAGATAATAAACCAAATGTCTAAGCTCAAATAATTTTTCTACAGATAATGATTATCTTGGTTTTGCTAACCAAGTAATTTTATGTTTCTCAATAAATAAGGAGTAGGGACACGGCAGGTATTTCCGTCCATCGTCATAGGGGCTAAAACCAACGAAAGCAACGTACATTTTCTAGAACTCCACTATAGCAGAACGTTTCTCCTGAGTTTACGATTTGGTACGTATGAGTTTTACAAAAAAGCGTCTCTTTTATTGGTTTTCGAGACTATGACGAACAGACGAAAATACCTACCGTGTCCCTATCCTGTTTTAACAGTCCACACATTTTATTTTCATTTAATATGATATCAAACCTCGATTATATTTCGATTCGATATCGATTTTGATGCGATTCAATTTTTATTCGATTTCGATTTTGATTCCGTTTCGATCCGATTTTAATTTGGTTTAGATTCGACTTCGAATCAATTTCGTTTCGATTTTGTTTCGATTTCGACTCGATTTTGATTTGATTTTGATTTGATTTCGATTCGATTTCGATTTCGATTTGATTTCGATTCGATTTCGATTCGATTTCGATTCGATTTCAATTCAATTTCGATTTCGATTCGATTTCGATTCGATTTCGATTCGATTTCGATTCGATTTCGATTCGATTTCGATTCGATTTCGATTCGATTTCGATTCGATTTCGATTCGATTTCGATTCGATTTCGATTCGATTTCGATTCGATTTCGATTCGATTTCGATTCGATTTCGATTCGATTTCGATTCGATTTCGATTCGATTTCGATTCGATCTCGATTCGATTTCGATTCGATTTCGATTCGATTTCGATTCGATTTCGATTAGATTTCGATTCGATTTCGATTCGATTTCGATTCGATTTCGATTCGATTTCGATTCGATTTCGATTCGATTTCGATTCGATTTCGATTCGATTCGATTTCGATTCGATTTCGATTCGATTTCGATTCGATTTCGATTCGATTTCGATTCGATTTCGATTCGATTTCGATTCGATTTCGATTCGATTTCGATTCGATTTCGATTCGATTTCGATTCGATTTCGATTCGATTTCGATTCGATTTCGATTCGATTCGATTTCGATTCGATTTCGATTCGATTTCGATTCGATTTCGATTCGATTTCGATTCGATTTCGATTCGATTTCGATTCGATTTCGATTCGATTTCGATTCGATTTCGATTCGATTTCGATTCGATTTCGATTCGATTTCGATTCGATTTCGATTCGATTTCGATTCGATTTCGATGTGATTTCGATTCGATTTGGATTCGATTTCGATTCGATTTCGATTCGATTTCGATTCGATTTCGATTCGATTTCGATTCGATTTCGATTCGATTTCGATTCGATTTCGATTCGATTTCGATTCGATTTCGATTCGATTTCGATTCGATTTCGATTCGATTTCGATTCGATTTCGATTCGATTTCGATTCGATTAACTAACTTAATGCATAACTATTCCATGTACAGCATAGAATCTAAACGCCACAGTAGTTTGAGACAGCGGCCCGTTTTCTAAATTTCTTGATTGGAACTGTGCGAGGCATTTTCCATCCCGCTGGGAATGTGCTCATCGAAAATAACGATTGAAAATCTAAGGAATGTGGTCTGTTCACTATTTAGTAATTCACACTTGCCACTCGTATATCCCGCATAAAAAAACGAATCCATTGTTTGTTACACTGTCCGGAAAACCTCAAACAAAACTTTAATTTTCGAATTATTTATAAATCTGTAAATTGTCTTATTATAGAGATGCAAATTGTTTCCCAGATGCAAATTGGTCATGTTCTTATATGGACTCTCACTCGAAAAAGTCGCATTCGTAATTACAAACCGTTCGAGCTTCGAAAAAGAGTTCTTCGCGTTCGTATGCGGAACAATCCGTATTGCGAGAAGCAAATTTGTTCGAGTTTCGAAATAAAAATTCTACGAGTCACGGAAGATTCACGTATCAGAAAAACTAAGGATGTTGCTGGTCTACCAGATTCATGAGCACTTAAAATACATTTCACGCACGCCTATAGTTGGGATGTGATGCCCTTAACGGAATGAGATCAGTACACAGTGGCTAAAATAGTGTTTTTTAGCGCGATTCATTATTAACAACGATATGCGATTCAGCGTAAGTGTCTTCCAGACATTTAATCAGTAAGTTAATGCGCATCTCTAGAGATATTCAGCTTAATGATCGATCCCCCTAAAAGTAGGATGAAACATTTAGTTTTACCAATTTACAACATGCAAGGTCTGTTAATTCACACAAGTTCTCCTGAAAAACTTTGTCGAAGACGCCAAGTTCGTAATTTCATTATTTTTGGAAATCTGTCATGTTTTATGCCGACAGCTTGTTTTATCATAATATCTTTTCTATTTTTATTTCTACATTTTTGCATGTTCTAGAAAGTTCTTGATAATATTAAAATGTTAATAGTTATAACAGTTTTCATGAATGTTTATGGATATTTGATATAACTGCAGCTTGACAAACGACAAATTGTTGCAGACAATCTCATACGTATAACAAAGTACAAGTAATTGATTATGATTTTATACCTGAACTGGCGAGTGTCTAGTATGTTTAATTAGAAACCATTTCCTACTGTTCAAAGCAGAAATCAATCTACCGTTTTTGCCATAATCCCTGAAAAACTTCCTCCCTCAGGCTTGGTTGTTTTTGGTCATAACTTGCTACAAATATGCCCTCATCAATATGCAGAATAATATAAATCTGTAATTTTTGCACAAAAAATTTAGTCACGAGTCACAAGGATTTGATGAAACAATGCATCATGCGTCTCCTTATGCCTGCATGCTTATATGACGAACACGTTTAAAACTTGTATAAAAAGTAATACATCTCCAAAAGTAATGATATTACGAACTTAGCGTCTTTAACAAAGTTTTTCAGGAGAGCTTTTGCTACAACTTTCGTAAAGATACAAACTCTTTATGTCATAGAATTGAAAAAAAAAATCACTTTGGAGGGGATTAATCTGAATACCTCCAAGAAGCGCATTAACTTACTGATAAAATGTCTGGAAAACACTATTGCGCTAAATTAATAAAAGTGCTAATACAAAACGCTCTAAGAAAACGATTTTCGCTACTGTGCAGTATGGTGGAGAGCTTGCTTTGTTGATCATGTCCTTTGAGTAGTGCCGTGGGCTACTGCAGCGCCTTCCCACCATAGACCGGAAAGACCTTGGGAAAGTTCTTCATTGGTGAGCTTCCTCGCGAAACCCTGTTCAATGGAATCAATGATCTTCTTGTTTGGGGCGTCCAGTAGTTGGGACTCTTCATTCATTCTATTCCTGACGCACTGTAGCCGCCGGAGGGCCATTGGAACCGGCAACCGAACAGTATCGTAGCGTCACAACAAGTCAGTTTCGTAACGGTTTCTCTTCAGCACTGTTTGGCTCTCGAATATATTTTGCGCAGGCTGTTCTTGGGTGCTGGTAAGGAGCTGATTATCGACATCATTGAAAGAACGATCACCTTCGGTTGCCCGAACAGCAATTTTCACGTCGACATAACCCCGTTGACGTTCGATGGGTGTAGCAGCCAGCGTTTGACTGCTTCATACGCTCGGCGATCTGAACTTCGCTACAAATTGACGATATTTTCTTCTTTGGTGAATCCATACAGAGCGGTAATGGTTTTGAAGGTGGAAGCCTTTGATCTGGGCCGGCTGGTTACAATGGAAAGCGACAGATGTAGCCAGTCTATTCCTGCTCCGAGCTATCTACTGCATTCTGGCGCATAATACTGGTGGATCTACATTGTAACTCCAAAAGTAGACTGCGCTGCTGGGAATGGTTCAGGGGGTTGGGCTCTGATAGTGAAGAGCAAGAATCCGTGCAGATACTGGGTTGCATCTTACCAGCATGCATATTCGGTGCGAGGTGTACCTTTGCGTTCGATGCTACTATGGTTTGCATTCGTAATTGCAGCAATCCAGTTCCGCGTTCTGGTCCTGGAACCATCCTTAGGTAAGCCGTTTTTGCTCAAAACTTGATCCAACAAGTGGTGCTTCTGCTCTTGGAATGGCCTTTCCTTTTTAGCTTTGATCGCTGCTACTGCTCGTGCTCCAACAGAAAATTATCCATTTTTCTGCTCAAGCTTTCGTTTAACAGATTTAATTGATCACAAGTCGTATCGGAAGTGCTTCAATAACAGAAGATATCCTATAAGAAATGGTGGAATAGATATTAAGTGATATCCGTTTTCATTTTATTGTTAAAACCAGATGTCACAAGTTTGTTAAAAAGTTGCTTGGTGCGGTTTTATAAAAGCCTGACCATATTATCTCGGGTCGCTGCGCCTGATGTTGCTGTTGAGGCTTCCGGTGGTATGATTTGGACGACTGTCTCCACCAAGATGAATACACCACTAGGTGTTCCAATCTGCCAAATTCACGATTCAGCCATCTTGGATTTTAGTATGGGATAGCCAGCCGGTTTGTTTTCGTTTTGCAATGAAAATGAATTTTTCACCCCCGCACTCTTCTCTTCCACAAACTTAAAAGATTGGAGCACCTAGTACTGTATTCATCTTGGTCTCCACCTCTTGTTTGAAGAAAAAACGCAGTAGAATTGGTTTCCTAGACGCCTTTTGCTGACTCGCATTTGACACAACTGTTGGACAAAAATTCTATTTGCTACGGGACTCCTACACATTGAAAGTTATGCCATTATCGCATTGCACAATTTCGACTAAATCTAAATATAAGGAAAATAAAATTAAAAAAAAAATAAACTTTCCTTTTCCTTGACAGTTGCATACTTTGTAAAAGAGCATAAGATTGTTATTGTGAAAAATAATTTTAATGAAAATAAAATAAATTATAAGTGAAAAATTAGTCGACGTTATCTGCCAATTATGAAAAAAAAATGTTAAAACACAATTGATTGAAAGGGATAGCCACGTCGTAGTAGAAGCCTTATACAAATTTCGAACTTGTTTTGCTCTAGCTCGCCGGTTGTCTAAAAATCCTATAATAAATTTTAGCACCGGATGTATAAGTTATAGATGTTATGAGATAGTTCCAGCTCTCCTAAGGATCTCAGAAAAGATTTCGGGACGATTCCGATTGCTGAGATAACAACCGGAATTATACGCACGTCCTCCGGGTGCCACATCTGCTTCAACTCCTCCGCCAAGTCGTGGTACTTCGTTATCTTGTTGGAGAATGTTGTTTGGACATTATGGTCTAGCGGTAGAGGGTTACCCGCTTCATCCTTTTGTCGTAGACCACAATATCAGGCCGATTGGCACGAACGAGGACATCCGCTATGACCTGCGCCAGATGCAGGGCACTGAATCCGTGGTCAGCTTCACACACAGTGCGATAGATTTCGTGGCGGTTCTGGCTTTCCACGAAGTATCTTCGCAACTGCTGGATCTGGGAAACACATAGTGTTTGTATATCGGTGACGCCTCTTCCTCCTACTGTACGTGGCTGGGTGACTCTCTCGATGGACGATTTTGGATGGCGTATGCGATGCTTAGTGAACGCCACTCGTACTGCTCGTTCTAACATCTCTTTCAGAATTTTTATTCAGTTGCAGAAAACCTAGGAAATTGTACGTTTCGCCTTCAACCATGTTTCGAATCTCCTCCTGTTCGTTGACGCGGAAACTGTCGGCATTCACCAGGTGACCCCAGTGTAGATGTATGGATCGACATTTATCGATGTCAAACTCCATCCGGATGTTGTTGCTGAATACCGTTACAAGCCGCAGAAATTGGTGCAGCTTCTCCACAGATTCTGCAAATAGCTTCAAGTCGTCCGCGGGTTCATGGCAAGACAAAATCATAAAGGACTAAAGGTATCGCCTTGGAATGTGCCCCTGTTGATGCTGAGAATCCTGGACCGTAACACCTTTTCTCCATCGGTAATGTGTAGGGATGTGCTCCACATCCCCATAGCGTGCTGCATTAGCCTGATGACGTTACCATCTATCTTATACCACTGCAATACCTTAAGAAGGTACTGAGCTGCCGTTCTACGCATGCTTGTACCAAATTCAAAAAACGACAAATGAGAAAATGGCATTTGAAATTGAACTCTAATTTTCATTGCTGGCGTATAACCATAATGAAATATAAGATTATTACATCACAGAACCATTCAGAAGACTTTATTTCATTGAAATCATTTTTATTTTTCACTCACAAATAGAATTTGCGACAACGATCATGAAAATGGTTTCTGCGCATATCAGCCCCGTTCAATGCATTATTTCGTGAATGACTACTGCGATTGACATATGTCTCCACATGCTTTATCTATGGAAGTGAACCTTCCACGTGGTTGAAATGATTATGTCGCTTAGAATGAGTATTGTACAAATTGCCCCCATTAAACCAGTGCAACAGTCTAAGATTGCAAGATCTAAACCGAAAATGCTATTTCTATGTGTGTTGCTCCATAAAATAACAGAATTCGCCATAATGATGAATTTAATCACCGCGAGACAATTATGCGTAGAAATTAAGCAATGGGACAAATAGACTTGATCTTGTTTTCAATGATTTTCCGACCAAAGTTCGAAATCTGTTAGAGTTTTCTAAAAGTATACATCAAAAGAAACTGCTCTATGGTGAAAAGTCAAAATCCACAAAAACTAACATGGGACAACTATGCGTAGAAGGGCAGCGAGTCGTTTGCCTTTTTATAGTCGATATACGTCATGCTCAGGTTTCTTTGCTTGTGGGTGGCCTGCCCAACAACGACTGCATCAATGATAACCTGATCCTTGGAGCCTCGTGTGTTGCGTCGACAACCTTTTTGTTCCTCGGTCATCAGGTTGTTGACGTCGCAATGGTTCTGCACCATCCTCGCTATAACCGATCACTTTGTACAGACTCGAAAGGCACGTTATTGGTCTGTACTTGGTTGTGTTCAAAGTGTTCCGATCCTTCGGCAGAAGATAAGTGACACCCCTAGTGATTAATTCCGGTAGATGCCCGGGGTTATCTAGTGCCGTGTTGAAGTATTCCGCCATCCGCCCGTGGACCGTTGTGAGTTTTTTATACCAGAAATTATGCAGGTCCTGGTATACCGGGTATCCTTATTATTATTATTAACCCAGATTTTATAATGTACCGTGGTGCACCGAAATCCGTACACTCAAGCACTCAATTTTATTCAAAAGGCTCTAGAAAATACGAATCGAATTCAAATAGAGCGGTCGTTATTGACACAGGTGCCCTAGGGCCTCTAGCATCGAAAACAACGCAAAATATGATTAAATGATGAATGAAATTAATACATAGGATCAAAATCCGTAAAGCTATTTTATAATTAAATCTTTAATACGCATCTGTGTGTGCACAGTTCCCATTAAAATCATTAGCCAATTTTTCAATAGTAATTCTCAAGCGATTCTCTTGCAACAAGTTGCATTCGACAGAGAATAAATCGTAATTGATCGCCATTAACTTTCATATAGATTGCGCATTGCAAAAAAAATCTAAATAATAAAACAGTTAATATCATTGTGATTAAGTCATAACATGCTATAAAATGCCTCTCTTCTACTCGATTTAATAAACGGCTTTAGTACATGAAATGGAACGCATAATGCTTCTGTAGCTTTATCGAATAATGAAAAAGCAACTCAAATGAAACGCACGCAAATAATACTTTACTGAGATTTTTTGTAAATACACTCGCAACTAAATCAGCATTTCAATTATTTTCCGATCATGTATTTGATTGATAAATTGTGTTGTTTAATAATTCACGAGAAAGGTATAATCGCTGATGGGTGGATTAAAAATGTTTTTTTAAGCAGAAATTAGGAGAAGTGGACATGATGATGATGATGATGATGATGATGATACTACCATCTATTGTAGCAAGGCACCTGCCGATAGCACTGGCCATATCTGACAAACGATTTGATCATGATTATACTATTGTTTGTATTTCATCAAACTCCTGTATGAAGGGCCAAAATGGGTGGGGTGGTTCCATAAGCAGAAACACTTATGCGAATCCACGGGATGAATAGAGAATCTCCTTCCAGAAGAAAGTTCGTACATACAATAATATAATCATGCTCTCGTTTCCCAGATTGATCCAATAGATGGGGAGAAGAGCCCGCCCTTTATCCACGAGATGTTAACAACAGGAAGTTGGCGATTCCACTCTTCCTGTCCAAATCGCTTCAATCGGGTGCCCTGATGGTTTATTTTTTTAAATATAATTATATAGTTTCATATAGTTTCAATGTAAATTAATAATATATAGAATGGAATTCTCTCACCAAATTTCATTTCGAAAGTCCAGGACGGGCAAGATCCTTTCCACGCCGGTATGATTAGAAATGAATTGCTGCCTTCAGAGATGAAAACATTTGTCGTCCGTCGAGGGATGTTTCGATTGAAAATTGAAAGACAGAGTTCTTGAATCCTAAAAGATAAGATAAGTAGATGCGAAGCAGTAGCACACATAATAACATGAGTCTTTTCGTTTAAAATACCTATGTTTTCTAATTCTTCTCATCACCACTTGAAAAAATATTGTAGATTGACTACTGAGATTTTAATACTGAATACTGAATACTGAATACTGAGATTTTTTGTAAATACACTCGCAACTAAATCAGCATTTCAATTATTTCTCGATAATGTATTTCTGTAAATACACTGGCAACTAAATCAGCATTTCAATTATTTTCCGATCATGTATTTGATTGATAAATTGTGTTGTTTAATAATTCACGAGAAAGGTATAATCGCTGATGGGTGGATTAATAATGTTTTTTTAAGCAGAAATTAGGAGAAGTGGACATGGTCAAATAAAAGAGAGGCGAACAAGGTGCTCATATTGAATCGCTTCGAAAAGCTCTAGACAAGGGCTAAGTCACGCCTCTGAAGTTTTACCTACCTGTTTTCCTTGGACCCGGAGGCGCAATCCAAGAAAACGTGATTGATGCCATGATAACTCACACTGCAGCCGCATTGTATCTGCCTGTAAGCCCTATTTGATAAGAATGCACATTCAATGAGTTACGATTGGTCATAAGCCGGAACATAACTTTACATAATATGGTTTCGGCTAATGTTTATCTCCTAGAATCAGGATTTCTTCGATACCTGTGTGGGGGAATGGAATACAATTATGAGTCAAAATCTTCTTTATCTCATTTTCGAAGCCAACTGAGCAAGGCCTTCTTGAATAAAAAAATATATTAAAGGTGACATAAATCATTATCGTCCATATAAATCGCCTCCTTGGAAAGTAGAGGTCCGCTCATTTCATATTTCCCAAACTTTCGGTTCATTCAAAATTTACATATATCAAAGGTTAACTGCGAAATGTTGGCATCACTATGGAAATTATTCAAAAATTTAAAACTCGTGAATTAGATTTTGGATTATAAAATTGATTTAGAAGTTAAGTAAAGTTTGGAGATAAAGATTTGAAATATAATTATAATATACTTTGTTTTTGATTATGTAATCGGACGCTGAAAGTTGATGTTTGGGATTCTCATCGATCATTTTTAACGAAAGACCAAACTACGGTCGATTTAATGGTCTTCAACCATCTCTTAAGGACAAATATTCCTGCCATTTATTCATGAGACAGCATTTTTAATGTAATCTAAAAAAATAATTCGGGGATTAATTTATAAGTTTAATTTTCAATAACACCAAGAGGAAATTCCAAGTGACGAACCCTAGATTGTAATAGCTTTATTTTCACTACATTTGCAAATGTTTTGCAACTCGTCATTGCGTGTCGGGTGATATTAGTCTTCTGTTTATAGTCTTCAAATTTCCTAAAGAGAACATAAACGCCCCGAAACATAGCGTCAATGGATGTGGATAATATACTGCATCTCAATGTTTCAAGAAACTGAAAAATTTCCAACTCTAAAACATTTCAAACGTCTCAGGAATCGAATTTCACATTTGTCATTTTCAAAGATCGCTTCTTCAGGAAGAAGCGAGAAAAATTTTCAAGAATAATGATATTAGTCAGAATAACATACTAAACATGCAAACTATATAAACAAAACGCCTTATTTGGATGTTTCGTACCATATTTCACAGACTCTGCGACGATGAAGAGTACCACAACAAAAACGAGGACTGCTGGACCGGTACCCACTACGGAGATTATACACACGATACTGCACCCACAATGTCGCAGAAATACAACCCTGAAGTGCCATACAGTAGCAGCAGCGAGCAGTCCTTGCAAGACAGTCGGTTACGTTTGTTGATCGATACGTTGATCAACTTGAAGAACGCTGCAACGAAGGCGGTATGGTCCGAATAGGCAACTAAACCAACCAATTTTTTTAATGGAAATTTTACAACCTTTCTAGATTTCCAGCATCGCCTTCAAAAATGACCCTGAAAAAATGCTAGCTGATATGGCGGAAGGTTCTGGCGACCATTACAGGGAAGACTACGACTCCCACGAAGATGATGAGTACGCAGAGAACGGTTCTGGATCAGGAGATGGTAAAATGCTTTCCACACAGGGAATCCACAGCTCAATAACCCAATATTTTGTTTCCTTTACAGGTCAAGGCGAAGTCCGGGTGGAAGTTGATTCCAGCAATATCACACCAACGACTGACAAACCAAGTAATTCCAACCGAATCTCAACATCGAGTATACTGCTGACATACTCGGTGGTGCTGCTGGCAGTGCTATTCGGCTCCAGCAGTCACTAATGCACCACCTCCGGTGCTACCAGGCAATAATGAGCCACTCCTCGCCCTGGAGGGCACGCTTTTTCGTACTCGTTGTCTTCTTTCGTCTCATTAACTACTTCATTCAGGAAAATCGCGCAGAAAACCACACGCACATGTCCTTTCACCCAGGTGTATACTCCGGTGCGAAGGTAGTGCGTGTTTGTGTTCGCTTACGCGTTAAAGTCAAACCGTAGGATTGTAAAGTTATAAGTAGTTTACTAGGAAATAACAAATCTATTCGTATAGCACTGATGTAAATCAATTGTACATGCATGCGCCCCTGGTTGTCAGCCAGAGAGGGCTAATATGGGGGAAAGCCTTTGAATGCATTCCGCATTTGAATGTGTTTCCGAAATATGATTTCAATCAACCGCGAATCCTAAACTAACGAACGCAGAAAGCAAAAGAAAGCTCAAGCAATAACTTGATACTCTTCGTTCTAGTTACTCAAAACATTCGTGAAAACAAGTATACTAAAGCTGCTTGCGTCTCTAAATTGTTTTATTTTTCGTTCTTTCATTTAGTGTAATGAGTCACAAATTGTAAAAGTGTACAAATTTTACCAAGCATAGAAAGCAAAACCAATAATTCTAATCTCATTTAAACCCTACTTGCTGAGGAGCTAAGTTAGGTGCTTTAGGCCAAGAAGAAAGCTTAATTTAATTAACTAAAATCCCCGCTTATTAGATTAACGAACAAGTAACGCATTCAGAACAACCATGTCGCCATATTTAATTAAACGATAACACACAATACCCTTAGTTAGGTAACGAACGCAATCAGATATCAGTCCCGATAAACCCATATACTTTTTAAAACGTCGTACTGAGCAATATAACAGCTGCATATAGTTTAACCAATCCCTTCCTGTTTTCCCTCTTGTTGTTCCCAATTGCACTCTAATCAGCAAAGTTTAACCGTAGTTAGAAGACTTTTCAATTAAATAAACCAGAGCAACTCTTTAAATTTTCAGTTTATGAGATAAAAAAAATCTATGCTAGTGGACCCAATTGTAAATACTCCCCGATTCTATTCGTGCTAAGCTAGAGCGAGTGATGGTATGATTCGAAATGAAAATAAAACTTTGCTAGTTAACACACGCTAGTTATGTATAAACAAGAAAGTCGAACGCGCACCCAACCAAAAATGAGTTGGGTGGCTGAGTCATTCGATAAAAATGGAAGTGTGGAGCCTAAAAGGAAGCCCATTTTCATTTTAACCAAAAAAAATAAGACATTCAGAGGGATAACTCGCTATTGTCGACGTAAAAAGTATTAATATATGGTGCCCGGTGCTCCTAGCGTTTACTTTTTGCTGCACATTTTTTGACCCCAAAAAAAATACAAACCTATATTGTACTGAATGTGAGGCTTCCTAATTCTATCGTATTTTTCATATGATTTCTGCTAGAACCAATGTCTTGTTTCATATCTGATTCATTATCAATTTGAATTGGGAATAAAACTATAAATCGAAATTCAAATCCGCTTTTAAACGGAAGCCTCACTATTTCAAAGTTAGTTAAATGAATTGAAGATTACTTATTTGGTATGCTTTTGATCTATTTTAAATTCAATCGAAAACTAAGATCTTGGAATTGTTTCAAATCAGAGATATCAATTTTGTTCTAATGTATTGAAATATCTTCCAAATGATGTCATGTTTATGTTCCGATTGCAATCAATATCTGGAAAAAAATTTCCTAAATAAAAAGTTTGAATTGGGTGGCTACTCCGATTCCATTATCATCAAAACGAGGACATCATCAAATTGTAAAATGCAAAAATGTTGGTTTAGTTATTCTTTTGTGAATTTTATAAAAGGTCACCCCATTTATTGCAGGATATACGATAACAACTCGCGATTTCATAATTAGTATTTCATATTAAATATCTACTGTTTGAATGAATAAACTGAACTTACATTATACCAAATCGAATCTTCAATTCACTGAACGCAAGCACTGAAACATCAAACCTCCTTCCAGAACATCCATTTACCGACTTGAGGTTTACAAACCAGACTCCAACAATACTCAACCAAGCCATAGATTCAAATCGTGGTGGTATTCATTCGTTATCTAGGAGAAGGAACCATTGCATCAGACCTTACTGTTAGTTGTTCTCAAGACTAGTTACCATGAAACAAATTACAAAACTGAAAAGTTTCTTTCTAGAAAAAAAAATCTACAGATCTCCTAGATATTCGGAAAAGTAAAATATCCCTAATCAATTATATACCGAAGTTGATTTGTGAAGATTATTATATGAATTAGACCACCAGAAAATCATAATTGAGACTTATGCGAAGTACACACAATTCCTATTGTTTCCCCCTCATTTGTAATCGTCGTAATGCAAGTAGAAAGGCCAACTTGAAATTGAAACGCAGAATGGAATGAATGTTCAAAGGAAGGATTAAACAATAGATTACCGACAAGAACTAAAAATGATTGTGTTTGAACTATCTGTGATTGAGCTAAGGAAGAACATGTATAGGAAATCAAGCGAGAGAAAACAGTTTTCCCAACTGTTCTGTATGTATTAAGATAAGGTACGTGAATCAGTCAGAGCGGAATTCGCCCCGTTCCACTTTAAAAAAAGAAGTGGTGAAGTGTGAAATCAAAATCGCTCCCCATCCCCCCCAAAGCGATTATCAAGCGAAGAGAAAACAAATAATTTATTGTTATTGAATTGTTGTTTAACGATACGATGCGGTGAAAGGTCATATTTCTTGAACCGCCAAACGACTTAAACGTCGAGCGAAAGAGTTTAATCATTTCCCAAAATCAGTAACCCAGCCAGGTGCCTCCAAATAATGTCTGACTTCCCTTCGGTCCCCCCCATTTGGCTTCCAGTGATAATTTTTAGGATTAGGTGTTGATTTTTCAAAATTCAGTCAAAATTTTCCTACTTGTGAGAGGGAGATGCCGTAGTTATAGTGTAGATATGATCGAAGGAAATCGTTCAGCATTGAGTTCCCTGACTGTACAATATTTTCTGTTACATACAAACCTTGAATAACAATCCAATAGAAATCGTACATTAGCACGTGCAACGACGTGCTAAAGTGTGTAGCTGTTCTTTGATCTTGCAAGTTGAATTGTTTTTGCTCGTGCAAATCTGAAGAAGCAAGGCAGCGTAAAGAACGAAATATTAGTTGGAGAAATGTATTTATATAATAAATACAACAGAAAAACAGGAATAATATATTTAAAAAGGAAACTAACTGGATAGTAATATAAACAAAAGCAAAAGAATAAAAAACAACAGTGAAGGTCATTACCTTGAATAGAACGTTGTATTATAGAACCTAGGCGAATAAAACAAAAAAATCATTTCATGATTACAAAAAAAAGCAAATTAAAAACAGTTATTTTGCTTATGTTGAAGCGTAAATAGGTAGATTTGAATGAACCTATGTGAAAAATCTGAGTACCGAGGAGAAATAATAAACATATTATTCAAAGAAAAATGCAAACCTGTTGATCATTGTGAATGTTACTATCTTAGAAAGAAACAGTGTGCCGTTATTCAGGGGCATAAATTGATCATTTTATGAACTTTAAAAGGTCTAGATTAAACCAACTAGCGATGCTGGTGTATTTCTCTAAAGTTTCAAACTCTAATCTATGATGGTATGATGGTCGTAAACTCCGTGTTGTCCGGTGCAAAACCGAATGTAATGTCTTATTCCAGGTCGCTCGTTCTTAAGCCGCCAGTCGCTAGTTTCCCTGCACGCCGGCCGCACGCGGATCTACCCTGCTGGAGCCGGCGTCCTCTTCCAGGTTCTCTGCCAAACATGACTTTTGCTGGTCTCTTTTTCCCACAACTCGTGATTCGATTGAGCGCAGTATTTTCCGCTCATAGACTCCGAGAAATCGATAGTCAGCATCTTTTAACGTCCATGCTTCATGGCCGTACAGGGTGACCGGACGAATCAATGATGTGTACAGAGCTAGTTTTGTCCGAGTCTGTAAGCTGCGATACTTTAGCTGGCTAAGCAAACCGTAGAAAGTCCTACTTGCAACTGTAACGAGTGTTCCAAGATATATGAATTCGTCGACAACCTCAAATTGTTGGTCATATGGCTATCGCTTCTGTCTTATACGCAGGAGGTCATTGGTTCAATCTTTATACCCAGGCACGTATCTTTCTCTATACTCTTTAGTTTTTAGTTTTAAACTCTAACCTATGATGGTATGTTTTAACTATAGCTAGAACTGGAAATGGACATACCGTTTTCATACCTTCGACATGACTATTCTAGCAGTAGCTGCTAGAATTGTAAATGAACAAAAAAGCTAGTTTCCTAATTATAAAGAAAATCTTTCGTTTGCTTTCCTATCACATTAGCAACTCGTTAATCCAAAAACTTCAATAAATTCCGCATGAACACGTGGCAAATGCAGAGGTATATTCGGCTTGCAGTGGGCGTGTGATTGCATCACCATTTCCTCCCCCTTCCCCACATTGACTTACATTCTGACGTGGCAGGTGTCAGCGTGACCTAACAAATGAGATCATCAGTAAGGGAACTGGGACTAAGACTTAGTCCCTTTTCTCTTTATTTAAGGACAATCCTCACGGGCTCCAAGTTTGAAAGTACTCGCGTTTTACTCACGCATGCTACGACGCAGCAAAGCTGAAATAATAAAAATAACAGTTGTGCGTTGCTTCCGTATTGAGTGGAAGTTCCGTTGAAAACGCGAGTACTTTTAAATTTGGATTCAGTGATGCTTGTCCTTAACAATACAATGGCATACTTCCCAGATAAATGGAAAAACGCCAAAATTGTTCCAATTTTGAAGCCGGACAAAAATCCAGCTGAAGCTTCTAGTTATCGCTTAATCAGTTTGCTTTCTTCAGTAAGCAAACTGTTTGAAAAGATTATTTCAAATAGAATGATGGTTCATATTAATGACAATTCTATTTTTGCTGATGGGCAATTTGGTTTTCGCCATGACATTCAACCACTCATCATTTATTAAAAGTTACAAATATAATTTGGCTCAACAAATCTGAAGGATATTCGACTGGAGTTGCTCTCCTTGATATAGAGAAAGCATTTGACAGTGTTTGGCATTAAGGTTTGATTGTAAAATTGATGAATTTTAATTTTCCTCTGTACATTTATAAACTGATCCAAAATTATTTATCAGATCGCTCACTGCAGGTAAACTATCAGAACTCTAAATCTGATAGATTACCTGTAAGAGCTGGTGTTCCCCAAGGCAGCATACTGGGGCCCATATTGTATAACATTTTTACTTCTGACTCTCCTGATTTACCACCAGGTTGTCAAAAATCTTTGTTTGCAGCTGACACGGGCCTTAGCCAAAGGGCGAAGCCTTCGTGTCATTTGTAGTAGATTGCAAAAAAGTTTGGATATTTTCTCCACCAACTTCCAAAAATGGAAAATTTCCCCGAATGCTTCCAAAGCTCAGCTTATAATTTTCCCACATAAGCCGAAAGCTTCTTATTTGAAACCTTCTAGCAGACATATTGTCACTATGAATATGGGGTTCCAATTAATTGGTCTAGCGAAGCCAAATATTTAGGACTTCTGCTAGACCAAAAGTTAATTTTTAAAAATCACATTGAAGGCCTTGAAGCCAAATGTAACAAATATATTAAGTGTCTGTATCCACTAATAAACAGAAAATCAATACTTTGTCTTAAGAACAAACTTTTGATTTACAAACAAATGTTTAGACCAGCCATGTTGTATGCAATGCCAATGGACTAGTTGCTGCAATACCAGAAAGAAGGCACTCCAGAGGATTCAAAATAAAATTTTGAAAATGATTCTGACACACACACAGCGAAGCGTGCCAACGAAGACGGTGGTGCCAAAGTCTACCCAGACTGAGGCTCAAGTACTCGCGGGCACGTCGGAGGTGACTGCCCCAACGGAGCAGACACAAAAACGGGGGAGACAGTCTCCAGGGGATGAGCTCCCTGGAGGCCGCTCCAAAACTCGGAGGGTTACTACCCCGAACAAGGGTAGTGGGGCTGGGAAGCTGATCCCCGGCCAGTTACCTACAAAACCGGGGGAGGAAGGACCTGGAAAGGTGCGTCCACCCAGGAAAGACGGTGGTAAGGGGTTACAGCAGGCTGAGATCACTCAGCCGCCCCAGACCAGGGAAATGGGGGGGAATGACGCCTCCTTTACCCTGGTCAAGAACAAGAGCAAACCGAAGACGTCGAGGGCCGAAAAGATGGCCCAGGCGAATGAGAGTAGCAAGAAGTCTAGGGTAGGCGCCAATCGCTCCAGGGGCGATGCTCTAGTCACCAAGACGGATGAGGCTAAGTACTCGGATGTCTTGAAGGTGATGAGGAGTGACGTCAAGCTCGGTGAACTCGGCGCCGACGTACGTCGAATAAGACGTACCCGGACGGGCGAGATGATTCTCGAGCTGAAGCGGGGCGTCTCACAAAAGGGCGCCGCCTACAAGAAATTGGCGGAGGAAGTCCTAGGCGAGACGGTCAAGTGAGGGCACTCACGACGGAGGTGAATCTAAGGGTTAAAGACTTGGACGAGATCACTGAAGTCGAAGAGCTCGTCACGGCACTGCGGTGACAGTGTGAAGTGGAGACGCCCACCGCAGCGTTTGGCTACGGAAAGGTCTGGCAGGGACGCAGGTAGCATTGGTTCGGCTACCTCCAGCAGACGCCTCCAAGGTAGTCAAGTTAGGGAGCGTCAAGGTGAGATGGGTGGTGTGCCCTGTTAGCATATACGAGCAACTCGAAGTTTGCTTCAAGTGCCTGGAACCGGGGCATAAGCAATGGGCCCTTACAGAAGCAAGCTCTGCCAACGCTGCGGATTGGAGGGACATAAGGCACAATGCTGCACGAACCCTCCCAATTGCTTGATTTGTTCCAGCAAAGCTGTGAACAGCAAGCACCCCATGGGGGGTTCGAAGTGTCCGGCGTTTAAGCGTGCTGCAAAATCACGGTGCAGGTAACGCAGCTAAACCTGAACCATTGTGATGCAGCCCAGCAACTGCTGTGTCAGACAGTTGCTGAATGGGGGACGGATATCGCCATCATAGCGGATCCTTACCGGGTACCTGCCAGGAACGGTAATTGGGTCACCGATGGGTCTAAAATGGCGGCGATATGGACAACGGGGAAATACCCAGTCCAACACGAGGGCTTCGTCATTGCCAAAGTCAACGGGGTCTTCTTCTGCAGCTGCTATGCGCCTCCTCGATGGTCGATCGAGCAGTTCGGTCATATGCTGGATTGTTTGACGGCTAACTTGATGGGGCGTAGGCCAGTGGTGATAGCGAGGGACTTCAACGCTTGGGCCGTGGAATGGGGAAGCCGTTTCGCAAATCAACGGGGGCAGATCCTGCTGGAATCACTGGCCATGTTGGATGTGAACTTGGCCAATGTCGGTACCAAAAGTACCTACAGCTCGAACGGGGCCGAATCGATTATCGACGTTACGTTTTGGAGCCCTGGCAAAACGAGTAGTTCGAACTGGAGGGTAGATGATGGCTACACTCACAGCGACCACCTGGCGATTCGCTACAGTATCTATACGACCAGCATTCAGCAGACGGAAGAAGGGGCGAGGCCTAGCCCTCGTATGTGGAAGACATCGTACTTCAACGACGAGGTGTTTAAGGAAGCGCTACGCCGCGAGCTCAATACTCTCGTTCTGAGCGGTGAGCAGCTGGTAACAGTATTCTCGCGTGCATGCGATGCTACCATGCCTAGGAAAGTCCAGCCTAGGAATGGGAGGCTACCGGCTTACTGGTGGACTCAAGCAATTGCGAACCTGCGCCGCGCCTGCATACAGGCACGGAGGCGGATGCAGCGAGCACGCACAGAAGAGGAGCGTGTTGAACGATGGGTGGCGTTCGTGGCTGCTAAAGCCGCTGTAAAGACTGAGATTAGATCAAGCAAAAAAGCTTGCTCGAATCCATGGGGTGGTGCCTATAGGGTCGTAATGGCCAAGACGCGTGGGCCGATAGCCCCTACAGAGCGGTCTTCAGAGATGCTGGAGAGGATCATCGCAGGGCTCTTCCCACGTCATGATCCAAGTACCTGGCCTCACTTTGTGGAGCTGCCAGGGGCCAGGGTGGCCGACGAGGGAAGAATAACCGTGGGGGAACTTGCGAGGATTGCACAGTCCCTTAGTGTAGGTAAGGCGCCATGACCGGATGGTATTCTGAACCTGGCCATCAAAGCGGCCAATGCTGAGGCTCCCGAGATGTGCAGATCCGTCATGCAGAGATGCCTGGACGAGGGAGTCTTCCCTGAAGCATGAAAAAGGCAGAGCTTGGTCCTATTGCCAAAGGCGGGAAAACCACCGGGGGATCCGTCGGCATATAGACCAATATGCCTGCTTGATACGGCGGGGAAGGTGCTCGAGAAGATCATCCTCAACAGGTTGTTGATACGCACGGACGGTGCGGATGGTCTATCGAGTAACCAGTTTGGCTTCCGAAAGGGTAAGTCGACTGTAGACGTGTAAATTCAGTGTAAATTCTGAACCCCTTGGCTGATTTCAACCAAATTTGGAACACATATTCTTTATCTTTGAGAGACGACGATAGTGTTGGTAGGAGCGATGTTTCATCGGCCGCCACTGTACTGATTCATATGCTCACTTTCGTGAGTGCAAGATACAACCAAATGTAATGTATGTGTAAATTTAACTTTTAATAAAAGCGACAGTCTTTGCTCGATACAACACGTATACGGACGTGTCCCGGTGTAAATCCGAAGTTTCCCTAAGTCCTCCTGGTTCTATTTCTGTCCGCCGAATAACCTGTCCCGTCGGAAGAATCCAACAGGTTATGGAACCAGTTTCGCGAGTGTAGTTAATCGTTTACTCCGCGGGAACAAAGTTGTGGACATTTGGTGGAGGAAATATAATTTCGTGTACGGCGTGTTTGTATCTGGCTGTTTGTTGCCCGTTCGTCGCACTATTGTGTCACTCAGTGTGTGTACGGAAGAGTTAGCTGTCTGGAAAGCTGAAAACTGAAGCATTTTGTTTGTGCTGATACCCGTTTGCTTTGAGTTTGAGAGCGGATGAGATTGCAAGTGAAAAGACTGCCGGATAGTGTTACCGAAGAAGAGAAGAAAACGTAAACATTGAACTTTGCGGCTTGAGTGAGAAGTGAGACAATAGTATTCCGAACAAAGTGAGAGGAAGATTTTTGTTCCTCACTGTGGGTTCGAGGCGAGTTCGCAGTTTTGTTTACTAAATTCTGTAGTGAAGAATAGTATACACAAAATGAGTGATAAAGTTGTGATTCCCCTGCTGGATAACAGCAATTTTTCGACCTGGAAGGTGCGACTACAGATGCTGTTAATGCGTGATGATTTGTGGTTTGCAGTGGACGAACAAAAACCGGAGCCGGTTACCTCGGCATGGAAGAAGGGAAATCAAAAAGCACTGGCAACCATTGTGCTCTTTCTGTCGGACAACCAAATGAACTTGGTGAAGGACGTCACTACGGCTCGTGATGCATGGATAAAGCTCAAGAATTACCATGAGAAGAAAAGTATGACGTCACGAGTGTCGCTGCTAAAGCGAATTTGCAGCCTAAACATGACAGAAGGACGGGACATGGAGAAACATATTTTTGAACTGGAGGAGCTGTTTGATCGGTTGCTGTGCGCAGGTCAGGAAGTGGAAATGCCGCTGAAGATAGCATTGGTTTTGCGGAGTCTTCCGGATTCGTATGATGGCTTGGTGACGGCCTTGGAGAGCCGGCCAGATGCAGATTTGACAATTGAGCTAGTCAAGCAAAAACTGATGGACGAATGGCAACGACGGACGGAACGACGGGGAATTTCTGACGATTGCGGCGAGAAGGCTTTAAGATCGGACACAAAGCGACAGGAGGAGAAAATCTGTTACTACTGTAGAAAGCCGGGTCATTTTAAAAGGAATTGCCGATTGTTCAAGAAGCAGCAAGGTGGAAATGACGGTAGTGGAGGTGTCGCTAATGCAAAGCAAGCTGCGGAGGTGGATAATCCGATTTGTTTCACGGTAGGAAGTGGCCGATGTTCCAGTAGATGGTTTGTTGACAGTGGGTGCTCTACTCATATGACCAACGATCGACGATTTTTTAAAGAACTGGACGAAAGTATGAAAGTTGATGTGATACTGGCTGATGGTTCTCGTTCGAAGTCCGCTGGAGTCGGATCCGGGTTTCTAAAATGTATCGGAAATGATGGGAAACTACACGAAATCATGGTGAAGGAGGTGATGTACGTACCAGGGCTGTACAGTGGATTACTCTCCGTTCGAAGATTAACCCAAAAAGGTTTTCGAGTACAGTTTGGAGCATCAAGGTGTAACATTATCGGACCAACAGGGATGGTAGTGGCTGTAGGTGAACTCAATGACAACCTGTATGAGTTGAAGACGGAAAAGACGGTGAAAGCAAAGAGCGGTTTACGAAGTCTCTATGGTAATCAACGCCATTAACAACCCTGCGATGCTTGGACGTGAATGGTCTTAAGGAGGATGTCTGTTTTGGAGCAACGAGCGATGATACACAACGAGTTATTGTTATTGAATTACTTATCTGAAGCTGTTACGCTGGCGTAGAAGTTTATGCATTTGTGATTGGAAGTGTATGTGTTCGCATTTCATGCAATCGGAAAATTAGTGTACAGTGTCAGCTAAGAATGTAAAAATCGAGGAGGAGTGTTGGTGGGAGCGATGTTTCATCGGCCGCCACTGTACTGATTCATATGCTCACTTTCGTGAGTGCAAGATACAACCAAATGTAATGTATGTGTAAATTTAACTTTCAATAAAAGCGACAGTCTTTGCTCGATACAACACGTATACGGACGTGTCCCGGTGTAAATCCGAAGTTTCCCTAAGTCCCTGGTTCTATTTCTGTCCGCCGAATAACCTGTCCCGTCGGAAGAATCCAACAGATAGGAGGGTTAGTGATGCTCTTTGGAAAAGAGAGGGAGGATGTTGGTAGGAAGGGTATTGCTTACTTATTGATCAACTCAGTGTAACTTCTGAACCCCTTGGTCGATTTCAAAAGAATTCGGAACACAAATTCGTTATCATAAGGAGACGACGATAGGAGTTTAGGAATGTTCTTTACAAAGGATGGAGGATATGGGGGGATTATTGTTTAGCAATCGATCAACTCAATGTAAATCTTGAGGCTCATGACCGATTTGAACCAAATTTGTATCAAATATTGTCTATCCTAAGGAAGCGATTTTAGTGGATATGGGTAAGTCATTTTAAAAGGGGAGGGGGGTATTGTTTAATTATCAATCAATTCAGCATGACTTCTGAACCCATTTATCGATGTCCACCAAATTTGGAGCCCATATTATCTGTCTAAGGAAGACTGTATCAGATTGGGTAGAGGTGTCATAGCTGAATGAGAGAGATTGGATATTAATTGAACGAACAGTTTAGTATACCTTTTTATCGTATGGGTCAATTCAACTCAAACACGTAAACACGTCTCTACTCAAAAGAAACTATTATAGAGAGCCTGGAAGCGACTTTTGGACGGGGGGGATATTGGGGTTTGGAATTGTTTAGAAAACGACTTAATTTAAAATCCCTCTTATTTACTACATCCGAGGTTCTTTGACATTGCACAATGCTCCGAAAATAAATTGCCCGAATTCCTTTAAAATAGCAAATCCTCGACAATAACATTTTCCCGGTAATAACATTTCCCCAAAAATGACTTTAACGAAAATGATATTTCCCAAAAATGATACTTCCGAAAATGACATATCCCTGAATGAAGCAGGCCATTAACATAATACTATTTGGCCTAAGGTCATTCGACATGAAGGACATTTGGGATAATTAAGAACAGCATCAGAAAAATCTTGCATAGAAAGCAAGCATTTGCTGGGTATAAAACAATAATAATTGTTACCCTTCATCGGAATAATGGTATGCCCAGTGAAAAGCAATGATTAATGTGTTTCCTTCTGAATGGTGGATGTGATTGCTTCTTTAAAAGTAGGCATTTGCCCGGAATAAGGCAATGGTGGGTGTGATCCCTTCTTTAAAAATATGCGTTTGCCCGGAATATGGCATCGATGGATGTTCTTCCTTCTTTAAAAAAAAGACGTTTGCCCGGAATAAGGCTTTTCAAACCCACGATCCCTTCTTTAAAATCAGTCAATGTTTCCAAAATCCTTCTTTTAATCAAATGATAAAGTATGAATAAGTAAACACAATTACCCTGTTGATCAATTGGTTTTATCATTTTCCTATTGTAAAAGAAAACTGCAAACCAAACTGGGAATTCCGAGCAAGGCCGGGTACATAAAGCTAGTATTTTATATATTGCTTATACACGTAAAAAAATAACCTTATATGTTAGGGCAAAAACCATTCGAAATTACTTATACTCTTCATTATGCCACCTAATGAATAATCCTATATCAAAAAGCTAATAACATTCATAAGTAAATGAAAAGTATAAGTTTTGGAATGTATGTGACTAATGAAAAGATATTTTAGTTACTAGATAAAGATTGTCGCTACTGTTCCCTTTGTTCTGCTGTCCGAAACATGTGTGGTACACACCAGTCAAATCGTATGGATTTTCCTTCTTTGACATTTAGCTCCCCTATCCTCGCCAGCAAAAGATGTTCCGGACAGCGACGACAGCGACAATCTTTATCTAGTAACTAAAATATCTTTTGACTAATGCGATGTATAAGTTTTCATTGGGCGCCTGCTTTGGCAAAAAAGTATTAGAAATCTTAATAATATATAACATTAAATTTTTTTACGTGTACATATTTCTATTGCAATTTTTTATTTGGGTACATTTTTAAAAAGTGCCCCAATCATATTTAGTGTGTATGCTGGAAGAAAGCTTTACATTTGAAAGCATTCACCGCATGAGCTTTTAATAACAGCAAATCAAAATTCGAATCCAAATATGCTGTCAGTCTCCGATCAGCTGTGTGATGACCTTCGAAAATCGAAATCAGCTGCTACGACTACGAGGAGTGCAAACTGTCAAAACAATGCCAATCTGTTCGCAGTTCTTTTGCATTAAAATAAAAAATTTCAATGAAAATCTGTGAATTTTGTGGAGAAAACGCAATCCAAAGTACAGTTCAATCATGAACTTTGTGGAAACTATAAAATCATGCTGGATGAAGACAGTGATCGGTTCGGTTTTGCTGACAGCCGGTATTTGTGTTTTATTCTGGAACGAGGTGACCTTAACATTTCTTTGTTTGAAAACAAGCAATAATAAAATCATTATTAATTTACTGTTCTTTTAAGGAACGTGCGATCAGTATTTCGCTCTCACTGGAAGCAGCTCTTGATGATACCATAACAATTAGCGGAGAACGACCTTATGATAAAGCTTACGAGGGCAAGTTGGTTCATCTGATCGGCCCGATTGTAACTGGAGAACCATTAACCGAACCAGATTACAACATTCAAGTGCAGGCTGTTAAGCTGAAAAGGCGTGTGCAAATGTACCAATGGATAGAGGAGTATGTGTAAGTATCTATTACTTAATAATACATATAAAATGTATTTTTTTACGTTGGATGTTAAATTTATCACTTTACGTAACGAAATTTATACCATGTTATAATGAGATCGTAGTATAAATATTTACAAATAGCTACAATTTTCTTTCCTATTGCTACGCCTTCTAAAAATATATGAATGTTATGACTTTTATTTTCCATACAAACAAAACCAAAATAATTTGTGTGGATGAAATTGACTTCTACAAATAAATAGAATTGTGCGTGACTCCACTGTACTCCTCTTGAGAAAGAGCTGCTGCAACTGGATTACCACTTTTATTTTATAAATCCTATACGGAGACATTAGTGTTCGTAATTCTGCCTGGAGAACTTAATATGGAAGAGGAGAGAATGAAAACCCCAGAATAATCTCTCATATATAATTAGCTACCGTTCGTTACCATACGTTTTAATATTCCAGGGAAAACAACTACGGTGAAACAGTAGTCTCAGTCCAAACAGAAGACCGCACCTACTACTATACCATGGACTGGCGTGATGATTTGGTCGATTCGCGAAGTTTCTACATCCGGACGGGTCATCACAATCCAACAGCGTTTCCAATGGACACCAAACTGTACGTTTCGGAGCGAGTACACATCGGTCAATATGAACTCGGGGAGGCTTTGAAAGACCGGTTTACAAAATTCATCGAAGTTACGTCGGATACCAGACCGGAAGATCCTGCGGTGAAGCTACACTCGGGCCTATATTACCACTGTGATAATATTTGGAAGCCATTGATTGGCGACATAAGGATACAGTTTTACTACGCAGGCCTAGAAGGTTCAACGGTATAAACAGGGAACTAATTATTCATATGAAATGTTATTTTAACATGTGTTTAATTTCAGTACACAATCATCGGAAAACTAGAAAATGGAAAAATTGTTCCCTACGAGTCGTTGCATGGCAGGAAACTTTTACTAATCTATTCGGGAGAGCTTTCCCTCTCCGAGACGTTAAAAATGGAACAACATGCGAAGCGGATGACTGCCTGGGGTTGGCGTCTTATTGGTTGGATCATGCTGTTTCTTTCGGCCACGTGTTCGGCATCGGTTCTGCAGTATATTACTGCGCAAAGCCGTGTTCTGCGGCAGTTCGTGCCGGACCCAACTTTTCCGGTTTCCACCAACATCACTTTGGCATTTTCTTTAGCGTTAGTGGTTACTTCAGTTGCGTGGATTGTTTATCGGCCCGTGCTTGGAAGCGGCATATTTTTTGCGGCTGTGTCACCTTTCCTATACTGTGCTCGCGGAATATTCAATAATTATCAACGCATCGACTAAACATAAGCTTTTGACAATAATTTGTTTTACATAAGGGAATGACGGTTTTGGCAGGTTTTGTTCTATTATTGTCAGGTGGGTTTTTTATGACTGATTATGCTCAAATATGGCCTAAACATTATTTGCATATCAAAGAATATTGTGGACAAATTTCATAAAATTTGGTCGACAAAACCCCCCCTGACAATAATAGAACAAAACCTGCCAGAGCCGTCTTTTTCCCTGGTTCTTGTTGACTGTCATGCTAAGCATAGTTTTTACGACATTCCCACTATGCTGACTGGTGATGAATTTTTCCAAGCAAGTTATTTCTCCTTCAATTTCCATGACTAGAATTTTTCAGCAATCTAGTTGTCAAAATTGGATTTATTCCGTAATATTTGCTTGTTTCAATGATCAGTTCAGTGGGACATGGACAGCTCTAAACTATGCTTGGAACGGCAGTTGAGCTCTGCCTTGAGTGTGTTTAAGGGTTTCTCAAAATATTCTCATCTTTTATATCTAGTCTTGAAGTTAGTCTAAATAAATAAATACTCCTGTTTTAAATGTGTAATGTGGCTATTTATATCACAAACAATATTCTTCTTTATCCATATTTTTGTTTTTGAAAGAACGAAACGCAAATTGAAGTTTGCTGTTGTGAACGAGAAATGCTCAACGTGCTTGGAAAAGATTTCAATAAACACAGAAATATTATAGGTGAATCATGAATGCTTATAATCAGTCTACTTTTACTTTAGAAATAATAAATTATGACATTTCATATTAAGAACCACTTTATCAAACTATAGTTTATTATGGGCTGCCCTTATAAGGGCGATGACATAGTGACGCGTCGAGCGATGCGGAACGTGTCCAAGCACTCGTAAAGCAGAATATCAGCAAGAGAAATTCTTTTGTCTTGGACGCGTTCGCGCACGCACACGCATGAGTATGCCATCGGCCTAAGAGACTTGCTGACGTTTATTAATCTTTTTCTTGCAGGTGCAAAGGATAGGTTTTGTTTTCATCGGGAAACGCTTCCGAAGCATTTCCCGATGAAAACAAATCCTTTTTTCCCCATGTGCTTGAAATAGATGGAACATGAACGTCAGCAAGCTCTTTACTATACGAGGGCACTCTGATCGTTTTAGATTCCCCCTCCCCAGCGAGACAATTTTGTTTGAACCATAGACATTTGCCATCTCCGCCCCTCCATTTCGGTAATATGGACAGCCCTTTTTAAGCAATACAGATGAATCAATAGACGATTTTGTACTATTATCATGATTATCATGTATATAGCTTGGCCATTCGTGTGGAGGTTTCTAACGTTTTATAATTAATTATTCTTTTCAGTTCAGATCTAGTTGTGATAATAGACCTTTCCCGTGAAAAAATATTATTTGCTCAAATGGTTCTTTTCATTTTTCTGAGACACTTTTCCCAAGAAACCTGTATTTTTATACGCCTGGAACTATTGAAAAACAATCAAAACTTTTTTTTTTAGTTTTTCACTCCTGTTTCCTCTATCATTTTATTCTCCACAAAACCCATTGAACCCAAGTCTACCCTTTTCCATCCTGTCATTTTATGTGGTGAAATTTCATTTGTTTTTGTTTTGCTTTTTTCATGTGGAAAAAAACAACCGCTTCTCGCGAAAAAAAATACTAAATACAAGATATTTGGATTTTATAGTTAATATTATCGTTATCGAGTGTTCATCTATATCGGCCCGCATACCAGTGAACTGATCGGATTCTGTCGCATGAAAATCATCCAAACTCTAGAAGGATGCTTAATTAGTTCCCTGCAGCTTGTCAAAAGTAATTCCGTACCTGAATGACAGTAATTTGATGGACCATCTTCAGGATTTCGTTCTCCATTCAGTCATCCATCCGATTATTCGTCTGCCAGTCAGCCAAATTTATTATTTATGAGGGTTCTTCGCTCGATCGGTCCTGGCTCGGAAACTAGTCAAGTCTACGTGATCACAATATGAATCGGTAGAGAAATGACAAGGGAACACATCCCGTTTTCCGGTGTTGCAACTTTGCTTCCTTCTTCGACAAAGCCTACGGTTAACTACACGAATCACCGGAAATCCGTGCATTCTTTGGCCTTCATGGAATCGATAAGGTGAGTACTTTTGAAAAGATGTTAAAGCACATACTAATTTACTACTACTAATTTACTGGCTACTGCAACGAAAGGCGTATTTTCAGTGCCCTGATTGGTTCGGTAAAAACCATTGCTATTTTACCTTCTGGAGTGTGGATAGCCGTAAGACTCAGCTCCGAGCACGTAACCGTCCTCGATGTACGAACCGGAGTTATCATTTCCTCCTGGAGAGCGAACGACAGTGATCTATTGAAGCTGCTGGCACCGAATTAGAATAAACTGATCACTAAATACCAGCTTGGATTATTCCCTCAGTGTGTGGAACCCCAGTACGGGAAATCAACAGTTTAATTTGAAGTCTACGATTCCGCTGAACGAGGAAAGTGAATCCTTTTAAAGTTAATATGCATACGTCATTAAAGCTTACGAGGCCACCTTGTATTGTCTATCCGGAACAAATTTATACTGCTTTTTATACCGAAGTTGGATTTTTCTCCAGATACAGGCAACTTTCCCAACTTCGGAAGTAGTGCGCTTGATTCGCCTAAAGATGCGCTAAACAACGCATCAACTAGTTTGACAGATAAAACTTCGGAAGAAAGTTCGGTTCGGAAGTCCCGACTTCCGAATTCTAAGTTGGTGCTACACCGACAATATAAATGACTGCATTTCCTGTTGAACTGAGCTTAAATAGCTGCAAGCTGATCATTGATAACGGCTGTTTGGAATAAGTTCGCCGGAGCACAACATATATAGCTGAATTTGTACAGAACCTTCACATGTGGAAGTTTATCTTCATAAACACCAGATCGGCGTTTTCATGGCTTAGCTTGTACCTGGTAGGATGTTCTATTTCCGGATTCGCTACCGTCAACTCGGATATAGATATATGTACTTGGCAAGGCATTGTTTTAGTGGGGTCGTGGTACATACATCAAATTAAATTGTGGTGGACAACATTGTGAATTGCGGTGTAGCTCAACAATACATCTGTTCTACAAGAATTCTCAAATGGACTGGTGATTGCGACCGTGGACACCGATTTTTTAACCGTGGTTCAGCATCACAACATCAACGATCCTAAGAACATAACTATTTCAAAATATCCGATAATACTGGTGGTGACCTGATCCAAAAGTCTTGTACTAACAGGCTATCGTTTTTAATAAAGCACCAATTGTCAATTTAATACAGTATGGTTTGGGTATGTCCTCCGATATTGCCCTGATAGTATGCGATGTATGCGGAAAAGTTCTTAGGGGTCGTACACTTATTACGTAAGCAATTTTTTTGGGTTTTTCGACCCCCCCTCCCCCCATGTAAGATTTTTTTCATGCAAATGAATTTTTATTTATATGGAGCGTAAGATATTGACCAACCCCCCCTCCCCCCATAAGTGCTTACGTAATATGTGTACAGCCCCTTATGAATGCCATCAGTACAATCGTTAGGTCTGGCCACCCTGGATTGAGGCGAGCAAAGCAATTGGTTCAAGTAGGGTAGAATCTGCTTTGCGATAAACTATCAAATAGTGGAATCGTGAAAACCTGTGAAAACGGATACTGTGTCCAGGGAGTCGAGAATGTTTGAATTAAAATGAATTCGCCATCTCTGTGCTTTTGTTTTACATAAGGTACAGTGGGGTAAGTGGGCAAATGGGGTAAGTGAAAAAAACGCAAATATTTCACTAATGAAGCACAGAATTATTTAATTTCATTTCACAATCATACAAGGCCATTCAAATCATTGTGTTGAATAAGTGAAATATGAAATAATGAACCATTACAACATGCGAGAGTAAAATTTTATTAAGCTGCCATGTTTATCTTTTGCACAAGTTGTTTTGCGTGTCAATAAATACGAATATTTTTTATGTTGGTTTTCATGACACATTCAAATTAGTGCATTGATAAGTTGGTTTTCTTTGTAGTTTTGAATTCCAGCCACAAAAATTTTGATATGAACATCAAAAATTTTGAAAAAAATATTTTGTGACTGCCTGTTTTTTACCACGAGTGGGGCAAGTGAAAATTTTCCGACATTGAATGCATTTCTCTATTTTTTTCAAACACAAATAATTTCTATTGAGCGTATATAAACAAATGATACCAATTTAAACTCATTCGAAGGCTTTTGGTAATTAGAGTGACACGTGGTAATACTAAATCAGGAACCGAAAGTGCAAAGCGTGTCAGTGTATAAAAGAATCCATGTTTGATAAATAATTCGTGAAAAAAATGGTATTTATAGAGCTTAAATACAAGAATCACTACAATTGCAAATATATCAACAACTATGATTTATTTAGGCGAGATTTAGAAGACTTAGCCATTTGCTAATGTAAACTCTTCTACTGAAATCCTAAGTGGATTGTTAATGAAGCACAACACTGATGATTCCAGGTTTGATTATTATTTCAAAGATAATTTCGCTGCATACACAAAACAACACTATCGCCAAGGTTCATTATCTTACTTTGAACCTGAAACAAAAGGAATGTTGGACACAAATGAAGATGAAGTGTTAGATTTCAAAAAGTTCAAGTAAAGAAAACAAAAAAATAAAAACCATTTAATTTAACCTGCGAGATTACTTGGCAATCTAACTGCACTGATTATGTGTCTTTCCATAATTTCCAATAATATTCCGTTGAAATTTACATATGGTGGGGGTTGTTTTTCGAAAGGGAAAGAAAAGTGCAATTAGTACTAAGCATGGTAGCCACATATGTTCCACACAGGGGGTGGGACGCTGAGCACAATTTAATTTGTGTTCACCACACTTCTTGTAATTCTTGGTGCCACAGTGTGCCATAAATTGTGCCTCACCTTAAGTATGGCACATTGTCATATTGACAGTCAGAAATATCTGGCAACACTAGCGACTGTAAAAATCAAGAGAGGGAGACGCCTGTCATCCACGATACAACTCCCCCATAAAAAATCCTCCCGATTTTCCCTCAGATTAAATCGGTTCACGTCGGTAGGGTCGACCGATTTTGTTCCCGACGAATTTATAGATTGTTTCACCGAGCCTTATGGGACTTTTACAGGGGAGCTCGCCGACGCGACGCCAAACGAAATCGATAGACTATTATCGACTAAATCGAATAAACAAAAGATCGATTTCGTTGTAAATAATATGTGACGAAATTAAACGAAATAGAGTGATTAATCGGTTTATTAAATTTCATCATAGAGCAGATCAGACTAAATCTCAAGATTAATCGGAAGATAAAATAATGAAATCAGGTGAAATAGAGTGTTTAAACGGCTCATTGAATTTCATCAGAGAGCAGGCCAGACTAAATCTGTAGTTAGATCGGTGTAGAAAATAATGATATCAGATGAAATAGGGTGTTTCATTGGTTTATTACATTTCATCATGGAACAGATCAGACTAAATCAATAGATTGATCGCAGAGGAAAATGATGGAATTAGACGAAATATAGTATTTAATCTGTTTATTAAATTTTACCAAAGAGCAGATCAGACTAAATCTGTGGATTGGTCGGTATAGAACATAATAAAAACAAACAAAATCGAAGGTTTAGTTGATGTAGTTAAACGGGTGGCATGGCTGATAGTTTTTCGATTCTGTCCAGATCGCAAGATGAAACCTCGGACGAAACGGACTCATTCTGGTGCTGACCTGTTTGGTCCAGAAGGTTATCGGTCGATAACTGAAAATAGTTTAAAGTTAATTTAATAGAAATTTGATTTAACATAGTACAAGAAAGACATACATTAGTAGGGTTACTAGGTGCTTTAACCATTTTTTTTTTTGCATCCAACGAGTAGCGGTTTCAATATCGGGTATTCGGTATTATGTAGGTCAACCTTCTCTATGTTACCATCGTTCTCTAACTTCTAAAAATGATGAATGAACGGTATAGTAAAAATGATTAGGCTCTATAATAATAATCAACAGTTTACCTGAAAATAGCCTTTCTTCTACAGAAAACACACATGCCAAAGAAAGCACCTATTTCGATACAAGTCAGCACACAAAACAAACCAACATTACTTTAACCTGGAATGGAAATATTATAATTTTGGAAAATGTCTTATTTACTTACTAATGATGAAATAAAATGACCTGTCCTTCCCCGTAATGCTGGGTAGACACGTTTGCGTGGTTTGTAAGATCTACCATGGTCACATTATCAGCTACAGGCAAATCATGGACCCAACGAAAACCTTCCCCAATATCCAACTCCGTGGTACTTATGCGGGGTCGCTGAGTCGGGAAGCTCTCACTAAGTAAGTACTACATCAACACTTCCTTCCCCTTCCAAGTTACCGCGAAGATGGGCGTGGCCAGGAGTAGTAATCCTCATGCTTTTGTGATTTGTATCCTAGATTGAAATCAAGGATCACTCACCTGGATTTCTGATAGCAATCTGAATGAGGATTTAAAAAAAAAATCAGTATGTTATGCTATGAAATAAAATAACCTATCCTGCAGAACTTGAAAAAAAAGACAACTGAACTTGTTGCGATAAAAATATAAATTCTAAAAGATTGTATTAAAAACATTTCATGTCTTCTGGATAACATTCATTCATGTGTTAAAATCGATGAAATTTTATCACTTATCTTGAAATCCCGGTCTTCCTGGATGTTCCGTAATGTGTCTCGATCTGAAAATCTCACAAATAAGGTCAATATTTCAATAAATAAATATTATTTACTTACTTTGTTTATTCAATGTTTGTGAACACAGGGATCCGATTGCGCCTGTTCATTAATCAGATGATCAAAATAAGCACCAAATAAACAATCAATCGATTATTTAACCGATGAAATAGGCAACCGATTGCTTGCGACTTAATCGTTGAATAAATCTGGCGACGAAATTATGTAGCCTACGACAATCGACGTCGTCGGTGCAAAAATAGGTCGATTTGGAAGGCACCCGATTTCGTCGAGTGATGGTGAAATTTTGGAGCTGTCAAACTTTTTATGGGGTCTTTCCGACAAATTGTTTTCGGTGAACTGCTTGCCGTGATGGGGAAAAAATCAAAATCATTAAAACAGTCTTGCGACCAAGTTGGCTTAACGATGAGATTTCAAAGTGTCCCAACCCAACCAACAGATATCAGATGCCGGATTGGAACGGAAACAGCGATCATTCTTGTGGTATTTCCTTACGCTTTGCACGCAATAGTACGCAACGGTAACAATTTGACAGAAAATATGGTGTACCACTGCTACCCAATAAAAGAAATTACCAAAACTCCCGTTAATTAGCATCGGTATCAGTGTTTATTTTATCTTAATGATTTGGCAGATTTGGCAAAAATATAGGCTCAAAGGGCACAGGAACATCCATAAATTACGTGACGCTTGTTGGGAGGACTGGATTGCCTGAAGTGTGACGGTCCATACAAAATTTTCAGTTGATTCATGCAAAAAGTGTCACAGGGGGAGGGGATTGAAAACTGCCATTTTTAGCGTTACGTTATTCCCCAATTGGAGGTATCATTTCGAGCTTCTCCAATACGACAATTCTCGCGTAACATTTGAAAAGGGCCTACAGCCAAAACGTAAACACTGAGAAAATGCCGTTCGAAAAAAATGCATCACAATTTCTATTCCTATTTCCCAGGTTTATGATATTTTAAGCAGCAAAAACTCCTAAAAGCACATAATCAGCACTATTTATCCATCCATAACCTTAATTGTATCGAAAACATGCAAAAATGTGTCGAAATCGTTAAAATAAGAGTTTAAGTCTATTTTCATTTTTTTCTCCGGAATAGGCCTTCTTGATAAGTCATTCTGCATTTGCTTGTCATTCATAGACCCTTTGTTTATGGCATTTTTTGAAAGTAAACACGGGATAAGGCTTTTCGGGAGGGGAAATTTTCTCTCTCCGAGGTCGGGCCGATGACGGTTCGGAAAAAAACCTCGTTATCGGCCCGAAGTTGGAGAAGGCTTATCCCAGACAGAAAAAACGAGTGGCTTGGCCGTTTTTTAGGGTGGACCTACACATATTTTGAAAATAACACGTTGTAGGCCCAATTAAAAATTAGTTTTTTCTAAGTAATTTAATTGAAGATGCGGAACATTTTTATACTATTAGTAGCTATTAGAGGATGCTATCGAAGGGTGTTAAAATTGAATTTGTTTACTTTTCATTGTAGGCCCTAATCAATTGTTAAGCGAGAATTGTATGTTATCTATTGTTTGTTGAACAAAAGCACAGCACTTTTGAAAAAACGATTTTCTTGTGATTTTCGAACAGTCTCCTCAAGCATTGAAACACAAAGGCAAATATCTACACTATCTTTTTACTTCCTTCCCTTTAATTATTTTGTTCCCATGTCCCATGTGAATAAATAAACATTGCCCCCGTGTGAATTCACTCTTATAGTACGTTCAGATTATGAGCTATATCACTTGATATAGAGCATCTTGACATCAGTGTTTGTACATCTAGTTTTCACTGGAAATACTGCATATGGCATCTCATGACAAGATTTGCTATATCAAGTGATATAGCTCATAATCTGAACGTACTATTATTTTAACGCGGTCGAAAGCATGTAAATATTGTCCTCATATCACGTCTGGTAACGTCACGCTACACACGTTTCATAAGTCAAAACAAAAATTTAGCAATGTTGCCAGTATTTTTTATTCTGATCATTCAAATGTCAAAAGTGTGCCACAGTGTGTGCCACGCGGTGCCACACTTATGAGTAAAATTTTTAAAATGTGTGCTTGGAACATTGTGCTTAGCGTCCCACCCCTTGGTTCCACACTATGTTTAATTTAAGCGACAAGTGCTACATAGTATTGTACATGGTGTGATTGACTGATCTGGGTGGTAGTAGCGGTGGTGGTACAATGGTGCTATGAAAAGCTGCGAAAAGCGATCAAACGCCAACCAGAAAATTACGTGCGGGTCGCTCAGATGACCCACGATTGAGTGCTGTGGTCAGATTTATTCGGAGTCGTATCGGAGATCAGTAACACCTTCATTACATTCTTGAGCTGCAGTCTTCGTCTGCTTATGATTTGGAATTTTCCGCGGCGGTCCCATCGCAACTTTTCCAAAAAGGCATTCGTTTACGAAGCGGTCGTTTGCTGCTTCCACTGGATGGTGTTGGCGTTATGCTCCTTGCGCTTTTGTCGGTCAACCGATCGGTCAATTCGGCTTGTGGTGGTAGCGAAGCCGAGCTCTAGCTTTCCGCTTCGATCCCATTTCAGCAAAACTGTTGTAACGAAACGGTTATTAGATTTTCACAAATTTCACCAAACACATTTTACAAAAAAGAATGACAAACAAACAAGAAAAATTCTGCCGTGGCTGATGATGTAATGAAAAACTGACGACAGCTACAAGAATCGTTCGTAGGATGAGAACAACAATGTTATGTACGTCGTGATAGTATTGCTTACCAGTGGGTAGTGGGAAGAAAACTGCTTTCAATATGTACTTACCGATGGAGGGGCACCAAAAATATGTTGCCTATGCTACCTATATGTTGACCGGATTTGATCCGACATCTCCAATCAGACGCTCCGTATCAGTGAATGTCTAGTAAATGTCGTTGTTGACGAAACAAGAAAACAAAATAACTTTCCGGAATGAAATTTATTTTCACATCGTGCACTCCAAGTGCACTCAATATTTATGACATTTCAAATGTAAATAAACATGATACAGAGATGCCAGAAAAAATAGTTGAACGATGTTCTCACCGCTGTCAAGTGTTGCCAAATATGCTGAATCTCATAGGATCACCATCGTCTGGTAGGAATATTCACCTCATAAAACAGACGATGTTATTTTTTTCAAAAAATTGTATGAAAATAACCGTTTCATAAAAACACCCTATTTTATGCGCAATGTTATCTAAACTCAAGGATGTTTTAGGGAAAAATACAAAACATAGGTGTTTGGTCGGACGGGAAAGGTCTATTCAATTATTGTGATCCTTACCCTAGAATGAGCTTTTGTCGGAAAGCTTTTCGAAAGTAAGCTGCGATGCGATTGACGGGTTAGTTCAATGCTGTACAATGATGGGACTACAAAAGTTCATTTTAAAATCGACATTTGCAGGGTGCTTTTACACGATTAAAAACATCTGCTCAAAATAAGAAACAAACAACGTAAAATTAAGTTTATTTCTCATCTCAAGATGTTTTTCGTCGAAGTCCCAAATAAAAAATACATTCGAATAACAATACAATGTATTGTAACACTACTATTAATAGCACTAAATTGGCAATAGATTATATTGTAAATGAAACCATAGAAATACATTAGAATGCATTGTTATGAACCATTTATTCAAATGTAAATGAAGTTTTCGCAATAGAATGTAAGGGTTGTTATGTATCGTAACTATACAAAAGCTGAGATTTTTCCATACATTTTGTTCGTCACACAATAGAGTGTATGTTTAATATATTGTTGAAATATCCAAACAAAACTGTTCAAAATACAATGGAATGTATTGTATTTGTATAGTAAAACAATACGATTTTTTATTTCTCAGTTGTGACAGCTTTACTGGTCAACTATGCAATTGAAAGGGAAAATATGTATATTTCTAGAAAAAATAGGTCGTATGTGGAAAAGAGAGTTTCTCTTTGGATCTATTCTCTTTCGATTATTACAAAACTACACTTCGATTTTTTTTTTGGCAGATAACCAAAGACAATAGCTTTGTCTATCATGCTGAAGTGGAAATGTAGCAAAACATGCAAAACTAGCCGATATATTAGCGAAAGAGGGCGTGATCAAAGAGAATCTCTCTTTTGCACATACGACCTATTCTCAAAGTTTATATGTAATGTTAGGAAACATTTCAAAAGTTATCAATGTATGATTCTTATGTACGAAAACGTTTCAAAAACAATTGTATTGTTACATTAGTGTAATATGTTGATGTATTGTATCCTCAGTGTTGATACAATCTGTGCAACCATCAAGAAACATGGTCATTCAATTGTTTACACTATTGAACAAATCTCGGGTACTTATTAAAAAGGACGTATGTGATTTTGTAAACAAAGATTCAAACGTCGATTTGTCCAATCTGATGGCACTCATACGCAAACCAACACCGCCAATAGGTAGCCGAAGGCTTCCTCTACCTGTCTGCGGTGATGATTTGCGTGGAAGTGCTATAAGATTAGACAAATCGATGTTTAAATCTTTGTTTACAAAATCACATACGTCCTTTTGAATAAGTATCCGAGAAATAGTACATTTTTATTAGAAATACTACAATAAGAGATCGGCGAAGACGCCATTTTGTTTCCAATCGAACCGTCAAAAGCGGTTCCAATTCGACTTGTTTACTTTTTGCATCTATAAGAAGCAAGCAAAAAGTTCAAGTGATGCCAGTATTATTTGCACGATTTCATGCATTTTCATACGTTGCCATTTCGACAGTTTTTCACTCCGCCGGTCTCTGGTTAAAGGGTGGCTATAAATTCTAATCTATTTTGTTTTGGTTCTCCATACGCTAGGAGAAGAATGAATTCTGTCATCAAAAGAAAAAGTAGAATCATGAAAAAAAAATTCACAGCGAGGTATGGAATGCAGCTCTCAAAATATTTTTTAAAATTTCAAAATGATATTTATTCACAAATAGTTTATGGCATGAGGTTAGAAATTCGATTATCTACATTATACATATATAAATTTGAATGTTAATGGCAATAAAGTTCAATTTCAAAATGATATTTATTTACAAATAGTTTATGACATGAGGTTAGAAATTCGATTATCTACATTATACATATATAAATTTGAATGTTAATGGCAATAAAGTTTTTTCTTGAAATCATTCTGGAGATGGTACTACTTTTAATGTTTATTGAATTTCTAATCCCGCCTAATAAATCACATTTCAACAAATCTCTGGTTGTAATTTTGAAAATTATTTTAAATTCCGTTGGCCATACCTTGCCGTGTTAAATTTCAGTGATTCTATATAAGGGTTGCTGACGTTTAATCATCTTTCTCTTTCAAGCGCATTGGAAGGATAGGTTTTGTTTTCATCGGGAAACGTTTCCCGATGAAAACAAATCCCATCCTTCTTATGCGCTTAAAAGAGAAAGATGATCAAACGTCAGCAAGCTCTATATACTTTTCCTCTGATGACAGCGTTCATCCACTTCTCCTCGCGTATTGTTCTCCGTGCAGGTTGATGCGCAAACGAATTAAAAGCATTGAACGCACTCTACCCCGCGATGCGAAAAACTGTCATGCAAAACGAACCGCGCGACGATGTCACGCACACATTCTCGCCACAAAAAGCTTTTCTTGACAGCGGATTTTCAAATTTTCTCATGTCCCTCATGCTTTCCCTTTCTGACGCAAGTGGCTAGTCACGCAGCGCGGTGCAGTTTTGCTTCATTCATCCATTCGAATTGTAACGTTCGGTCGTGAAGTCGTCCTCGCCGTTCGCGCAGATGTAGCAAAAATTAAAATTATTGCCGAGTGTTTTCTGTTATTAAATATGGCTAGCTGTGAAGGCAATAATCTGAGTGCGATTCGTGAATATCGGTTAATTAACTCACGGGGCTGGGCGCGATAAAAGGGCGAACGTTAAACTGCGTGCGATTTGTTGGATTGCGTTGGGAAAGTTTCGCGGAACGAATCATACGTTGCTGAAGGAAGAGAAAAGTTCGTTACCTGCTCGGTAAGCTCTTGTTGATCAGTGCGGAGGGATATTGAAATCTTGCTGCCTGTCCAGGATATTGTGTGTGGGCACGAAGAAGGACCAAAGTGAAGAGTTTCAGCAAAAGGATAAGCTGAAATAAGGGTCCTAACCTCGGTTTGCTTTTCCTGTGTTTACAGTAAGGCTCGTTAAGGTGGATGTGTTGGTTTCATAAGCAGAAAAACCGGGACGAGCGGTCACATTGGTCATATTTGAATCTCAGGAATGTGTTTTGATAGATTCGTTGATTAAAGTTTCACGGTCCGAAATTTAAATCAATAGTGAATTATATTATGAAAGAATTAGTGAACACAAACAAGAAGCTTGATAACCAGCAGCAGCACCGCGTTCTGGACCGGCGAGTGGATCAGAAGTGCTGGTCAATCGAACAGAAGGCAAACCCCGACGTTTTGAAGACTAAAACAACGCCCTTGGTTAAGGCGGAACTGCCGTTACATTCAATCGAAAACCGGGATTTAACGACGGCCAACATGATGGATCAATCAACATGTGATAAGAGTAAATGCGAAGGTGAGTTCTATTCATCGCAGACGTTGCGACCTTGTCGGTTGACTCATCTGTCTAACGATCGTCGACCCAAACCCATAATTAACTCTCAGATATAATTACTTTAAATAACCTACTGGTACTTGAGAATTCTGATGATTTTTATAAAATAATACCTTATTCGTAAACATCATACACATAATAGCTAATTTTTAACATAATTTTTTTTTTAAATCAGTCTTCTCATTGATCCATGAAGGAATTAACAAAAGTTATTTAGCATAAATACCTACTGTGCAAACAACTTAAAATTTATCGAATTAACAATCAACGCATTATTTTTGCGTGCTTTTTTATTTCGTTAATTGCCGCTTCGAATTGTAAATCCTCGAAGCGTTATAGCTAAGATCTGATTTAGATTTAATAAAATAAAAATAATATAAACAGGATCAAATCGTTTGTCAGATATAAGCAATGCTATAGGCAACAAATTAAAATAAGTCAACCAAACTAAACCTAAATGAAGCCAGCCAGTGCTGACGGTGAAAAACCTGCAAAAAAATTAGAAGAATTTCTGAATGAGGTAAACTTACTAAAAATATGAAAGAGGGCATAATCAAAAATTATAACGAACCTAAATTACAACATTTAAAATGTCCTAAGAGAAAAAGCGAAACAAAAAACTAATTTTCACTAAAAATAACTGATTGCGAAAGAAAGTTACTTCAGCAAAACTTTTTTTTCTTTATATTGTGAATGCAATGCTGACCTGATTTTGTCTACCCCCGATTTAATCACATTTTTACGCGTTTTCAAGCACAAAAAAAAATGAAAAATATAGCCGCTCATTTTTTTAAAAATAATACCGCAAACAACAATGATTTCCATGAAATAACTTTCACCGTCCGTGGTTTATTGTGAATTTTCTGAGTACCTTTCAAGGATTTTGTAAGCCTTTTCGACTAGAAATAACGAATACCATTTACGCATATTGCATTAAAAAAATGAAAATAAAAAAAAATTGATTTTGTCACATTCCCTATTTCAGGGCTGGTAGCGACCGAAGCCACTCAAAATAGTGACTTTAGTGACCAAAGCTGACGAAAAAAGGGACCAAATAGTGACTTCCAGTTGCAGAAAAAGTGATCAAATAGTGACTTCCAATTTCAGTTGCAGGTTCGATGAGACGAAATCAAGCGTTTTTGGGTCGAAGGAGAAATTTTTTTTCCGTAATTTGTGGCGGAAAACATCTTTCACTCACCACGCTAATCTTTATCTACTCAGTGACTAAGTAAAATTGTATTGCCCTCTCTTTTCACCCCACGGAAATTTTACTCAATATCAGTCAAAAGCAGGACTACTCAAAACAATGAGTAGTCTTGCAAGCAAATCAAATTTTTACGCCGCTGGAAGTGAGCAAAATATGGTTATCACTCATAACACCTGTTTTTCTTTCCCGAAAATGATTTCTCGGCGAAAATCTGCGTGAATGAGCATTCTCTTCTCTTGAGATTGAGTGAAAATAACGATCATTGGATTAGCTGAACACCTACTTTAGAAAGATGCAAAGAATTCTACGATAGCGATAGCGCATGCAATCTTCAAAATTGGGGAGACTTGATCTCCTGTCTATGATAACTTCTCAATAAATTTTTTTTAGAGCGAACCCAGTTACAATAAAATGAGAACAAATTATATTTTCTTGAATTTTTTAGACAATTTTTTATATAGATGACTACCGCACACATACCAGGAATGACAATGTTATGAAGCTAAGATGAGCCTCCTATCTGTTTTCATAGGGTTTTAGTACTAATCATCCCCTTCCAGGAAATCCAGGAATCATGCGATCAAAATATTCTATCGGTGGAAATTTAAGAAAATTAAGTTTTAAGATTTTACAGGGGTTGACATAAAGGTTAATATACGTTACGTTAATAAATGTCACTTTGATCTGTTAAAATAATACTAGCCCGCGTGTATTTGGTAAGCACCATTTTGTTAGATTGAATTGACATTTCGAAAACTCAAATACCCATCTATTACTTGCACTCACTGAATGAATTTTATTTGATTGTTAAAAATTGTGAAAAATGAAAGAGCAGATTTTTTGCCAACTGTGTAGGACATCTCTGTGTGGTGGAATGTTGGCATTTTTATCAATGAAGAACATTCAGCATATTTATGGATTTGTGCTGTGAAAAAATGATAGCATTTGGTCATTATTGGGAGAAATTGTTCAAACTTTGCGTGAGCACTAAAACATCTTTAGGAGGAATAAAAAACACGAAAATAAAAGAGTAAATAAGTTTGTCAATCAAAAAAATGACTCGTCACATAACGATCATTTGTCTAGAGGATCTATTATAAAAATGCGGTATAACAATACTACTTTAGTTCTTGGTAAACAGGGGAGAAGCATGTCTTCCAAGAGGTCAAGTCTCCCCAACTTCCCCTACTGTATAAAGATTGAGTTTAAAAAAAATGAAATCGACAGGCTACCTGCTTGCATGACTGTATATACCAATTTATAAATTGTGACGTGAAACACCTTCAATTAGCTACTGATGAAATGCCAATAAGAGCAGCGAGTTAAATGGCTGGCGAAGTTTCAGAGCGATCATTTTTTCCAAGATCCGTAATTTCATTTCTGCCATGAAGAAAGTATCATCCGATGGATACATAAAGTTTTATAAAAAAAATCTTGGTCAATAGTTTCAAAATAGTTGAAAATAGTGACTTTTTGCGAGAAAAAGTGACTTTAGTGACTTGAGGTCGAAAAAAGAGACTTTTTAGTGACTAGGCCGAAAAAAGTGACCAAGTCACTAAAAAGTGACCCGCTACCAGGCCTGCTATTTTATCAGGAGGTGATACAATCGTGATATTACTGTATTCCATTTTTCCTAATGCGTTTAATTCTGGAATTTTTTGGTTTCCTCGTATAACAAAGTTTTTCTTCTTGTAATCGTTGAACCACGGACGAAAATTGATTTTAAATGACTTCTTAATTTTTGCCATCAAAAACGGTCATTGGTGCAACCATTTTTGGATTCTGTCGTGACTGTTTGTAAACAACAAACAACTTTATGAAGACAAAATCAAAACTGCTTCGCAAATTAAGGAAGTAAACGCATTGGGCGCAGCCCAAAAAAAAAATTGCATTGAAAACTAATTTAAAATAGATGCGGTTATTGGAAAAGTATTATTATTAAATTAATGTATCCTATCGCAGTTCAGTTGTGCACATTATGCACAATGTCAGAAATTATCATCATCAACAACAGCACACATGCCATGCTTTAATGCAGGCAGTCTAGAAAAAAAAACAAATTTTGAGTCACATTGACGACATCGGTCAGTCAGCAGCGCAAGAGAAGCCAAAATGTTTGTTAGGATAAGCAAATGCGAAGAAGACAACGCCAAAATGCACCTGTGTTGGTGTGGCAACAAAACCGAGAAGAACCGGTAAAATTTTACAAACAGCGGACTTGAGTTATGTACTGCAGACGAAACTGAACCGAAAACGGACTAGAAGATGAGCGTTGAAGGAGCGCTGAGGATCTGTTATTCTTTGCCCGTATTGAAATCGCAGATCAATGTGTTTTCCGTTGACGAACGATGTTAGGAATGTTTGAATGGAATGGGATAAGTCTGATAAGACGTCTTTAATCATGTGAAATGGGGTATCTTTTTCCAAAGATAGAGTGGAGTATTTCATTGAACATGTATACAGCACTTCTCCATTTTTGGAAACCAAAAAATATAGCAAAAGTTTTTATCCATATTTAAACAGTCTTATCGGGACTGATTTGCGATTTGGACGTAACTTAGTTTGTAAAAAAAACATTGGAGGCCGAATTCCTAAGGCAGGCATTTCCTGGGAAACCACGTAATGTGACCAAAAAAATAAGCTTTCCTTTATCAGTTAAGGGAATTAGTTTTGGAGAAAAGGGCTTGTATTCTGCGGAATTCGTAAAATAATGTTTGTTTACACAATAAGTTACACCCAAATCGCAAATCGGTCCCGATATGTCTGATTTCGAGTATTATTAGCTCAGTACAAAGTTTATAAGCAGATCATACATCGCAGGCATTTAGAACGAACAATTTTTATTTTTTATCTACTTAAATTAACTTAAACATACACAATTTTTTCTAAAATTTTTGTTGTAAAAATATGTTAATAGTTCCCTAGCCAAGGTCACGGGGGTTGACGGTACTGAAGATAATATTCATCTGTGTATCATATCACATTTGGAGCACTTCAGTGCGCCTCTAACGATTCACAGTGGATCGGCTGCTTTGCAGACTGAGCCCCTGATCGTATGTCCCGGCATACTTATCAGGTATAGCTCTTTACATGGAGGATCCGCTAGGGCTCATTAGCACTCTCCAAGGGGTCGGGAAATTTATCAATTTCTCGTCAACTGGAAGTAGCGAAGCCAACGCGTGGCCATAGGTAGGATAGGATAGGTTGTAATATAGATTGAAATTGAGAAGTCTACTTTGTATTTTAGAGACATTCAATTTTCAGAATGTTTTCAATTGGGAGTGGAGAACTATTTAGACTTATCAGGATTTACATCAGGTTGAAAAATTCAAAATAGTAATGTCATAGCAAACCAGAAATCAGCCAAGAAAAACGTAGGATTAAAAAAATAGATTGATCACAAATGAAATAATAATATTGAACATTTTAGATTCAGTAATTAAACAGAATTTTATTTTTTTTTATTTTTGTTTCAGAAATGGTTTAGAGCAGCCAAGGTAGAAGTTTACTGTACTATTGGATAGAAAAATATTAAATTGAAAATCTGAGATAGAAGAGAGACAGAAGAAAAAAGTGGAGGTTGAGATTATAAAAGAGAAAAAGAGATTGATAAAAGGAGAAATCAGATATTGATAGATAGAAGAAGGACATAGGATTTGTAAGGCAATACTCAACCATTCTTTTGTAGTTTTATACATACTGTATCTAACAATGACTAAAACACTAATAAGACAAAGTTATCAGAGGCGTCGCGTTATCAATTATTCAACCTGTGCACCGTTTAATTGAAGTATTACGAGAAAAACGCGTATAAAAGGGACCTGAAACGACACATCAATATAAACTATTAATTTTCAAGCGTGTTTTCCATATGTTTCGTCTATCTACTTCTAAGCTACATCCAATTTATCGAATTAAGTGAAGAACTGATCACTGTATCAAAATTCACAAAAATAAAGTAATAAAGATATAGAAATAAACTTAATAAACAGTGCGTTATATTAAGAGGGAACAAAAGATGATTGAGTATTTGTGGTGTTTCGAGATGTTGCACTACATCAATCACAATTTTTCGAAGGACAGAAAGAGACAGACTATAGACGGTGGTAAATTATTTAGGAAAATCCTTTCATCGCTTATTTTTTCTTGAGCCTTTAAAAAATACCACCATGAGAATCGTTATGCTTCTCAATATGACAAATAAGACATCTATCTATTCAATGGAAAGGTATCTATGTTTTAATTTTAATGTTAGTTATTTCGTAGAATGAGACGAGTCTTAATACTTGTGAAACGTTAACCAGAAAATATATTAAATATATAAAAATATATTAAAAATGATTAGACGGCTAATAGACATATTATGTAATTAGCAGTTCATACATATTAGAAACATGGTGGTTCCTGAATTATTAATTATTCTATTTTTAGTTTATTCCTTTGATGAATAATTTTCTTTTTGAAGGGCTATTCTCATACCACGTGGACAGAAGTCGAAAAGTTTTAGATGTGTACCTCCCTCCATCTGCTCATGCATTTTTCATTAATTATTTGTCTGAAAGATGGACGGACATTCATTGTGAAAGACGCTATTGCTCCGATGCATCACGATGTGCTTATTCAAAGTCAGCGGACTTTCGCCATGGCACGTTTTGAGAGAGCCTCTTTTCTCTTTCTATTTTGTTCCGATTGCGCGCTCTCCACCCAATCGCGCATGCGCTGTTTGAAGTGGTAAAGGTACCTACTCGGTAGGCACAAAACCGATGTGCTTTTCTACATCGGCACCAAACCGTGCACTGCCAGCGATGAACGCTTTGACTACCTATACATCGCCGATTGCGGTTAGAGCGGATGACCTACACATACAAAATAATGCGTGTATGATGCATGGCAAACCGTTCTCGTCTGAAAGTGCACGCGTTGGACAGCATGTGGCGGTGCGTCGTTTCGGTATCGTAGAGTAGAATATAATGCGTCCCCATCGCAACATTTCAGTTGCCTCATATGCCTATCACAGGCCGTCCGTGAAAAAATCTGTGCGAATTTTACGATTATGTATTTATTAATCGTCAAATTTGTACAAAACATATGATTAATTCACATAATCCAAATATATATTTGGATAAGAATGTCAAGAAATCTATCGAGAGTTTAAATGTTAGGGACAAAATTGCTACCTGTGCAGTGCACAGGTTGCACATGCGGACGCGACGCCTCTGAAAGTTATAAAAGACCTTTATGTTGAAACATAACAGACAGACAACCGACAACAACACAATGACAATAACAGATCTAAAATATAGAAGACAAGTAGTGTTTTACATTAATTATACAACTCACAATAATAGAAATGACTATCCAACGAGTAGTACATATTTTTAATGATGTTATTCATATAAATAAATGCTTCATAATCGTAAAATTCATTCATTTAGCTAGGAAATAGACGCAATGAAGCATTACCATACCATTGATAACTGACCATCTTGGACCAGACTTTAAAGACTTGAATTTTGAAGAGCGGAATAGAACATGACCATTTGACTACTGAAATTTATGATATAAGACAGTACTGTAAAGGATATGACGCCATAATCTTGATCAACCGCCAAAATAATGGAAGCTCTCAGATTAATATGTCGATTTATTGCAATAGTACTTAAATTAATTTATTGAATATTTACGATACCATTCAAATTATTCCATGTTGAAACAAAGTCCACTAGTATGGTCCCATCACATTACATCAAAGTGTTATGGCTCGGCTGCGGTGGTGGGCGCGGTGACGCGTTTTGACAGAGAATACAGAATTACTGTCAAGATGCGCCGTTGCGTTAATCGCTGTAGAACGGCCTTTACTTGGAGATGGCATCAGTACCACCCGTTGTCAACATAGACTACTATTCGGTATTGAATGTCGGCTCCAAGAAAACATTAAATCAACTTTACATGTTAATTATTCGGAAAACATTCATGCGCGTGATGAGCTTTCATTATTATTATTATTTGTTTTTAAACTGACAGACTGCGGGAAGGGAAATGTATCGGTATGATCACAATACGAACCCAGACCGCAGTGACCTAGTGAGCAACATAGCTTGAGTCGTCTGCTAGTATTGTGTATCAAATGGAGAGCCCAGTCGAGATACCAGTCTATTAAGACTACAACTGGTCAACTCTCGAAAAAAAAAAAAAAAAAATATGTTAATAGTTCTCGAAGTTGAGCCCACAGAGTTTTCAAAAAAAGGTGGAATTGTATCCAAACTTTAATCATCTTTGAAAGGTTTTGATAAAATTTCGGCGGAAAAAAATAGTTTTATTTTTAATAATCATAGCTGCTCACGTCCATGGTATGCATCGGGAAACAGTTTGGGTTCATTTACTGTATGGTTTACCGGTCATAAGTTTTAATTCAATCTCAAATCCGCAGATTTACACTCTCTCGAAAATTGCGCTTTAAGAATTTTATGAAATTGATTGTTTAAAATGTTAATGTTTTTATATGACTGTATGATGAGTAAGCAACACTTAGGTTTCCAAACACATCATATCGTAATAATATTCTTAGTATCGTATGATTGTTGGTCGAAATCAACATGATATTTGATAGACCGTTTGTTGATCTGACAAATTGATCATATTGTAATTCTGCATTTCCGGGACGCCGATTTGTGTTTAGAACTTAGATTTTGTTTCTAATGTGAATGGTTCCCAATAATGTTGTTGCGATTAAAATTTGCACCTGGGACCGTCGGAACTGAGCCGATAAGCATGCTGGTTGTCGACCTTCTGCTGCATCTAGATCTGTTCACTACTCCATGCTGCTTCCATGTATTTACCATTTAGTCCTCTAATTGCCTTTGCTCAATTGCCATCCTAGCTTGGTTATATATTTTTGCTTTTCTCGTGCAACAAAATGGTACCAAAAGGCTATATGATCACTTCAAAAACGAATTTTTGATAGGAAGCCCAGCGTATTATATACCAATCGACTCAGCTCGACGTACTGAGGTGATGTTTGTATGTGTGTGCTTTGTGGACACATTTTGTAGACACACTTTTTGGAACTTAGCGGAAAGTCGAGTCTAGTACAAGACACTAAAGACGACTTCACAGTTGAGGTCGAAATACGTATCTGCAAAAATAACAAAACTTAGTGGAATTGAATGGAAAGTACTAAACTCGTCTTAGAAGGTTGAATACATTCCACTAAATAGAGCTTGAAATATTTTTTCTGAACTTAGCTTTCTCCAAATTACTCGCAACATGTTCCATTCGACGGGGAACCCTGTGCCATTATTTGCAATTTAAAATTTCCCAGAACGCATTAAGGGATCAGAAGTTATTGCCAATATACTTTTTTTATTGATCTTCAAGATTATCTTAACCAATTTGTGATCCAACGCCATCTGAACTTACAATCTCGTATCGACATCTATTCGAGTGTGTAGAACTCAAACGGAAGGCTTGCCACTTTTTTGCCACCATTTATTCGGGAGACGCCAACTGTTCTAATTACGCTAGATACAAATTCATGCAATTGCAGGCCTCGAAACTTTTCAATTGACTTTGAAATAGCCATCATGTATTTTGGCTGAATTTGAATGTCAGATTTGCTTGGACCAATAGCCTATATACTGCCGCGATTCGCATTAGAGTCCCATGTCGATTTTTGATTTTCTTTCAGAAATAAGCCTAAAATGAACTCACCTTTAAGAAAAATTGATAAAATAATAGGCTTTGTTCTAGAAATTTGAAAATTAAAACCCACTTGTTTTGTCCCATCTTGCTATTTATTCGCATAACAGTCACATTCCAGATTTTGATACACTCTCGCACAAAACATCAATGTAATTATGGTCTATTTAATAGTTCCATAGCAATGTATACAGATAAAGAATATTATGCCAAATTTTCAGAAAGATTGCTGGTTTTATCGATTTATTAGAATTTTTTAATTTCTCCATGTAAAACGGGTTTGAAAAACTCAACGGCATATTTCTCAAGTTGAAGAAAACTGACATGGGATGCTTATGCGGATAGGGGCCGTATAGCCATTTGATAAAATAATGTGTCTTTACTTTCAGTGAAATTTAAATACGTGAATTTTGACATCAAAACAAACACATTGGTCCAAGTATGGAGCCCTGTGGCACACCCGCCGTGACCTTGAATGACTTCTGGCCAACATTTGTTACGTGCAGCAGAATTCGATTCTTAAAATAACTGCAAAATCCTGATCAAGCCAGGATCATGCATGCTATGCAGTGCTGCGGCAATACCGATTTCCTCTTCTCTTCTATTTAGACGCCTTATCTGTACTTTCAACCAGGGCTGACAATCGTCATCGTCATAGCACGAAATGCCACAGTAGCGACGAGTTGCATTGTCTTCATTGCTACTCTACACATCTTCAATGACGCGCACGACGTTAGCTTTCGTCGTGTAACCAAATCGTCCTGACGACATCGAAGAACGAAGACTTCATACCGTTATTCTTCAAGCGGCAGCTGCCATGCGAAGATTTTTACTAATTCTTTGTAATAATGAATTTGAAGCATCGTAGGAAAGCGTTATGAATGTTTTCGATACATTTATGTTACCAAATATCCTACTATTTGTTTATTTGAGACGCTATTATGTTTTTTACCAGTCCGTCTATAATGACGTGCAATCAATTGTGTGAAGAAGTGACGACGAAAATCGTCATAACTTTTGGCTGCGCGACTATCGTCGTGGTATGCATGCGGCGCGAAGAAAATGAATAGGTGTTGCGTCGTGCAATGTTATGACGAAGACTAATTTTTTTTCGCTTTCTTCATATGACGAGAATGACTATTGTCAGCCCTGCTTTCAACGACTGTGCGAATTGCATCGACCGTTGATATCCCATTCCGGAATCCGAATTGCCTCACGGACAATCCACTTTCGTTTTCTATATATTTCGAAAGCCTGTTAGGGATGATCCTTTCCGGGAGCAGGATTTCTTTGTTTATTTAGCAGTTTTCCAAGAGTATCCAACAAGCGGTTTTCCTGACTTTGTCAACAGCACTAACTATGTCAGGGAATTAATTAAATAATTAAATAATTAAGCGACCATTATCTTAACATTTCTGAATTACCGTTCTGAACATGTCTAGGTACTCCAGGATCGCTGATCTCAGGACCACGTTAGGGTTTCCGTCTGAACCAGGAGCTTTATTCACTTTTAGACTTTTCGCTATTGCACGGAGCTCTTTATTGGAGACTACGTTGTCGCCAGTAGAGTCTGCACTAGCATACGTCGTCGACGGCCACACTTAGTCTTCGGAAAAAGGTCTTCTAAAATAATTCTCAGCTTATCTGGGTACATTTCTGGTGGCGTCATCGGACCTCTCATTTTTGTCATAACGATTTGGCTTTGCTTTACCTCAATCATTTCTGCCGGAAAAAAAAACCTTGAAAATAAAGATATTGAAATAAAAACTATAGTTTATAATTACCCAATGTGCGTATGACTACTGTTCCTTGCTTTTCATACTGCGCATTTATTCCAAGAATGTGCCTCGAATGTCTAGAAGCGGAATCTATGGCCAGATGAATTAATCGGTTGGCCATTTCGTTTTTGATGGCTTGTTTAATCTTTCCTGCTGCGACTCCGAGGTGCATTCTTATGTTCTGGCGGTTTATTTTTAATTCCAAAGCTTCCGATATCGGGTCCAACAAGAGTCTTAACCCTTCCTATTCCAGACAGGTGAAAGGGAGATGGTGAAGAGTAATTAGTTTTACGCACGCTTCCAGCAAAGTTCTCGCTTAACAATTGATTAGGGCCTACAATGAAATTCAATTTTAACACCCTTCGATAGCATCCTCTTATAGATACTAATAGTATAAAAATGTTCCGCATTTTCAATTAAATCACTTAGAAAAAAGTAATTTTTGATTGGGCTTACGTGTTATTTTCAAAATATGTGTAGGTCCACCCTAAAAAACGGCCAAGTCACTCGTTTTTTCTGTCTGGGATAAGCCTTCTCCAACTTCGGGCCGATAACGGAATTTTTTCCGAACCGTCATCGGCCCGTCCTCGGAGAGAGAAAATTTCCCTTGCCGAAAAGCCTTATACCGTGTTTACTTTCGAAAAATGCTATCAACAAAGGGTCTATGAATGACAAGCAAATGCAGAATGACTTATCAAGAAGGCCTATTCCGGAGAAAAAATGAAAATAGACTTAAAATTTTATTTTAACGATTTCGACACATTTTTGCATGTTTTCGATGCAATTAAGGTTATGGATGGATAGATAGTGTTGATTATGTGGTTTTAGGAGTTTTGCTGCTTAAAATATCATAAACCTTCAAAATACGAATAGAAATTGTGATGCATTTTTTTCGAACGGAATTTTCTCAATGTTTACGTTTTGGCTGTAGGCTCTTTTCAAATGTTACGCGAGAGTTTGCCTATTGATTGCAATAAGTATCTTTGGTGCAATTTTGGCTTTCTTTGTCGTATGCTCTTTAGACAATTCATGTCTTGCAGCTTCTTCCGGATGTTGAGTTCGGAAATTTCTCAAAAAATTAGTTATATCGTATTTTTCTTGAAAATAGGTACATCCAGCAATCGAATCAATAGCACAAAACACTTTATCATTATCTTTTTTAACGAAATTCACAATCAACGAGGCGTACACCTGTATTCAAAATAATAGCAGCGGAAGCCGTTTTTCATACAAAATGGTCAACTTTGACAAGCTGTAACTTTGTACCCCGATGACCGATTGAACTGAAATTTTGGATGTGAACTACAAAAATTTGTTGAAAGTTACACCTCACACTCGGAGGAAAAGAAAGAAAAAATTGAATTTGGCACATATTAAAAATTTATACTACCCCCAGAAGCACCTAAAATTATTTTTAAGGTTTTTAAGCATTTTTTTAGCTAAATTTACTAAAAAGTCATAGAAAAAGCCCTCTAAACATCCTAGTATCAATGACAAAGTAGTAGATAATAGTCTAAAGAAGCTATTCACGATATTGTTGTCTGTTCTTTTATCTCTTAGGGGGAATAACGGCTTTGGCAGAAACAGAAACTTGTCTATGATAAGTTTGCTGCTCGGGTGAGTTCCAAGTACTTTAATGAACGATCTATTCACAACTGGATCTTCTAGTCGGTCTGTGTTGCTTCATCGCCCGAGCCCTCTCCTTCCGTCGTTGAATCCTGTCAATGCGTAGTCGAATCTCGCCAAGTAGAAGTGATGTAAACGCTGCGTTTATTCCGGTTCCGGTATTCAAATAATAGTTCCGTCAATTGAATGTGGCTCTATAGAAGTAAGTCATTAGCTGCTACAGATGATACAAGCGGGTGCGGAAGAACTCCCCTGCTGACGACGGTGATAAAGCAGCAACATCTGACGATAACTCGATAACTCACGACATCTGAAGGGACTAAGGACAGATCCGTGAATGTCAGTGTCAGAGAAAGACGCGGCATGTCAGTCACTCGCTGATCGACCTGATTAGCTAAAAGGTTGGCTCCAGTACTTTGAACAAGTTCTTCAAGTTTTGAGTATTTTGACGCCCGACCACGAACATCTCGGCATGGGTCGCCAATAGTGCGCCGTACTAACCGTTTCAGCTTCGAAACCATCCGATGTGCAAAGCCGACCCCATGCCATCCATGCAAATTCTGCAAATTCAACCAATTCTGCAATATCTGGGATAACACGGCTTTTCCCCAGTCGACTGGATGCAAGGGATTTTTTAGTGAAGGTTTTCAAAAAAGAGGATCTCACTGAGTGTGATAAGTGGCGGGTCCACATGTTAGGTACTGTACATTGTTATTGTTCTCAAAGTTCTGCGCATTTTGCTAATTTGGATACAGGAGAAGATAGACACGATTCACTGACTGATGCAAGCAGAATTCTATCTAGGAGGATCATATGAGGACTAAATTGTCAAGCTTCGCGTCGTCTTGGAGTAGGTCAACGATTTGTAAGAGTCCCTTCATCTCTGGTACTCATGAAGTATAAAAAGCCATTTTCAAGACAAAATATTAAGCTCTTTCAGTCTTCACCTATCATAAGACGAGTTTAGTACTATTTCATTTAATTCCACCACGTTGTAATATTTACAGCTATGTAATTTGACATCAACTGTAAGGACAAGTGTCTAGTACTTGACTTCGACCAACAACTTTTGAACCATTGACCGATTACAACCAAATTTGGTACACATATTTTCTATCCTAAGGGGAATATACCAAAGGGAGGACCAAAAAATAATGGGAAGGGTGGGGGGAATGTTTATAAAACAAACAATTGAGTGTAACTTTCAACCCTTTTTTTCAACCCGATTTTACCCAAAATTAGAGAAGACGATAATATTAGTGGATAATTGAGGAAAGAGGGAGGGCGTGGATGGAGGTGAGCTCTTTGGAAAATGGATAATGGAGTGTAGCTTTTGAAACCCTGGATCGATTTCAACTATATATTGGGTATACAACATACATGTTTTCTATTTTTCTATTAAAAAGCTCGATGAGTACTGTACGTTAACACAATTTTTGGAAAATGGCGTATACGTCACTAATTTAGTTTACGGCAGCTGAGTAATATAGTTTGGATCTTTCAATATTTTTTTTCCAGTGGTACATATACAGTCATTGGCGTAACTAGCCACGATGTTTAGAGGGGGATATAGGCCTTCTAAATAATTTCTTTGTATTGAGCTGTTTCCTAAAAATGTTGAATGTCGTGACTAAGTGAGTCATCTTGACATCCTAATTTGACTGCTAGAAAAGTTCAACTACAGTCGTGATTCTTGATCTTACTAACAAATTCTATTTTTAGTTGGGACAGCTGGTTGCCATTTGAATATGTGGATTGCGATTTAAGCGTTTTTCGCATTCGCATTGCATTTTGACATATGAGTGCTTTTCAGTTGAGCCAACTTTCCTTGCCAAAAAGTGACTCATGTATCAAAACCCAAACCAGTGAATCACGTAATGTACCACCAACTTGATGCCTTCAACAACAATCAAACAAAACCGATTCTGTTCAATCAAAGTTCATTGCCAATTTTTCGGGTATTGGCCACCGACATGGTCATTTATTCGCATCACATCCCACACTGGGATATTGCCGCCGCGCAGCATAGTGTTCATCAATCACTTCCACAGGTATTAACTGCGAGGTTTCTAAGCCGTGTTAGGGTATCTGTTCTATTATTAATAACATGCTCCTATATCAATAACATTCGCAAAACAGGCAATTTAGGCTCAATTTGTGTCGTGTTTTGTTGTTTTCCGGCGTGCTCATTGCTGAAAAATCACAAAAATGAGAAATAAAACAATTAGCGCACCAATTCTTTGTTTTCGAATGGTATTGATTTGGATACATGGGATGAATTCAAGGAGCAGTTCCCCTACCATTTTTGCATTTGCATATCATGAGGTTTAACACGATGATTCTCAGAAAAAATATTTAAAGCTCTTTTTAGTGGAATGTACTTTACCGTCTAAGCCGTGTTTAGTACTCTCCATTTAATGGAGAGTACTAAACTCGTCTTAGACAGATGATGATTCTTTTATGACCAAGGAAGTCAAGAAAATTTCCAATCCGCAAATGTCCTAGACCGGACCGGGAATCGAACCCAATCAAATGCAGCATGGTGTTGCTTTGTAGCTGCGCATTTTACCGCAAGTGGCGTGACCTAAGGAAGGCTAAAATTGCAAAATGGCGTATACGTCCTTTTGCCAGATTATGATAGTAATACAACATTATGAGTAGATTTGTCTTAAAATATTTTTCAAAGCTTGTTCAGTGGAATATTTGCATTTGTTATAAGACTAGATGCTTCAAACTGTACGGATAAATATTTTGACTCCCCTATGGCCGTTTTTAGTATTTCGTACTTGGATCGATGTGAAATTAATAATATGAGTACACCCGATTCTATTTTTACACGGATTTTTTTTAAACGGCCAAAAAAAATTCCATACATAATTTTTGCAAAGTTCGTCGAGAAATCATAAAACTTTTTTTACGCGGTTTTTCAAATTTTGAACTGAAAATTTTTTTACACGGAACGCATCCCTCGTGTAAAAAAAGAATCGGGTGTATTTACTTTCAAGTCGAACATAGCTATGAATAATATTTTTATAAGATTGAACAATCAAGGTGGTGGGAAATATACAATGTTATGCATTGCTGATCACTTCTTCTTCTTCTTATTGGCATTACATCCCCCACCGGGACATTGCCGCCTAGCAGCTTAGTGTTCATTGGTAGTGTTCATCATGGTTTCTTAGCCAAACTACCACTTTTGCATTTGTATATAATGAGGCTAACACGATGATACTTTTATGCCCAACCCGAACCCAGTCATCTTCAACATGGTTTTGCTTTGTAGCCGTGCATCTTACCGCACAGCTAAGAAATGCCCCTAGCACACTTCTTCTTCTTACTGGCATTACATCCCCCACTGGGACAGAGCCGCCTCGCATCTTAGTGTTCATTAAGCACTTCCACAGTTATTAACTGCGAGGTTTCTAAGCCAGGTTACCATTTTTGCATTCGTATATCATGAGGCTAGCACGATGATACTTTTATACCCAGGGAAGTCGAGACAATTTCCAATCCGAAAATTGCCTAGACCGGCACCGGGAATCGAACTCAGCCACCCTCAGCATGGTCTTGCTTTGAAGCCGCGCGTCTTACCGCATGTCTAAGGAGGACCCCCCTCTAGCACACTACAATGCTGTTAATAATAATAAGTAATTTAGATAACATTTTTTAGGGTTGTATACAAGACACGACCACACGACGTAAACTACGTAAAGGAAGGAACCATCCCACCGACACTACTACCCAGCTTTAGCAGCACCTCCCACTCTGTGTGGGAGTAGAGACCCCACTGTCTAGCAGCTGGTCCACCCCATTCATACACCCCAGTTCAAAAATTGATAATACCCTAAAAGAAGGCAATTACCAAGGGTTGGAACGCGCTGTACAGGAAATGAATGATGCATTAAAGAACTGGAATTTTCAATAGTTCAGAATTGGTAATCAAAACTTTCAATACTATTAGCAAATTGGTAGAGAGTTTGCGAATCGATTTATATATAATTCTTTAAAATCCATTGCGAGATAAAGGACCTATTAATGTTACAAATCTTACATGATTTCGTGACGGTCTCCAATTTTGAAATTTTCATTTTACACCCTGTATCTGAGTCTTCCCCTTAGACGTAGTTTACGTCAAAAGTGCATCGTCCAGTTCCCATGAGGTTAATGGACGTGGTTCACCTGCTACAGCAATGTCCTTGTCCTTAATTTATTCTCTCTCACGGGTTCCACTTCATGTGTTATAGTGGCAGAACTCTGTTCTATACCTATGTATAGTTTTCTGCACTAACTCCATCAACGTAAAAAAACCCTCGACAACTGTTGCTCATTGGTTCGTCCTTCCATCACTATATGTATTTTACTTCGCTCTGGTTGACATCGTAAAATTAATAAGCAAAATAAAAACAACAGACACGAAAATAAAACGAAACTTTCGTTCTATCCACCGCTCCTCTCCCGCAACGAGGAGTGATCTACGTAAAAAGTCCGTGCTTAAGTTCTGCTATCAAGCTGTGTATGTATACTGGTTCCTTTCCTCCTGTTTGTGTTTCCATAAACCGAGAGCAACTGCAATTTTATTGCACCGCAATTGTAGGTATATAGTTTTTACTATCGTTGTTCTCGATGTCTTCGAAATTAATGCAAATGAAGGGAATCGCCCCAGAGGAGCTCCGTTCGTTTAGGATGGATTTTCTTTGTTTCAACGTCTCAGATTACAGAAAATAAGGAATGGTACGTGAGAACGGACAAGATGAGTCCCAGAGGCTAATTTTGGGTCTTCGACAAACGCTTGGTCATTACTAATTTTGAAAGGAATTTTTCGCCCCGTCCTACATTTCGGGCATCAGCTCCATCCGATGGCGAAGGCGAAGAAAGTTTAGAGACATGCTGTCACCTGCTTCCGTGTGCCAGACGCGATAGTTGAGACAGACGGCACAGGGCTAATAACGCCAGAATTTACGATATCGCGGAAAAGTTCTAGTTTAGACAAACTTCAATTGGACTTTTCCAATTACAATTGTTTCTACAAGGGACCTCTAAGGAGTTCCATTATCTGATAACTTGGACACTCAATAATAAAATATGCGACTCACATTCCAAATTGTGCATATATGGTGAAAAATACTATTAGGTCTAGTATTTAAAAAAATGACGTTTCTCGAAAGCATAGGAGATTGTCAGCCCTGACGATGCCGAATGAACTGATGCCAATGGGCTGGAATTCTGGGCATCTGAGAAACACGACCAAGTTTTCTCGTTGACGCAAAAATTTACGCTTCCAATTTTCGGTCTGCATTCATTGCAGACAAGACAAAAAGACGTTTGCTCCTGGTGTTGCAATGCACCCGCGTTAAAACAAAAGTTAGCGGGAAATAGTTTCTGACAGAGAATTGAGTTTACACCCGGGTTTTATAGGCGAAGCAAGCAATGCGATGGGGGCAATGCTGTAGAAGTTTCCATCTCTATCTCTTCTGGAGCGTGGTGGGTGTTTTCCGCTGGTGATTCCTCAATGCTATTTTAATTGATTAATTACGTTATCGTTTGCAATTACAAAGTTTTCCACGGAACTAATTCCGAACTTTGCACGCCGTGCCAGCGGTGGATTTCCCTTTTCAATGGAAGTCTAATCATCTCCCGGAGTCCACCGGAACAAGAGCGTCGAGTTGTTCAGGAAAACGACAAACGAATACATTATTGCATAGTCACAATTGTGATGAGCGAACGACAAAGTTTCGCGCCAGCATGGCTTATGTTTCAATTCGGGTGAAGTAACGCGACCCCCCTCCCGGGACGATGGATTTAAACCGTGCGATCCGTAAGTTATTAGTAAAAATTGTAAAATTCAAAACAAATCATAACGCTCGCTGAGTCCGAATTCAGTTTACCTACGTACGTTCAACCGTCGCTCTCATTGGAGACGGATGTGTCACTCTGTTGCCATTCATCAGTGCTCTGGTGCGTACTGTGGGCAAAACTGATTACAAATTGATATAGAACGCAGCTCGATAAGCAAATGTGTTTTATGTCAACTGTGAAACCGTAAGTAAACAATCAAGGAAATTATGTTTCAAATAATGAATCCACAACATTTCTTGTTTTGTCCCTAAGTTTTGTCCTAAGAATTTTTCCTAGTCCTACATATTCCCCCGTTTCTGGCCATCTGATAGGCCACAGTGGCGAGCAAAAGTTCAAATGCTGAGATGGACACCTGAATAGCGTATTTACACACAGAACGCCATTCGCATGTGACGACGCTAGGAAACGCAAACGTCGCGCATTCGTGTGTTAAGTTGTGAATCGGTTCATTTGCGCCGGATAGAAGAGATGACCAGGCACGTATGTACCCTCTGATCGGGATTTATATTTAGTGACACGCGCACATCATTGTGGCAAAAATATACTTCCACCATATGGAGCCCAAAGTTGTAATACTTTTTTTTCTCTCTTTCGGTAGGTGTTACTGTGATATTCATTGCGGCCTTTCAGTTTGTCGATGCTTATATTGAACTGATGTAGTCACGATACTATGCCAAAATGTTGTTCTACTAATACTGATCGTTTTATGTTTAATAATGATAATATTTGATAAGAGATGTGATCACTGATCATTATCCTCATTTTGAAATGAGAAAATAGTTGATATGAATTGATAAAGGCACACAGTGCAGCTCCATTTTATTTTATTTTTTTCAAAAAATACTTTTGCTGATAGAAGTTTGCAGTCAATGTTTTGGTTTATACTTGACGCCATAATTAGAACAGAATCAGTTTGATATCTTTTGCATAGGCAATCCTGTCGGAGCTACTGGAGAGCGCTCGGAAAGACGATTCAGAATGTAGGAGCGTTTTTTTCTGGAAATGATTTTTTTTCAAGATTTTTATTTCGTATTTTTTATTTGTCTGAAATATTGCATATGCATTTTATATGATCATATTATATTTATATACTTGCTGAGTCAATGATCTTCGTCTCGTCCAAAATTAATCACTGAGCATACGGATACGTCAGAACTTCTGTCTTTTTTTCGCATGAAACATTTGTTTCCATTTGCTTGATTACTTCTCGAGTTATGCAGAAATCTGTTTTTCATTTGTATATGAGCCCCTCTTCCCTTCCACAGCGGAAACACAGGATACACAGAAATTCATTTTTATGTATATAGATATGAGATTTTTTTTTATTTTTCAATGGAATGTCAAGTACGAGACATACGAGGTTGCAATACGCATCTGTTAAAGTTACATCTAGTGGTGGAATAAAATGGGATAGTACGAACTCACTTTTTTTTTCTTCCAAGTTCGTTTATTTAGTAGGCTCAGGCGTTTATAACACTTTACGGAGCCACGGATAATTGTGACGAACTCGTCTTATGACAAGTATATTTATATAATTGCTTATTTTAACCTAACTTCCAAGAAGGGCCTTAGCTAAAACTCCAAAGCTCACAGAGTGTCTACTACCTGAAAAAAACCTGAAAAACCTGGGATTATCAGCGAATTTTTCCCACCTTAAATTATTGGGGATTTATTGACACAATCAGGGGAATTTTTTATACCCGGTGATCAATACATCATGAGCGAAACGCTCTCATAAAATGAAAATGATCTATAACTTCGAAAAAAAAAATGTATTAATCAAATTGAATGATGTATTAAAAATTTATGGAATTCCTGGAAAAAAATACAAAATTTAATTTTCTAGCTATTTCAGGAGGAACTTCCAAAGGAATTTCGGGATTCATTTTCGAAGGAATTTCCGGAGGATGATTGTCCACTGCCCATATGCGTTATTAGTGTAACTTTCTAAATTATTTCTAGAAGAATTTTAAAGATGAGTCCCCGAAAGAATTTCCTGAGGATAGAAAAAATCAAAAGGAATTTCCGAACAAATTCCTGTATGGGTTGTTTAAGGAATTCCCGAAGGGGTGCCTGAAGGGATTTTCGAGAAAAAAATCTTGAGAGATTTGTGGAAGATAAGGCGAACGTGTAGCCAACTACGCTACGGAGTAGTTGGCTACACGTTCGCCTTATAAACGGATGGTCATGGGTTCGATTCCCAGCCCCTCCACCAAAACCCTCGTCAGTCGCCGGATGCGCAGCCTATGCGGTGGCGTATTGGGGTGCACGCCTCACCGTCACGGCTGCCTGATGACGACTGACAACTTGTTCTTCTCGGAGGCATTCCTCCAACGTTACCCGGATAAATGGCAACCGGACAATGCAACGATCATTGGATACACGACATGGACAAAACGAACACAATGGACTCACGACGAGATGGACCAGCAACGACAACAACATTGAATAATGGAAAAATCTAAAAATAGATTCTGTGTGGATTCTGGCTGCAGAATACCACAGTAGATCTCGGCACAGTAGCGGTTAAGTAACACAGAGTGCCTACCAAATAAATAAAGGAATAAAAAAAATTGTGGTAGATTTTTGCTCAAGGAATTTTCGAAACACTTCCGAATAAATTTTTCAAAAGAATTGTTAGAGGAAGAGAATTTTGAAAGGTATTCTCGAACGAATTCCTAAAAAACAATCTAAAGAATTCCTCAGTGGAATTCTAAATGAATTTCTGAATATATTCCCGAAGGAATTCCTATGGAAATTCTAAAGGAAGAGTTGCCTTAAGAAATTCTCTAGGAATGCCCGAAGGAGCTCCCGAAGGAATTATTGGAGGAATTGCCAAAGAAATGCCCGGAACAATTTCCTTTAGGTATTCCAGAAATAATTTGCGAAGAAATTACTGAAGAGATTTATTCAAATTTCAAACGAAATTCGTGAAGTAGGGTAATTCGCCAAATGTTGAATGGCTAATTTTTTCGCCTATTGTTGAACGCACGTGCCGCACCAACTGTTTCATATTCAGGGGGTTTATTGAAAGATGACGTAGGGCAGCGGTTCTCAACCTGGGGTACATGTACCCCTGGGGGTACTTTCGCTGGTCCTAGGGGGTACCTCGGAAAAAATGCATAATGGCGGACGTATTACAATTTCAATCGGAGCTTATTGATAAAGTTTTGATAATTGTGTATTATTTTTATTTCGAAACTTTGTCGTGTACATAATGTGCATGGCGATCAGTCAATCAAAGCCAATTGAACCCCACCCTCCTCAACCAGAACAGCGTATGAGAGGCTGCGGAACAAAAGATCAAACGGATAAAACGTCGAATGATCAAATTTGAAAAATCTTAAATGCAATCTACCTGATCTAAACAAAATGTTGAATAATATGATAGAAACATGCTTTTGAACTAAGATCTAGAATCTAAAGGTTCGGAAGCCTCCGTTTCAGAGGCATGAAGGTTTTTTTTTCAGAAAAGCTCGGTTGCTTCGTTGCAAGAGGATTAGAAGCATCCTTCTACATTTCTCGAAAGCCTTCTTCAGAGCAGCTCGAATGCCTCCTTTCAAGATGTTCAGAATCCTTCTTGCAAAACCCGAGCAGCACATGTCGGTAAAAATGGATGCAGCAACTCGAAACCCATATGTGGAACACGCGTGCTGCTAGGAAAGGTTTGGAAGTCTCCTTTTCAAAGAGCCCTATGCCACCTTCCAAGTGGCCCGGAAGCCTCATTTTAAGGGAGTCAGAAGCCTCTTTTCTAAAAGCTCGAATTGATCCGTTCAAAAAGATCGAAAGTATTTTTTTAAAAAGCTCGGAAGCCTCCTTTCAAGAGGCTCGGAAGCCTCCTTTCAAGAGGCTCGGAAGCCTCCTTTCAAGAGGCTCGGAAGCCTCCTTTCAAGAGGCTCGGAAGCCTCCTTTCAAGAGGCTCGGAAGCCTCCTTTCAAGAGGCTCGGAAGCCTCCTTTCAAGAGGCTCAGAAGCCTTTTTCAAGAGGCTCGGAAGCTTTCTTTCAAGAGGCTCGGAAGCCTCCTTTCAAGAGGCTCGGAAGCCTCCTTTCAAGAGGCTCAGGCCTCCTTTCAAGAGGCCTCAAGCCTCCTTTCAAGAGGCCTGGAAGCCTCCCTTCAAGAGGCCTGGAAGCCTCCTTCAAGAGGCTCGGAAGCCTCCTTTCAAGAGGCTCGGAAGCCTAATTTCAAGAGGCTCGGAAGCCTCCTTTCAAGAGGCTCGGAAGCCTCCTTTCAAGAGGCTCGGAAGCCTACTAGAGGAGGGCAAAAAACCTTTTCTTCAAAAAGCTAGGACGGCTCATTTCAGAGGCTCGAAAGCCTACCCTCAAGTGAATCGGAAGCCTCTCTTCAAGACCCTTGGAAGCTTAAATTCAAGAAGCTCGGAATTCTTCTTTCAAGAGGCTTGGAAACATACTTTCAACAGGCTCAGAAGCCTTTTTTCAAATGGTTCGATAGTCGACATTCGAAAGGCCTGAAAGCCGCTATTCAAGAGGCTCGAAAGCCATCTTTCAAGATGCTCGAAAGCCTTTTATAAAGTGCTGCGGAAGCCTACTTTCAAGAGATTCAGAGGCTCCTTTCAAGAGGCTCGGAAGCCTCCCTTTATAGGGCTCAGAATCATTTTTTCAAGAGGCTTGGAAGCTTACTTTCAAGAGGGGGTACCTCAATTAATGCAAAAGATCCAAGGGGTACCTCTCAAGAAAAAGGTTGAGAACCGCTGACGTAGGGAGTGACATTGCTAAGAAGATTAGTGTCCCTCATTGCGGATCCAACTTTCAGGGATGGGACAGGTATTTCTCCCATATGTCTTGGCTTATGCTAAAGTGCGCTCTCTGAAACGAGAAAAAATAAAAATAAAATAAAAACTTAAAATAAAATCATAAAATATAATTCACATACCTTGATCACGTATTATTACGAATTTAATCAGCAATGAAGATGATTTATATACTACGACTAGTCAACATATTTCTATGAACTTGATTGAAAAAAAATCATGAACTTTGACAAATCGCAAGCCATATTTTAGAACAAAATTATAAGGGACCAGCATTCCAGGGTGTTTTGGAATGTGTCTAAGTGGACCAAATATTCTAAGAACGCATACCTTGAAATTATTTTGAAAAATCATGAAATTTTGGAATATATAAGGGTAAATATTACTATTACTATTATTATGTATTATGAAGAAGAAGAAAAAGATGAAGAAGTTGTCTTCTTTCAGCTAGTGTTTTATCAAGCATATCAAAGAGTATATATAGGAAAAGAAGTTTGTTTTGTTAAAAAAAAAAACAAAAATCAAACTTGTCATAAAACGAGTTAATACAATCCCATTGAATTCCACCACTTAATTGTATCTTGACAGATACGTATTTCGACCTCAACAGTAAGGCCGTCTTGAGTGTCTCGTACTTGACTCGACTTAAGTCAAGTACGAGACACTGAAGACGGCCTTACTGTTGAGGTCGAAATACGTATCTGTCAAGATACAATTAAGTGGTGGAATTCAATGGGATTGTAAAAACTCGTCTTATGACAAGTGAAGACATTCCACTAAAAAGCTCAAAATAATTTTCTTATCAAAAATCAAAGTTTATTTTTCAAACAAATTTTAATTAACAGGGTTAGAATTTTAAAAGCACGTAAAGTAGGTATGTTATCTCGCTTTTTATATTTAATTTTGAGAAAGTTGCTTATTCGTAAGATTGTTAAATTTCTAATCCCATAGACCAAAAATTGTTTGACCGAAAAATCTTCATCATGATTTAGAGGAATTTCAATGTCTTTACTTTTTCTCAAGTTTTTGACGTAAACGACGTAAACTATACAGTGTGTAAAACGAAAATTTCTAAAATCGAAACCGTCACGAAATTAGGCGTGATTTCAAACGTTAATAGCGTTTTTATCTTTCGATGAATTTGTCGAGATTTTTTTATCAATCGGTTCGAAAACTCTCCAGCAATTTGTCAAATCCATTGGAACTATTAAATATCAACGGTAAACTATTGGAAAATTCAATTTTTCTATACCCAGTAAAAATTTCAGAACCAATCAATCCCGTACATAGCGCGTTTTAATCATAGGTAATTGCCTACTTTTTGGCTATTATCTATTATTGAATTATGCATGATGTATGAATAGGAGTGCTTCCTTCATCATTGACCCTCGAGAAAAAGTAGAAACATGGAAATGTGACGACATTATATAGGGTAAAATACCCAACAGTGATGGAGTTAGTGGTATTTTACTTCGAATTTGAATGCACCGGTTTTTATACGTAGTTTACGTCGTGCGGTCGTATCTTCTACACAACCCTTCTAATTTTTTTTCTATGCAGCACTGATGAAGGATTTGATGTAGTGCACCTACATCAGGTCTAGCCAGTTTAGTCAAAAGTAAGGGGAATGACGGCTTTGGCAGGTTTTGTTCTATTATTGTCAGGGGGTTTTTCATGACTGATTACGCTTACGCGATGATTACGATTACGGTTTATTACGATATTGCATATCAAAGAATATTGTGGCCAAATTTCATAAAATTCGGTCGACAAAAACCAATAATAGAACAAAACCTGCCAAAGCAGTCTTTTCCCCTATTAGATAGCTAATGTCGTTCCTGTTCGCGTGATACTTTTGCATCAAAGTGTATTTCCGAACGAAATTTCGAAAAAAAATTCAAAGGAACTCCTATAGGAATTTCTGAAAACATTTCCAAACATTGCTCAAGAGATTTCTAAAGAAACTCGTAAAGGAATTTACAAAGGAATCCCCAAATGATTTTCTGTAGGAATTTTCATTCTCGTAGAAATTCCCAAACAAACTTCCGGAACAACTCCTTAGAAGTTTTCTAAAGTTTCTCCAAATACATATTCCTAAACAATTCTTAAACAAATTTTCGAAGAAATGTTTAGAAGAATATCTAAAGAAATTTTCAAAGTATTTTACCAAAGTATTTCCAAGGGATTTTCAAAGGAGCTCCTAAACGAATTCCCGGTACAATTTCTTAAGGTGTTTTCTAAAGTCTTGTTAAGAAATCCCCAATTGAAGTCTTGGAATAAGTTTTTAAGGAATTCTCAAGGGAAATTCTGAAGCAATTTCTGTAGTTTCTGGAAATATTTCCGATGGAATTTTTGATGTAAAGGCTCAAGCGATTTCTGAATGAACTTACAAAAAAAAATCCTGAAGGAATTTCTTAAGTAATTTACGAGCAAAAATGATATGAGGCTGCCAATTATTTATTTTGAAAATGTTTTTCGCAATATTTACTTCTTTGAATCGATTATTTTGCTGCAAAAAGCTTTATATGGCCCGTTCGTTTTTACCTGGAAATTAATGCAAATTAATGAAAATCAAGGAATTTTGTTTTTACAGATGAGTAGACACTCTGTTACAATAGATATCATCTTATTACTAACAGCTAGTGGGGCATAGACCAACGTCCTCATGGCAACTCGACTTTAGGGGATTTTACATAATTCTAGGACGAGGTAAGGATTTGGATCTGAAGCTTTTCAGCAGCTCATTTGACCCTTTGATGTCTTTTAGCGTAGCGTTGTGCTCGAGTTATGGTACGGCAGGAACATCAATCCTTTATTTTATTGTTAACTTTTCGTCGCCACCAACCGCGAATATGCATACGGGTTTAAAGACTTTGCGCGAATTTGACGAGGATTTAACTTAAAGTGGAAATTTGAAAAATAAAGTGTTGAATCTACATGGGGCTTTATTTTTGATAGCATGTTGATGAAAATAAAATTCACGTTTGATGTTTTAAAGTCTGGGCCATCACATTTATTTATTTTATAGGCTCGAGGCGCCATTAGGCATTACAGAGCCGAAATCTTAGAAACTAATTATAGTTATAAAACATTATTCAGAGCTTTTACGAGCTGTTTTCTTTGGCCGTAGTTCCATAGAGCTTGATGTTGCGATCTGTACCCGCCTTTCACTTGCTTTGTCCTTTTTTGGCAGTGCGTCGATCATATCCGAATGTTTTGAAATATTTTCCCTGAAATTCTCCCAAGAAACAGTTATGGAGTTATTCTAATATCTATCCGTAACGTTGTTTTAGCGGGCTTCGTAGTCATATGGCTACTGCTTCTGCCTCATATGCAGGAGGTCGTGGGTTCAATCCCAGGTCCGTTCCATTCTCCTACTTTGTATCTTTCTCTATATTTCTCATGTTCTACCAATCGTTAGAACTGGAAATGGACTTCCATACCGTTTCCATTTCTATTCCTATAATTTCAACTTGAATATTCTAGCAGTAATCACATCCAATTAGAAATTCCATCAATTGCTTTCTCCTATCTATCACATTGGCAGCTCGTTAACCAAGACGTACCTCTGCCTCTCGAACCTAACCCAAAAATTCCAACAAATTCCGCATGAACTCGTGGCAAGTGCAGAGGTATATTCGGCTTGTAGTGGGCGAGTGATTGCATAATCATTTCCTCCCCCTTCCCTACATTGACTTGCATTCTGACGTGGCAGGCGCCAGTATGACCTAGCAAATGAGATCACCAGTACTTGTACATTAAAGATGAGTGCTAGTCCCAAGCAAACATCTGTTGGTTCTCTGTGCAAGAACAGCTGATCTGGTCATAATGGAGTAGCAACTACGAGCAGTCAATCAAGCTCAAGCTATCTACCCGTAACGTTGTTTGGACCGAACACGAAGGTTGACTATTTCGCTTTTCTCAATGATGGATCAGAACTGTCGTTATTAAACGGATAGATTGCTCAACAATTGGAATTAGTTGGAAATACAAGGTAGACAGGAAGAACTCTTTGAAAACATGGCAAGATAAGTAAATCTCGGCATTTCCGGTCTGGAAGGACAAGCATTTGAACTTAATGCAGTTCAATGGGGTCTCCAGTAGCCTTGCGAGCAAAGGCGTAGGATTGCCAATCCAGAGATGGCAAGATCGATTCTCGGTCCGTTCTATGATGTTTTCTGGTTGGAAACTTTCACGACACTCTGGGCATAGTGTATCCATTGTACTTGCCACACAAGATACATACTCATGCAATGGCTGGCATAGAAATGCTTTCAATTAATAACTGAGAAAATGCTGATAGAATACTAAGTTGAAAAGCAGGCCAAGTTCCAGTTGGAATGAAAAGCCATTTAAGAAGAATAAGGAATTTAAACTGTTTCTGCTTCTCAGTTGTCTTATCAGAGCTTGGATGTTGAGTTTTTGAAGCTGAAATTCACGTACCTGGATGGAGTTCCGGTTGAGTCGTACAGTTGTTTGCGGTCGGGGATATTGATAGGCGTATAATATACCAATATATCGTTAGTGAGGTGCTATGAAGGCAACAATAATGAATCAATCGCCGTCAAGACCCATCTAGGTTGGACAATCTTCGGTATAATGTAGTCGACAAATACCATTGTTTCTAAAGATGACGAAAGAGCATTATCTATACTGTGCTTCTTAGGCGTTTCGACAGCATGCATTTACTCGTTAGCTGACCAATGGATTTTCAACGACAGATGTTTCATAAAGACGATTAACAAAAGACAACGATTCATAACTTGCATATAACGCAAAACTAGTCCCCCATGTTAGGCATAATTTTGCCTTCTTTTTATTATGGGCTGCTTTTTTGAGCATTTTGTGCCTAACATCCATTATGCCTATTGTACATTATACCTAACGTACTTATGTCTATCGGGGTATATCCATTGGCGACGGAAAGGCTAGCAGCGAGAAAAAGACAAGCCTGGTATCTACCAACATTTCCGGTCACCAATTCCAATAAGCTAGGGAAGGTTCGGATTGTATGGGATGCTACTGTAATCGTATGTGGAGTGAATCTGAACTTGGTGCCGTTGACACTCCAGCTCGTTGACAGAATAAAGCAAACAGGTAGAAGATGCTTTATTTCAAAACAAGCATTTGTCCTGAATAAGGCGAAACATGAATAAAATAAGGGGCCATCCACAAAGTACGTCACGCTCGTGACGTGACGTACTTTATGGATCTTCCCTAAGACCAGCGGTTTAAGACCCTCCTTTCAGTGGCTCAGAAGGCTCCTTTCAAGAGGCTCGGAAGGATCTTTTCAAAAGGCTCAAAATTCCCTTTCAAGAGGCTCAAAAGCCTCCTTTCAAGAGGCTAAAAAGCCTCCTTCTCTAGAGGCTCAAAAGCCTTTTTTCAAGAAGCTGGCAAGAGGCTCGGAAACCTCCTTTCAAGATCCTTTCAAGGGGCTCAGAAGCCTCCTTTCAAGAGGTTAAAAAACATCCTTTCAAGAGGCTCAAAAGCCTCCTTCCAAGAGGCTCAGAAGCCTCCTTTCAAGAGTCTCGGAAGCCTTTTAGGAAGCTCAAAAACCTTTATTTTCTAGAGGCTCAAGCCTTCTTTCAAGAGGCTGGCAAGAGGCTCGGAAACCTAGTTTCAAGATCCTTTCAAGAGGTTCGGAAACCTCTTTTCAAGAGGCTCAGAAACCTCCTTTCAAACATCCTTTCAAGAGGCTCAGAAGTCTTCTTTCAAGAGGGTCGGAAGCCTCCTTTCAAGCAGCTCAAAGCCTTCTTTTCTAGAGGCTCAAAAGCCTCCTTTCATGAGGCTCGGAAGCCTTCTTTCAAGATCCATTCAAGTGGCTCGGAAGCCTTCTTTCAAGAGGCTTGTATGCCGCCTTTCAAGAGGCTTAGAAGCCTCCTTTCAAGAGGTTCAGAAGCCGCCTTTCAAAAGACTCAGATGCCTCCTTCTTTCAAGAGGCTCAAAAGCCTACTTACAGAAGCTCTGAAGCCTCTTTGTAAGAGGCTCGGAAGACTCGATCCGTGAGGCTCGCAAGCCTCCTTTCAAGAAGCTCGTAAGCCCCCTTTTAAGAGGCTCAGAATTATTTTTTTCAAGAGGCTCAGAAGCCTCCTTTCAAGATGCAAAGGAAGCCTCCTTTTATGTGGCTCGAAAATCGTCTTCAAGAGGCTCGGAAGCCTATCTACAAGAGGCTCAGAATCCTTTAATTAAGGCGCGGAAACTTACTTTAAAGGATTCAAAAGCTGAAAGGAGCTTCCCTTCAAAGGGCTTGGAATTATTTTTTCAAGAGGATTGGAAGCCTACTTTCGAGAGGGGGTACCTAAATTAATGCAAAAGTTCGAAGGGGTACCTCTCAAGAAAAAGGTTGAGAACCGCTGCCTAAGACGAATGAAATAATGACTTTCTTAAAGAACGCGTTCAGTGTTTCATTAGATTTTATTTCTGTTCATGGGGTGGGCTAATTTTTTTCAGAAAAGAACGGAACTTAACTCCGAACATGTCACTTGTTGCTACACCCAAGTGACATTTTCTTGGTAGATTCGTTAATTTAAGATTTGTTACGTAAACTTTACATAGGAGAGAGTTGATTTATTAGTAATATTGTCCAAAGATCAAAACACAATCACTAGATGCCTGCATTGCAATAGCAATCGTTTATATTGGTCCCAGCCCCTTGTCTAATTAGATAATTTATGTTACGTCGGATAATATTGTTGGGCGCGCGAAAGTAGTGAATATAAAAAAAATATCAAAGTTTTACCGGCGATAGCTAATTTGGGTTAGGGGAATTGTGGGTAAAACCGACACTGCGGGTAAAACCGACACCACTTCAAATCTCTGATTTCAAGTGATTATCGGACAGAATTTCAACACACTTTGAATAAACGTTTGATTTCTTGCATTTTTAGTCATTTTGTAACTGGCGGAAATGTGTAAAAGTCATAATAAACAGACAATTAGCATTGATCACCATTGAGGAGATATGTTATGTAAAATTTTGGCATCGGTGTATAAGCTTTTTCGACAATAATTTGGTGATTTTCAGTATTTAATTCATCTCTGATTCATAATTGAACATCATTTTGTGTATGTTGTGGAAAAATAGTTAACTTTTCTAATTATAAACATCCACATGTATCTCATCATTATTATGTTATCAGTTGGGGTAAATTCGACACCTGCCATCGAATCACGAAATACCTTTGTTTTATTAGACTTATCATTCGCATAATATCATTCAAGTATTGGAATACGAGTCGCCGAGAAGTATAATTTAATCATAGACTGATTACATACCATATCATCATTGGACGTGACAATAGGTCTAGTGGGTGATATTGGGTCATCAAGGAAAGCCTGCAGGTCGGATAACAATAGCGCTCAAAGAAGAACCGTATTTTTAGGCTTATTTTGCTCTTAGATATATTCAACCCGTTCTCTAGTGTTATTCTTTCATGATCCATTTTCACCCCTGTAAACATGTAGCTTGTCACGGAACTGGTCATTTTCATTTCTTGTCATAACTGCACCATACGCATTTATTTTAAATCGCCGTTATAAACACCTTTTTAAAATAAGTGAAATTTAAATCTAGGTCAATATTTACAGTAGTTAGTAAATTTGTTACTAACATTCTTATACTCTATATATTTTGCACTCGACCAACTAAGGAAACTAAATAAAATATGATATGTGGTGATTATTTTAAATATATAAATTTTGTTCAACCATTGTTTATGAGTGATCCCTAAACATGAATTTTAATTAAAATGAATGTTGTTAAACATTTTCTATTATGTTGTAACATCATTTAGAATTGTTATGATGTTCAATTCCATAAAGACTTGATGTGTCGGTTTTACCCTCATGTGGTGTCGATCTTACCCGCACCCCAGCTGTTTGGGCTGGAAGATGGACTGTTCGCGTTTTCATCATAAATCAAATTCTATCAAGAAATATTGTCCTGAGACCTCATGGACTGATGCATGAAGAGCCAAAGTATGTTTGTATGAAATTTCTAGACCGGAAAATTGCTTCATAGATTGGGGAACTGTAAAGTTGCTTAAGGTGTCGGTTTTACCCACTTTTCCCCTAGTAGCTTTCGCAAATGTCTCTCTCACTTTTTGTCAACCGGAAAATTATACAGTTTTGGAATGATGTCTGGTAGTTCTGAAAATAGATGATTGTGATGATTATCAACAAGCGAGACATTACTTCTTTTTTGCGATGACCAACTTGCACAACACTGGCTGAAGGTTTTGACGTAAACTACTTCTAAGGGGAAGGCTCGGATACAGGGTGTAAAACGAAAATGTCTAAATTCGAAACCGTCATTGGCGAATAGAGGCGCCAATTGGCGAATAGAGGTTACATGAAAAAGATGAAATCGAAAGATAATATTTGAAAAAAAAAATGCACGGCACAGCATACGAAAAAAACTCCTGTCAAAAATTCTAGAAGCAATTTAATTAAAACGGTATGCAGTTCGGAGTTAGTCTATATGTCTAGCAAATACCAAGGATGTTAACGATCATTCAGTAATTTGCGTTCGATCATTTAGTAGTTTGTCGATAACACATTTCAGAAGCTGAATTTCAAAATGTGTTGTATGGTGGACTTCTAGTGCGAAGGTTTTTCTACAACTCTGCCTAATGGTTCGTTGTTTGAATTTCACTAGTAACGGAGTTATAGCTATAGTTTCAGTAACTTAGACTAAATGATAACAAAATTCCAATCATTTAGTTTGAGTTACTGCAACTAACGTTCTAACTCCGTTATTAGTTGAATTCTAATAACGAACCATTAGGCAAAGTTGTAGAAAAACCTTCGCACTAGCAGTCCACCATACAACATATTTTGAAATTCAGCTTCTGGAATAAGTTATTGACAAACTACTAAATGATCGAACGCAAATTTCTGAATGATCGTTAACATCCTTGGCAAATACCAAAAGCAAAACCGTAATCACGACAATACGCACTATGTTAAGATAATCACCTTACGTTGTCCGACGTCCGACGGGGCTTACTCTTTGATTCGTGGGAATCAGAGGTCATAATCGACAAAGAACCAACAGCATGAAAAAAGATCTTTTGTGTAACTTGCTGATGACTGATGACATTGCTTTCATTCTGTTTCTGAAGTCCTTTACCATTGGATTTTGTTTCTGAAGTCTGCACCATCAATTCCTGATAACATATATAAATATGGTGATCTTGTCTATCTTGTAAGGATGTATTCCAAGTCAAAAACTGATATAATGTAATGCTTTTAAAAATACGATTCAACCAAATCCAAATAACTTTAACTTCAGTATATCTTTTCAAACTTACGGAAATAATTGTTACCACCAGTGTCGTTTCGTTGCTTTGGTTTGTTTTCTGAATTCCGGATAGTTAGTTGTACAAAGAGCCAAACTACCACAAGGCATGCTATTTCGGTTCGTCAAGAGTAAGCCTCTATATAGGCAGTTGAATCCAGTCAGTTACAATTGATGAAACCTTCCTACAATTGATGCTTAAAGTTTCAAACTCCCGAAGCGTTCAAAAAATGTTCTCACAGACTTCCCATACATGGAAGCACCTGCCTGAACGAGTTGTTCTGTGGTTTGGCGTTCCACATTGACGCCGGGCGGCGGTTTGCTAAAATAAATGACACCTTGCTACCATCGCACGCACTGGTCAGGACCGCGCCATATGGCCAGGGAGTGCGTTTTTCCCAACGCTGCATTTCCGTCGGGATGACACTCGACTCTCTAGATGGCGCTTCCTGTTCCCTAGGGGGCTGTCCGGAGCACAACGCAACAACACCATCCCGTGGTGGTCACTTTTGCGGCATACCGTTTGGGGCTACCCGCCCCTCTTGATGAATTATGATTTTGGGTTGTCGGTTGTTGGATTGTCCTCAACAGCAGCGAAAATGTTTCAATTTTAAACAGTTGATACAGGTGATATACTGTTCAGAACTTGCTCCATTGTCGTTTTGCACTTTAAAAAAAAGTTTCTTGTGCAATGACATTTATTCTGCTTTGAGCTTTCCACACCATCGCACTATTATATTGCAATTAATTGATGCAAATGAATCTCAGTTTGGGCCCAAAGAGGGTTGAACAACTTATTTAAACATATCCAATCCCTCTGAGAGAGATAAAGCGAAGACTATTCAACAAGTCAATAAAATTCTTCTATTCCCGACTCAAATGCATTGCTTCTCTGGACTGTCTGGTTGAAACGTTAGTTATTTGGGACTATCCAAATTGGAAACCACATCCATGAAATAAACTTTAGACGACCGGCTATGATTGGAATGCTGCAAACACCCGGGGAAGGATGAGAAAATAACGAAGCTCATCCTTCTGAAACGCTGCACAGTGATTCAATCCTCCCTGATTGGTTGTGACCCGACGATAAGGAAAAGGATTGCTTCTAACTGGATACTATGATGAGTATAATAAAAATCAAAACAATCTAAACATACACATGCCTACACATACCGGTCATGCGGTCGACCGAGTCAACCAACCAGAAAACCTCTAAATAGCTTAGTTGCTCTTGCTATATAAACTTTCGTGAAAATTCACTCTACAAAACGCCATCACTGGAGGACAATAGGATTGAATGTTGCTCCTGTTAGTGGTGTCCAGTTACACTCGTTCCACATAAACCCTCTGAACCAAAAGGGCATCGTACCCATACTTGACCTCGCCGTACACATTTCTAGTCAACATAACAACGGGGTTATGGTTTGGAGCATGTTTTTGTTTGCGCACTGACCACCACCTACAACATCATCTATAGTAGCAGCATGGTGCAATGTTTGAACATGCACCACAAGGCGTAATAATGTTGCAGAAACTCTTCTCTCTCCTCGTAATGCAGAGTAGATCTCTTCTATGCAAAACCTAAATATCTGTTTCGACTGCGACGCCGCCGCTTGTACTTGACCTTTTTTTCTGGCGGTGGCGGAAGCAATAATTTAATGCGATCAGCTCGAAATATCTCATTTTCCTGTAGCAAGCAATTAAACGGTCGTTTCAAAAGTGGAATTCGCATCAACTGTTTCGATGACTAATCGTTGTACCTACACCGGCATCAACATGAACCTGACTTGTTGTTCGTAAAGCGTTTATGCTAATAATTCTTCACCCGCTTAACGATGCTCGGAACCGACTTCTTTTTTTGTCGAATTCGCACGTTTGCTTTATTGCCTTCTTCGACTCTGGGGTTACACGATGACTTCATTCTTTTAGCTTGTGTATGGAGGAGTTATGCTTCGTTGGCCACCGAAATTCAAAAGCAATGTTTGCGTACTCACACGCAATGCTTTGTATGCGAGACGGGCTTTAGTTGTGTTCACTTTTTTTTTCATTTTTCAAATACCTTCTTCAAATGGAACGTATTTTAAGGCTTATCATGTGGCTTCCATCATGTGTTGTCCTTTTTGATGAGGTCACGCACACAGAACAAACAAGTGGTGTGCACTGTAAACATTAAGCGATACAATCGTCTTCATGTCTAGGTGACATTCGAGGTTTCCCTTATGTAAAAAGTAAGGAACTATGAGTTTGCGGCATTTCAGTAATCATGATCGTTAGATTGATGGTTTGATGCAACAGTATTTTTAATAAGAAGATTATTTTGAATTCGGAAGAGTAAAAGAACAAAGTGTCCGTGTCGCATCCTAGTGGAACTGGGTTCAATCCTAGACTAAGGCGAAAATATTTTAATGTACCGTCTTTGTGTACAAATCGGTAATTGTCATATTTTGTAAAAACGTCAAGCACCTTTTCTAATTTGTCTATAAACATTAGTGTCGCGGCCCATCAGGATCGAGTTAATTATGCTCTTTCATATTCTAATTGGCCACATCTGATGACAGAATATTAGGTCAGCTTATCTCCTATTTTCGACTCTTTTCGATGTCACTTACGAATGCATCTCCCATTCGTTGCAATTATCCAAGAAAACGCAAAACGTTCATCCCCAAATTAGGTTTCAGCCATTCGAGGAAATTTGATACCCTACTAAATTACATTCCACCGCATTGTACACACAGCCCAGGTACCGGCATTTTCCTAATGCACAGCATTTCGTTTTTTAGATCGCTATGCGAATCACGAATTGGATACAAACATTCCTCGGTGGATGGGGGTTGCATTAAAAGTGGGTGGTGGCCGCGGTCGACAACGACGGTCGCATGTCAAGGAATTCGAGTAATTAGAGCGCCATGCACGTATCTGTTCCGTCCAACGCAGTGTGAATTCTTTCTATCTTTTTACGGTGCGGTACTTCGGTGTGCAGTTGTTGCATAATCAACGTCTCAATGCACCCCAAATCAAATCTCTCGGACGATGATTGGGCACCATTGTTGCAATGCTGATGTTTCCGATCGTTAAGTATCTACACCTACCATCGCTTGCAGCAAATCGTTTCACTTTTCTCGGGTAACAAACCACTCTTTGTTTCAATGTTTCGACGATTACTTTTAGTCGGTTGGTGAAAATCTGTCGAGTTTGATGAGTGTCGAATGGCGTTGGCTCATGATCTTATTTCTGGTTTTATGGTGCGAGAGAGGGCGGTGGGGTGGATGGTCCACATCAGGTTCAGGGAAAGCCGTGCTTACATCGTATTAGTCATCGATCGTTTCAACTCGCGCTAACCAGATACATATATAGCTATTTTCGTGTTGGATTCACTGTAGCTAAGTACTGAGGATGGGTTTGTTTATAAGTAAATTATTATTCTTCTTGATGAAAAAACAAATTTTGGCTAACTAGAAGATAAGTATGGATTTATAGTTTGTAGAGTACAGGCTCCTGAAACTTGTAATCATCCTTTGTGGATAGGGAAAGAAACTCCATAACACCCCGAGGCAAAACGCCTTTTGGGTACTTACTTACTTACTTGATGGGTTACAGCTCTTCGATGAACCTACGCCGAATGGAGTATCCTTCTCCACTGGACTCGATCCTGGGCCAATCGCTTCCAGTCACCCTGAACATTAAGCGCCTTCAGGTCCTCTTCAACTGCAAAAAGCCATCGTGTACGCGGCCTTCCACGAAGCCTGCGGCCTCTTCCGGGTTCTCTACTAAATATTATCTTCCCTTGACGTTCTTCCGGCATACGAACAACGTGACCAGCCCACCGTAGTCTGCCGTGTTGTATAAGCTTAATAATATCCAGCCCTTTATACACCTGGTACAATTCGTGGTTCATGCGACGCCGCCAGATACCGTTCTCCTGTTTACCGCCGAGTATTGTCCGCAGCACCTTACGCTCAAACACTCCGAGAGCTCTCCGATCAGCCTCCACGTTAAAGCATGTTTCATGGCCGTATAAAGCCACCGGAAGAATCAGAGTAGTATACAGCGTGAGTTTTGTTTTCATTTGCAGGCTACGGGAGGTGATTACGAAGTCCGTAATAAGCCCCATTTGCAGCTGAAATACGCCTTTTCACCTCGCGGGAAACATCATTATCGCACGTCACTAATGATAATTTTTTCACCATCCAACACCATTTCGCTACCACTACCACTAATGAACCCACGTTGATTGCCAGCGACCATGTACTTCGTTTTGCTGGTATTGATCGTGAGTCCAATCCTCGCTGTCTCCCTCTTAAAGGCACAAAAGTCTCTTCCACGGCACGGTGATCAATCCCGATAATATCGATATCGCCCGCAAATCCCAGGAGCATATGCGATCTTGTGATAATGGTACCGCTTCTTTGCACACCAGCTCTCCTAATCGCTCCTACGAACGCTATATTGAACAGTAGATTCGAGAGTCCACCACCCTGCTTTAATCCATCTAAGGTAACAAATAACTTCGATATTTCATCCGCAACCCTTATACTTGATTTCGATCCGTCCAACGTTATACGAATCAGCCGTATCAGTTTCGCCGGAAAACCAAGTTCAAGCTTAATTTGCCATAATTCATTCCGTTTCACTGAATCGTACGCCGCCTTGAAATCAATAAACAGATGATGTGTCTGCAAGTTGTATTCCCGGAATTTATCAAAGATTTGTCTCAGGGTAAACATTTGATCCGTCGTTGATCGGCTCTCACGAAAACCTGCTTGGTATTCGCCGACGAAGGACTCTTCAAGCGGTCTCAATCTGTTGAACAGAATACGGGACATGACACTCCAGTCTGTGCCCTTTCTTAAAGAGAGGGTAAATGAGGCCGTCCAACCAGCTAGCAGGCATTTCCTCGTCTTCCCATATTTTCGACATAATATGGTGCAGAACTTCATAAAGCTGCTCACTGTCATGTTTGAGAAGTTCAGCCGGGAGCTGGTCCTTCCCCGCAGCCTTATTGTTTTCAGCTCTTTAACAGATTTTTTAACCTCATTTAGTGTAGGCGACTCCACAGCTTGTCCATCGTCGCTAATATTTATTCTGCCCACCGATGCACCGTCACTTCCACTATTCAACAAAGTCTCGAAGTGTTGCTTCCACCTGGCAGCCACTTCGGTTTTATATGTCAATTCCCTTGTTGGTCGTTGCACATGACGGGAGATGGCGCTGTCTTTCTCCGCACGCCATTGACAGACTCATAGAACCTCCGCATATCGTTATGCTCCATTTTTTTCCTGCGCCTCGCTAATCACTTGTTCTTCATATTCTTTCTTCTTCCTGCGGCGGGTTCGTTTTTCGGCTGCTCTTGCTTCCTTGTACCGATCTCTATTCGATCGGGTACCCGACACCAACATCCGGCTTCTGGCAACGTTCTTCTCGTCTGTCACTCTCTGACACTCCACATCGAACCAACCCGTCCTGGGTCGCCTCTGTGCAGTGCCTACCACTTCTTGTGCTGTTGTGCTGACCGTTCCATGGATCGACTCCCATAGATCGTTGATGTTGTCGCTAACGTTGATTGCACTTATCCGTTCGTCGAGCTTCTGGCGGTACTCAGCCGATACTCCTTCCGCCGACAATCGCTGGATATTGTAACGCATCGTTCGCTGTGATCTTTCGTTCGATACTGTTGACAACCGTGATCGAATTTTACTGACAACGAGGTATTGATCAGAGTCAATGTTCGAACCTCTGAATGTCCGCACATCGATAACATCCGAGAAATGGCGCCCATCCACCAGAACATGGTCTATCTGGTTGCAAGTTTCACCATTTGGGTGTCTCCAGGTGTGCTTTCGGATGTTCTTTCGTACAAAGTAGGTGCTACTGATGGCCATCCCTCTGGCAGCAGCAAAATTTACTAGCCGTAGGCCGTTGTCATTGGTAGCGGAGTGAAGGCTCTCCCTACCGATTATGCGACGGAAAAAGTCCTCTCTACTGACCTCAGCGTTAGCGTCTCCGATAGCGATTTTCACGTCATGCTTTGGGCACTTTCTTATCAAGACACTCATAAAACGTGTCCTTCACGTTGTCGGATTTATCGTTTGGCGGTACGTAAACGTTGATTAGGCTGTAATTGAAGAATTTGCCCCGTATCCTCAACACACATATTCGAGAATTAGATTTGGATGAGATGATTAAAATTGGGTTCCATTTTATTTTTTATTTCAAAATTTTGTGGACTCAATTTCGAGAAAAATCAACATATTTTTACAACATAAATTTAAAAAAATGTATGTTAAGGATTTTTGTAGATAAAAAAAAATTAAAAATTGTTCGTTTCAAACACTTATGATGCAAGATCTACTCATAATCTATGTATTGAGCTAACAATTCCCGAAATCAGACGTAAGACGGCAAACATACGGCCAAAAACTGTTGCCTATATTTTTCAAGGGTGAACCCAAACTTTTGGCCGGTACCTTATTTAGTTCAAGTACTTCGTTTTATTTTCAAACACGATCTATATACACAAGAGTCTTGGAAACCTCATACTCATGCCTATTATTGCTATGCTATGCTAAATCAAATTTAAGAAAGCCCCAAATATTTCGAAAAATGCATGTGCTCTTCACAAATTAACAAATCCCCTTCTTCTGCAATGGCTCTACATTCCAACGAGAAATTGGCCTGCTGTTCAACTTCGTAGTCTATCAGAATTTTCTCAGTTATTAATTGAAAGCTTTCATATGCCCGCCATTGCATGAGTATGAACGAGAATGTTTGCCACCGACCGGACCGTGAATCGAACTGGCATCTCCGGATTGGCGATCCTAAGCCTTCGCTCGCAAGGCTGACTTGACAAATATTTACGTATAGGCTTTTTGCAGAAGACTCAAAACTGTATAACAATTAAAGAATAACTGTAACTAGTCTAGTGTATCACTTTAACGCTTCCACTCTTCGGCTGTCAACGGGCTCAGACCAATTGGCCCATATCGACTATCGGTAACCTTTCGTAGATGCGCGGCTACCAAGCAAGACCATGCTGATGGAGTTTAACCTGTTTAGTGTATAATATTACATTTTTAATGCTATTAATATTACCATTTATAATGGCCAAAATTGAAAACAAATTCAAAGGTCATATTTGTTTTGGAAAATCTTTGTTTCTAGCTATATGATATGTATTTTTAATTTAAATTATATTTTGCATCGTATTCATACAAACCATACTTGCAAATAAAACTCAACAACGCAGTAAGACCATATCGTTCATCATCTCACGATCTTCTTCACCATTTAGTTGCACCATGAATTGGACTCACAGTATGTTCTGCGACATGGCATGATCTTTCTTTCGTTCGCATTCACCCGAGCGCAGCGTCATATCCTGGAACACTTCGTTTCCGCCAATTTGTGTGTAGGCATTATTTCGTTCACGCTTTCTGCCATCATCGTCGCTGCACTCATCAACGCGAGTTGTCTAAAAATTGTCGACTTGTCTCATTATACCAGAACAAGTAACGAGCCACGTCGCATCAACTGATTGGTTTGCCCCCGAATACAACGCGATAAAGTGGTAAAGTTTTGCATAAGTTTCGCACTGCTCTTCGCAGCACTGTGTCATAGTTTTTTGGTGTCTTTTACAACTGTGCAATGTGCATACATATCACGGAAGCTTCGATCGAGCTTGCAAAAAAGTATATGCTCTTCATACTTAGGTTAGTGCTTGCTTATGCAAAAGTCGTTCGTGTGGGAAAATCTCCGACATTTTTTTCAAACGAATTATGGCACTTGCTTGTTTTCTCTTCATTCCTGTCTTGTCTCTTTTGGTTTTGATTCAAAAGCGTGACCTCTTTTGAATGGATCCCGCGCGACCTCATAATCCGTCATATGGGACTCATCAGCAGTAACATTTGTTATTCAATCGAGAAAGAAAAACACAATAATTATTTTCCACAGAAAATATTCCGTCATCGTTGGTGCCAACCCAGGTAATTCTTCGTATACTTACCCATCATGTACCTTATTCCTCGTATTCGAATATCTCAACACATTTCGCGAGCCATAAGCTCAGAAAATCCAGTGAATAGAACAACCTGCGACGGCTGGAGGCATTTGTCGGTATCAAAAATGTCGCGCGCTCAGTTTTGTCGTCGTAGTTCCCATTTCCGCCGACTCTAGTTTTGGTGCTAATGAAACTGACATCCGACGTGAAAACTTTCGTTGCCATCGGTACGGTGTGTCCCGTGTGAACATTGCTGAGCTATGCAAATGCAATGTTCATCATCATGACGGATGTTCTCGCGCGTTTATTATTTGCGGTGCGGAATCTGTGTTATATAAACAAATATTTGCGCGCTGCGGGCCAAAACAAGACTAATCTGGCCGCCAGGTGCAACGATATTTGAGGCCCAGGTGACGATGATGCATGGCCCATTTTGAAGTGGGTCACTTTTGCGTTACTTGAAGGTAGAATGTAAACTCAGTGGCTGGTGCCTTTGCTTGCAGGATATAGAAACTACTGCTACTGCTTGGTGTACAGAAATGTGTTTTTGTAAATATTTGTTTTTTTTTCAACCTCATAGTTTTAATGTGACATTGTTTTGATTACTTCGCAGATGCCGAGGTTTTGGGAGCACTTAATTTTCACGTCTGTTTGCCCAATAAGTCCCAAATGCTTTGAGAATTTCTATACCCCCAGAAATAATTTTAACACCATCGCTGTTTTTCATACAAAATGGATTTTTTTTTCAAACATGGTTGCAATGCATAGTAATTAATGCAAAAACATACAAAATGATAAAAAACATGCGGTCCATTCTCCTAAAACGCTTTTATAACCCTTCTCATGTGACTTTTTCAATACATTTTACCATGCACGAGAAAGGCATCATCACCTCTAGGTGGAATAATCTGGTTTTTTTTTTTCATTAAGACATTGTAGTCAGATGGTCAGTACTAAACAAAAAATAACGATCTTATTTAATTTATTTTCAATATATTAATTAAGAAAATTTCTATTTCCTCAATTAGCATTAAAAAACTAACAGATAGTTGCAACTATATCACTAATCAAAATGCAGTTTTCAATATCTCTCACCCCAGAGAACACTGTGAATGTATATTTCCCACAGCTGGTGGCAATCAGTTATTTTGAAAATATAATTACATTTGCGATAGTCATCTGTGGTCGAACGCCTTTTCTTTCGAAAAGTTTATTTAAGAGTTGAAATAGACGCAAACTGTCGGCGCAGTTGTCAATCCACAATGTTGTCCTATCTTTTTCGTCAATATGCGAAATGCAAACTTCTTAAAACAATGCAACGTATAACTGTTGTTAATTCTTCCTTGGCTTTGCTCTCAGTTTGTTCCTTTTCCGACATCTAAACAGCTTCACTAATTAACCATCCTTGAACAGAAGGATTAGCCTCTGCCTAATCTGCAAAAGCGACCTACCCTATCTAGTCTATGTTATTAGTCGGATCGTTCTGAACCATCTTATTCCGGCGTAATCGAGCAAGGTAGGACACAGAGGAACACAACACGACGAAGAACAAACAAAAAATCGTTTTCCAATCCATCCTCCCTCGGTGCTACTCGTTGTTAGCCAAGCTCAAGGTCGATTGTTATCTGTCTCGCGTAGGAAGCACGAAATCTTTACCGAGCGGAGGCAGCAAAAACAGCATATATCATGCCGAAGGTGAAAGGACACAATCACATGTGACAAGGGCACAGCCTTCGGTTGTTTTTATGGGCCTTTTGGGCTTCTTGTTTCTGTATCTTTGGAGGCGAATGGTACCTAATTGAAAAAAAAGACGGCGAACGGTAATTGAAATAAAGATGGAGCTTTTAGGAGTGTTTATTGATTTCGGCTGGGTTGTTAAGGCTGAGATTTGTATCGCAAACGTATCTCCGCGAAAGGTTAACGAATCATTGATTGAGAACTGAGGTTTACCATCGACTCGACGTGTGTTGCACGACCATGAAATTTGATGGTTTGCCTTTCTCGCATTTTTGATAAAATCGACTAAGAATATACCATTTTGAACACAGCAGTCAGTGATTCCTCTTCTCAATTTGGAATTATTTATGAATCCAATATTTTACTAAACTAATTCAGTATTTCTGCGATTATTTATAAAACTATTAGGGGAAAAGACGGCTTTGGCAGGTTTTGTTCTATTATTGGCCGGGGGGTTTTTGTCGAACAAATTTTATGAAATTTGGCCACAATATTCTTTGATATGCAAAGAATGTTTATGCCAAACTTGCGCATTTTCAGTCATATAAAACCCCCCTGACAATAATAGAACAAAACCTGCCAAAGCCGTCATTCCCCCTATATGAGTTTTTTTTTTCAATACCTGTCTATTCTATCTCTTTTGTCGAAATGGGATTAGAAAAACCGCCTTTTAAGACACATAGGATATGAATTATTTGACTACCGGTACAAAATTGATTCGGAATTGGTAATTTTGATATTATGTTATATTGGATTGTTTCCATATTTATAAGACATTAAAACATTTTCAGTATTCATTACTGTTTGGCATTCCAATTTCTAACAGCTCACTTTCTCTTTTTATTTCCGTTACAGGTAAGATGGATTTTCGTAAACATTAAACTTTATTGGCTCGAATTTGCCGGGCAACGCGGTTTTTACTTCACACGACCGGACAAAAAGATCGTAAGCTACAGCGTAATCTGCCCTCGGAATGGTAACACGATTTTGAATTACAATCACCATCTTGCGCGCTGTTGGAATGTGGTGACCTGAATCGTTCTGGGTGGGGATGCTTGCTGGTCGACCCAACTGCAGGGATGGAGCGAAATTCCATCTCGGCATAGCTACAGCAAGTCGTACACAAAAAAAAAGCTCACAAGAAAAAGGGTAGCATTTTTCCGCACTTTCGTTGCTTTCGTTTGCTCAGAGTGATACCGATCGTGGAGATGGTGTGCTGAGGGGCGGATTCAGATGAAAGCCAAAGTTGGTCACAATAACGGTTGGTGATGAATAATTCAACGCGGTCGAATAAAAATGCTATTCTCATAAAAATGAGGTGTGCTTTATTGCGGAATGACGGTGGTGCGGTGGATGTAGCAAATTTTATTCTATTGCCCGAACCAATAGCCACCACGCAGGATATCGGGGAGTAATTTGTAACAGTTGCCACTACATGGCTTAATCAACGTGACCAGCCAGCCGCAATATGGTAAGCGAACCCATCTATAAACAATGTTTGTTTGCAGTTTGACACAAGTGTTTTCTCTGCTTTTTCGCTCGACACAATGTGTGCAACATCAAAGATGGTTCGAGGCAAGGCGTTGCAAAGGGTTGGAAGTTCGATAGCTTCTAATTAATATCATAAATATCGAACGGGGTGACAGCGGCGCAATATTGAATCCATTTGATTTCGATAGCCACTGTGATTTGCATATGAATCCATAGGTATAAAAGAGCAATTTGTATTATTGCATCTCATTGCATCAATTTATTAGTATTCTAACAGATTTGTGTATTTCACCTAGCATAGGATGAGTTGGGAGTGCCTGAGATGTGATAGGTTTGACGGTGGGCTCCGTTAAACTCATATAAAATGCTGCATTTATCTGCAAGCAGGCCTCACCAATTTGATCGTGTGCCACTCAAAGCGCAATAGCCCAATTACTGGTGTTGGGTGGGACTCTAAACAAATCTGACACGACGGCCCTCGTGTGATACAGAAGGTTGAGCAGACCCAATAAGCTGTCTGTAGAACCATTTGTTACAAAAAACGACCTAGGCAACAAATAGAGGATCACGATTGAATGATTGAATCATGGCACTGCAAGTCGCTAGATTTCGCAGGTTGCGACAGAATAACCTACGGTGAATTACATTCTCGCAACTTCGATGTCGTGGCGTTGCGGGAAACTAGCTGGACAGGCCACAAAGTGTGGGAAAGCGGGCATCGATAAGCTATCTTCTAACAAAGCAGTGGTATCACGAATGAGCTGGGAATCGGCTGCCTAGTGCTGGAGAAGATGCGCCAACGTGTAATTGGGTGGCAGCCAATCAACGCAAGGATGTGTAAGCTGAGGATCAAAGGCGGTTTCTGCAATTAATTTTTAATTTCTACCGCACTTTTTCTAATTTTTCACGGGAAATCCGTTTGTACTTTTTCGCATACTTTTTTTTAAATTCTCATGAGAAATTATTCTGGATTTTTTCGGGAAACACTTTTAAGGGTAAATTATTCCAAATTTCTGTTTTAAGAGACGAGCTAGCCCCGGGCTGAATATCTATTTAAAAAAAATTAAAAAAAAGAAATCTGTGCGAAATCTGTCGGAATTGATATTTCTGCTCTTGCTTCAATCGTTTTGATTGCTGGTTTATCATCAATCACGAATATAATAATTCGAATTTCATTCCATGTCCGTGAATTTCCTCTTAATTATGCATTTAGTTGGAATAATGCATGGCTTCCCAATTATATCCATCTACTACAGAAATCTATTAGTCAATGTCCGTACTCCTGAAATGTGAGCACTATCTGCCATTTCGATTCCTTCGTTATTAGCCCTAATCCAGTAGCCATACTATTTATACCTTGTCGAATCAAATCGGATTGATAACAATTCTCCACCGCGAACATTGTCTGATTCCTCGTTATGATCCAGTCTCACATTGTTATGCTGCATAATGGTTACCATCGCCGCATGTACGCGCGCGAATATACCAAAACACGTAGATTAGCCCAGCGGTAGCAGAGCAGCAATTTCAATTTGCTTTCGTGCGATTCATTGGATGCCACTTCGGAGTGGATGCGCCACGATGCATCAATTAGACATCTTATTATAAATTTAAAACAAATTCATTTATCGACATATATGTGATATTGCGTTTCTTGTATACAATTTAAGTTGATGGTTGGTCATGATCTGTAAATTTTCATTTAATTTTAAACTGTTTTAACCATTAACCTTAACAATGAACGAGAGAAACACCACCATCGCTAGGTGGATCAATCTGAATTTTTGTTTTAAATCGTTGCCAAAAAGCATCGCGCCCGTAATGTTCGCTTAGCCATGAAATCAATACGCTTTCCACGGGAGCTTAAGTGATGCATACGGTCCAGCCTAAGCGCTACACGTGTGCCGGAGGCGTACGTTCCTATGGTCGCATAACGATATCACTCGTCTGCTGGCACTACCCTGGGCACAACAATGGAGAGAGAGAGGACTTGCAGTCGGCTAAACAGGCGGTCCATAAGTTTAATTAAGGATTTACATCGATTGTTTCTGCCGATGATGGTGCCGCGTCGAAGTAAAGTCTGAGTGGAATCCAACTCGAGCCAACAGCAGGGGTACGATCGGTAGAGGCGACGATAATAGCCGTTGGCAGATTTCAGAGCCGACACAGATAACAACCCAGATCAACAATAGGGTTTGAGTAAATGCTTGTAAATTACACTCTTCAGTGGTTAGGGTGACTTCGGGACCAGACAGCGTGCACATGACAGTCATTTCCAACCGTTTTAGATTTGTGATCCAATTATCCATTTAGTGGTGCAGCAGTAATTTGTATCATTGCGATTTGGATAAGATGGGAAATCCAGTGATGACTGTTGGACTTGCGGATTAGAACTGTATCAATTAACTGAATATAATGTTTCCAATATGTAGTTCTATATTGCCATATCCTAGCTTAGGTTCTGATTACCTAAAATTGAGAATCTCTGTTGTTGTGCTGTTAGGTGGTTTTTGCCTGCGACTTGTCAGTTTACCTTCGGCTCGACTGAGTTTGTCGCTAGACCACACTTCGGTTGGGTGCTCCAAACTTCCCCTCCGGACACGCACTCCTAACACCGACAGGGATTTTGGATCTTATTGGTGGTGACGGTACTGCCAAAAGTCGGGGCGCGACGACATTCCCGGTGAGGCTCAAACAACGCTTAATTAATGTCAGTAGATGGAAATCGGGTAGACTGACGAGCTGCTTATGTGGATAACCCGTGCAGAAGCCACCATGTGCCATATCCGTTACCGCGTTAACTCATCATCACCGGAGCGATGATAATATCAATGTTGTGTCGTTAGCTTGGTTTACCGCTAAATCATACTATTGATAGCATTAGAGAGTGCCGTACGGGGCCTCCCCTTACGGTGGTATTGATTTTTGATAATGTCTGGTATGCTGAAATCAATTGACTTGAGTCTTTGTGAGTTTGCAGGTTGTTATATTGCGGATGAAAATTGAACCCCGCAGACTGGAACTTGGCATGCTTTCTCGACTAGTGTTCTATTAGCATGTACATTGGAGTTAGTTATCAGTGGAAAGCTTTTCTATGACTAACATTTGTTTGTACATATCCTGTATGGTAATCACAATGATTGTATCCATTGTATCCATACATAAAGACTATGGAGTGTCCGAAAACATTATAGACCGGGACCGAGAATCCGGATTAACAATTCTGCGCCTTCGCTCGCACAGCTAACTGAAGACGGGTCGGATAATATGAGCTACCAAATGTACTTTCTAATTCTGTTTCGTGTAAAGAATAACATGTGTCTCATATATATTAAAATAGTTCTTCTATATTTTCAAAAATAGAACCTAAGCGATTGAGATGAATTAAAGTTTCCAACTCAAAATGAAATTTTTTAAATCAAAATTTACAAATTAAAAAAAGTCTGAAGTATTGATCAAGTGCAACGGTAATCATCTCTTGTTGGATGAGATTTTCATGCGTTGTTTTTATTCTTGAATGTAAATATTATTGCTCTTTTAGATCACCAAAAAAGATATACTATTTGCGTATTAGTTATTACATACATGTTTCTTTATAAAAACCTTTTCAAATCTGTACAAGAACTTAGTGTTAGTTGGTGTTGAATTTTGGAAAGCCTTTGCTTTGGAAGAATTTCGATGGACTCCTGTAACTTCTTAAAAAAGTGCTTAAAGGATCTGTTTTAGAAAATTCTTAAAATGTCTTCCCTAAAGCAATTCCTGAACAAATCTAGAAGAATTTTAAAAGCAACAACATGCAGTATTTCTGATAAAGTTTATAAATAAATGTCAAAAACAATTTTTTCAAGAACTTTAAAAAAAAGTTTCCTACATTGACAAAAATCCAATCATTATTATTTATGTATGGCACACATAAATTTTGACTACAGCATTTTCCACATAATGGAAACACACATAACCCTTATTAACGATGCTAAATTAAACACGAAGACACACTCAACTTATTTGCAACTTAATTTGAACAAACAAATAAATTTTGAAAGACGCATTGAAGTTACATGGTAAACAAATATGCAACTTGATGATTTTGTTTCTGTTTGCGACATGAAGTGCAATATTCTTTTGCTTTGTTTCAAATGTCAAAACGTACTGCATTGCAATTTTAATGAAACATGGATCACAATTCAGAACGTTTTGACATCTTAGTGCAACTTTTTCGTGCTTTGATGTTTTTTCCAATGCCTTTAATGAAACTGAGTAGAAACAAGGTGTTTTTGGAACATGTTGCGTGTGCTATGGGAAAATCTCCAAGTTCTAATCCGTCTCCGTCAAATTATGGTTGCATGAAGAAGATGAAATCGAAGATGACATTTGAAAAAAATGCAGGAAACGGACATTTTTTAAAACTCCTCAAAAATTCTAGAACAATTTAATTAAAACGGTATGGAGTACCAGTACGGTTAGTCTATGTCTAAAATACCAATCAAAACCGTAATCACGACAATATGCTCTCTGCTGAGTAATCACCTTACATTGTCCAGTGTCTACATTACGGTCGTGTCTTGTACATAACCCTTCAGATTTTTGCCTTTCTCGTATACTAAGTATACGTAAAGGCTATATGTTCACTCCAAAACAAACTTTTTATAGAAGGCTCGAAGACCCATAGTGTTATACCAATCGACTCAGCTCGACGATGAGGTGATGTCTGTGTGTGTTGTGTGTGTGTGTATGTGTGTGTGTATGTGGCACCAAAAGAGCAAAAGTTTATGCTCACTTTTTTGCACTTACCTCAACCAATTTACTCGCAACAGGTTGCATTCGACTGATATACTGCCCCATTGTTTCCTATTGAAAATTGGCGATCGGACTAGGTAAGTTATGGCCAAAATACTTTTCCTCATAAAAAGCGCGTAAAAAGTCTAGCTCACTTTTAATGCACTTACCCTAAACGATTCCCTCACAACAGGCTGCATTCGACGCAGTATCTTACTCCATTGTTTCCTATTGAAAGTGGACGGATCGGACAATGGGTTTGGTTAAAAATACTTCCTCCTAAGGCGCGTAAAAAGTCTAGCTCACTTTTAATGCACTTACCTGAACGATTCCTCACAACAGACTGCATTCGACGCATATACTGCCCCATTGTTTCCTATTGAATGGACGGATCGGACAATAGCTGGTAGTTATGGCCAATACTATTTTTACCGCGAGAAAGGCATCATCACCTAGGTGGATTAATCTGTTTTTCTGTAGATGCTTACTCTTTGATTCGTGGAAATCAGAGGTCATAATCGACAAATATTCGGTTTAATCCCCAGATGGCAATTAACTTTGATGGATCTATTGTAATTTATTTAAAAAATAATCAGCCTCTTATAAATTCGCACGTCCTACTCAAAACCTTCCGTTTTGACATCGATACAAAGCAAATCAATCCCGGCTTTCGATGTCCACATTTTTATACCGAGCTTTTCCTCGTCGAAGACGAGTAAAACAAGTACTGAACGACCAATATCGGACCAGTCATTCTGGACTTTTCTCGGATCTTAACGGAGACGGTTAGTTATCCGCGTTCGAAATCTCAAATTTTGCTTTCCGTCAAAGATTACCACCTAAGGATCAATCGAACCCGAATATAGGCGATTATATAGCGATTATTTAAAAATATTCAGTGGTGACCTTGTCTATCTTGTAAAGATGTATTCCAAGTCAAAACTGATATATAATGTAAAGCTTTTAAAATGCGATTCAACCGAATCCAATTTTTGAAGACTTCCACTTCATACTTTCCCAAACCTAAAATAATTATTACCACCACTGTCGTTTCGTTGCTTTGGTTTGCTTTCTGAATTCCTGATGATTAGTTGTACAAAGAGCCAAACGCCTAGGCAAACTATTTCGTTTGTCGAGTAAGCCTCTATATGGCAGTTGAATCCAGTCAGTTACAATTGATGCTTAAAGTTTAAAACTCCCAAAGCGTTCAAAAAATGTTCTCACAGTTCCATACATGGAAGCACCTGCCTGAACGAGTTGTTCTGTGGTTTGGCGTTCCACATTGACACCGGCGGCGGTTTGCTAAAATAAATGACACCCTGCTACCATCGCACGCACTGGTCAGGACCGCGCCATATGGCCAGGAGTGCGTTTTCCCAACGCTGCATTTCCGTCGGGACACTCGACTCTCTGATGGCTTCCTGTTCCCTAGGGGCTGTCCGGAGCACAACGCAACACCCATCCCGTGGTGGTCACTTTTGCGGCATACCGTTTGGGGCTGCCCGCCCCTCTTGATGAATTATGATTTTGGGTTGTCGGTTGTTGGATTGTCCTCAACAGCAGCGAAAATGTTTCAACTTTAAACAGTTGATACAGGTGATATACTGTTCAGAACTTGCTCCATTGTCGTTTTGCACTTTAAAAAAGTTTCTTGTGCTATGACATTTATTCTGCTTTGAGCTTTCACACCATCGCACTATTATACAATTAATTGATGCAAATGAATCTAAGTTTGGGCCCAAACTGGGTTGAACAACTTATTTAAGCATATCCAATCCCTCTGAGAGAGATAAAGAAAAGACTATTCAACAAGTCAATAAAATTCTTCTATTCCCGACTCAAATGCATTGCTTCTCTGGACTGTCTGGTTGAAACGTTAGTTTTGGGACTATCAAATTGGAAACCACATCCATGAAATAAACTTTAGACGAGACTATGATTGAATGCTGCAAACACCGGGAAGGATGAGAAAATAACGAAGCTCATCCTTCTGAAACGCTCACAGTGATTCAATCCTCCCTGATTGGTTGTGACCCGACGATAAGGAAAAGGATTGCTCCTAACTGGATACTATGATGAGTATAATAAAAATCAAAACAATCTAAACATACACATACACATACCGGTCATGCGGTCGACCAGTCAAAACCAGAAAACCTCTAAATAGCTTAGTTGCTCTTGCTATATAAACTTTCGTGAAAATTCACTCTACAAAACGCCATCGCTGGACGACAATAGGATTGAGTTGCTCCTTTAGTTTGTCCAGTTACACTCGTTCACAACCCCCTGAACCAAAAGGGCAGTACCCATACTTGACCTCGCCGTACACATTTCTAGTCAACATAACACGGGGTTATGGTTTGGAGCATGTTTTTGTTTGCACTGACCACCACCTACAACATCATCTATAGGCAGCATGGTGCAATGTTTGAACATGCACCACAAGGCGTAATAATGTTAAAACTCTTCTCTCTCTCTCGTAATGCTTGCGAGTAGATCTCTTCTATGCAAAACCTAAATTTCGACTAAATTTCTGTTTCGACTGCGACGCCGCCGCTTGTACTTGACCTTTTTTTCTGGCGGTGGCGGAAGTAATTTTAATGCAATCAGCTCGAAACATCTCATTTTCCTGTACAAGCAATTAAACGGTCGTTTCAAAGTGGAATTCGCATCAACTGTTTCGATGACTAATCGTTGTACCTACACCGGCATCAACATGAACCTGACTTGTTGTTCGTAAAGCGTTTATGCTAATAATTCTTCACCCGCTTAACGATGCTCGAACCACTTCTTTTTGTCGAATTCGCACGTTTGCTTTATTGCCTTCTTCGACTCTGGGTTACACGATGACTTCATTCTTTTAGCTTGTGTATGGAGGATTATGCTTCGTTGCCACCGAAATTCAAAAGCAATGTTTGCGTACTCACACGCAATGCTTTGTATGCGAGACGGGCTTTAGTTGTGTTCCATTTTTTTCATTTTTCAAATACCTTTCAAATGGAACGTATTTTAAGGCTTATCATGTGGCTTCCATCATGTTTGTCCTTTTGATGAGGTCACGCACACAGAACAAACAAGTGTGCACTGTAAACATTAGCGATACAATCGTCTTCATGTCTAGGTGACATTCGAGGTTTCCTTATGTAAAAAGTAAGGAACTATGGGTTTGCGCATTTCAGTAATCATGATCGTTAGATTGATGGTTTGATGGAACAGTATTTTTAATAAGAAATTCTTTTACTAGATCGTTTATTTTAATTAGGTAGGAAAAAAACACAGTGTCCGTTCGCATCCTAGTGGAACTGAAGAATCCCAGACTATTTCTAAGGCGAAAATATTTTAATGCATTCTTTGTGTACAAATCGTATTTATACTTCTAGACCAACATTTGAAAAGGCTATTACGCAATTTATTCTTTCTGATTCCTGGTTTATTACATACATAGCCATATATAGACCAGAATCAGAAAATAAATTGACTGATACTCTTTTTCAAATGTTGTCATTAAAAACGTCAGCATTTTCTAATTTGTCTATAAACATTATCGTCGCGGCTCATCAGGTTCGAGTTGATTATGCTCTTTCATATTCTAATTGGCCACATCTGATGACAGAATATTAGTTCAGCTTATCTCCTATTTTCGACTCTTTTCGATGTCACTTGCAATGCATCTCCCAATCGTTGCAATTATCCAAGAAACGCAAAACGTTCATCCCCAAATTAGGTTTCAGCCATTCGAGGAAATTTGATACCCTACTAAATTACATTCCACCGCATTGTACACACAGCCCAGGTACCGGCATTTTCCTTATGCACAGCATTTCGTTTTTAGATCGCTATGCGAATCACGAATCGGATACAAACATTCCTCGGTGGATGGGTTGCATTAAAAGTGGGTGGTGGCGCGGCCGACGACGACGTCGTCGCATGTCGAATTCGAGTAATTAGAGCGCCATGCACGTATCTGTTCCGTCCAACGCAGTGTGAATTCTTTCTATCTTTTACGGTGCGGTACTTCGGTGTGCGGTTGTTGCATAATCAACGTCTCAATGCACCCCAAATCAAATCTCTCGGACGATGATTGGGCACCATTGTTGCAATGCTGATGTTTCCGATCGTTAAGTATCTACGCCCCATCGCTTGCAGCAAATCGTTTCACTTTTCTCGGTAACAACACTCTTTGTTTCAATGTTTCGACGATTACTTTTGGTCGGTTGGTGAAAATCTGTCGAGTTTGATGAGTGTCGAATGGCGTTGGCTCATGATCTTATTTCTGGTTTTATGGTGCGAGAGAGGGCGGTGGGGTGGATGGTCCACATCAGGTTCAGGGAAAGCCGTGCTTACATCGTATTAGTCATCGATCTTCAACTCGCGCAAACCAGATACATATATAGCTATTTTCGTTTGGATTCACTGTAGCTAAGTACTGAGGATGGGTTTGTTTATAAGTAAATTATTATTCTTCTTGATGAAAAACAAATTTTGGCTAACTAGAAGATAAGTATGGATTTGTAGTTTGTAGAGTACAGGCTCCTGAAACTTGTAATCATCTTTTGTGGATAGGAAAGAAACTCCATAACATCCGAGTCAAAACGCCTTTTGGGTCCATACTTACTTGATGGGTTACAGCTCTTCGAAAAACCTACGCCGAATGGAGTATCCTTCTCCACTGGACTCGATCCTGGGCCAATCGCTTCCAGTCACCCTGAACATTAAGCGCCTTCAGGTCCTCTTCAACTGCAAAAAGCCATCGTGTGCGGCCTTCCACGAAGCCTGCGCCTCTTCGGTTCTCTACTAAATATTATCTTCCCTTGATTCTTCCGGCATACGAACAACGTGACCAGCCCCGTAATCTGCCGTGTTGTATAACAATAATATCCAGCCCTTTATACACCTGGTACAATTCGTTCTCTTGTTTACCGCCGAGTATTGTCCGCAGCACCTTACGCTCAAACACTCCGAGAGCTCTCGATCAGCCTCCACGTTAAAGCATGTTTCGGCCGTATAAAGCCACCGGAAGAATCAGAGTAGTATACAGCGTGAGTTTTGTTTTTCATTGCAGGCTACGGGAGGTGACGAAGTCCGTATAGCCCATTTGCAGCTGAAATGCTTTTCACCTCGCGGGAAACATCGTTATCGCACGTCACTAATGATAATTTTTCACCATCCCATTTCGCTACCACTAATGAACCCACGTTGATTGCCAGCGACCATGTACTTCGTTTTGCTGGTATTGATCGTAGTCCAATCCTCTTCTCCCTCTTAAAAGGACAAAAGCCTCTTCCACGCACGCGATCAATCCCGATAATATCGATATCGTCCGCAAATCCAGGAGATATGCGATCTTGTGATAATGTACCGCTTCTGCACCAGCTCTCCTAATCGCTCCTCAGGCGCTATATTGAACAGTAGATTCGAGAGTCTCACCCTGCTTTAATCCATCTAAAGATATGACGTCGATATTTCATCCACAACCCTTACACTTGATTTCAATCCGTCCAACGTTATACGATAAGCCGTATCAGTTTCGCTGAAAACCAGATTCAAGCAATTTGCCATAATTCATTCTTTCACTTAATCGTACTCCGCCTTGAAATCAATAAACAGATGATATGCCTGCAAGTTGTACTCCCGGAATTTATCAAGGATTTGTCTCACGAAAACCTGCTTCGTATTCGCCGACGAAGGACTCTTCAAGCGGTCTCAATCTGAAGACAGAATACGGGACATGATTTTGTATGCCGAATTAAGGAGGGTTATTCTTCGGTAATTGGCGCACTACAGTAAGTGCCCTTTCATAAAGAGAATAAATGAGGCCGTCAACCAGCTAGCATTTTCGTCTTCCATATTTTTGACATAATATGGTGAACTTCATAAACTGCTCACTGTCATGTTTGAGATTCGAGAGGCTGTCCTTCCCCCAGCCTTATCGTTTTCAGGTCTTTAACAGATTTTTACCTCATTTAGTGTAGGCGCTCACAGCTTGTCCATCGTCGCTAATATTTATTCTGCCCACCGATGCACCGTCACTTCCACTATTCACAAAGTCTCGAAGTGTTGCTTCCCCTGGCAGCCACTTCGGTTTTAAATGTCAATTCCTTGTTGGTCGTTGCACTGACGGAGATGGCGCTGTCTTTCTCCGCACGCCATTGACAGACTCATGAACCTCCGCATCATATGCTCCATTTTTCCTGGCCTCGCAATCACTGTTCTTCATATTCTTTCTTCTTCCTGCAGCGGGTTCGTTTTCTGCTCTTGCTTCCTTGTACCGATCGCTATTCGATCGGTACCGACACCAACATCCGGCTTCTGGCAACGTTCTTCTCTCGTCTGTCACTCTCTGACACTCCACATCGAACCAACCCGTCCTGGGTCGCCTCTGCAGTGCCTACCACTTCTTGTCTGTGCTCTCACCGCTCCATGGATCGACTCCATAGATCTTTGATGTTGTCGCTAACGTTGATTGCACTTATCCGTTCGTCGAGGCTTCTGGCGGTACTCAGCCGATACTCCTTCCGCCGACAATCGCTGGATATTGAACGCATCGTTCGCTGTGATCTTTCGTTCGATACAGTTGACAATCGTCGAATTTTACTGACAACGAGTTAGTGATCAGAATGTTTCGGACCTCTGAATGTCACATCGATAACATCCGAGAAATGGCGCCCATCCACCAGAACATGGTCTATCTGTTTGCGTTTCACCATTGGGTGTCTCAGGTTTGCTTTCGGATGTTCTTTCGTGCAAATGGTGCTACTGTGCCATCCCTCTGGCAGCAGCAAATTTACTAGCCGTAGGCCGTTGTCATTGTAGCGGGTAGAGGCTATCCCTAGATTATGCGACGGAAAAGTCCTCTACTGACCTCAGCGTTGAGCTCTCGATAGAATTTTCACGTCATGCTTTGGGCACTCTCTCATCAAGACACTCATAAAACTTTTCACGTCGTCGGATTTATCGTTTGTCGGTACGTAAACAGTTAGGTTGTAATTGAAGAATTTGCCCGTTTGGATGAGATGATTAAATTGGGTTCCATTTATTTTTATTTCAAAATTTTGTGAGCTCAATTTCGAGAAAATTCAACATATTTTACAACATAAATTTTTAAAAAGTGTGTATAAGGATTTTTGTGGATAAAAATTGAAAATTGTTCGTTTCAAACACGCAAGATCTACTCATAATCATGTATTGAGCTAACAATTCCCGAATCAGACGTAAGACGGCATTGGCCGTCCAGAAACCACGTGGTTGTATAGGGAAGAGGGAGGGTTTTGGAAAATGACCACAATAAGCCACATGGGGGAGGGTGTTGCACTCGAACCACGTGGTTTTACACGAAAACTTTGGTGAATAACAATAGCGGTGTAAAAATACAAATCGTCAATGATTTAATCATTAAACGCAAAGCGCATCTTAGGGCCGATGCCCACGATGCGTCTTTTCAACTCAGTGTTAAAAAATTTAGCATTAAGCATCGAGAAAACTCGGTAACGCAGCGTCGGTCGCAACGCCGATGCATATCTGAGATATTTGGCCAACTTAGCTTTAGATCATATTTCCATAAAAATAAACGAAAAACAGGTTACGTTTCAGTCTCAATTTCACAAAAAAATTGGGAAAGAAAATGAAAAATATTTTTAAAAAATCCGCCGCAGATGGTTTTGGCATCACGCCGCGACACTTTTGCATCAGCGGACTACAGCTACAATTTTGAAAACTGTTCATGTGTTACAATAATTCAAGAAAAATCTTAAAAATTTCTTGTGGATATTCGAAAATCCAGTAAAAATTTCCTGTAAAACTATGACCTTACTTCATATAATCCTGATAAAGTGCTAGCATTCAGATATTTTTGAACAATTCTCTCTGGAAAATTTTGCTTAAATTTTGCACAAAATTGGTCATGAAAAAAAAAAAACAAAACGTCTGGTGTAAATGCCGAAAAATTCCATGTGAATTCTGTCTGAAAATTCAAAACAGTCTCGTGGGAAATACATATAATTTTCGGTGGAAAACATGTTCTTATTTTCATATTTTTTATTAATGAATTTCTTCGAGTTCTTGAATCTTCACCAGAAATTCTTTTCATTTCCAAAATAAGTTTTTCGAACATTTTAGGGGTGCCTAAAATGTTCAGTCACCAGTTAAAGAAGTCTGCCTTCGGGCAGGGCAGGATTGCCAATCCGGAGATGACGAGTTCGATTCTCGTTCCTGTCTAGGATGTTTTCGGGTGTCAAACAGTTGACACCCTAGTTATAATGTATCCATCGTACTTGCTACACAAGATATATAATCGTACAATGGCTGGCATTTAAAACTTTCAATTTATAACTGAGGAAATGCTAATAGAATAAACTAAGTTGAAAAGCAGACCAACTTCCAGTTGGAATATGGAGCCACAGAAGAAGAAGAAGACTTCTAAATATTTCAAGAAAAATCTTCTGAATTTTCATGAAATTAAATAAATCACATGAAACACTTTGATATTACCGTTGATTTTTGTTTTGATTTTGTTTTTCAAATTTCAATTTTGAAATGAAATTTTTACGCTCTTGTGAACTCTATCACATTTTTAAATTTTCCAAATTTTTTCATTCGAGGCATTATTTAGAATTTCCACGGAAGAGTCTATGGATTATCTTCAAAAATCTTTGGATTTTCAAAGAATAAATCTTTAGAATTCTCAAGGTTCATGTTTTCTTGTTACCATAAATTTCTTAAACTAAAGAAATTCATTCTTCTTCGGAAAGTCTTTTGATTTCTTTATAGTTCAGCTAAACAATGCTTTAAATCTTTACCATGCAAAGAACACAAGAAATGATTTAAAATTTTGAATTTCACATCAGAAAATTTTAAAATTGATTAATTTTCTAAGGAATTCCTATTGAATTGCTCTAAATACAACACTTCTAAAGGTACAATTTTTCGTTATTTCTACTTGTAAAAACATCGGAATATTTTCGGAAATTCATTATTGGTGTTTTAGATGAACTTTTTCGATTTTCTCTGAATTAGGTTTCCATCGGAAATATTTTGGTATATTCAAATAATTTCTTTTGGAAATTAAAAAACTGCTAGAAATTTCTAGATTTCTATTTAAAACGAAAAAATTTCCATTGGAAATTTAGAAGAATTTCCTTGAAGATTCATTAAAGTTAGGATTTTGAAAAATTAGAGATTATGTAAAAAAGTAAGCTGGATTTTTTTCTAATTTATGAAATTCTTCGAATTTGATGTTTATTAGCATTTTCATCGTAAATATGCATTTCGGATCCTTCACGGATTCTTCTAGTTCTTAAAATTTCTACCGAACCTTTTTAGGAACTCTTCCACAGAATTTCGAAAAAAGTCTTGAAATACTGAAGATTTTTCGTGGAGACTCGAAGCATTTCTTCTAAATATTCTGAAGGGTTTCCTTGCAACTCAGAATAATTATTCTTGAAAATTAGGAAGATCTTGGAATTTAAAATTAATCCAAGCAATAAATGAAAATTATTTAGGATTAAGAAGCCTGTTCTTATGATATTGAATAATTAGACTAATTAATCGAAAATTTAATGATGCACTTTAGAACATTTAGGTGCATTATTAAATTACAAAATCATCAAAATTCAGTAGTGCGTATGAAAAGGTTATGACATAGAGTTGCATTTAAAAATCAACATGAAATTCTAAATAAAATGCTTTTAAATTCATAAAAGTTAGAACTAAGAAGAGTCTGCGATATGAAAAACCCAAATTTATCCCCCAGTGGTAATTATGCCTTTCTCGATTCAATTGAATTCGAATTATATGTTAATGCAACAAATTGCCTACATTTGAGCGGTTAATAGCTTTGATGGATATATCTTCGCTTTAAAAATAACTCAACTATGAGAGTAATGGATTTGCTACTAAATTGATTAATGATTTAAAATGTGCATGTACACAAGTATTTGATAAAAGAAAAAGAAATATTATTCAAACCGCATGAGATATTGTAAACAAAAACAATAGTGTCCAACTAGGAAAGTTTCGCCGTCGAATGAAACTAGTTGCACTCGAATCAGTCAAGTCCTTCTATATGAAACGTGTTTAACAATAAAAATTCTGAGCTACACACACACACACACACGATCAGACATGTGCTCAGTTTTTCGAGCTGAGTGAGTTGGTATATAACACTATGGGTCTCCGAGCCTTCTATCAAAATTTGGCTTTTGGGTGAAATTGCACTTCTGGTACAACTTTGTTGTACGAGAAAAACAAAAATATCAGTGTTCAGAAAAAACACTCCAATTCCTAAAACAATCTAGGGTAATAATGAATATAACGATTGAAATTGAATTCCAAAACAAATCTCCTTTTCAGAAGGATGGGTCATATATCATTTTAATTCAAATCACAAAGAGAGCTAGACCACCATTTTCTTCAGATAAATTGTTCATCTAGATATTGGTTTTACAGAAAAAAAATATGGGAGCTCAAATTTGCAACCCTGAAACTCAGTTATCCGAAACCTTGGGAAGATTTCGATTCTAAGACATGCAAATGATATGAAAATTTTGAATCATTCTGAACACTCAGTAAGATGGGTCATCCTGAACGTTAAGCCAGTGATTGCTCTCAAGTTCAGCCCGACTTCTCAGGTGATCAATCTGACATTTGTAATTCCTCATCATCATATGTACCCAATCCGATGAAATAAGCATATGATCCTAATTTCCATTAACATGAGATCTAAGAGACAAGGTACCCAATATCTTGAGTCAACATCAAGCTGCACAATGACTATGACTTTTTTGTAGGGGCTAGAAGCACTGGGTTCACGGACTTAAATGATTAAGTAGTTCAAACATTACGACTCCCAGGACGTTTTTAAAACCTAAAAGTTTTGTATAACCTATGTCAGTCAATTACAAAACACTGACGACGACCTTACTGTTGAGGTCGAAATACGTACTTGTCAAGGTACAATCAAATGGTGGAATTAAATGGGAAGGTACAAACTCGTCTTGCAATAAAGACATTCCATTAAAAAGCTCAACTTTTTTTTAACTAAAACGTCTGTAGTAGCTTGTACAAATAACAATTGTCATATCAACCCAATGGACCTAATGATGTATATCATACATCATTCATAATTTGGTTAATTGGATAAATCGAATGATCCGAACTCCAAAATGATAATTGATCTATATACATTCATTCTTCTATGAGTCGCTTATGAAAGGTCCATTGATGAAGCATATTAGAATATGGAATAGAAGTTCCTTGGGAAATTATTCGAAAGACATCAGAGTGACAAGAAAATATGTTTAGTATGGCATCATTTGATTCCACGAGTCAATATCAAAATAAAATTTCAATGAAGAATTAGAAATTTTGAGATGAGCCAGATAGATTATTTATTAGAGAAAATAAAAAATTTTCATAATAGAATTGGAAATTGCCAATAAAGAAATCAGGTATGAGTATTAAATAAATATAGAATTACTGCAAATAATGCATAATTTCCATAAACAGTTGAAAATTTTCAAAAACAATAATTAATTAGCACTTGTAAAAGCAAAATTGCATATGTATTTAAAAAATCACCAATAAAGAAATTAAAAAATATAGGGATATTTAGGAAAATTTCTAAACCATTATAAATTTTTCTCGAAATTTTATAACATATTCATGAGTCCGCATTATTTTGTATCCTCTTGATGCATCGAAGGTATGAGTTCTAGATAACCTAATATCTGATACACATTACAACATGATAACATCATAAAATCTTCGAAATAATGAAATTTATAATTTCCATGCTGGGTTTAGTTTGATTTTGAATCAGTTGAAATTGTTCATCTTCTAAATTGATCGGATTAACCATATGTTTTAGTTACATAGGTTTTTTTAATTTTGTACTTGAAAAAAACCACGTGGTCAAAGGAGATGGGGTCTGCCAAATGACCACGATAGACCACATGGGGAGGGGATTGAAAATCTCAAAAATATGACCACGCGTTTCTGGATGGCCCTACATACGGCCAAAATCTGTTGCCTATATTTTCAAGGTGAACCAAACTTTTGGCCGGAGCGTACCTTATTTAGTTCAAGTCCTTCGTTTTTTATTTCAAACACGAACTATACACAAGAGTATTGAAAACCTCATGCTCATGTCTATTATTTTGTATTTCATCCTAAATCAATGAGACCCCAAATATTTCGAAAAATTCATGTGCTCTTCACAAATTAACAAATCTCCTACTTCTGCAATGGCTCTAGATTCCAACGGGAAATTGGCCTGCTGTTCAACTTCGTAGTCTATCAGAATTTTCTCAGTTATTAATTGAAAGCTTTCATATGCCCGCCATTTGATGAGTATGAACGAGAATAGTTTCCCACCGACCGGACCGTGAATCGAACTGGCATCTCCGGATTCGGATCTTAAGCCTTGGCTCCGAGCTGATTTAAAACCCAAACAAATTTACATATCCATAATTTTCTAACGACGTATGATAACAATTATGAGGATTAAAATCCTTTGCAGAAAGTTGGCAAAACTTTTCTAAACTGTTTAAAACTAAATCTTTTTCAATACTTTTTTCCTGGCATGCATCATTACATGACACGTAATAAACATGCTTCACAGCAAAGCTCAGTTCATTCAAATTCACTGGAAAACGATAAAATTATACATACCGGTATGCTACACGTACGTCGGTGTACATTGGTCGTTTTCCATAGTTGCTGATTGACGCAACTGCAGTTTTGTTTTGTTTTGCTTTTTTGTTACATGGTCGCTCTCGTTCCCATATGTTAAAGCGACGTATGTAACAGTGAGTTCAAAATAGAAATTTTACATACGTCGATTCGCAAAAGATCGAATTAAAGAATTTTAAGATCTGAAATCAGTAAAATCGATGCGTATTATATAAACCGCGTGTGATTGTCACGTTGTATTAAAAACCCGTTTTGTTTACTTTTTGTTACATACGTCGTTATGAAAAATTTTGCTTTGGCTATTTGCAGAAGACTCAAAACTGTATAACAATTGAATAACTGTAACTAGTCTAGTGTATCACTTTAACGCTTTCACTCTTCGGCTGTCAACGGCTCAGACCAATTGGCCCATCGACTATCGGTAACCTTTCGTAGATGCGCGGCTACTAAAGACCATGCTGATGGAGTTTAACCTGTTTAGTGTTTAATATTACATTATTAATGTTATTAATATTACCATTTATAATGGCCAAAATTGAAAAAAATCCAAAGGTCATATTTTTTGGAAACTCTTTGTTTTTAGCTATATGATATGTATTTTTAATTTGAATTTCATTTTGCATCGTATTCATACAAACCATACTTGCAAATAAACTCAACAACGAGATAAGACCATATCGTTCATCATCTCACGATCTTCTTCACCATTTGGTTGCACCATATTGAGATCACAGTAGTCGTCTGCGACATGGCATGATCTTTCTTTTCGCATTCCGAGCGCAGCGTCATATCCTGGAACACTTCGTTTCCGCTTGTTTATAGGCATTATTTCGTTCACGCTTTCTGCCATCATCGTCGCTGCACTCGTCAACGCGAGTTGTCTAAAATTCGACTTGTCTCATTATACCAGAACAAGTAACGAGGCATGTCGCATCAACTGATTGGTTTGCCCCAATACAACGCGATAAAGTGGTAAAGTTTGCATGTTTCGCTCTTCGCAGCACTGTGCATAGTTTTTGGTGTCTTTTACAACTGTGCAATGTCCATACATATCACAGCTTCGATCGAGCATGCAAAAAGTATATGTTCTTCATACTTAGGTTATGCTTGCTTATGCAAAAGTCGTTCGTGGGAAAATCTCCGACATTTTTCAAACGAATTATGGCATTGCTTGTTTCTCTTCATTCCTGTCTTGTCTCTTTGGTTTGATTCAAAAGCGTGACCTCTTTTGAATGGATTCTGACCTTATAATCCGTCATATGGGACTCATCGAACATTTGTTATTCAATCGAAAAGAAAAACACAATAATTACCACAGAAAATATTCGTCATCGTTGGATGCCAACCCAGGTAATTCTTCGTATACTTACCCATCATGTACGTTATTCCTCGTATTCGAATATCTCAACACATTTCGCGGGCCATAAGCTCAGAAAATCCAGTGAATAGAACAACCTCGACGGCTGGAGGCATTTGTCGGTATCAAAATTGTCGCGCGCTCAGTTTTGTCGTCGTAGTTCCATTTCCGCCGACTCTAGTTTTGGTGCTAATGAAACTGACATCCGACGTAAACTTTCGTTGCCATCGGTACGGTGTGTCCCGTGAACATTGCTGAGCTATGCAAATGCAATGTTCATCATCATACGATGTTCTCGCGCGTTTATTTTGCGGTGCGGAATCTGTTATATAAACAAATATTTGCGCGCTGCGCAAAACAAGACTAATCTGGCCGCCAGGTGCACGATATTTGAGGCCCAGGTGACGATGATGCATCATTTTGAGTGGGTCACTTTTGCGTTACTTGAAGGTAGAATGTAAACTCAGTGGCTGGTGCCTTTGCTTGCGGATATAGAAACTACTGCTACTGCTTGGTGTACAGAAATGTGTTTTTAATGTATTTGTTTTTTCAATCTCATAGTTTTAATGTGACATTGTTTTGATTACTTCACATATGCCGCGGCTTTGGGAGCACTTAATTTTTCACTGTGTTTGCCGATAAGTCCCAAATGTTTTGAGAATTTCTACACCCCAGAATAATTATAATACCATCGTTGTTTTTCATACAAAATGTTTTTTTTTTAAATGGTTGCAATACATAGTAATTAATGCAAAAACATACAAAATGATAGAAACAATGCGATCCATTCTCCTAGAAAGGTTTTTTTTAACTTTCTCATATCACTTTTTCAATACATTTTACCATGCACGAGAAGGCATCATCACCGCTAGGTGGATTATTCTAGGTTTTTTCATTAAGACATTGTAGTCAGATGGTCAGTACTAAAAAAAAAAAATAACGATCTTATTTAATTTATTTTCAATATATTAATTGAAAAATTTCTATTCCTCAATTAGCATTAAAAACTAACAGATAGTTGCAACTATATCACTAATCAAAATGCAGTTTTCAATATCTCACCCCAGAGAACACTGTGAATGTATATTTCCCACAGCTGGTGGCAATCAGTTATTTTGAAAATATAATTACATTTGCGATAGTCATCTGTGGTCGAACGCCTTTTCTTTCGAAAAGTTTATTTAAGAGTTGAAATAGACGCAAACTGTCGGCGCGTTGTCAATCCACAATGTTGTCCTATCTTTTCGTCAATATGCAAATGCAAACTTCTTAAAACAGCAACGTATAACTGTTGTTAATTCTTCCTTGGCTTTGCTCTCAGTTTGTTCCTTTTCCGACATCTAAACAGCTTCACTAATTACCATCCTTGAACAGAAGGATTAGCCTCTGCCTAATCTGAGCGACCTACCCTATCTAGTCTATGTTATTAGTCGGATCTGTTCTGAACCATCTTATTCCGGCGTAATCGAGCAAGGTAACACATAGAGGAACACAACACGACGAAGAACAAACAAAAAACGTTTTCCAATCCATCCTCCCTCGGTGCTACTCGTTGTTAGCCAAGCTCAAGGTCGATTGTTATCTGTCTCGCGTAGGAAGCACGAAATCTTTACCGAGCGGAGGCAGCAAAACAGCATATATCATGCCGAAGGTGAAAGGACACAATCACATGTGACAAGGGCACAGCCTTCGGTTGTTTTTATGGGCCTTTGGGCTTCTTGTTTCTGTATCTTTGGAGCGAATGTCCTAATTGAAAAAAAAGACGGCGAGCGTAATTGAAATAAAGATGGAGCTTTTAGGGTGTTTATTGATTTCGCTGGGTTTTAAGGCTGAGATTTGTATCGCAAACGTATCTCCGCGAAAGGTTAACGAATCATTGATTGAGAACTGAGGTTTACCATCGACTGACGTGTGCACGACCATGAAATTTGATGGTTTACCTTTCTCGCATTTTGATAAAATCGACTAAGAATATACCATTTTGAACACAGCAGTCAGTGATTCCTCTTCTCAATTTGGATTATTTATGAATCCAATATTTTATTAAACTAATTCAGTATTTCTGCGATTATTTAAAAACTATTAGGAAAGACGGCTTTGGCAGGTTTTGTTCTGTTATTGTCCGGGGGTTTTGTCGACCAAATTTTATGAAATTTTGCCACAATATTCTTTGATGTCAATCAATCAATATCTTTGCATGTTAGCCAAATTGAACATATTCAGTCATATAAAACCCCTGACAATAATAAACAAAACCTGCCATCATCTATATGAGTTTTTTTAATACTTGTCTATTTTATCTCTTCTGAAATGGGATTAGAAAACCGCCTTTTAAGACACAGGATATGAATTATTTGACTACCGGTACAAAATTGATTCGGAATTGGTAATTTTGATATTATGTTATCTTGGATTGTTCCATATTTATAAGACATTAAACTTTTCAGTATTCATTACTGTTTGGCATTCCATTTCTAGCTCACTTTCTCTTTTATTTCCGTTACAGGTAAGATGGATTTTCGTAAACATTAAACTTTATTGGCTCGAATTTGCCGGCAACGCGGTTTTACTACGACCGGACAAAAGATCGATACAGCGTAATCTGCCCTCGAATGGTAACGATTTTGAATTACAATCACCATCTTGCGCTGTTGGAATGTGGTGACCTGAATCGTTCTGGGTGGGATGCTTGCTGGTCGACCCATCTGGGGATGGAGCGAAATTCATCTCGGCATAGCTCAGCAAGTCTACACAAAAAAGGCTCACAAGAAAGGGTAGCATTTTTCCGCACTTTCGTTGCTTTCGTTTGCTCAGAGTGTACCGATCGTGGAGATGGTGTCTGAGGGCGGATTCAGATGAAAGCAAGTTGGTCACAATAACGGTCGTGATGAATAATTCAACGCGGTCGAATAAAATGCTATTCTCTAAAAATGAGGTGTGCTTTGCGGAATGACGGTGGTGCGTGGATGTAGCAAATTTTTTCTATTGCCCGAACCAAAGCCACCACGCAGGATATCGGGGAGTAATTTGTAACGTTGCCACTACGGCTAATCAACGTGACCAGCCAGCCGCAATATGGTGGCGAACCCATCTATAAACAATGTTTGTTTGCAGTTTGACACAAGTGTTTTCTCTGCTTACCCGACACAATGTGCAACATCAAAGATGGTTCGAGGCAAGGCGTTGCAAAGGGTTGGAAGTTCGATAGCTTCTAATTAATATCATAAATATCGAACGGGTGACAGGCGAATATCGAATCCATTTGATTTCGATAGCCACTGTGATTTGCATATGAATCCATAGGTATAAAAGAGCAATTTGTATTATTGCATCTCATTGTATCAATTTAGTATTCTAACAGATTTGTATTTCCCTTGCATAGATGAGTTGGGAGTGCCTGAGATGTGATGAGGTTGACGGTGGCCTTGTTAAAGTTATATAAAATGCTGCATTTAGCTGCTAGCAGGCCTCATCAATTTGATCGTGTGCCACTCAAAGGCTAGCCAATTCCTGGTGTTGGTGGACTCTAAACAGATCTGACACGACGGGCCTCGTTGATACAGAAGGTTGCAGACCCAATAAGCTGTCTGTAGAACCATTTGTTACAAAAACGACCTGAGCAACAAATAGAGATCACGGTGATTGATCATGGAACTGCAAGTCGCTAGATTTCGCAGGTTGCGACAGAGATAACATGAGTGTCATCCTCGAATCTTCGATGTCGTGGCGTTGCGGAAACTTGCTGAACAGGCCAGAAAGTGTGGAAAACGGGCATCGAAGAAGCTTCTTCTAGAAAGCAGTGGTATCACCAATGAGCTGGGAATCGGATTCCTACTGCTGGAAGATACACCAACATATAATTTGGCAGCCAATCAACGCAAGAGATGTAGCAAGATCAAGGCGGTTTCTGCAATTAAATTTGAATTTCTACCGCACTTTTCTAATTTTTCTCAGGAAATCTGTTTGTACTCTGCGCATACTTTTTTAAATTCTCATGAAAAATTTTCTGGAAACACGGTAAATTCTTCAAATTTCTGTTTTAAGAGACAGGCAGCTCCGGATGAATATTTATTTAATAAAGAATTAAAAATAATCTATTCGAATCTGTCAAAATTGGTATTCTTGCTCTTCAATCGTTTCGATCGCTGGTTTATCATCAATCACGAATATAATAACGCAAATTTCATTCCATATCCGTGAATTTCCTCTTAATTATGCATTTAGTTGAATAATCATGGCTTCCATTATATCCATCTATACAGAAACTATTAGCCAATGCCGTACTTCTGAAATGTGAGCACTATCTGCCATTTCGATTCCTTCGTTATTAGCCCTAATCCAGTAGCCATACTATTTATACCTTGTCGAATCAAATCGGATTGATAACAATTCTCCACCGAAACATTGTCTGATTCCTCGTTATGATCCAGTCTCACTTGTTATGCTGCATAATGGTTCGCTCCAGCGCATTGGAATGAAGAGCCATTGAAGATTAATTAGAAAAAGACATTATACCTGACGTACTTATGCCTAACTGAGTATATCCATTTTAGAAAAATGGTGACGGAAAGGCTGATGGCGACAATGGGACAAGTCTTATATTTACCAAATTTTCCGATCACCAATCCGAATAAGCCAGGGAAGGTTCGGTTTGTATGAGTTTGTATGTTAGTATGGTTAGTTAGTTAGTTAGTTAGTATGATTTGTATGCTGGTATAACCGTACGTAGAGTGAGTCTGAACTTGGTGCTGTTGACAGGTCCGGATTTGATGAGATCGTACCCGGAATGAAGCAAACAAGTAGAAGATGCTTTATTTAAAACAAGCATTTGTCTTGAATAAGGCAAAACACGAATAACTTCTTTTGAAGCACGTATTTGCTCTAAATAAGACGAATGAATTATTTACTTTCTTAGATTTTATTTCTGTTCATGGGAGTGGGGTGGGCTAATTTTAATCAGAAAAGACCGGAGCTTAACTGCCATTTGTTGCTACATCCAATTGAAATTCAATTTTTTTTGGATGCGCATGCAAAACAAGCGACAAAAGTGAACCAGCGACAAAGCCAGCTTCGGAGATAATAATGACAAAAATCCGAAAATTTTTGTCAGCAACAAAAATGAAGACAATTTTGTTGCTATTTTTTCATCCCGTTATTTTGCATTATCTCGACAGAAATTTCAAATTCCAGTTTTATGCTATCGTAGTTTCTATTTTTTTTGGAAGTATTCGAGAATCTAACTCTGATTACAAAAATAGCATCGTATTCTCGGAGAAAATGGAGCATCCATGGCAAATGATTCTTGTCATATTGTGTTCGGTTTCTGATAAAGGCTTGTTTGGAACTTTGAAAGTTTGTTTGTCAGTAACAAGCTTTGTTGATGATAAAGGGTGTATTGTTAGGCGTTGCTTGAATATTGATTCCCCGAGTTCGACGCTATTTCTTCTTCGCTTTTTTCGCCAATTAGCGTTTTAAATCTCGCCTAATTTAACGGAGACGGTTTAGAATTTGGAAATTTTCATTTTTGGAAGATCCATTAATTACGGAACGCAAAAATTGGGCTTTTTCAAATACCCCCTCCACCCTATGTCATTATTTTTATATGAATCATTTAAAACTTTTGTATTGATTTACACATTTCGGGCAACCCCTCTCCCCCTCTAAGCGTTACGTAAGACTGACTTAGGCTGAAGGTTTTGACATAAACTACGACTAACGGAAAGGCTTGGATACAGGGTGTGAAGGAAGCATACATAAATTGCGTAACGCTTAGAGGGGGAGAGTGTTTGCCCGAAATGTGTAAATCCATACAAAAGTTTTAAATGATTCATATAAACATAATGACATAGGGTGGAGGGGATGTTTGAAAATGGCCAATTTCTGCGTTCCTGTACTGAGACCGAAATCCGTACAGCACCGGAATCCGTCCACCTCATGAGATAACAATAAATTAAAGGAGGTTAAAGGTAATTAATGTAGTGAATAATTAATCTTATCCTGTTCTGATACTTGCCAGTAAGCTTTAGGGCATAGAATTGGAAAGAAAGCTTTGAAATTAAAACCACAAAATCAAAACAAATCTCCACCCACCAAACGCGGAGTTTGTGCCGCCATTTTGTTTTCGGGTATATAATGGCACAAAAAGTAACTGTGTTTTAATTGCACTGTAAATCATTACATAAGATAAGCGGAATACAAATCAGAAGGATCGCTTCTCAAAGGTGCATATCGTACTATTTACAGTGGTAGTTTAGTCAATCAGACTGTTTCAATTTAAATATTTAGTTAAGAAATAGCTGTACGGATTTTGATCCTTTGATTCAAAATCCGTCCACGGTGGACGGATTTGGAAGTCAGGAATAGTTGATTTAATTCATTGTTTTATCATGTTTTCGTAGTTTTTTAATGAGTAAATGTGAAACACTTCAAAGTAGAACCTTTATGCGCCTGTGTCATTGACAAACGTTTTATTTACATTCGATTCCTATTTTCTAATGACTTTTTCATATACTAAGGTGCTTAAGTGTACGGATTTCGATGCCCCACGGTAATTAATGGATCCTCTTAAATGACCCAAGCAGCACAAATTGTTTCACTACTTAACATTTCACTGTGTTGCAACTATTCGGAAAGAAACAATCTCTGTGTATGTGCCATCAAATATAACTCTCTTGCAATCTAAAAAGCGCAAGAGGTGGAGCCTACGGAAGCATCCTTCGATTGCAGTAAAATTGCAATAATGTTGCAAAATACTACAGCGGAATAAAAAAATTACTGGATTCGATTTATGGATCTTGTGATTAAAAGTCCTCCTCTACCACAGCACCATTCAACACTTCGAAAGGACTGCATGTTGACTCACCATGAAATCATACGATTATGAAGTTTTGTACTCGGGTTTTCTGTTACTTGATTGCACCATCACCGAAAAAAATTGTGAGTTGTCAAAACGTTGAACGATGCTAAATTAAACATGAAGACACACTCAACTTATCTGCAACTTAATTTGAACAAACAAATAAATTTTGAAAGACGCATTGAAGTTATATGGTAAAAAAATATGCAACTTGATGATTTTGTTTCGTGTTTGCAACATAAAGTGCAGTATTCTTTATTTATTTGTTTCCAAATGTCAAACACGTACTGCATTGCAATTTTAATGAAACATGGATCACAATTCGAACGTTTTTGACATCTTGATGCAACTTTTTCGTGCTTTGATGTTTTTCCAATGCCTTTAATGAAACTGAGTAGAAACAAGGTGTTTTTAGGAAGATGTTGCGTGTGCTACTTGGGGAAAATCTCCAAGTTCTAATCCGTCTCCGTCAAATTATGGTTGCATGAAGAAGATGAAATCGAAAGATGACATTCGAAAAAAAAATGCACGGGAAAGCACACGGACATTTTTTTAAAACTCCTCTCAAAAATTCTAGAAGCAATTTAATTAAAACGGTATGGAGTACCAGTACGGGGTTAGTCTATATGTCTAGCAAATACCAAAATCAAAACCGTAATCACGACAATATGCTCTCTGCTAAGATAATCACCTTACATTGTCCGATGTCTACCTTACGGTCGTGTCTTGTACATAACCATTCAGATTTTTGCCTTTCTCGTATACTAAGTATACGTAAAGGAAGGCTATATGTTCGCTCCTAAACCAAATTTTGTATAGGAGACTCGAAGACCCATAGTGTTATATACCAATCGACTCAGCTCGACGAATTGAAGTGATGTCTGTGTGTGTGTGCGTGTGTTTATGTGTGTATGTGTGTGTGTATGTGCACCAAAAGACAAAAAGTCTAGCTCACTTGTTTTGCACTTACCCTCAGCTGATTTACTCGCAACAAGTTGCATTCGACGGTATACTGCCCCATTGTTTCCTATTGAAAATTGGCGGATCGGACTATGGGCTTGGAAGTTATGGCCAAAATACTTTTCCTCATAAAAAGCGCGTAAAAAAGTCTAGCTCACTTTTAATGCACTTACCCTAAACGGATTCCCTCACAACAGGCTGCATTCGACGCAGTATCTTACTCCATTGTTTCCTATTGAAAAGTGGACGGATCGGACAATGGGTTTGGTAGTTATGGCCAAAATACTTTTCCTCATAAAAAAGCGCGTAAAAAAGTCTAGCTCACTTTTAATGCACTTACCCTGAACGGATTCCCTCACAACAGACTGCATTCGACGCAGTATACTGCCCCATTGTTTCCTATTGAAAATTGGACGGATCGGACAATAGGCTTGGTAGTTATGGCCAAAATACTATTTTTTACCGCACGAGAAAGGCATCATCACCGCTAGGTGGATTAATCTAGTTTTCTGTGGGGCTTACTCTTTGATTCGTGGAAATCAGAGGTCATAATCGACAAATAATCGGTTCAATCCCCAGAATATAGGCAATTAACTTTGATGGGACTATTGTAATTTATTTAAAAAAATAATCAGCCTCTTATAAATTCGCACGTCCTACGTCAAAACCTTCCGTTTTGAAAACATCGATACAAAGCAAATCAATCCCGGCTTTCGATGTCCATATTTTTATACCGAGCTTATTCCTCGGTCGAAGACGAGCAAAACAAGTACTGAACGACCAATATCGGACTAGTCATTCTGGACTTTTTCTCGGATCTTAACGGAGACGGGTTAGTTATCCGCGGGTTCGGAAATCTCCAAATTTTGCTTTCCGTCAAAGATTATCACCTAAGGGATCAATCATGAACCCGAATATGGGCGATTATATAGCGATTATTTAAAAAATATTCAGTGGTGACCTTGTCTATCTTGTAAAGATGTATTCCAAGTCAAAAACTGATATATAATGTAAAGCTTTTAAAAATGCGATTCAACCGAATCCAATTTTTTGAAAGACTTCCACTTCAGTATACCTTTCCAAACCTAAGGAAATAATTATTACCACCACTGTCGTTTCGTTGCTTTGGTTTGCTTTCTGAATTCCTGATAGTTAGTTGTACAAAGAGCCAAACTGCCACAAGGCAAGCTATTTCGGTTTGTCAAGAGTAAGCCTCTATATAGGCAGTTGAATCCAGTCAGTTACAATTGATGCTTAAAGTTTAAAACTCCCAAAGCGTTCAAAAAATGTTCTCACAGACTTCCCATACATGGAAGCACCTGCCTGAACGAGTTGTTCTGTGGTTTGGCGTTCCACATTGACGCCGGGCGGCGGTTTGCTAAAATAAATGACACCTTGCTACCATCGCACGCACTGGTCAGGACCGCGCCATATGGCCAGGGAGTGCGTTTTTCCCAACGCTGCATTTCCGTCGGGATGACACTCGACTCTCTAGATGGCGCTTCCTGTTCCCTAGGGGGCTGTCCGGAGCACAACGCAACAACACCATCCCGTGGTGGTCACTTTTGCGGCATACCGTTTGGGGCTGCCCGCCCCTCTTGATGAATTATGATTTTGGGTTGTCGGTTGTTGGATTGTCCTCAACAGCAGCGAAAATGTTTCAACTTTAAACAGTTGATACAGGTGATATACTGTTCAGAACTTGCTCCATTGTCGTTTTGCACTTTAAAAAAAAGTTTCTTGTGCTATGACATTTATTCTGCTTTGAGCTTTCCACACCATCGCACTATTAAATTGCAATTAATTGATGCAAATGAATCTCAGTTTGGGCCCAAACAGGGTTGAACAACTTATTTAAGCATATCCAATCCCTCTGAGAGAGATAAAGCGAAGACTATTCAACAAGTCAATAAAATTCTTCTATTCCCGACTCAAATGCATTGCTTCTCTGGACTGTCTGGTTGAAACGTTAGTTATTTGGGACTATCCAAATTGGAAACCACATCCATGAAATAAACTTTAGACGACCGGCTATGATTGGAATGCTGCAAACACCCGGGGAAGGATGAGAAAATAACGAAGCTCATCCTTCTGAAACGCTGCACAGTGATTCAATCCTCCCTGATTGGTTGTGACCCGACGATAAGGAAAAGGATTGCTCCTAACTGGATACTATGATGAGTATAATAAAAATCAAAACAATCTAAACATACACATGCCTACACATACCGGTCATGCGGTCGACCGAGTCAACCAACCAGAAAACCTCTAAATAGCTTAGTTGCTCTTGCTATATAAACTTTCGTGAAAATTCACTCTACAAAACGCCAACGTTGGGCGACAATAGGATTGAATGTTGCTCCTGTTAGTGGTGTCCAGTTACACTCGTTCCACATAAACCCCCTGAACCAAAAGGGCATCGTACCCATACTTGACCTCGCCGTACACATTTCTAGTCAACATAACAACGGGGTTATGGTTTGGAGCATGTTTTTGTTTGCGCACTGACCACCACCTACAACGTCATCTATAGTAGCAGCATGGTGCAATGTTTGAACATGCACCACAAGGCGTAATAATGTTGCAGAAACTCTTCTCTTCCCTCGTAATGCATGCAGAGTAGATCTCTTCTATGCAAAACCTAAATATCTGTTTCGACTGCGACGCCGCCGCTTGTACTTGACCTTTTTTTCTGGCGGTGGCGGAAGCAATAATTTAATGCGATCAGCTCGAAATATCTCATTTTCCTGTAGCAAGCAATTAAACGGTCGTTTCAAAAGTGGAATTCGCATCAACTGTTTCGATGACTAATCGTTGTACCTACACCGGCATCAACATGAACCTGACTTGTTGTTCGTAAAGCGTTTATGCTAATAATTCTTCACCCGCTTAACGATGCTCGGCACCGACTTCTTTTTTGTCGAATTCGCACGTTTGCTTTATTGCCTTCTTCGACTCTGGGGTTACACGATGACTTCATTCTTTTAGCTTGTGTATGGAGGAGTTATGCTTCGTTGGCCACCGAAATTCAAAAGCAATGTTTGCGTACTCACACGCAATGCTTTGTATGCGAGACGGGCTTTAGTTGTGTTCACTTTTTTTTTTCATTTTTCAAATACCTTCTTCAAATGGAACGTATTTTAAGGCTTATCATGTGGCTTCCATCATGTGTTGTCCTTTTTGATGAGGTCACGCACACAGAACAAACAAGTGGTGTGCACTGTAAACATTAAGCGATACAATCGTCTTCATGTCTAGGTGACATTCGAGGTTTCCCTTATGTAAAAAGTAAGGAACTATGAGTTTGCGGCATTTCAGTAATCATGATCGTAAGATTGATGGTTTGATGGAACAGTATTTTTAATAAGAAGATTCTTTTACTAGATCGACAAATATTTTAATTAGGAAGAGTAAAAGAACACAGTGTCCGTGTCGCATCCTAGTGGAAATGGGTTCAATCCCAGACTATTTCTAAGGCGAAAATATTTTAATGTACCATCTTTGTGTACAAATCGGTAATTGTCATATTTCTAGACTAACATTTAAAAAGCGCTGTAACGCCAAAATTTATTCTTTCTGATTCCTGGTTTACATTACATACATAGCCATATATGTAGACCAGAAATCAGAAGGAATAAAATTTGACTGTACGTCCTTTTCAAATGTTGGTCTAGATTTGTAAAAACGTCAAGCACATTTTCTAATTTGTCTATAAACATTATCGTCGCGGCTCATCAGAATCGAGTTGATTATGCTCTTTCATATTATAATTGGTCACATCTGATTACAGAATATTAGGTCAGCTTATCTTCTATTTTCGACTCTTTTCGATGTCACTTGCGAATGCATCTCATAATCATTGCAATTATCCAAGAAAACGCAAAACGTTCATCCCCAAATTAGGTTTCAGCCATTCGAGGAAATTTGATACCCTACTAAATTACATTCCACCGCATTGTACAGACAGCCCAGGTACCGGCATTTTCCTTATGCACAGCATTTCGTTTTTTAGATCGCTATGCGAATCACGAATCGGATACAAACATTCCTCGGTGGATGGGGGTTGCATTAAAAGTGGGTGGTGGCCGCGGCCGACGACGACGGTCGTACGTCAAGGAATTCGAGTAATTAGAGCGCCATGCACGTATCTGTTCCGTCCAACGCAGTGTGAATTCTTTCTATCTTTTTACGGTGCGGTACTTCGGTGTGCAGTTGTTGCATAATCAACGTCTCAATGCACCCCAAATCAAATCTCTCGGACGATGATTGGGCACCATTGTTGCAATGCTGATGTTTCCGATCGTTAAGTATCTACGCCTACCATCGCTTGCAGCAAATCGTTTCACTTTTCTCGGTAACAAACCACTCTTTGTTTCAATGTTTCGACGATTACTTTTAGTCGGTTGGTGAAAATCTGTCGAGTTTGATGAGTGTCGAATGGCGTTGGCTCATGATCTTATTTCTGGTTTTATGGTGCGAGAGAGGGCGGTGGGGTGGATGGTCCACATCAGGTTCAGGGAAAGCCGTGCTTACATCGTATTAGTCATCGATCGTTTCAACTCGCGCTAACCAGATACATATATAGCTATTTTCGTGTTGGATTCACTGTAGCTAAGTACTGAGGATGGGTTTGTTTATAAGTAAATTATTATTCTTCTTGATGAAAAAACAAATTTTGGCTAACTAGAAGATAAGTATGGATTTGTAGTTTGTAGAGTACAGGCTCCTGAAACTTGTAATCATCTTTTGTGGATAGGGAAAGAAACTCCATAACATCCCGAGTCAAAACGCCTTTTGGGTACTTACATACTTACTTGATGGGTTACAGCTCTTCGAAAAACCTACGCCGAATGGAGTATCCTTCTCCACTGGACTCGATCCTGGGCCAATCGCTTCCAGTCGCCCTGAAAATTGAGCGCCCTCCGGTCCTCTTCAACTGCAAAAAGCCATCGTGTACGCGGCCTTCCACGAAGCCTGCGGCATCTTCCGGGTTCTCTGCTAAATATTATCTTCGCTTGACGTTCTTCTGGGATACGAACAACGTGACCAGCCCACCGTAGTCTGCCGTGCTGTATAAGCTTAATAATATCCAGCCCTTTATACACCTGGTACAATTCGTTCTCCTGTTTACCGCCGAGTATTGTCCGCAGCACCTTACGCTCAAACACTCCGAGAGCTCTCCGATCAGCCTCCACGTTAAAGCATGTTTCATGGCCGTATAAAGCCACCGGAAGAATCAGAGTAGTATACAGCGTGAGTTTTGTTTTCATTTGCAGGCTACGGGAGGTGATTACGAAGTCCGTAATAAGCCCCATTTGCAGCTGAAATACGCCTTTTCACCTCGCGGGAAACATCATTATCGCACGTCACTAATGATAATTTTTTCACCATCCAACACCATTTCGCTACCACTACCACTAATGAACCCACGTTGATTGCCAGCGACCATGTACTTCGTTTTGCTGGTATTGATCGTGAGTCCAATCCTCGCTGTCTCCCTCTTAAAAGGCACAAAAGCCTCTTCCACGGCACGGCGATCAATCCTGATAATATCGATATCGTCCGCAAATCCCAGGAGCATATGCGATCTTGTGATAATGGTACCGCTTCTTTGCACACCAGCTCTCCTAATCGCTCCCTCGAGCGCTATATTGAACAGTAGATTCGAGAGTGCATCCCTGCTTGAATCCATCTAAGGTAACAAATGACGTCGATATTTCATCCGCAACCCTTACACTTGATTTCGATCCGTCCAACGTTATACGAATCAGCCGTATCAGTTTCGCCGGAAAACCATGTTCAAGCATAATTTGTTATAATTCATTCCGTTTCACTGAATCGTACTCTGCCTTCAAATCAATAAACAGATGATGTGTCTGCAAGTTGTACTTCCGCGGGCCTCACGAAAACCTGCTTGGTATTCGCCGACGAAGGACTCTTCAAGCAGTCTCAATCTGTTGAACAGGATGCTGGACATAATTTTGTAGCCAAATTAAGGAGGGAAATTCCTCGGTAATTGGCGCACTCCAGTCTGTGCCCTTTCTTAAAGAGAGGGTAAATGAGGCCGTCCAACCAGCTAGCAGGCATTTCCTCGTCTTCCATATTTTTGACATAATATGGTGCAGAACTTCATAAAGCTGCTCACTGTCATGTTTGAGAAGTTCAGCCGGGAGCTGGTCCTTCCCGCAGCCTTATCGTTTTCAGGTCTTTAACAGATTTTTTAACCTCATTTAGTGTAGGCGACTCCACAGCTTGTCCATCGTCGCTAATATTTATTCTGCCCACCGATGCACCGTCACTTCCACTATTCAACAAAGTCTCGAAGTGTTGCTTCCACCTGGCAGCCACTTCGGTTTTAAATGTCAATTCCCTTGTTGGTCGTTGCACATGACGGGAGATGGCGCTGTCTTTCTCCGCACGCCATTGACAGACTCATAGAACCTCCGCATATCGCTATGCTCCATTTTTTCTTGCGCCTCGCTAATCACTTGTTCTTAAAACTCTTTTTTCTTCGTGCAGCGGGTTCGTTTTTCGGCTGCTCATGCTTCCTTGTACCTACCGATCTCTATTCGACACTAACATCCGGCTTCTGACAACGTTCTTCTCGTCTGTCACTCTCTGACACTCCACATCAAACCAACCCATCCTGAGTACAACAGCACGAGAAGTGGTAGCCTCTGTGCAGTGCCTACCACTTCTCGTGCTGTTGTGCTCACCGCTCCATGGATCGACTCCCATAGATCGTTGATGTTGTCGCTAACGTTGATTGCACTTATCCGTTCGTCGAGCTTCTGGCGGTACTCAGCCGATACTCCTTCCGCCGACAATCGCTGGATATTGTAACGCATCGTTCGCTGTGATCTTTCGTTCGATACAGTTGACAACCGTGATCGAATTTTACTGACAACGAGTTAGTGATCAGAGTCAATGTTCGGACCTCTGAATGTCCGCACATCGATAACATCCGAGAAATGGCGCCCATCCACCAGAACATGGTCTATCTGGTTGCTAGTTTCACCATTTGGGTGTCTCCAGGTTTGCTTTCGGATGTTCTTTCGTGCAAAGTAGGTGCTACTGATGGCCATCCCTCTGGCAGCAGCAAAATTTACTAGCCGTAGGCCGTTGTCATTGGTAGCGGAGTGAAGGCTATCCCTACCGATTATGCGACGGAAAAAGTCCTCTCTACTGACCTCAGCGTTAGCGTCTCCGATAGCAATTTTCACGTCATGCTTTGGGCACTCTCTCATCAAGACACTCATAAAACGTGTCCTTCACGTCGTCGGATTTATCGTTTGTCGGTACGTAAACGTAGATTAGTCTGTAATTGTAGAATTTGCCCCGTTTGGATGAGATGATTAAAATTGGGTTCCATTTTATTTTTTATTTCAAAATTTTGTGGACTCAATTTCGAGAAAAATCAACATATTTTTACAACATAAATATAAAAAAAAAATGTATGTTAAGGATTTTTGTGGATAAAAAATTAAAAATTGTTCGTTTCAAACACTTATGATGCAAGATCTACTCATAATCTATGTACTGAGCTAACAATTCCCGAAATCAGACGTAAGACGGCATTGGGCCGTCCAGAAACCACGTGGTCATATAGGGGGGAAGGGGGGTTTTGGAAAATGACCACGATAAGCCACATGGGGGGAGGGGGGTGTTGCACTCGAACCACGTGGTTTTTTTTACACGAAAAACTTTTGGTGAATAACAATAGCGGTGTAAAAAATACAAATCGTCAAAAATTAATGATTTAATCATTAAACGCAAAGCGCATCTTAGGGCCGATGCCCACGTAGCGTCTTTTCAACTCAGTGTTAAAAAGAATTTAGCATTAAGCATCGAGAAAACTCGGTAACGCAGCGTCGGTCGCAACGCCGATGCATATCTGAGTTATTTGGCCAACTTAGCTTTAGATCATATTTCTATAAAAAAAATAAACGAAAAAACAGGTTGCGTTTCAGTCTCAATTTCCACAAAAAAAAATTGGGAAAGAAAAATGAAAAAATATTTTTAAAAAATTCCGCCACAGATGGTTTTTGGCATCACGCCGCCGACACTTTTGCATCAGCGGACTACAGGTACAATTTTGAAAACTGTTCATGTGTTTACAATAATTCAAGAAAAATCTTCAAAAGAATTTCTTGTGGATATTCGAAAAATCCAGTAAAAAAATTTCCTGTAAAAACTTTGACCTTACTTCATACAATCCTGATAAAGTGCTAGCATTCAGAATGTTATTTGAACAATTCTCTCTGGAAAATTTTGCTTGTAAATTTTGCTACAAATTGAAAATGAAAATGAAAATGAATGAAAAAAAAAAAACAAAACATCGCCAGTGTAAATGCCGAAAAAAATTCCATGTGAATTCTGTCTGAAAATTCAAAACAGTCTCGTGGGAAATACATATAATTTTCGGTGGAAAAACATGTTCTTATTTTCATATTTTTTTACATTCTAATGAATTTCTTCGAGTTCTTCCGAATCTTCACCAGAAATTCTTTTTCATTTCCAAAATAAGTTTTTCGAACATTTTAGGGGGTGCACTTCAAAATGTTCAGTCACCAGTTAAAGAAGTCTGCCTTACGGGCAGAGGCGTAGGATTGCCAATCCGGAGATGACGAGTTCGATTCTCGTTCCTGTCTAGGATGTTTTCGGGTGTCAAACATTGTTGACACCCTAGGTATAATGTATCCATCGTACTTGCTACACAAGATATATAATCGTACAATGGCTGCCATTTAAAACTTTCAATTTATAACTGAGGAAATGCTAATAGAATAAACTAAGTTGAAAAGCAGACCAACTTCCAGTTGGAATATGGAGCCACAGAAGAAGAAGAAGACTTCTAAATATTTCAAGAAAAAATCTACTGAATTTTCATGAGAAATTAAATAGCCAATGCCACATGAAACACTTTGATATTACCGTTGATTTTTTGTTTTTGGATTTTTGTTTTCAAATTTCGAATTTTGAAATGAAATTTTTTACGCTCTTTGTGAACTCTATCACATTTTTAAATTTTCCAAATATTTTTCATTCGAGGCATTATTTAGAATTTCCACGGAAGAGTCTATGGATTATCTTCAAAAATACTTTGGATTTTCAAAGAATAAATCTTTAGAATTCTCAAGGTTCATGTTTTCTGAATTTGCACCATAAATTCTTCCAAAATTTCATGAGAAATTCATTCTTCTTCGGAAAGTCATTTTGATTTCTTTATAGGTTCAGCTAAACAATGCTTTAAATCTTTACCATGCAAAGAAGCACAAGAAATGATTTAAAAATTTTAAGGAATTTTCACATCAGAAAATTTTAAAATTTTGATTTAATTTTCTAAGGAATTCCTATTGGAATTGCTTCTAAAGTACAACCTTCAAAAGTACTACAAAAGTGCAATTTTTCGTTATTTCTACTTGTAAAAACATCGGAATATTTTCGGAAATTCATTATTGGTGTTTTAGATGAACTTTTTTTTCGATTTTCTACTGGAAAATCTTAGGAATTTCCATCGGAAAAATTTTGGTATATTCCAAATAATTTCTTTTGAAAATTAAAAAAACTGCTGTAAATTTCTAAGAATTTCTTTTGAAAAACGAAAAAAATCCATTGGAAATTAAGAAGAATTTCCTTTGAAGATTCATTAAAGTTGCCCAGGATTTTGAAATTTTTTTAGAGATTCTGTAAAAAAAGTAAGCTGGATTTTTTTTTTCTAATTTATACTGGAAATTCTTCGGAATTTGATGTTTATTGGAATTTTCATCGTAAATATGCATTTCGGATCCTTCTACGGATTCTTCTAGTTCTTCAAAATTTCTACCGAACCTTTTTTAGGAACTCTTCCACAGAATTTCGAAAAAAAAGTCGTTGAAATACTGAAGATTTTTCCGTGGAGACTCCGAAGCATTTCTTCTAAATATTCTGAAGGGTTTCCCTTGCAACTCCAGAATAATTATTCTTGAAAATTAGGAAGATCTTGGAATTTAAAATTAATCCAAGCAATAAATGTAGGCAATTATTTAGGATTAAGAAGCCTAGTTCTTATGATATTGAATAATTAGACTAATTAATCGAAAAATTTAATAATGCACCTAATTAGAACATTTAGGTGCATTATTAAATTTTTCGATCAATAATGCACAAAATTCTAGTAGTGCGTATGAAAAAGGTTATGACATAGAGAAGTTTGCATTTAAAAAATCAACATGAAATTCTAAATAAAATGCTTTTTAAATTCATAAAAGGGTCTGAGAACTGAGTCCTGCGATATGAAAAACCCAAATTTATCCCCCAGTGGTGATTATGCCTTTCTCGATTCAATGTGTTGAATTCGAATTAGTATGGTTAATGCAACGTAAATTGCCTACATTTAGGCGGTTAATAGCTTTGATGCGATTATATCACGCTGCTTAAAAATAACTCAACTATGAGAGTAATGGATTGCGTCACGGCTAAATTGATTAATGATTTAAAATGTGCATGTACACAGCGTATTTGATAAAAGAAAAATAGAAATATTATTCAAACCGCATGAGATATTAGCAAACAAAAACAATAGTGTCCAACTAGGAAAGTTTCGCCGTCTAATGAAACTAGTTGCACTCGAATAGGCAAAGTCTTTCTATATGTAACGTGTTTAACAATAAAAATTCCTGGGCTACACACACACACACACACACACACAGTCAGACATGTGCTCAGTTTTTCGAGCTGAGTCGATTGGTATATAACACTATGGGTCTCCGAGCCTTCTATCAAAATTTGGCTTTTGGAGTGAAATTATAGCCTTCTGGTACAACTTTGTTGTACGAGAAAGGCAAAAAGTGTCAGTGTTCCAGAAAAAAACACTCCAATTCCTAAAACAATCTAGGGTAATAAATAGTGTTATAATAACGAATGGAATTGAATTCCAAAACAAATCTCAACCCTTTCAGAACGGATGGGTCATATATATCCAGCGTTTTAGATTGTCAATTAAATCACAAAAGAGAGCTAGACCACCATTTTCTTCAGTAAAATTGTTCATCTAGATATTGGTTTTACAGAAAAAAAAATATGGGAGCTCAAATTTGACTGACCCTGAAAACTCAGTTATCCGAAACCTTGGGAAGATTTCGATTCTAAGAGCATGCAAATGATATTGAAATGTTTGAATCATTCTGAACACTCAGATAAGATGGGTCATCCTGAACGTTAAGCCAGTGATTGCTCTCAAGTTCAGCCCACGACTTCTCGGGTGATCAATCATGACATTTGTAATGTCCTCATCATCGGTATGTACCCAATCCGATGAAATAAGCATATGATCCTAATTTCCATTAACATGAGATCTAAGAGACAAGGTACCCAAAATTATCTTGAGTCAACATCAAGCTGCACAATGACTATGACTTTTTTTGTAGGGCCTTAGAAGCACTGGGTTCACGGACTTAAATGATTAAGTAGTTCAAACATTACGACTCCCAGGACGTTTTTTAAAACCTAAAAGTTTTGTATAACCTATGTCGAGTCAAGTACGAAACACTGACGACGACCTTACTGTTGAGGTCGAAATACGTATCTATCAAGGTACAATCAAGTGGTGGAATTAAATGGGAAGGTACAAACTCGTCTTATGACAAGTAAAGACATTCCATTAAAAAGCTCAACATATTTTTTTTAACTAAAACGTCTGTAGTAGCTTGTACAAATAACAATTGTCATATCAACCCAATGGACCTAATGGGATATTATATCATACATCATTCATAATTTGGTTAATTGGATAAATCGAATGATCCGAACTCCAAAATGATAATTGATCTATAATACATTCATTCTTCTATGAGTCGCTTATGAAAGGTCCATTGACTGAAGCATATTCGAGATATGGAATAGAAGTTCCTTGGGAAATTATTCGAAAGACATCAGAGTGACCGAGAAAATATGTTTAGTATGGCATCATTGGATTCCACGAGTCAATATCAAAATAAAATTTCAATGAAGAATTAGAAATTTTGAGAGATGAGCCAGATAGATTATTTATTAGAGAAAAAATAGAAATTTTTCATAATAGAATTGGAAATTGCCAATAAAGAAATCAGGGTATGAGTATTAAATAAATATAGAATTACTGCAAATAATGCAAAATTTCCATAAACAGTTGAAAATTTTCCACAAAACAATAATTAATTAGCACTTGTAAAAGCAAAAATTGCAATTATGTATTTAAAAAAATCACCAATAAAGAAATTAAAAAATATAGGGATATTTTGGAAAATTTCTAAACCATTATAAATTTTTCTCGAAATTTTTATAACATATTCGCGAGTCCGCATTATTTTGTATCCTCTTGATGCATCGAAGGTATGCGAGTTCTAGATAACCTAATATCTGATACACATTACAACATGATAACATCATAAAAATCTTCGAAATAATGAAAATTTATAATTTCCATGCTGGGTTTTAGTTTGATTTTGAATCAGTTGAAATTGTTCATCTTCTAAATTGATCGGATTAACCATATGTTTTAGTTACATAGGTTTTTTTTTAAATTTTTGTACTTGAAAAAAAAACCACGTGGTCAAAAGGGGGGGGGGGGGTGGGGGTCTGCCAAATGACCACGATAGACCACATGGGGGGAGGGGGGATTGAAAATCTTCAGAAATATGACCACGCGGTTTCTGGATGGCCCCTACATACGGCCAAAATCTGTTGCCTATATTTTTCAAGGGTGAACCCAAACTTTTGGCCGGGAGCGTACCTTATTTAGTTCAAGTTCTTCGTTTTATTTTCAAACACGAACTATATACACAAGAGTATTGAAAACCTCATACTCATGCCTATTATTTTGTATTTCATGCTAAATCAAATTTAAGAGAGCCCCAAATATTTCGAAAAATGCATGTGCTCTTCACAAATTAACAAATCTCCTACTTCTGCAATGGCTCTACATTCCAACTGGAAGTAGGCCTGCTGTTCAACTTCGTAGTCTATTAGCATTTTCTCAGTTATTAATTGAAAGCTTTCATATGCCCGCCATTGCATGAGTATGAACGAGAATGTTTCCCACCGACCGGACCGTGAATCGAACTGGCATCTCCGGATTCGCGATCTTAAGCCTTGGCTCGCAAGGCTGATTTAAAACTCCAAACAAATATTTACATATCAAGCATAATTTTTCATAACGACGTATGTAACAATTATGAGGATTCGAGAAATCCTTTGCAGAAAGTTGGCAAAACTTTTCTAAAACTGTTTTAAAACTAAATCCTTTTTCAATACTTTTTCCGCTGGCATGCATCATTACATGACACGTAATAAACATGCTTCACAGCAAAGCTCAGTTCATTCAAATTCACTGTGAAAACGATAAAATTATACATACACCGGTATGCTACACGTACGTCGGTGTACATTGGTCGGTTTTCCATAGTTGCACGATTGACGCAACTGCAGTTTTGTTTTGTTTTGCTTTTTTGTTACATAGGTCGCTCTCAGTTCCCATATGTTAAAGCGACGTATGTAACAGTGAGACTTCAAAAATAGAAATTTTTACATACGTCGATTCGCAAAAAGATCGAATTAAAGAATTTTAAGATCTGAAATCAGTAAAATCGATGCGTATTATATAAAGCCGCGTGTGATTGTCACGTTGTATTAAAAACCCCGTTTTGTTTACTTTTGTTACATACGTCGTTATGAAAAATTTTGCTTGATATAGGCTTTTCGCAGAAGACTCAAATCTTTATAACAATTAAAGAATAATTGTAACTGGTCTAGTGTACCACTTTAACGCTTCCACCTTTTGGCTGTCAACGGGCTCAGACCTATTGGCCCATATCGTTTATCGGTCACCTTTCGTCGATGCTCGGCTACCAAGCAAGACCATGCTGATGGAGTTTAACCTGTTTAGTGTATAATATTACATTTTTAATGTTATTAATTAGCCATTTATAATGGCCAAAATTGAAAAAATCCATAGGTCATACTTGTTTTGGAAAATCTTTGTTTCTAGCTATATGATATGTATTTTTAATTTAAATTATATTTTGCATCGTATTCATACAAATCATACTTGCAAATAAAACTCAACAACGCAGTAAAGACCATATCATTCATCATTTCACGATCTTCTTCACCATTTGGTTGCACCATGAATTAGAGTCACAGTACGCTCTCCAACATGGCATGATCTTTCTTTCGTTCGCATTCACCCGAGCGCAGCGTCATATCCTGGAACACTTCGTTTCCGCTAATTTGTGTGTAGGCATTATTTCGTTCACGCTTTCTGCCATCATCGTCGCTGCACTCGTCAACGCGAGTTGTCTAAAAACTGCCGACTTGTCTCATTATACCAGAACAAGTAACGAGGCACGTCGCATCAACTGATTGGTTTGCTCCCGAATACAACGCGATAAAGTGGTAAAGTTTTGCATAAGTTTCGCACTGCTCTTCGCAGCACTGTGCCATAGTTTTTTGGTGTCTTTTACAACTGTGCAATGTGCATACATATCACGGAAGCTTCGATCGAGCATGCAAAAAAGTATATGCTCTTCATACTTAGGTTAGTGCTTGCTTATGCAAAAGTCGTTCGTGTGGGAAAATCTCCGTCATTTTTTCAAACGAATTATGGCACTTGCTTGTTTTCTCTTCATTCCTGTCTTGTCTCTTTTGGTTTTGATTCAAAAGCGTGACCTCTTTTGAATGGATTCCGCGCGACCTCATAATCCGTCATATGGGACTCATCAGCAGTAACATTTGTTATTCAATCGAAAAAGAAAAACACAATAATTATTTTCCACAGAAAATATTCCGTCATCGTTGGTGCCAACCCAGGTAATTCTTCGTATACTTACCCATCATGTACCTTATTCCTCGTATTCGAATATCTCAACACATTTCGCGGGCCATAAGCTCAGAAAATCCAGTGAATAGAACAACCTGCGACGGCTGGAGGCATTTGTCGGTATCAAAATTGTCGCGCGCTCAGTTTTGTCGTCGTAGTTCCCATTTCCGCCGACTCTAGTTTTGGTGCTAATGAAACTGACATCCGACGTGAAAACTTTCGTTGCCATCGGTACGGTGTGTCCCGTGTGAACATTGCTGAGCTATGCAAATGCAATGTTCATCATCATGACGGATGTTCTCGCGCGTTTATTATTTGCGGTGCGGAATCTGTGTTATATAAACAAATATTTGCGCGCTGCGGGCCAAAACAAGACTAATCTGGCCGCCAGGTGCAACGATATTTGAGGCCCAGGTGACGATGATGCATGGCCCATTTTGAAGTGGGTCACTTTTGCGTTACTTGAAGGTAGAATGTAAACTCAGTGGCTGGTGCCTTTGCTTGCCGGATATAGAAACTACTGCTACTGCTTGGTGTACAGAAATGTGTTTTTGTAAATATTTGTTTTTTTTCAACCTCATAGTTTTAATGTGACATTGTTTTGATTTCTTCGCATATGCCGCGGTTTTGTGAGCACTTAATTTTCACGTATGTTTGCCCGATAAGTCCCAAATGTTTTGAGAATTTCTACACCCCCAGAAATAATTATAATACCATCGCTGTTTTTCATACAGAATGTTTTTTTAAATGGTTGCAATACATAGTAATTAATGCAAAAAACATACAAAATGATAGAAACAATGCGATCCATTCTCCTAGAACGCTTTTTTTAACCTTTCTCATGTGACTTTTTCAATACATTTTACTATGCACGAGAAAGGCATCATCACCGCTAGGTGGATTATTCTAGGTTTTTTCATTAAGACATTGTAGTCAGATGGTCAGCACTAAAAAAAATATCGATCTTATATTCTTTTAATTTATTTTTATTATATTAATTAAGGAAATTTCTATTTTTTGTGAGCATAAAAACAACTAACAGATAGTTACAACTATATCACTAATCAAAATGCAGTTTCCAATATCTCTCACCCCAGAGAACACTGTGAATGTATATTTCCCACAGCTGGTGGCAATCAGTTATTTTGAAAATATAATTACATTTGCGATAGTCATCTGTGGTCGAACGCCTTTTCTTTCGAAAAGTTTATTTAAGAGTTGAAATAGACGCAAACTGTCGGCGCAGTTGTCAATCCACAATGTTGTCCTATCTTTTTCGTCAATATGCGAAATGCAAACTTCTTAAAACAATGCAACGTATTACTGTTGTTAATTCTTCCTTGGCTTTGCTCTCAGTTTGTTCCTTTTCCGACATCTAAACAGCTTCACTAATTAACCATCCTTGAACAGAAGGATTAGCCTCTGCCTAATCTGTAAAAGCGACCTACCCTATCTATCTATGTTATTAGTCGGATCGTTCTGAACCATCTTATTCCGGCGTTATCGAGCAAGGTAGGACAGATAGAGGAACACAACACGACGAAGAACAAACAAAAAATCGTTTTCCAATCCATCCTCCCTCGGTGCTACTCGTTGTTAGCCAAGCTCAAGGTCGATTGTTATCTGTCTCGCGTAGGAAGCACGAAATCTTTACCGAGCGGAGGCAGCAAAAACAGCATATATCATGCCGAAGGTGAAAGGACACAATCACATGTGACAAGGGCACAGCCTTCGGTTGTTTTTATGGGCCTTTTGGGCTTCTTGTTTCTGTATCTTTGGAGGCGAATGGTACCTAATTGAAAAAAAAAGACGGCGAACGGTAATTGAAATAAAGATGGAGCTTTTAGGAGTGTTTATTGATTTCGGCTGGGTTGTTAAGGCTGAGATTTGTATCGCAAACGTATCTCCGCGAAAGGTTAACGAATCATTGATTGAGAACTGAGGTTTACCATCGACTCGACGTGTGTTGCACGTCCATGAAATTTGATGGTTTGCCTTTCTCGCATTTTTGATAAAATCGACTAAGAATATACTATTTTGAACACAGCAGTCAGTGATTCCTCTTCTCAATTTGGAATTATTTATGAATCCAATATTTTATTAAACTAATTCAGTATTTCTGCGATTATTTATAAAACTATTAGGGAAAAGACGGCTTTGGCAGGTTTTGTTCTATTATTGTCCGGGGGGTTTTTGTCGACCAAATTTTATGAAATTTTGCCACAATATTCTTTGGTATGCAATCAATCAATATCTTTGGCATGTTTAGGCCAAATTTGAACATAATCAGTCATATAAAACCCCCTGACAATAATAAAACAAAACCTGCCAAAGCCGTCATTCCCCCTATATGAGTTTTTTTAATACCTGTCTATTCTATCTCTTCTGTCGAAATGGGTTTAGTAAAACCGCCTTTTTAAGACACATAGGATATGAATTATTTGACTACCGGTACAAAATTGATTCGGAATTGGTAATTTTGATATTATGTTATCTTGGATTGTTTCCATATTTATAAGACATTAAAACGTTTTCAGTATTCATTACTGTTTGGCATTCCCATTTCTAACAGCTCACTTTCTCTTTTTATTTCCGTTACAGGTAAGATGGATTTTCGTAAACATTAAACTTTATTGGCTCGAATTTGCCGGGCAACGCGGTTTTTACTTCACACGACCGGACAAAAAGATCGTAAGCTACAGCGTAATCTGCCCTCGGAATGGTAACACGATTTTGAATTACAATCACCATCTTGCGCGCTGTTGGAATGTGGTGACCTGAATCGTTCTGGGTGGGGATGCTTGCTGGTCGACCCAACTGCAGGGATGGAGCGAAATTCCATCTCGGCATAGCTACAGCAAGTCGTACACAAAAAAAGCTCACAAGAAAAAGGGTAGCATTTTTCCGCACTTTCGTTGCTTTCGTTTGCTCAGAGTGATACCGATCGTGGAGATGGTGTGCTGAGGGGCGGATTCAGATGAAAGCCAAAGTTGGTCACAATAACGGTTGGTGATGAATAATTCAACGCGGTCGAATAAAAATGCTATTCTCATAAAAATGAGGTGTGCTTTATTGCGGAATGACGGTGGTGCGGTGGATGTAGCAAATTTTATTCTATTGCCCGAACCAATAGCCACCACGCAGGATATCGGGGAGTAATTTGTAACAGTTGCCACTACATGGCTTAATCAACGTGACCAGCCAGCCGCAATATGGTAAGCGAACCCATCTATAAACAATGTTTGTTTGCAGTTTGACACAAGTGTTTTCTCTGCTTTTTCACCCGACACAATGTGTGCAACATCAAAGATGGTTCGAGGCAAGGCGTTGCAAAGGGTTGGAAGTTCGATAGCTTCTAATTAATATCATAAATATCGAACGGGATGACAGCGGCGGCAATATTGAATCCATTTGATTTCGATAGCCACTGTGATTTGCATATGAATCCATAGGTATAAAAGAGCAATTTGTATTATTGCATCTCATTGTACCAATTTATTAGTATTCTAACAGATTTGTGTATTTCGCCTTGCATAGGATGAGTTGGGAGTGCCTGAGATGTGATGGGGTTCGACGGTGGGCCTTGTTAAAGTTATATAAAATGCTGCATTTATCTGCAAGCAGGCCTCATCAATTTGATCGTGTGCCACTCAAAGCGCACTAGCCAAATTCCTGGTGTTGGGTGGGACTCTAAACAGATCTGACACGACGGCCCTCGTGTGATACAGAAGGTTTGCGCAGACCCAATAAGCTGTCTGTAGAACCATTTGTTACAAAAAACGACCTAGGCAACAAATAGAGGATCACGGTGATTGGATCATGGAACTGCAAGTCGCTAGATTTCGCAGGTTGCGACAGGATAACCTACGGTGAATTACATCCTCGAAACTTCGATGTCGTGGCGTTGCGGGAAACTTGCTGAACAGGCCAGAAAGTGTGGAAAACGGGCATAGAGAAGCTATCTTCTAACAAAGCAGTGGTATCACCAATGAGCTGGGAATCGGCTTCCTACTGCTGGGCAAGATGCACCAACATGTAATTGGGTGGCAGCCAATCAACGCAAGGATGTGTAAGATCAAAGGCGGTTTCTGCAATTAAATTTGAATTTCTACCGCACTTTTTCTAATTTTTCTCAGGAAATCTGTTTGTACTCTTGCGCATACTTTTTTTTAAAATTCTCATGAAAAAAAATTTCTGGAAACACGGGTAAATTCTTCAAAATTTCTGTTTTAAGAGACGAGCCAGCTCCGGGATGAATATTTATTTAATAAAGAATTGAAAAATAATCTATTCGAAATCTGTCAAAATTGGTATTCTTGCTCTTGCTTCAATCGTTTCGATCGCTGGTTTATCATCAATCACGAATATAATAACGCAAATTTCATTCCATATCCGTGAATTTCCTCTTAATTATGCATTTAGTTGGAATAATGCATGGCTTCCCAATTATATCCATCTACTACAGAAACCTATTAGCCAATGCCCGTACTCCTGAAATGTGAGCACTATCTGCCATTTCGATTCCTTCGTTATTAGCCCTAATCCAGTAGCCATACTATTTATACCTTGTCGAATCAAATCGGATTGATAACAATTCTCCACCGCGAACATTGTCTGATTCCTCGTTATGATCCAGTCTCACATTGTTATGCTGCATAATGGTTACCATCGCCGCATGTACGCGCGCGAATATACCAAAACACGTAGATTAGCCCAGCGGTAGCAGAGCAGCAATTTCAATTTGCTTTCGTGCGATTCATTGGATGCCACTTCGGAGTGGATGCGCCACGATGCATCAATTGGACATCTTATTATAAATTTGAAACAAATTCATTTATCGACATATAAGTGATATTGCGTTTCTTGTATACAATTTAAGTCGATGGTTGGTCATGATCTGTAAATTTTCAGTTAATGTTAAACTGTTTTAACCATTAACCTTAACAATGAACGAGAAAAACACCACCATCGCTAGGTGGATCAATCTGAATTTTTGTTTTAAATCGTTGCCAAAAAGCATCGCGCCCGTAATGTTCGCTTAGCCATGAAATCAATACGCTTTCCACGGGAGCTTAAGTGATGCATACGGTCCAGCCTAAGCGCTACACGTGTGCCGTGGCGTACGTTCCTACGGTCGCATAACGATATCACTCGTCTGCTGGCACTACCCTGGGCACAACAATGGAGAGAGAGGACTTGCAGTCGGCTAAACAGGCGGTCCATAAGTTTAATTAAGGATTTACATCGATTGTTTCTGCCGATGATGGTGCCGCGTCGAAGTAAAGTCTGAGTGGAATCCAACTCGAGCCAACAGCAGGGGTACGATCGGTAGAGGCGACGATAATAGCCGTTGGCAGATTTCAGAGCCGACACAGATAACAACCCAGATCAACAATAGGGTTTGAGTAAATGCTTGTAAATTACACTCTTCAGTGGTTAGGGTGACTTCGGGACCAGACAGCGTGCACATGACAGTCATTTCCAACCGTTTTAGATTTGTGATCCAATTATCCATTTAGTGGTGCAGCAGTAATTTGTATCATTGCGATTTGGATAAGATGGGAAATCCAGTGATGACTGTTGGACTTGCGGATTAGAACTGTATCAATTAACTGAATATAATGTTTCCAATATGTAGTTCTATATTGGCATATCCTAGCTTAGGTTCTGATTACCTAAATTTGAGAATCTCTGTTGTTGTGCTGTTAGGTGGTTTTGCCTGCGACTTGTCAGTTTACCTTCGGCTCGACTGAGTTTGTCGCTAGACCACACTTCGGTTGGGTGCTCCAAACTTCCCCTCCGGACACGCACTCTTAACACCGACAGGGATTTTGGATCTTATTGGTGGTGACGGTGCTGCCAAAAGTCGGGGCGCGACGACATTCCCGGTGAGGCTCAAACAACGCTTAATTAATGTCAGTAGATGGAAATCGGGTAGACTGACGAGCTGCTTATGTGGATAACCCGTGCAGAAGCCACCATGTGCCATATCCGTTACCGCGTTAACTCATCATCACCGGAGCGATGATAATATCAATGTTGTGTCGTTAGCTTGGTTTACCGCTAAATCATACTATTGATAGCATTAGAGAGTGTCGTACGGGGCCTCCCCTTACGGTGGTATTGATTTTTGATAATGTCTGGTATGCTGAAATCAATTGACTTGAGTCTTTGTGAGTATGCAGGTTGCTGTATTGCCGATGAAAATTGTACCCCGCAGACTGGGACTTGGCATGCTTTTTCGACTAGTGTTCTATTAGCATGTACATTGGAGATAGTTATCAGTGGAAAGCTTTTCTATGACTAACATTTGTATGTACATATCCTGTATGGTAGTCACAATGATTGTATCCATTGTATCCATACATAGAGACTCTGGAGTGTCCGAAAACATTATAGACCGGGACCGAGAATCCGGATTAGCAATTCTGCGCCTTCGCTCGTACAGCTTACTGAAGACGGGTCGGAGGATATGAGCTACCAAATGTACTTTCTAATTCTGTTTCGTGTGAAGAATAACATGTGTCTCATATATATTAAAATAGTTCTTCTATATTTTCAAAAATAGAACCTAAGCGATTGAGATGAATTAAAGTTTCCAACTCAAAATGAAATTTTTTAAATCAAAATTTACAAATTAAAAAAAGTCTGAAGTATTGATCAAGTGCAACGGTAATCATCTCTTGTTGGATGAGATTTTCATGCGTTGTTTTTATTCTTGAATGTAAATATTATTGCTCTTTTAGATCACCAAAAAAGATATACTATTTGCGTATTAGTTATTACATACATGTTTCTTTATAAAAACCTTTTCAAATCTGTACAAGAACTTAGTGTTAGTTGGTGTTGAATTTTGGAAAGCCTTTGCTTTGGTAGAATTTCGATGGACTCCTGTAACTTCTTAAAAAAGTGCTTAAAGAATCTGTTTTAGAAAATTCTTAAAATGTCTTCCCTAAAGCAATTCCTGAACAAATCTAGAAGAATTTTAAAAGCAACAACATGCAGTATTTCTGATAAAGTTTATAAATAAATGTCAAAAACAATTTTTTCAAGAACTTTAAAAAAAAGTTTCCTACATTGACAAAAATCCAATCATTATTATTTATGTATGGCACACATAAATTTTGACTACAGCATTTTCCACATAATGGAAACACACATAACCCTTATTAACTAATAACCTTCATGTGAATTCTTCTATAGCGGGTGGTTGTTAACGCACACATAAAATTTATTTGTAAATTTCCTTAAATTTTTTGCCAATAAAAATGTGTGGATTTTTATTAGTGTAACCTTGAAAGAAAATCATAAATCAACCTTGAAAAACATGTTTAAAAACTAGAGCTATTGAAGAGCTGATGGAGATCTTGGATTACATATTACACACATGTACATTGACTCTGCCCCCAGGACAATTGGTTCGGTCAGAGTCAGAGCGTCTGTGGGCAAGTTGTACGACAGTTGGACTGTCCAACATCGTACAACTTGCTCACAAATCAATCAAGGAATGGGGAGAACAAAATAAACAAGCACCAGCTAGTTGAGGAATATGAAAACATGTGCGTTTTCTGGAGAAACATTGGAAAATATCATAAAAGATTTATTGCACCAAGGTTACAAATATGCAGGATTCGACTAATGATCGTGGTGATGTTGAAGGAAGGATGTGAAATAAAAAGACAAATAAGACAAATAAGACAAATAAGACAAATAAGACAAATAAGACAAATAAGACAAATAAGACAAATAAGACAAATAAGACAAATAAGACAAATAAGACAAATAAGACAAATAAGACAAATAAGACAAATAAGACAAATAAGACAAATAAGACAAATAAGACAAATAAGACAAATAAGACAAATAAGACAAATAAGACAAATAAGACAAATAAGACAAATAAGACAAATAAGACAAATAAGACAAATAAGACAAATAAGACAAATAAGACAAATAAGACAAATAAGACAAATAAGACAAATAAGACAAATAAGACAAATAAGACAAATAAGACAAATAAGACAAATAAGACAAATAAGACAAATAAGACAAATAAGACAAATAAGACAAATAAGACAAATAAGACAAATAAGACAAATAAGACAAATAAGACAAATAAGACAAATAAGACAAATAAGACAAATAAGACAAATAAGACAAATAAGACAAATAAGACAAATAAGACAAAATGACAAATAAGACAAATAAGACAAATAAGACAAATAAGACAAATAAGACAAATAAGACAAATAAGACAAATAAGACAAATAAGACAAATAAGACAAATAAGACAAATAAGACAAATAAGACAAATAAGACAAATAAGACAAATAAGACAATTAAGACAATTAAGACAATTAAGACAATTAAGACAATTAAGACAATTAAGACAATTAAGACAATTAAGACAATTAAGACAATTAAGACAATTAAGACAATTAAGACAATTAAGACAATTAAGACAATTAAGACAATTAAGACAATTAAGACAATTAAGACAATTAAGACAATTAAGACAATTAAGACAATTAAGACAAATAAGTCAAATAAGACAATTAAGACAATTAAGACAATTAGGACAATTAAGACAATTAAAACAATTAAGACAATTAAGACAATTAAGACAATTAACACAATTAACACAATTAACACAATTAAGACAATTAAGACAATTAAGACAATTAAGACAATTAAGACAATTAAGACAATTAAGACAATTAAGACAATTAAGACAATTAAGACAATTAAGACAATTAAGACAATTAAGACAATTAAGACAATTAAGACAATTAAGACAATTAAGACAATTAAGACAATTAAGACAATTAAGACAATTAAGACAATTAAGACAATTAGGACAATTAAGACACTTAAGATAATTAAGATAATTAAGACAATTAAGACAATTAGTACAATTAGGACAATTAAGGAATTAAGGGAATCGGTGTTGAACTTAATCTAGAATTAAAAAAACACCTAAATAAAGATTAAAAAAAAAAGAATTAAGGGAATTAAGACAATTAAGGGAATTAAGACAATTAAGACAATTAAGACAATTAAGACAATTAAGACAAATGAGACAAATAAGACAAATAAAACAAATAAGCCAAATAAGATGAACATCCAGAGGAATTACTGGAGAAATATTTGGAGAAATTCCTGGAGTCATATATGAATAAATTCATGGAGAAATTTCTGGAGAAATATCCGGAGGGGGTCTTGGAGGGATTTAGTGAGGAATATCTGGACGAATTCCTGGAGGATTTTCCGGAGCAATATATGGAGGGATATCCGGAGGAACATCCAGAGGAATATGTGGACCAATTCCTGGAAGAACATCCGGACGAATTCCTGGAGGAATATCCAGATGAATTCCTGAAGGAATATCTGGTGGAACTCCTGGAGAAAAATCGGCGGAAATTCCTGGAGTAACATCTGAACAAATTCTTGGAGGAATATCCGGACGAATTCCTTGAGGAATATCCGGAGGAATTCCTGAAGGAACATCCGGAGAAATTCCTGGAGGAATATCGGGAGGATTTCCTGGAGGAATATTCGGATGAATTTCTGGTGGAATATCCGGAAGCATTTCTGGATGAATATCCGCTCGAATTCGGCATGGCAAATGCTGGGTAAAGCGTACCATTGGTACTTCGCGTACCTAAAGGAATAAAATAGACACCATTTCGCGGTCCTTAGCCTCTTACCAAGCAACTCCTATCCCTTCCTCCTCGTGGCGCTGGCCGGGATACGAGCCACCTTAGAGAAGATCGGGTATCCGCTCGAATTGCTGGAGGAATATTTGAAGCAACTCCTGGAGGAATATCTGGACATATTCCTAGATGAATATCCCAAAGAATTCCTGGAGGAATACCCAGAGGAATTCCTGGAGTAATCTCTGGACGAATTGCTTGAGGATTATCCGGAAAATCGAATTCCTGGAGGAATACTTGAAGCAACTTCTGGAGGAATATCCGGAGGAATTCCTGGAGGAATGTTCGAAAGAACTCTCTTGCAGGAATATTTTGTCTTATTTGTCTTGTCCTATTTGTCTTTTTCCATTTGTCTTATTTGTTTCATCCCTTTCCTATATTTGATTTTAATTTATACCTTGTTTGTTTGCAAATGTGAATGCGCTATTTTCTAATGTCGCGCTAGATACAAAATTGATCGCTCTCATCATCATAACAACACTTCCAAAGGACAACAGTAAGAACCTAAGGCCCCATTCCATTCTATTTTCTTTCTCGATAATCCACAACCTCGACAAATCGCGAGTCATTCGCTAACCCCTAAAATTAGGAACAAATAATGAATTTGTACAAACAAAAAAAAAAAACAAAAAAAAACTATGTTCATGGTTTTTGAGGAAATTCCGGACGAATGTCGAAATATTGCCCACCTGCTTAGCGGCTACAACACTAAAGACGTCTTAGAACCCGGTAAAGTAGGGGCAGATGGCATACCCCGGGCGGCAAGCATGTTGTCAGAAACCGGATCTTCCGTCTGTTTCAAGCTTCTCACATAGACGGTGGTTGCTCAGCTTCTCGACGTCCTTGAATACGCAAAAGGTCTGCAAGATAGGTCAGTATTTGGAAGCATCCCGGGAGGATACGATGTACTTTGGGATAGGAATGGCGTGGCTGAGCCGCCACTCGTCGAAAATTGTTTGGTAGGACTATAGGATTTTCGCGGTTGAGGAAAGATTATTTAACATCGGATACCATATTCCGCCTGGACCAGATGACTTCCCACTACTTCTAAATAAAGTGAAGGACGGCTCGACGTACAAAAAAGGCTGGAAGATTGGGGAACTCAGCAAGTCCGGCGGGACTCGAAAATTTTGTAACGGTAAGGGTATAGTGGCTATGAATCTTTGGAAAATCAAAGGGATAGCCACTAACCAACATGAGTGAAGCAAAATATTTCGCAAGGGCATTGGCAACCTCCGGCGGATCAGAAAATGGTGCGGTCTTGAAGGTCTTATCCCCCACAGAATCGGGCGAATCGCCTTAGATTGACGGAGTTGAGAAAGTCCTTTCATTGCTTCCTCTTGGCATCTTAAATGATGTTCGGCACTCTTGGCGTTTTTGTTTATAAATTTCTAATTCACTTACCTTTCCCGTATGACCAAGGGGAAGAGTCTCCACTCGGAGATCCTTCCTCCATGACGCGTTTCGTCCGACTTCCAAGGAAGAGCTTTACGTTCAGACCGTGTTCTGATTTACGGATTAGCGGCATCGAGGACGACCTTAGAGAACTCGAAAGCATTAGCGAGGTACTATGCTCTAACGCATGTCGGATGTTGTGGTCAAAGGACCCAGTCGGCGTTTAAAAAGGTGGGTTAACCATCGATTTATTTCTTCCTCCTTGAAAGCTTCGAATAAGGCAACTCAACGGAGATTAGACCTTGTACCTCTCCAGGCCGGATGGTGAGCTTTCCTATCTCCCAAAAGAAAAACTCTCACTGAGTATGCCGCTCACCTTTTGTTTGATGAAGATAATTATCCGTGACCTGCAGAAATACGACCCGGAGTCCAATATCCATAAACTGAAAGCGGCACACCTGTAGCCGTGAAAGGAGTAGATCACCAGGATTATCTTTACCAGGCTCGCATGGAGAAGGGTTCCGTTAATATGCCGGGCCCGAAAAGAGAGGGGCCTTGTTTGGAATAAGCGTGGAGTAATAACAGTATCGACCAAAAAAACGAGATGTCACTCAACACAGCAGTTATCTTGTAATTGGACAAATTCGCCATACCTCGCTGTGGAAAGTGCAGGTCAATCAATGATGAAACCAACTCAAAGTGCGCTAACTGTGGGGCCAATCACAAAGTTAGCAACAGTGGGTGCCCAAGCGGCAGGAGTTTATCGTGATCGAAAGATCCGCCAGTGCAAACTTCACTTCCAACAGGATGCTGAAAATTCAGAGGCAGCTTTGCAAAACCAGCCGGTTTCCTCTATTCCTTGGAGAAAATCATGGAGCTCACTCTGAGCTTATTTGACCGGTTGGGCAACTGTCGCAACGAAAGAAGAGCATATTGAAGCTGTCTCCTAGGTGGTAATGGGTTGTATAGCTAAGTATGCACCCTAAGGATAATCTGAATTCTGAACTGAAGAGCTTGTTATATTAAGATCAAAAACTACAAGTTGAGCTTTACCACTAACGTTTGTGAGAAAAAAATATCCTGGAACTTTTTCCTCCTAAGAACCTTAAATGATTTTTAGTCCACAGTTTCGGGCATTCTACGGTACGGCGGCTGGAAGACCCTGATTAACGTGGGCTTTGCGGAGACTGGATGGTAGCTTGTCAAGGGCTGGTGATGGCGAAGCATGTAAGCTGCACTGGGGAGGCTGCAATGGCTGAATAGAAACGAGGAACTGTGTCGGCGTGGAATGATTTGAATGGTAGCAGCGCAAAGCGGCAAAAGCATGGCGTGCCGAAAAGGGCTTTGCACCAGCTGAATGGCGGCACGTCGAAGAACGGCAGTCCGAGGCTGGATGGTGACCCGTTGGCGGTCGGATGTTAGCCTGTCGAGAACTTGCAATGACTTGGTTGGCAGGAGCGAAAAGCGGCGATGGTGAGGCGTACAGAAATGCCCTTTGAATGGTCGGAAGTTGGCAAATAAATGGCCTGTGGCGACGTGGAGTGGCCTCGCCCAACTAACAATTATGGTTTTATAATGCTCTTGGGACATCGATTTATTCTGCAGACTTGACGAACTTCTAAAAAAAACCGGGGTTAGGAACAAAAGGTTGAAAGGGACACAAGATCGAAAGGACAAAACATCGAACGGGACAAAAGGTCGAAAAGATAAAATGTCGAGCGGACAAAAGGTCAAAAATAACACAAGGTCGAAAGGGACAAAAGGACGAAATAGACAACAAACGAAAACGGAGAGAATCAATACAAGTTTTATTCATTTCCTAAACCAACAATCTTTTTTATCTCTAATAGAACTATCTAGATAACGTCATCGGGGGTGAGAGGAACTTGTTCTTGATCAAAATTTTGTCCCTTTCGGCCTTTTGTCCCTTTCGACCATTTGACCCTTTCGACCTTTGTCCCTTTCAACCTTTTGTCTCTTTCGACCTTCTGTCCCTTTCAACGTTTTGTCTTTTCGACCTTTTGTTTTTCGATCTTTTGTCATAAAATCGTCGGTGATGGGCGAAGGATTTATAATCCAAGAACACTAAAACATGCTACACCCTATTGCACAAGTATGCACCGCACCGCTCTTCAATTGCCACACGCTCTTTTGCCAAATGGCCAACAGGCGCCGACAAAAAGTGATTTGCTTTGTCCACGTGTCGCTTGGGAGATGGGTTACAACTGGGAATCGTTCGGAAAAAATATTTGCTGGTAATAAGATGCATTTTCCTCTTATGACTTGTTGAACAACCGACGGTTGCCCATTGCACTCGACTAGTGCACTGTGTATTGAAATCATTCACACTTTTCGCAAGTGGCATTTGACAGGGTTGACAGTAATGCTCTTTTTATTCGTTCCGATAAACATTAAGAAAGCAGACCTAAAATCAGAGAAATTTTCAAAATTCATTGAATCAGCCTTCAGTAGTCGTTCCACTGTACAGCAGAGCGTTCTTGCTCGTTCATTTAAACGACTAAATTGCATCCCGTACTCCAACTATCGACACTTCATATTGTACCGAGCGAATGTGAGAGTGTAAACCAACCCAAGGCGAACCATAAGGTGGAAGTCGACTGTAATAATATTTTGAAATATCGGGTGATGAAAATTGATATGCTTTTAATTTCATTCATTGAGGGAGATGGGGTTGTATCTTCAACAATAGCTAAACCGAGAAAGCTGGATGGAAGACTCAGCTTTGTACCTTGTAGTACGCTGACTGGTACACGTTTGGTGTTCGGAGAGCACACGACTGACGACACCCGCCTCGATGCGAAGGGCTTGCAATGTGTTTCTGGTAGATGTGCGCTGAACCGGACTGAAAATGTGTGAAATCGTTCCGTGGAATGATTTTCTCGGTGGCTCATATGGGGAAGGAAACAAGACCAAATTGGTTTTAGCCGGTATCAATCACGAGCTACATTGAAGCTACTTAGCTTCTCCATCAGCAGCGTGTGGCAGAAGCTGTGGGACCACCAAGCGAGAACCAGGATCGGAAAGGGTGAAACGTGCGGTCACGAGTCACTGAAGTGGAAGTGCTGCATCTGCATCGCAAAACCACACTCAGCGCTGTAGGTTTGCTGGAGGTGCAACTGTCTTGTAAGGTATATTACGGACTAATAGATATCGGGACATCGAATTTCAAGTGCGACGAGAGGTGCGAATGTTTTCTTACATGGTAAGAGGCGTTACGGATGCTGTTCTCACCACGTGAGTTTGGTTATGATCCGATATTCAATTTCGTTGTTCGTTATCGGTGTTTTGAATGATTTAAATTATAGTTCAATATAACTGCAATACTTAATTATGAGATTATTAAGTTCTATCGGAATTGAAAAATATACACATTCGATCACATTATCAACTGTCATAGTCCAGTGTTTCCAGAGTTGTACGTATCAGTCTGGAATACGATTCAATTGCTATGTATTGACGGATGTGCATATATTTAACTATACAATTTCCAGATATTTTCTCATTTACCACACATTGCAGAACTGTGGTAAACCGTAAATATTTTCAATCAATATGCTTCCGATTGATCATAATTGTAAGACCGCGTCCTTTAGATTACCTTAAGCTCAACTCACATCCCATCTCCGTAGACCCATGTGAACCTATTTTCGTAAATTTATTTGCTTCGCAGTCTCGAAGGGACATAGATTATGTTTCAAACAAACGATTCATTTTTGAACGGCACTGCATCCAACGCCCAACCAAGCGCTCTCAGTAACACCTTGATTAGTTACGTACCTTCCTGCGATGAGGAAGCTCGGATGTTATACCATCCTAGTCCTAGGGCAAGTCACCGACCGACAGAAAGAGATACCTCGGGTCGGGTAATCAAACAGCAAATTAGCCTAACGAGCAATTAACGCACAGAGAAATGAGGGGAAAATCACTCAGCACTCCGGTCCTGGTCTGGAGGCATGCACAGTGGATGTCGCCGTATCCGATGCAATCACATCTGCTGCAAGGTGAACAGCATGACCATCGTCGTCGCCGTCATCGAGCCCACCAGGTGCAACGTTTGCACGTGTGTATGCGTATTTGTGTGTACAGGGAATCAAATAATCACCGAGCTCTAGTTCTCATTTCGGTCCGGAGGCGAAGCGGTGCTATCTAGAGAATCCACGTAAGACTAACCGACGTGTTCTTTTGATTCAATTCAAAAACAACCAATGCAAACAGTACTGGCTGGATGATTATATGCATGTGGCCACGGGCATCGTCAGTGGATGTAGTTCTGCGCTTTAATCGATCTAAGAGCTTTCTCCATATCGGACACATCAGTAAGTTGAATACTGCTTAGTTGCACGAAGTTCTAGTTTACAATGTCATTCAGTGACAGTCCTCGTCATCACAGAGTCTGTTGCAACATGATACCCGTTCCTGTTTGTTCCATTGAAGAAGGGAATCCATTGGTTCAACAAGTAGGACGATTTGAGTTTTCAGATGCTCATTTGCTTAGGATTATCCTTTGATGATGCATGCTCATTAGATCAGTTCACATTTTAAAAGTGTTTGTAAATCTCAGCTTCCATATCTTATTAGCATCTTTCTTCCAATTTGGGAACTGCTGATTATTTGGATAACTTAGTGGTCATTTATTGATTTTATAAAAATTAAACTAACGAATAACTCAACAATTTTAAGTACCAATTTATCTTTGCACGCGTCGTATAACTCGTAACTCTTCTTGAAAATTTTCCATTTCACAACTCGCCTATGCGTTGGTTCAACTCGCTTCTAAATCACAAATCTAATCCGATCTGTTTCAATCGTATGCAACGTCTCGCAAGCACTGTATATTATCATAAAACTCCGCATCTCATTTCTTGTGCTGTGCGTAGCAAACTCAACGATTGTGAGGATAAATAAATCAATTTAATAAAATAACTCACAGCAGTGTTTGCTTCCCGAAGCATATCATCAGCATTCAGTCGTTGTCGTGGTCGACGTTTGTTACGGCCATTTACCGCTATGTGTGCTTTGAAATAGGACCTCGCCACACGGTACTCTCAAGTCCCATAACTATAAAGGAGAAAATTATTCCATTCCAGCCCGCAACATCTTCAGTTTGCAATATCATCGTCGCAAATGCGTCTATTTGCTCATTCATATTTGCCGAGCTGTATTTCCTCGCTAAAACTGTGCATGTGCCATCTAAATCAAAAATATATCTCTACCCGCTCTGGTGAAACAACTGAGAGGCTTATTCCTGTCCACTACAGGATGTCAGGTGGACAAAACTCGGAGGATCAAGCATCACTAAATAGTGAATGTTTCATAAATTTACTGAAGGACTACATAAGCCATAGTGAACACTAAAAATTGGCAAGTCTTTTAACTGGTTGTTAGCTCTCCAACAGTGGAGAATTGAAAAGGTTCTATGTAAGTCAAGTAGAACGGGCCCATGAGGTCGAGAGCTAGATTATATTCACAAGGCTAACTGTGGACCACGCTGATTTTCTTACCTTTTCAAAAACTCACAAGTTTAAAAGCATTGTTTGCTCAAATACTCATTAGTGCATATCTAAAACAAACTTACTTTTTTGAATGTTTTTCTTTTTTTGTAACTAATGTGTTTGAATCAAACAGATTATCAATATATAATCTTGTTTATTTTTAAATCAGAATGATGAATTTTGTATTTATTGTTTGTTTGTTTATTTGTTATCCAGTAGCTTAAAGTACAAGCCTTTTTAAAAACACTTCTTTCGTCTAAATACAAATTTGATTAAAGTTACATTTATAAGTTAGTTTAATTATTCCAGTAATTCAAACAGTCCCTCTTAAAAATTACTTCTGATGACGAACGCTTCATTTCGGTTGGTAGCATATTTCAGTTTGCCACACCACTGATGAAAAACGAGTTTTTGTAGAGTTACGCCCTATTTTGTGGTATTATTAGGTTCTGAAATTTGTATTTATGTGTGATTTTCCAAGGGAATTTACGGCCAGCGCAGGGTTATGCAGAAATGTGTGTTTCGTTTGTAAATGAGCCTGCCCCCACCTTTCTGAGGGAAGGGGGTGGTGTAGTAGGTCTCGAATCAATTCTTGTTCTGATCAATTAGTTCTCGAGTTATAAAGAAACTTCTGTTTCATTTGTATTGAAGCTTCTCCTTTTCAGATAGAGAGAGAGGGGTCTCAAATCACTATAGGAAAAGAAATGTCTTCAAAAACTCAACATGCCAAATTTGGTTCCATTTGCTTAATTGATTCTCCAGTTTTGCAGAAACTTAATTGGTATGGAAGCCCACAGGGGAGAGGGGTATCTAACCATCATAAGAACCTTCCCCGGCTCCAAAAAACTCGCATACGAATTTGCACGCAAATCGGTTCAGTAGCTTCTGAGTCTATAAGGGTCGTACAGACAGACAGAAATTAATTTTTATGTATATAGATTTTGAATTCGACTCACTGTTCAATATTCCGAAGAAATTTCTAGTTAAGGCATTTTGAGACCCTGTGCAAATAATTCTCGCTTAACTTTTCAAAAGGTCCTAAGTAACATTTTTTTCATGATTTAATCTGAATAATGCAATCAACATATTTCATGTTAATCTGTTGATTGCAATACTAAAATTAAATTATGAAAAAAATGTTACTTAGGACCTTTTTAAAAGTTAAGCGAAAATTGTGGTTTCGAAATGATTATTGGGTATCTGGAAGTAATGTGTTCTGTGGTTCATTCTGAATACGATACAAATATTGCAGTTTTTATGGGATTCTCAGGGTTGTGGAATTTCTATTTCAATTTCAAGAGTTCCCTCAGATCAGCAAATAGCTGTATATAGAAAGGAATCTTTCGACTGAGGAAACTTGCAGTAAAGTGTCTCGAAGAAAATAAAAACTATTTAGTTTCAATGTTTGACGATGTTAAATTCTCCTTCGTCGGCCGAGAGTCCGCCCAGGCTCGCCTATCCTGTCGACATGAGCGTTTCACTTCCTTTTCCAGAGTCGAGTATCGTTGACGGGCTAAGACTTTGGCTCCTCTGGTTTTAGTTCACCTATTTTCTTTTATTCTCGCTGGTGGCGATGACGCCATTCTTGTTGGTGGTTCATTGGTCTTCCAAGCTGTTACCGCTTTAAGCACGGTCGCTTTGATAGGGCCTGCTTGCAGATACTTGCAGCTTTTTATACATGTTCAATAACCCCACCACATCCTAGGCAGAAACCACTGGACGCACCCTCTCACTCTAGCTGATGTCAGAAGGACAATAGTTTCTCAGCAGTTGAAATTAGTTCAAGAATTTGACCTGAAGTTCATACGAAAATCTGTTAAAAAATTAAAATATGATTAGAATAATCATCAAGTATCTTTCAGGAATTCTTATTTTCTAGAATGCTATCCAAAATTTATCAAGGAAGTTTTCTTCATTTGGATTTTTTTTCCCGAAATTCCTTAGGAAAGTTTTCTCAGACTTGAATTCGTTCAGACTTCGGATTCGTTCGAGTTTTGGGTTTCCCACGAATTCCTTAAATAAATTTCATCTGCCAGATATTTCTTTGCAAGTTCTTCCAAGAATTCTTTTTTAATTATTCCATGCGCTCATTGGTCAGATATTCCTTCATAAATTCTTCCGGGAATTCCTTCGGAAATTCTTCTTAGAAATAATTGGAGTACTATTCTAGAAATTCCTTTGGATATTCTTTCAGGATTTCCTCTGGAAATTTCTCTAAGACTTCCAGGGATTCCTACGGTAGTTCTTCCAAGAATTCCTTCGAAAGTTCTTTCAGAAACTTTGCTAGAAATTCCCCTCTAGGTTTTTATTTCTCCGGAAATTCAATCTGCATTTTTTTTCACAATCCCTGCTGAAATACCTGAACGAGTTCCTACTAAAATTCCTCTATGAATAACTCCTGCATTTTTTTTCCGGAAATTCATCGATGAATTCCTGTGAAAATTTCTTCAGAACTTCGTGGTGGAACCATCAATTCCTTAAGAAACTTTTGGGAGGATTCCTGGAGAGGAACTTCTGGAGGAATTCCTGGATGAACTTATGTGGAAGGGTTTCTGGTAAAATCTCAAAAAAAAAATTGCTGAAAGAATTTTTGAAGGAATTGTTGGAGGAAGTTCCGGAAGATTTCCCGAAAGAGCTTCCGGAGGAATGCCTGACAGAACTTACGAAGGAATTCCTGAAGGTAATTTTGGATGAGTTTCAGAAGTAACTTCCGGAGGAATTCTGAAAAGAAGTTCAAGAGGAATTCCGAAAGGATCTTGTGGGGGAACTTTCGAAGGATTTCTTAAAAATTTCTGGAATAATTCCTGGAAGAATTTCTTGAGGATTTGCTGAAGGAATTTGCGGAGAATTTTCTGAAAAAAAACTTTGGAAGAACTCCAAGGAGATTTTTTTAAAAGAACTTACGGTGGATTTTCTCTAAGAATTTTAGATGGAATTGCTGCAAGAATTTCCGGTGGATTTCATGTAAGAAATATAATAAAAATCACTGCAAGTAACTTCGAAAAAACTTGCTGGTCGGAATTCTGAAGGAATATTCGGAAGCATTTATGTAGGAGAATGCTAGGTGAAATTGAATGAATTTTAATGCGATGTTTTTGAAGGATTTTTGAGAGGATATCCAAGAGGGCTTTTTGGAGAATCGCTTCCAGTTGCCCTGAACGTTGAGCGCCCTTAGGTCCTTTTCAACAGCAAAAAGCCATCGTGTACGCGGCCTTCCACGATGCCTGCGGCCTCTTCCGGGTTCTCTACTAAATATTATCTTCGCTTGACGTTCTTCCGGCATACGAACAACGTGTCCAGCCCACCGTAGTCTGTCGTGTTGTACAAGCTTAACAATATCCAGCCCTTATACAACTCGAGATTCATGCGACGCTGCGAGATACCGTTCTCCTGTTTATCGCCGAGTATTGTCCGCAGCACATTACGCTCAAAAACTCGGAAAGTTCTCCGATCAGCCTCCTTTAACGTCCATGTTTCGTGGCCGTCTAAAGCCACCGGAAGAATCAGAGTAGTATACTGCCGCTAACCGCAAGTCGAGCACATCTGTATATGGAGGCCCATATACAGATGTGCTCGACTTGCGGTTAGCGGCAGTATACAGTGCGAATTTTGTCTTCGTTTGCAGACTGCAGGTAACGAAGTCCGTATTAAGCCCTATTTGCAGCTGCAATACGACTTTGCGCCTCGCGGATAATATCTTTATCGCACGTCACTAATGTTCCAAGATACACAAATTCTTCTACCACTTCAAATGTTTCACCATTCAGCTCCATTTCACTACCACCACCACTAATGGACCCACATTGATTACCAGCGACCATGTACTTCGTTTTGCTGGTATTGATAGTGAGTGCAATCTTCCTCTTAAAAGGCATAAATGTCTCTTGTGAGAATGGTACCGCATCTTTGTACACCAGCTATCCTAATCGCTCCCTTGAGCGCTATATTGAACAGTAGATTCAAGAGAGCCCTCCTTAGTCGTACGGTAAGATGCGCGGCTACAAAGCAAGATCATGCTGAGGGTGGGTGGGTTCGATGCCGGTGTCGGTTCGATACCGGTGCCGGTCTAGGCAGGATTGGAGATTGTTTCTACTCCCCTGGGCATAAAAGTATCATCGCGTTAGCCTCATGATATACGAATGAAAAAATGGTAACTTGGCTCAGAAACCTTGCAGTTAATAACTGTGGAAGTGCTGAATGAAAACTTAGCTGCGAGGCGACTCTGTCCCAGTGTGAGGATATAATGTCAATAAGAAGAAGAAGAAGTAGAAGATTCGAGAGTGCATCACCCTGCAATTGGTAACAAATGATGTCGATATTTCATCCGCAACCCTTACGCTTGATTTCGATTCGTCCAACGTTACACGAATCAGCCGTATCAGTTTTGCCGGAAAACCATGTTGTAGCATAATTTGCCATAATTCATTCCGTTTCACTGAATCGTACGCCGCCTTGAAATCAGTGAACACATAATGTGTCTGTAAGTTGTACTCCCGGAATTTATCCAGGATTTGTCTTAGGGTAAACATCTAATCGGCCCTCACGAAAACCTGCCTGGTATTTGCCGACGAAGGTCTCTTCAAGCGGTCTCAATCTGTTGAACAGCATTCCTCGGCAATTAATGATTGGTGCACTCCAGTCTGTGCTATTTCTAAAAACCCAAATTAATTCACCTAGCGGTGACGATGCCTTTCTCGATTAAATCAAGATATGCTGAAGGTGGTAACTTCGTTTTTCCAATGCCTATCTACCAAAAATGTTGGCAATTTTGTTTTTCTGTAAAATAAGCATAATACATTATGTTATAATCAAGTTATGACGATCGTGAAATTTTCTTTCATCCATTTTTGACAGAGAAAGTATTTCAAGTATTGTTATTTGTAACATATATTGATATAATTGTTATGACTAACTGGTCGGGTTGGTATATAACATCATGGGTCTCCTAGACTTCTATAAAAGGTTCGATTTCGGAGTGAAATGTACACGAACATTTTGAAAATTAAGCCAATAATTCTCAAGACCGACTATAATATGACGTCAAATACATTTAAGATTATTCAACCAACGACACCCCCACACCTTCGCCAAGGCCATTTTTAAACGATTCCTAAATATAAATAGAAGACTAACAAAACCGCATACATAATATAATATGGAAATAAGGAGATGTATAAAACGAAAACTATTTTCAAATTTGCCCTTGAAATCACCCAAACCAAACAGCATGTTGAAGCGTCAATGAAACCCCTCCTTTTCCCCTTCCAATGTATGACAAATTTGCCCTTGAAATCACCCAAACTTCACCATTACTCCACACCACCCAAACCAAACAGCATGTTGAAGCATCAATGAAACCCCTCTTTTTCCCCATTCAATGTATGACACAAAACAAACGCAAACACCACCATGACCACGAGCGTACAAACCAGCAGTTAAGGTGATTATAGAATGAAGCCCGTGGTGAATTTCAAATTCACCACACGTTTATCTACATACATTTCCAAAATCCCAAATCTGGCGTAATAGTTTTCGTACAGTGCCGAAACTCAAATTATGATTGTTCAGCATAACTAAGCAAACGATCTATCATTATTTTAGCCCCATACGCGTTATGGTTCTTTCATCTCGTGCTCTTGAAAAAAATATTGGAAAAGCACGTGGTTTACAAAATGGCCGATTTCTGGCTTCATTCTATAATCACCTTAATCGTGTCTTTATCGAGTGCACGCAATTTCTGTTGACAACGATGAAACTTACAACTGTGTTGGTGCGAATGCTCCGATAAAGTATAATGGCAATAAACATCATCAAGTCGGCTCTAAACTTAAAAGCGCGTACTTTGTTCGTCGATTAGTTTTCGTGTTCAACGCGTTCCACTTTGCAAGCTTTGAAAAGCTTTGCTCGTTGCGTTAGCGTTATCGATATTGCCGTAGCGAGGTTTCTAACCCATCGAGCGAACGTAATTTATAATATAGCATGGTAGCTGCTCAATGCTCGTAGTCCCGATTATATGGGAAAAATGGAAAATTGCCCAAACCATTTTTCTTGTCAGCTGCGAACGCATTAATCAATCTTGATGAAATTCAATAGCATGTAATTAGAAGAGTGGCTCTGCGGAATGCAACTTGTTGCGATAAAATCAGTTAAATCTAAGTACATGAAAACACACAGACATCACCTCGATTCATTAAACTGAGTCGAATGGTATAAGAAACTTTATTATCAGATGTTCCTGTAAAAAGTTCGTTTTCAGAGTGAAATGATAGCCTTTCGGTACAACTTTGTTGTACGAGAAAGGCAAATGAGGCCATCCAACCTAATAGCAGGAAATTTCTCGTCTTCCAATATTTTCGACATAATATGATGCAGAACTTCGGGTCTCCAATAGTATTGCGAGCAAAGGCATAGGATTGCCAATCCGGAGATGGCGAGTTCGATTCTCGGTCCGGTCTAGGATATTTTCGGGTGGATAACATTCTCGACTCCCTGGGCATAGTTTATCCATTGTATATGCCACACAAGATACATACTCATGCAATGGAGGGCATAGAAAAGCTTTCAATTAATAACTGAGGAAATGCTCATAGAAAACTAAGTTGAAAAGAAGGCCAAGTTCCAGTTGGAATGTAGAGCGATTAAAGAAGAAGATGGTGCAGAACTTCATAAAGCTGCTCACTGCCATGATTGAGAAGTTCATCCGGGAGCTGATCCTTCCCTTTCAGCTTTTTAATAGCTTTTCTAACCTCTATAAGTGTAGGCGATTCCACAGTTACCTGTCCATCGTCGCTCATATTTATTCTGTTCAGTTAGTCAGCCTATCATACCCGAATTAATATGTTCTGGTAGTATAATCAAAGCATAAATAACTTATCTAAAACACTGAATTATATGTGATTAGATTGTTTTTCGAAAAATGCCGGCAACATCTACCTAAAATGTATGCTTCTAAAATAATTTGAATTTTAAAAAGTTGACTGTATTTCCAAAAATATGTGTATATTTTGCATGGAAAACAGTGTGTCCATAGCTGTTGAAATATCCGAAGAATATCACTTGCCAGCGCGACAAAATCCTTTTTTCACATGGACGAACGGAAAATATCCAACAGTGCCGTCCGAGCACCACGGGCTGATTTTCTAACTTGTTCGGCAAACAAAAACACGCCGGCGAAAGATGACAATAATATTCACGTTTTACGGTCAGATGAAGATCTCGTTGTTGCACCAGAGCAACGGAGCAGGAGCAACTCGTGCGACCAATTGCTATCCATTGTTAATTAAATGGAATGGCAAATTAGCACCGTATAGAAATAAAATGTGGGAAATATTTGAACGTTCGTTGATGACGGTGGTGGGTGTGTGTGTATACGGAGAGTAACGAATTGAGAAGTTTTAAACTGTATCGCTTTAGATGAACGAGATGGCTGAACTTTTCAGGTTTTTATTTGCGGTGCTTCTGAATGATTAGTTGGAATGACAAATTATACTTTTTATGGAAATGAATAAGAGTTCTTCTATTGTGAAGTAGCCAACAAATATTTTTGAATATTCATTTTAAGAACGTTTCCTCATTTTATTGGTTAGAACGAAAATACGTAAATAGACAAATAAAGAAAATCAAACTCTGGTTTAAAAATTTATATCTTTTACCTTTTTTAAATTTTTGCATCGCATGAACTAAAAATAAAGTAGATCTAGAGATCTGAGATTTATGAAAGTTTGTTAATAAATGTTCAGAAATTGGTTTACCTATTTAAAGCTTTGAAGACCAAACACCTATGAATTAGAGAGTCCGTTGTTGTTCTTTCAGAAATTCAGCATTGGCTATTTTTCGGATACAGGCAACACAAAATGAAATATGTGGCTTATTGTCACGTGGGGAATCAATATCACTGTAACAAATTCATCTCATCGCGAAATAAATGAATGAAACAATTTCTTCGAATCTTTTTGTAAACATGCGTGTTAATTGCAGAAAAAAATCCCAAAAATAAGAAACATACCCACAAGCATTTTATTCCTTTGCTTTTGATAGAAGAGATGAAGAACCGGAACAGTAACCCTATAATCCATCCTTTCGAATCCTCGCTCTACGGTTCCGTCGATGATCACTCACGCAACAAGAAGCCCCAGTTTTATCATATCAATTCCTTCTAATCCGTTCCGGTTCATTTTCCGATCCGCTTGCTAGCTTAGTAAAGCGCAGATAAAACTAAATGACATGTCATTTTTCACCACGGCTATCAAATCACACGGACAAGCGGCAAAAGCTGGCAGGATTCGACATCACCATTGCCACCGACAGCGACAGCGATAGAGGAGGTATTGTGGTTCGGGGTCGAGTGCACGATAGCAGCCTGTCTGGTATTATGCTGAAACGCATCTAATCTCCACTCAATCGCTATTTAATCTTATTGTCCAACTTTCATGATGCCATAAAATTACCCATGACCATTTCCGGATTGAGGCGCGCCCCGTAAGCCGGAAAGCCTGCAAACTCGCATGCACACACCCGTGGAAAGTACTACCGCAGTGCAATGAATGCTCCATCGCCGTTGGCAATTTTTGGAATCAGAAAGCGACGATTTACCCTTTTGGGAGGGTGAGCTTTCAATTAATTTGATTTCGATCTAAATCGGATTACACAAATTTTGCGTTGATGTTTCGTTCCAGGGCCCCAACGGTTCCAAAACGAGCTAACTAGGCATCCGCATTTGTCGTCATCGTCATCGACTGTATTCCAATTTCGGTACCCATTTTTCAAACACAGGTTGTAGCCCTCCAGTTGGGAACGCTAACAATCCCCCCAATGACAGTTAGTAGGAAGAGAACTGTGACGGCCCGTAATCAACTCACTGCAACATAGTATTACATTCACAAGCATGGATCATTCCTGGCAGTATCGGAGCGGTTCGTGAGGACAGAATGCGTATCTACGTTTTATACGCAGGAAATTGGAGCTGGAAGCTGCCGTTGTTCAATCAAACATTGATCGGCATCGGAAATGAATGATTTCGCATACTGTTGCTTGGAATAGTGGGCTTATAAGTTGCCAGTTAGAATACTTTAAAAATCAAATTAAAAATATTCAGCAAAATAAAATAAAAATTTGTAATCAATCATAAATATTAAGTGTTGAAAACAAATTATGCTTTTAAATTGAAACTATGTTTTCTACTATTGCTACTATTGTTTGCTCGGGTTATAATGCAAAACGACCATTATGTATGTGAAACGGGTATATACGAACAAAATTATCGGAATCGACGACAGTGATCATACCATTCGGTTCGAGATGGGTACGGTTGCATCGATAGAATGGAAAGGCAGGACCTAATGAGACACCATTCAATGGAAAGGGACGGGGAGAGTAATGGGGATAGAAATTAAATCGGATTAAAATGTCAAACAAACACATTTATTACACCCAAGTGTTCTGGGTGTTCTGGCCGTGCCTGGTTTCAAGCCTTCTCCGGCTGCTATTCAGCTTGCTAACAATAACATTATGCAATTACCAGAAGAGTTCAAAGATTGATTTAGGTTTTTATTGGAAGAGTAACTCTGTGAACAGAAATAATCAAGTTTTTGTTTTGAACAAAGGTTGGTGATTGAAAATCATTCGATGCAATAATGTATTAATTTGATTATTATCACTATTGTTATAAGGCGAGTCAGTAGTAGTTGGTTCGGTCGGTCGTGGACATCCTTTTGTTCTTAGTCCATTACTTTAGCTCTAGTTGTGTTAAGTTGTCATATGGTTATCCATGGAAAGCTGAAGGAAAAAAACTTTTTACTATGTTGAAGAAATTAGTTCGATTTGTCAATGAACGGTAACTATTTTAGCAATTGATATTTTACAATGTTGTGAAAACTCATATGTGGATATGTTATGTTATGTGGAAGATATTGATTTGGAAAATGTATTGGAGGTAACCACTTTCCCTTCGATGGGACTCGAATCCATGACCCTACAGTACGCTAGACTGGTGCTTATGAGTTGTCACAACATTGTAAATTAATGTCCAAGTCTGGTGGTTTAATCCCCGGAAATAGGCAATTAACTTTGATTGAACTGAACCTGAGTTGCGTGCTCTTGCCTACGCAATGCGGTCGGGTCTGAGCTTGACGACCGATTGGCAAATAGCTTACACAACCTCACTTGATCAGTACAGTTGCTGATGAAGAATGTGTACAACCGCCAGACATTCTAAATACTCACGCTCCTCTAATGTGAATGTGTACTACACACATGTGGAAGTGTTGGCTTGAGAAATGGATTGCGAGTGATTTGACTATGCGTCCAATTTGGGAAATCTCGAGCTCGTTCAGTAACCGCTTGGTTGCGAAGGCAAACGGAGGTCCTTCATAGCTTAGTTGGTTAAAGCACCAGTCTAGCGTACTGTAGGGTCGTGGGTTCGAGTCCCATCAAAACATATATGGAATTTTGTGCGACTCTACTACAAACGCTCAAACATGTTCGGCAAACTTTGACTGCGCCCCCGACAGGTCAAACCAAAATCAAACCGCTTTTATTTTTTCCAACCGAGCCCCCAACTGCCAAATGGTTGTTCGAACAACTTTACACACGGTCAAACAAAGCAGCAACCAAAGTATTTTCTTGGGGCGGAGTTAAAGAGACTCGGTAGCCTCCTTTCGAGAGGCTCGGAAGCTTCCTATCTAGAGGTTTTGTAGCTTCCTTTCTAGAGGCTTTGTAGCCTCCTTTCAAGAGGCTCGGAAGCCTCCTTTCAAGAGGCTCGGAAGCCTCCTTTCAAGAGGCTCGGAAGCCTCCTTTCAAGAGGCTCGGAAGCCTCCTTTCAAGAGGCTCGGAAGCCTCCTTTCAAGAGGCTCGGAAGCCTCCATTCAAGAGGCTCGGAAGCCTCCTTTCAAGAGGCTCGGAAGCCTCCTTTCAAGAGGCTTGAAAGCATCCTTTCAAGAGGCTCAAAGGCCTCCATTCAAGATGCTCAAAAGCCTCCTTTCAAAAGGCTCGCAAGCCTCCTTTCAAGAGGCTCAGGAAGCCTCCTTTCAAAGGCTCAGGCCTCCTTTCAAGAGGCTCAGAAGCCTCCTTTCAAGAGGCTCAGAAGCCTCCTTTCAAGAGGCTCAGGCCTCCTTTCAAGAGGCTCAGGCCTCATTTCAAGAGGCTCAGAAGCCTCCTTTCAAGAGGCTCGGAAGTCTCCTTTCAAGAGGCTCAGAAGCCTCCTTTCAAGAGGCTCAGAAGCCTCCTTTCAAGAGGCTCAAGCCTCCTTTCAAGAGGCTCAGGCCTCCTTTCAAGAGGCTCAGAAGCCTCCTTTCAAGAGGCTCAGAAGCCTTCTTTCAAGAGGCTCAGAAGCCTCCTTTCAAGAGGCCTCAAGCCTCCTTTCAAGAGGCTCAGAGCCTCCTTTCAAGAGGCTCAGAAGCCTCCTTTCAAGAGGCTCAGAAGCCTCCTTTCAAGAGGCTCAGAGCCTCCTTTCAAGAGGCTCAGAAGCCTCCTTTCAAGAGGCTCAGAAGCCTCCTTTCAAGAGGCCTCGGAAGCCTCCTTTCAAGAGGCTCAGAAGCCTCCTTTCAAGAGGCTCAGAAGCCTCCTTTCAAGAGGCTCAGAAGCCTCCTTTCAAGAGGCTCAGAAGCCTCCTTTCAAGAGGCTCAGAAGCCTCCTTTCAAGAGGCTCAGAAGCCTCCTTTCAAGAGGCTCAGAAGCCTCCTTTCAAGAGGCCTCAAGCCTCCTTTCAAGAGGCCTCAAGCCTCCTTTCAAGAGGCTCGGAAGCCTCCTTTCAAGAGGCTCGGAAGCCTCCTTTCACGAGGCTCGGAAGCCTCCTTTCAAGTGGCTCGGAAGCCTCCTTTCAAGTGGCTCGGAAGCCTCCTTTCAAGAGGCTCGGAAGCCTCCTTTCAAGAGGCTCGGAAGCCTCCTTTTAAGTGGTTAGGTTTCCTCATTTCAAGAGGCTCGTAAGCCTGCTTTCAAGAGGCTCGGAAGTCTACTTTCAAGTGGTTCGGAAGCCTCTTTTCAAGAGGCTTTCTTCTTCCAAGAGGCTTGGAAGCATACTATCAAGAGACTAAGTAGCGTCCTTTCAAGATGCAAAGGAAGCTTCCTTTTAAGTGGCTTAAAACCGCCTTCAAGAGGCTCGGAAGCCTCTCTACATGAGGCTCAGAAGTCTTTAATAAAGAGGCGCGGAAGCCTACTTTAAAGGGATTCAAAAGCTGAAAGGAGCTTCCCTTCAAAAGGCTCGGAATTATGTTTTCAAGAGGATTGGAAGCCTGCTTTCGAGAGGGGGTACCTCAATTAATGCAATTGTTCGAAGGGGTACTTCTCTAGAAAATGGTTGAGAACCGCTGTTGTAGGGCTAGCAAAATGATACTCGATACCCGTTGACGTCGAGTAAATTACCAACCCTAGAAACCGCCTATCCGCCGGGTTGAATCATGCATTTTCAAACATGGATCCTATTTGTTTACAAATATCAGTTAAACCACTTTCAACAGCATAAGCCGTGTTTTTCTGCTGACCAAATCCCCAGACTCGACGCGGTTCTACAACCAAGATACTTATGTCACTATTTCACGCTACATCAAACAATCAATCTCGACCTACCGAACCGACACAATCCGTAGTCCCGCTTCTCGTGTTCCGTGCGCTACTCGCAACGCCAAACAAACAAGTCGCGTGCGTGTGAGCCATTTCGAGCGCGGACACTGACTACACAACAGAAGGTAGTGCAGCGTGGAATATAAATGTTAATCCGTTTCACGCTCTGAATCTGCCGGAGATCCATCTATTCAAACCGTTAGCGTTTAATGATCGCTATCGGGTGTGTGTGAATCACGCCCGAAAGATACCTAATTACGCCAGCAATCCACCACAAACCGCCACCTATGTGACGGGTTTAATTGCTTATTCTTATTAGTGCTGCTCGCATGACGATGATGGATATAGGCATTGTGGGGGCGTAATAATCACATCTGCTAATGTCTAGGGGAATTGGGCCGTCAATGCGATAAAGGATATTATTGCGATTGAATTTATGATCTTTGATGGAAGTACGTTTAGTGAAGGAGACGTTTAGTTAAATTGTAATTTAATTTAAAAAAAATCGATTTATTTATTCTTAGTCGTAATATTCTGCGTCTTTTTATTGACAACCGACACCTACTTTTTGAACCCTTAAACGAAACGAGTCGGTCGGTGCTTGGCTTCTGAGGTGCCGTGGCGCCATTGAACAAGTTGTATTTTATTACGTCAATAATTGCAGGATAAAGCGGGAACTCCTCAGACATCCAGCTGATTATGATAAATTGAAAGAGTTGCCACGCGAACTGTCGTTGACGAGCGCTATTGCCTGCAGTGAGGAGCAGTAGGTATTTCCTGACAAGTCATTTACGAGCAAAATTAACGAAAAGCATGTTTGCAGCATGAGTTCGCTAGAATGTCCCGGCATTACGATGCAGAAATGGAAGGTGATTGGGAAATTTAAGCGGGAAACTTTTGATCGATCGGTTCAAAAAACGCTGGCTTTTCGTTTTTGAGACTTCGTTCAGAAAGCGTTAACATGTAATAAATTTATCATAGATGACATCTGATTTCTTGTGAAAATTTAGGATCGGATCTTCGAAAACAGAAAGGCATTATTCGAATAATTCCTTTTTCAAATTTGTTTATTTTAGTGTCACTATTCAGTTCGATTTTTGTATGCCTGCGTATTACGCACACACATAAACTCAATTGAAGGCATTAGGGTTTAAGGCTTCATTGATTAAGAAAGTCAATACATTCCTTGAAATTTGTATAACATCTATAGGAAAATTATTAGGCAAATTGAATAAAATACACCGGTGGTGCTCAATGTCAGCAGGGAGTTCATGAAATCAAACACCAGCCTGTCTTCACGGGATTTGGCTAACCAAAACTGGATTCTCCAGTATATCAATTATGCAATGTTGGCTGGTTGTTTGTCAATCATTCGGCCTGGCAGGATCCACTGCTGACACTCTGCGGTGACTGAACTAAAACAAGAGCAGCCAGCTGAAACCAATGCGCTTTGATGCACCACGATTTGATAATTTATAGACATCAGAAATCTCTGCACTTGACTTGAAATACGATTCGCACAATATGCCATCCGTTGGCTCTGCGGTATAGCGCACGAGGATATCCCCGGCTCCCATCACTTACACCTACGGCTTTTCTCGCACTAGAGCAAATCTGACTGGAAGGTGAAATCAATCATCGCATCGAGGCCACAACCAGCTCGGGAGATACAGAGTTCAGACTGGATGCTAAACCGCAAACTGCTGTTGTTCAGTTTCGTTGATACCGCCGGTACAGAAGGCAGCATCATAACAAAACACAGAGAATGCGTGCGTGCTTCGAACAATCTGGATGATAGTTAGATTGTCTGCACTTGTCGGCACTGCAGTTTTGTTTGTTTTAGGTAAAGACTTAACAAGCCAATATTCGAAGAAATTATCCAATTGACACATGAGAAAGAGGTCATTATATCAGGAGAGCCATTCCTTTTTCGATCAATGAGAATCAGGGTGCGCAGAATTTACTATTAATTGATAATGATAGACAATAAAAGAAGGCCAAACATCATTCATCAAGCTTATATCAACCTGATATTATTGTTCTATGGCTCTACATTCCAACTAGAACTTGACCGTCTTTCCAACTTAGTATTCTGTTAGCATTTCCTCAGTTATTACTTAAAAGCTTATCTATGCTCGCCATCGCAAGAGTATGTACCTCGTGTGGCAAGTACAATGGATAAACTATGCCCAGGAGTCGTGAATGTTTCCAACCCGAAAACACCCTAGACCGGACCGAGAAACGAACTCACCATCTCCGGATTGGCAATACCGTAGGGGAGGAAGGTTCTTCGCAGAGCTATTAAAAACAAGTAAGATGCATCACTAGCACTGGAAATGCATTTACAAATTTACCATGGAGTGTGTCCTCCAGAATTCGTTCATTTTTGTATCAGTTTATTAAAAAATGTGCTTAATATACATATGATATGTTATACATCCAAAATGGTATGTTACACATCGTAAAATCGACTCTCTATATTCAAACCCTTATGACAATAAAATGATATTTTTGAATTTCAGAAACTACGCACGCATTTGTTCAGTAATCACGATAATTCTTCAATGATCCCATGTCAATTCTCATTAAGTTAACTGACACAATGTAACATTTTTTATATGAAAGCTATTTTGTCTTGTTGTTTATCATATTTTCATGTGTTTTCGGGTTTCCACGTACTAAGCAAGACAAAGGCGTTTGCTCGTTCAATAGGAAATATGGAAATATTTATTTTCTGAAAGTTAACATGGTGCTGACGTGGAGCGGGATAGGGGAACTAGGTTTAAAATGCGCCAGTCAGCTAATACGAGCCATTGCATTTTCTGGGTTAATAGGCTAAATTAAGTTACAAAACCGATGACAGCTGACGCCTAAACATATTGTTAGATCAACAAATTAAAAATAATAGTCAAGACATCTATAATTTGTTTTTTTTCCGCCTTTTGATAAAATTTAAGCTTCCGTTCCCTTAAGGATTTTCCACTAGATAAAAACATTTTTTCGATAATCTTTGCACATGTCTGGAAAAATAAATTAGTAACTTGGCACAATAAGTTACTAAAAAGTTAACTTTACTACATTTTTCATAGAAAAACACACATTTTATTAAAACCTCTGCATGCAGGATAAAACGAGCCCATCTGATGTGCTTGACTATGGGTATCATAGTTTGAGAAGGGCGTGTGCCAATAATAATTTATTTTTAAATAATGATCAATTAAAAAGTAGAAAATTATGAGAACTGAGGAGTGAGATGAGAGAAGCGAGAAATAAGAAGAGAAGTGAGAAGCGATAGGCAAGCAGTAAGAAGTGCGAAATAATATGAGATCTGTGAAAAGCGAGATGCAAATAGTAGAAGGTGAGAAGCAATAAGCGAGATACTTTGTGTGAAATATGAGCAGTGAAAATGCATGAAGAGGAAAATGACAATTGATAAATGAGATGTGAGAAGTGAGAAACGAGACGTGAGAGGTGCAAGGTACAAGGATTTAAATTGCAGAATAGAGAAAAAAAGCGAGAAGAGAGGCGAAGAGAGAGAAGTAAATAGTGCGGAGACTACTCAGAATAGAGTTTTTTTTTTCAGCATATATTTTCGGGCATCCGAAAAATCCTAGATCTACAAGCGTAGAGATTCTGGGTCATTCACGAAATCCCTGAAGTTGGGCCTTAAGATCTACAAGCGCTAATAAAGATATATCGGACTGTTTTAAATGTCAGAATAAGTCAGCGAGAGAGGTTCTCGGTCATCCAAGAAATCCCTGGAGTTAGGTCCTCAGAGCTACACGCGTAATCAAAGATCAATCAGACTGTTTTGAATGTGGTACGTGCCCTTTTGGATGTGTGGAATAGTATAAGTCAACGGCAGAAGTTCTCGGCCATCCAAGAAATCCCTGGAGTTAGGTCCTCAGATCTACACGTGTAACTAAAGATCAATCGGACTGTTTTAAATGTGGTACGTGACCTTTTGGATGTGAAGAATAGAAAAAGTCAACGGCAGAGGTTTTCGGTCATCCAAGAAATCCCTGGAGTTAGGTTCTCAGATCTACACGCGTCACTTGAAATTTCTCGTACTGTTTTAAAAATGGTACATGCCCTTTTGGATGTGTAGAATAGAATAAGTCAGCGATAGAGGTTCTCGGTCATCCAAGAAATCAGTGGAGTTAGGTCCTCAGATCTACACGCGTAACTAAAGATCAATCGTACTGTTTTAAATGTGGTACGTGACCTTTCGGATGTGGAGAATAGAAAAAGTCAACGGCAGAGGTTTTCGGTCATTCAAGAAACCCCTGGAGTTAGGCCCAAAGATCTACACGCGTCACTTAAGATTTCTCGTACTATTTTAAATGTGGTACATGCCCTTTTGGATGGTTAGAATAGAATAAGTCAACGGCAGAATTTTTCGGTCATCCAAGAAATCCCTGGAGTTAGGTTCTCAGATCTACACGCGTAACAAAAGTTCAGTTGGACTGTTTAAACTATGTGACATGTCCTTTTGGATGGTTAGAGTAGAATAAACTATCGTAAAAAAATCTGGGTCATTCAAAAAACCCCTGGAGTTAGGCCTTAAGATTTACACGCGTCACTTAAGTTTTCTCGTACTATTTTAAATGTTATACATGCCCTTTTGGGTGTGTAAAATAGAATAAGTCAACGGCAGAGGTTTTCGGTCATCCAAGAAATCCATGGAGTTAGGTCCTCAGATCTACACTCGTAATTAAAGCTCAGTCGGACTGTTTAAATTATGGCACAAGTCCTTTTGGATAGTTAGAATAGAATGAGGCATCGTGAGAGATTCTGGGTCGTTCAAGAAACCCCTGGAGTTAGGCCTTTATATCTACACGTGTCACTTTAAGATGTATCGGACTATTTTAAATGTGGTACATGCCCTTTTGGATGTGTAGAATAGAATAAGTTAGCGGCAGTGGTTATTGATCATCCAAGAAATCCCTTGAGATTGGCACACAAGTCTACACGAGTAACCGAAGATAAATCGATCGATTTTAAATGTGGTACATGCTCATTTTTAATTATAGAATATGATGTATCTACGGCATAGGTTATCCAAGACATAGCAAGGTCTTAAGATCTACTACAAAACAAAAATGAATTGCCCTTTGTGGTGCATAGGCACAGGGCATGTATCATATTTGAAATAATCCATTTGCTCTATGGTTACTTATGTACATCTAAAGGCCTTATTTCAGGAATTTCTTGTTGACCAAAAACCTATGCTGGGAACGCGTTCTATTCTATATATCATAAAGAGCATGTGCTAGTTTTGGAACAATCCATTTGATATATAGTTGCGCATGAAGACCTAAGGGCTTACTCCAGGAATTTCTTCGACGACCAAGAAACTATGCTTGGAACGCGTTCTATTCTATACATCACAAAGGACATGTACCATATTTGAATCAATCCAATTGATCTATGGTTACTAGGGTGGCTCAAAAAAAGCTTTTTCAAATTTTTTGATGGGCCGCCCTCTTATTCGGTTCTATTTGTTGCCCTAATGCTCTGGACAAAATTTCAGCCAAATCGGTCAACGTTTGGGCGGTGCTAAACTCGTTGGAAGTTTATATGGAAAAATGTATGCACAAACATCCAAAAACAGTGATTTGCAGTTGGACAGCACAATTTACGATCAAGAACAATGATACTCATTCAGTTCATGTAGAATTAAATACAGAATGTTATGCTGAAAACCGCGAGAAGATTCGAGTTTGTTAGGCAAAGATATTAGCATTTTACTGGAGTGTTGTAGGGGTGAATTTATTTCTTTTCAAAGGTAAAAGAAACGAAATTTGCTCAAACCCCACTTCAGAGAAATGCTAATAACTAAGCCGGGCAAACTCTAATCTTCTCGCGGTTTTCTGCATAACATTCTGTATTAAATTCTTCAAGATCTGAATGAGTATCATAGTGCTTCTTCGTAAGTTGTGCCGTACAACTGCAATTTACAGTTTTTGGATGTTTCTGCATACATTTTTGCATATAAACTTACAACGAGTTTAGCACCGCCCAAACGTTGACCGATTTGGCTGAAATTTTGTCCAGAGCATCAGGGCATCAAATAGAACCGAATAAGAGGGCGGCTCATCAAAAAAATTGAAAAAAGTTTTACCCATACTAATTTGAGCCACCCTAATGGTTACGCATGTAGATCTAAAGGCCTTATTTCATTACATTCCATTATATGCATCACAAAGGGCATGTACCATATTTGAAACAATCCAAGTAAATAATCTTTGGTTCCGCATCTAGACCAAAACGCCTATTCCAGGGATTTCTTGGATGGCCAAGAACTCATACTATGATCACATTATATTCTGTGCATCACAAAGGGCAAGTCCTATATTAGAAACAATCTAATAAATCTTTGGTTCCGCGTGTATATCTAAAGGCCTATTCCAGGGATTTCTTGGACGACCAAGAACCTATGCTGGGTACGCATTCTATTCTATGTGTCATAAAGGACATGTACAATGTTTAAAACCGTCCGATCGATTTTTTGTTGCTTCTATAGACCTTATGGCCTTAATCCAGAGATTTCTTGGACTATCAAGAATCTGTGATGTGAACACATTCTATGGCTACGTATCACAAAGGGCATATATCACCTTCGAAGCAGTGCGAAGCAGATCGTTGGTTACTCATGTAGACCTTAACTGCCGCTAACCGCAAGTCAGACTTATCTGTATATGGGCGCCATATACAGATAAGTCTGACTTGCGGTTAGCGGCAGTTAAGATCTCACTTCTTGGAAGCGTGATACATGTACCGTGCGCATAAAATCGTGATTTGGCTCCGTAATGCACAAGGTCACATGCGCCCACCAAATAAATTAAAGAATAAACATATCTTGTATGCACACATCAACTAGTTACACGAAAATTTAGCAAAAAAAAAATTACATTTCATAAGCTTTCATTGCAGTGGAAACGAGAATAGGACTTTTCATAAACTGATACTTGATTCTTCTGTCAGTTCACTGCTGTTTGTTTACATTTTTAGGCTGGCGCGTTTTAGCCTCGGGGTGGCGCGTTTCAACCCGCCTGGTTCGAATTTGCAAGAAAATGCAGCGCTTCAACATAAAATCTTTTTCTCGGAATATAATTGGTTTTTCGTCCAAATTTTTATCCCGTATTATAGATGGTAAGTTAAATTATTGGTTAGCACATTGGAAGTATATAATTTCGATTGTTATCATCGTTAAATTCGAAGATTTGCTTAGGGGCGCATATTGACCGTCTCTCACCTATTTGGTATAACGCCGTAATAATTTCGTAGAAAACATGCATAAACAGGGCATAGCAGACAAATGCCCGGATTAAGGTAATGGGGGATATGATTCCTTCTTTAAAAGTAGGCACTTGCCCGGATTAAGGCAATGGTGGATGTGATCCCTTTTTTTAAAAGGCACTTGCCCGGATTTAATAGTAAGTGTTTGCCCGGATTAATATGATATTAATATGGATATGATTCATTCTCTAAAAGTTGGGGCTAAAAGTATTGCTAAACATTGTCCAAATTAAGGCAATGGTGAATGTGGTTTTTTCTTTAAGGGCCGTCCACAAAGTACGTCACGCCTTTAGGGGGAGGGGGAGGTGCAGCGTGACGATCCATATAAAAATGTTAGGGGTTTGTTACAAAAAACGTGACGAAGGGGGGAGGGGGGGTTTGAAAATCGCCAATTTTTGCGTGACGTACTTTATGGATATTCCCTTATAAGTAGGCAGACAGACACAAATTCATTTTTATGGTCACTGCTGAACAAATTAACGAAAATAAGAAACAACTCTAATTCCTTTTCATTGCTTCGTTTTTGTGGGATGAATATCGGATCTATGAGATAAAGTCTAGAAGCAGCAACCCTATGTAACTTTCTAATTAAGAAAGATGCAGGTACAGTATGCTTTTTAATGGTCTCAATGAACAGTAGTTTACGGAAGTTGAATCTAAAAGCTATCTAAAACAATTCGAATTATGCCATACATGCAGAAGTGCTGCGCAACCACCCAAGTTTTCGTCGCGCCAATACCACCGAGGTCATTTTAATCAAGGCTCTCATTTATCATTGAGCATCTTCCATTCCGAGCGGAAAACGTTGATTTCGACAGAATGCTGTTGTTCACTTGAGTGCCTCTCGAAATACGAGCTTCACAAACGTGCGAAAGTGCTGCTTAAAATAATGGTTTATCCCCTTCTGCAGTGCCGCCGCACCACCCCGACCAACCTATTCCAACAAATAATACACAATCCAATAATTCTCCATAATGCTCTCCCACTCTGGAGCAGCATACGGATTGACAGAGTGTAGAAACAATCTACAAAATGAATTGAAGTTAAATCCAGTACCTGGGATCCCGGGTGCAGGCTATAGCCCGATGGCATAAATGTCGTTAGCAAGTGGCACGGTCCTTTCGGAAGAATAAATTGGAGAATTATGGAGTCGTTGGAGCGGCTGAGAGAAGATTATGCCTCGAACGCTACCGGCTAGTCTTCGAGCACCCATACATCTTTGTTCCCTGTGGACTAGGAGGATTAAGGTCAGGATCAAAGGGACACATAGTCGAAGTACGTCTCTCGGTGGTGCACGATGCGGTTCAAAGTTGTGAACACTTTCTTGCCCCCGTCGTCGGTGCCTGCACTCGCCTACAAGTGCCACTAATGTGTTCGACAACTATGCTCCAGAGCTTTATGAGCGCTGTACGACAGAGGGTAATATTGATTTTATAAAGTAACACTTTCCGGTTCGAGTTCAATCTCGAGTTGGCCTGCTTGGGAGCGGCCGTTCTATTTCAAAAGTGACGACGCATCCTCGGCTGGCAGACGGCACTACATATGAGCATTCTGCAGGCGATCGGACCAAGCCAACGCAACATTTCTAGCGGCAGCAGCTGGTGTATGGGTTAATAAATTTTGTGCGATACATGAAATGCATTAAGGAGTGCACTTATGTGTAGTAAGAAAGATGGAATATATTATTTGTCAAAGTATGTGCCTTTTAGTTAGGCACAAAATATTATGCCATATAAATAACCATCCACTTATTTTGGGTGCATTCCAATTGTTTTGTGGCATATCAGATAACATGACTGTAGAAATGTATTTTAAAAATAGAAATCTATAACCATCAGCCTTGAGCTACAGAAATTTAATGCAATATAGGTGCCAAATAAAGGTGCTAAAGCTTTCTATTTATTATTTAAATACGTCTAACTTACCCGATTACTACAAGTTCATTTCATAAGCGGAAACACAAATATTCACGTTCCAGTAGGTCCGAACCAATTCATCATGAAAGTCATTTAATTCGGCAACAAAGTGTTTTTAAACTACGCTGATTATCTCGAACATCATCTCAACATTTCCTCACCGTCCATTTTCCATAATTCCATGCACCATAAACCTTGCTCTTCTGTTGGGAGTATTATTGTTTTTGTTTTCGGATTTCTTCGTAAATAGTTGTGTCCGTGAAATGCAATGTTGTCTCAAATTTCGACGATTTAGTGGTTACGGTGTGCTGCCCCTTGTTTGGCACGTCCGATGATTTCGATACCGAACAGCACACCGCCCGTTCGTTACGCGTTGTGAGGTGTTTGATTGATGATGTTTTGTCTCCACGGGGTGGTGCTGCTGGAGGTTAGATTTAATTAATTGAACTATTAAATTACAGCTTATGAGGAGGAACGTCACTCGGTCGGATTTTGATGTGCTTAAGCAAGCGAGTGGCCGTGCCACGCGCTTGCATTTGATAAGATTTGGTCGGATCGCCGTTACTGTTCGACACTCTGTTCACGCAGAAATGAAGGAAGTGATGCAAAGTGCTTTCAGCAGATGGTATGTTTCATATGGATGATGACTCGTTTGGATTATGACATAAAACGGAATTATGGATGGTTTGCGACTCTAACGATTCGAAGCTTGAGTGTGTTGCTGTTTCTTACTATTTGCGGAAACGTGGTAATAAAAAATTGAATAGAAAATTATTTAGAGCTTTTAGTGGAATGTCATAATACGAGTTAGTACTTAGTGAGGACGTCTTTAGTGTCTCGTACTTTTTTCGACTTGGCTGAGCTTCTGATTCTTAATTTCCAATGAAGATTTCTTTGAATTTTCAGGAATTCATCGAAAAATTATTTTTATATTTCTCGAGAAATCTCTGAAACTTCTACGGAAAAGTTATCGTAATTTCTACTGGATATTAATCGGAATTTTCACAGAGAGTTCTGCAAAATTTTTACGAGAAATTCTTCGGAAATAGCACGAAAAAAATTTCTGAATATTTACGGTTCATGCAAAAATAATAGAATTTTCACGGAATATTCTTCACAATTTTCACAAAAAGTGGGGAATTGTGTAGAAAAGTAAATTATTAATGTTTGGTAGTTGAGCATCCACAGTTTTTAGAGCGTTCGAAATCTACTAAACAAACATATCTTTAAATAATGTATTGCAGATGTGAAACTATTAGGAGATCGCAGGCCTAGAAGCAAGTCCCTTTCTAAAGATTTTGTAACTTTTTTGGGCTGCTCTCTTTTTTCTTTTTGTGGTACTGAGGTACCGAAACACATATCTGTAAAGTTACAATCAAGTGGTAGAACTAAATGAGATGATGCAAGCTCGCCTTATGACAAGCTTCAAAAGTTTTTTTTTCTCATTTTCAGATCTCACACTATTAAATTCCACATCATCATTTTTACAGTTCTAGATAAGAATTTTGCCAATAAAAAGTGATATCCTTCTCCTTTACAATGAGAGAACTATTTTCCAGACAATAAAGATTCGTCTACATGATACGGGGTCTCGACTACTTGATCAATTTGAGGAATTGTAATTGTTCCATGCCATAGAAGCATTGGAAGCTGGCTTTTGAAGCATATCTTCGTCCGCCCAGCATTTAAAGAATTCAAATACTCGAATAGATTGACCAATTTTCAAATATTGTTTTTAACACCTTGAACATTTCTTGAAAATCTGGAAAATGTAACTAGAATATCAAGATTGTGATTCTTACCATTTTAGAAGTTTCATGGGTTGACTAGACAACCCTCAGAAATGGAAAAGATTCTTGATTTCTAGAATCAGTATCTTGTTTAAAAAAAAGGCACATCACGAATACTTTTCATGATTTTTTAAATTATATCTGCGTAACGCAGTGTACAGCGGGGTAAGTTTGCGCATGGGGTAAGAGTGTGCACTAGAGCTCTCTAGAATCATGAGCAGAATAAATGGTTAATACTATATGTATTTGGCACATCATTAGGCCACTTATCGTGTATAGGAAAAGGAACATTTCCGTTGTTGTTTGGAAGAGATATAAGGTAATTTGTATTTTTATCAGTTTTTTTTGAAGTTTCTTGCAAGGATGTTATCGATCATTTAGTAATTTGCATTCGATCATTTAGTAGTTTGTCAATAACTCATTCCAGAAGCTGAATTTCAAAATATGTCGTATGATGGATCTCTAGTGCGAAGGTTTTTCTACAACTCTGCCAAATGGTTCGTTGTAACGGGCTTGGTGGTCATATGGCTACCGCTTCTGCCTCATACGCAGGAGGTCGTGGGTTCAATCCTACGCCCGTCCATTCTCCTACTTTGTATCTTTTCATATAATTCTCATGTTCTAGCAATCGCTAGAACTGGAAATGGGCTTTCATACCATTTCTATCTTCTATCCCCCTATAACTACAACTTGATTAGTTCTAGCAGGTAACTGTTAGAATTCGAAATGAGCGAAAAAGTTCGTTTCGGCATCGAATTAGAATACTACACCACCCTTTCATTGCTATCACATTGGCAACCCGTTAACCAAGACACGAACCTATGCCATAAAACCTAACCCCCAGATTCCAATTCCGCAGGAACTCGTGGCGAGTGCAGAGGTGTTCTCGGCTTGCAGTGGGCGAGTGACTGCATCATCAATTCCTTCCCATCCCCGATGACCGTGAGGACGTGGCCAGCGCCGTTATCGACCTTCCAAAATACTAGAGCTCTCTCGGACTGTGCACATTGAGGTTGGAGTGCAAATCACATGCTTCCATCCATTGGTTCCTTGTGCAATTGCGATTGTTCTGGTCGATCACGGAGTAGCAACTACGAAATGCACGGTCATCATACAAAAAAAAATGCAAAAAAAAACTCTGCCAAATGTTTGAATTCCACTAGTAACGGAGTTACAGCTATAGTTTCAGTAACTTAGACTAAATGATAACGAAATTCCAATCATTTAGTTTAAGTTACTGTAACTAGCGCTATAACTCCGTTATGAGTTGAATTCTAACAACGAACCATTAGGCAGAGTTGTAGAAAAATCTTCCCACTAGAAGTCCACCATACAACATATTTTGAAATTCAGCATCTGGAATGAGTTATTGACAAACTACTAAATGATCGAACGCAAATTACTAAATGATCGATAACATCCTTGGTTTCTTGTATAAAATGTTATTAAAATTTCATTACTTTGAAAATTCGCCATTTGAAAAACTATTGCTCGCTGCTATTGCTGCTAACTTGAAATACTAGTATCGGTTTGTTTTTCTGGACAAAATTAATAGATTTTTGTAAAAATTAATTTACTCCAAAAGTACTGCTGGGGAGAGTGTGCGAAGTTAATTTCAACGCTTCAAGTGTCCAAACGTATGTTAATTACCTACTTTAGGGTTATTGATCTACCAACATGAAAATAATCACAATAATTTCAATGATCGAATAAAAGGCTCACAATTTAAAAGGGAGTGTTCTAGCTACGTAAAACCTTGACCAAATGGATTATAAATAGTTGCCTTTTAACATTACTGATCACGGAACGAAAATTGTTACAATAATTATGGAAAATCAGCCAATCTTTCTTGTGCGCACTCTCGCCAGCGAAATGCGCACACTTACCCCACACACGGGGCAAGTGTGCGCATTTGATTCCCTCCCCATAACTCTCTTATTTTCAAATTCAAATAGATTATAACCGAAATGTAGTAAGAAATATCTAAGACAATAACATAGGTTACATACTTGATACTAAATCAAACTTTTAAAGCATTCCTATCAAAAGTTAATCTGAGACAACACTCCTCCCGGTGGGCTAATTTGAGTCCACCCAGGCAATCCAACCCCACTGATTAAAGCAGCGAATTCTCGTATTTCATACATGGCGTTGGATTGCGTGGGTGGACTTAAATTAGCCCACCAGCGACGGGAGAAGTTTTTGTTTAAAAAAGCAGTTTCGACCTTTTGAAATGTTGGTGCGTAAATTTGCCCTGCTTTACTCTATCTCATTTTTTCAGTATTTGAGCAATTTTCACATAAACTTTCGGCAGCAGATTATTTTATTTATTACCAGACTAAGGCCGGAGTGGCCTGTGCTGCACATAAAAGTCTTCTCCATTCAGCTCGATCCATGGCTGCACTTCGCCAACCACGCAGTCTGCGGAGGGTCCGCAAATCGTCCTCCACATGATCGATCCACCTTGCCCGCTGTGCACCTCGCCTTTTTGTTCCCGTCGGATCGTTGTCGAGAATCATTTTCACCGGATTACTGTCCGACATTCTGACTACGTGCCCGGCTCACCACAGTGTTCCGATTTTCGCGGTGTGAACGATGAATGGTTCTCCCAACAGCTGATGCAACTCGTGGTTCTTTCCCCTCCTCCACGTACCGTCCGACATCTGCACCGCACCATAGATGGTACGCAACACTTACCTTTCGAAAACTCACCCAGTGCGCGTTGGTCCTCCACGAGCATCGTCCAGGTCTCGTGTCCGTAGAGAACTACCGGTCTTATAAGCGTTTTGTAGATTGTCAGTACGGCGGCGAACTCTATTCGATCGGAGCGTTCTGCGGAGTTCAAAGTACGTACGATTTCCTGCCATGATGCGTCTCCGAATTTCTCTGCTGGTATCGTTATCAGCGGTCACCAATGAATCCAAGTACACGAATTCTTCAACCACCTCGGTAGAAACTCGTGATGGGTGGCTTACATTGCCCTCTATTAAGCCTCTTCCTATCATGTACTTCGTCTTCGACGTGTTGATGACTAGTCCAATCCGTTTAGCTTCACTTTTCAGTCTGATGTAGGCTTTATCTCTACCTGCCACCATCTACTTTGTCTTGGTGGAGTTCATGGTTAAGCCTATCCTCGCCGTCTCCCTCTTCAGTGGGACAAAAGACTCCACTATTGTTCTGCGATCGATTCCAATGAGGTCGATGTCGTCCGTAAAACCCAGGAGCATATGCGATCGTGTGGTGATAATGCCGTTCCTTTGCACGCCAGATCTGCTAATAGCGCCCCCAATGTTGAATGTTGCAATGTTGAACAATAAATTCGAAAGTGCATCACCCTGCTTCAATCCGTCTAAGGTCACAAACGAGGTTGACATTTCGTCTGCAATCCGAAAACTTGATTTCGAGCCATCCAGCGTTGCACGTATCAGTCTAATCAGTTTCGCCGGAAAACCATGTTCGGACATTATCTGCCACAGCTCATTTCTCTTCACTGAATCGTACGCTGCTTTGAAATCAATGAACAGATGGTGAGTCTGCAAGTTGTACTCCCGGAATTTATCAAGGATCATCCGCAGACTAAACATATGATTCGTCGTTGATCGGCCCTCACGAAAACCTGCCTGGTATTCGCCGACGAAGGACTCCTCAAGCAGTCTCAGTCTGTTAAACAGGATACGTGACAGGATTTTGCACGCCGAGTTCAGAAGGGTGATCCCTCTGTCTGTGCCCTTTTTCATAGATTGGGCATATGAGGCCATCCAACCAGCCGGCATGCAGTTTTTCATCCTCCCATATTTTTTGATAATGCTGTGGATTGATTGATGCAGCTGCTCACTTCCGTGTTTGAAAAGCTCGACCGAGATCTCGTCCTTCCCAGCAGCTTTACTGTTTTTCAGCTCGTTTAGAGCCTTCTTAACCTCGTCCAGCCTCGTCAAACCGTTTCCTCTAATTTTGGCTTTTCTTTCTACTGTAGAATCTTCGGTAGGCTACCTTACCAGGGTTGCGCTAGCTACATCGCGTTGAAGGGGCCGCCTTCTCGATGCTGACACGATGCAGCTTGATGTGCACAGTTTAGTTTAGAGTCCCTCGCTGGCACTCGGACGATGATCAGCCGCCCCTAACATGGGGAACAGACGCTGTTGTGAGCCGCTCCTAACATGGAGAACAGACGCTCGATCAGATTTGCACCTCCAGAGAGGAGCGATTCCCCCTTGCCTGTCAGCATACGACCATAGTTTCCACCGGAGTTGGTTACCCGATCTTCCCTAAAGTTGCTCTTATCCAGTGGCCAGCGCCACGAGGAGGTAGGGATAGGAGTTGCTGAGTAAGAGGCTAAGGACCGCAAAATGGGGTCTATTTTATTCCTTCAGGTACGCGAAGTACCAATGGTACGCTTCACCCAGCATTTGCCGTTAGTAGTCAATGAATACCAAATAGAGGGACTCTTGGAATTCGTTAACCTGCTCCAGGATGGTACGAAAGGTCAACACATGTTCTTCCGAGGCGGAATCCTACCTGCGGCCGTCGGAGAGTTGTGTCAATTTTATCCTGTATCCGATTTAGGATAACTTTGCACAGAACTTTGAGAACGCATGCATTCAGATCCCCATATTTGCGGGACCTTAACTAAGACGCCCTACATACAGTCGGCCAGATAAGTCGCGGTGTCCCACATATTGCAGAATAGTTGATGCAACATTTGCGCAAATAGCATGGTGACCCCTCAGAACATCTCCACTGAAATGCCACCGACTTCGGGAGCTTCATTGGATTTCATACTCCGGACGGCCTCGACACCCCTCCCCCCAAACCTTATGTACCAAAATTCACCTTTTTCTTAGCCCCTTCCCCCCGAAAACTATCGACCCCGAGGCCCCCTTCCGGCAAAGTCCGACCGTGCTTGGTGGTCATATAACTACCGATTCTGCTCCATACCAAGGGGGTTGTGGGTTCAAATTTTGGAGCTCAGCTGGCACCACGAGGAGGTAGGGATAGGAGTTGCTGTGCAAGAGGCTAAGGAAAGGACCACTCATTATAGCCAATTTTTTTTTCTTCAGGTACCCGAAGTACCAAAGGCACGCATTGCCCAGCATTTACCGTGCCAATATATTTAAATCAAAGTCCGAAAAAATCCAAAAATTTATCAAAATATCTATACCTACAATTTTTATAACATTCTGGAATGCATATATAATTTGTCTGTATTTTTCTCAGCAGTAAAAAATCGTGCTATAAATTGTAATAATTGATTTTTTTAAATTTTTCATCTGTCATACTACAAAGAAGAGATAAAAAGGTTTTCCAACTACCAGCCCTTATAACATCCAAAATTTTATTTACAAATATTGTGAAAAATTGATAGACGTTTATATTAATATTTTCCTTCATTAGCAGTGATGCTTTGGTCAATGTATTTTGCAGAGCTAGCGGCATGATCAATATTTTGCCTCCGCTTTTCAATGCTGATTTAATCCACAGATTGTACATTATTTGCATTAAATTTCATCCTGGATTCGGAAATAAAAACGCATCAGAATGTGTCAATATAAATTCAATCATAAATCAAGATAAACTGGCATATGCAGATTTCTGGAACCCAATAGCAAGTCACTCACCCAGTAAATTGTATCAGAGAAACAGTTCCCCTCCATAAGTAGTCAAATAGTCTTCTCCACGTGTCTTTAAATATCGAGCTGATTGCAGTTCTAATAAAATCCACATAATCCCGAACAATACGTTAAAAAACGCTCGAGATTGCGCGAGCTTTAATGCGTTGTTTTTAGTTATGCACGGTTAGACCGAATGAATATTTAATTAAATAATGATCAACCCACGCCATATCGGTTCAATGAATTCGAGGCCCACGCCAACCATGGTGGTCCATTTTCACCACTCGGCAAAACAATTTGATCCCATGATTAGCACAAATTTACGAAAACTACGTCAGCCGCCGTTTGGAACGGTTGCTTTGTCGTCACTTTAAGAGGCTATCATCAACCACTAAGTCATCATCATCAATGTTTTAGGTACACATTACCCCATCCACAGACCACAATTTCACTTTTGTCCACTTTGAAATCTAAATCCGCATAATTCAAGAAGTGCAATATCGTGTTACGAGAGCTAGTACTTAGTGGTGTGGTGGCAACATAACCCAATGTCTGTACACTTCAATCGTCTGATACCGGATAGCATTAACATCCGAAGCATACTCAGAAGATACACAACCATTGTGGGCGGTGGTTTGTTGAAAACAATGGTATCAGATCGCTCATCAAAGCCATTTACCGACGAGTATGCACTTCGGAGCGGATTGTCTTGCTAAGCATGTGACGAAATTTTGTGTGATTTGATTGTAAACGACTTTGAAACTGCATCGATTTTGACCAATTGTTCATACATTCGCCGGTTTGTTGCACAAGAAGAATGCTGTTGTAGAGACCGGATGCCTCGTGATTTTCAAGCATGCGGCAGTAATAATTCACTTTGTCATGAAACAGTCTCCGATAGAACGATTGAGTGGCGCCGTTAACTGAAACAATAAACTTGTGATATCATTATAACGAGCTAATGATAATTAATGGACGCCGTCGTGATGAGGAACCAGCTAGCTATAAACTTCAGCGTTCGCGAATACAAGCTCTTGTTTGAAGCCATCTCTATAGATTTTTTTCCCCGCTTGGCTCATTCTCCGCTCATAACCTGCATCATAAATCATTTAGCGGATCATTGGTATGAAGTGCTCTGACACCAGGAGCTCTTCCACATCACCGACATCTTTACTCACTTGCGTTCATTCTCGACTTCCGGAATACTCCTCACCCTGCATGTTCTACTTAGATCTCATGCACTTTTCCTCGGAGTTGCTGGCAGTGCAGGAGATAACATCGTAGAAGCGGTAATATCGTAAGCGAATTAATTTGAATTCATGGGATTACACCGTCCCGATCTCAAGCTAATTATGTTCACACATTAACTATTTAATTACCATTTTTCCTGCATCTCATCTAGCATAACCGGTGCGTTGTCGTTCAGACGATTACCTAAACGGTTCCATAATTAATAACCGGGCCATAACTAATCCCAATTTATCTCCCCGTTTCTGTTTGTTCCACAGCTATGTCGATATCGCCTCCGCCTTCACGGGAGCAAGTGCGCATCTGTTTGGTCGGTGCGGTTGCCAACGACAAGGCCGTCCTAGCCGCAGCCCATTCGTTGAAGTTGCCACTCGTCCTGTCGGAAACTGGCACCGAGTACCTGACCGACACCAGCACGGTGACATACTTCGTCCTAAATCAATTCGATGGCCCCGTGTACGATACAATTTATCGCTCCAAGCATAGGTAAGTGGTTAATAGTTGAATCATAAATACATTTTTAAACATGTTCGCGTGTCATCTAGTGGCAAATAATTATTCGATTACTGCATCATTACACAAAACGTAAAAGTGCACAAATCGCCTACTCAATCACCAGACAGGTGTAAAATTACAGTTCACTCTCCTCCGTGCGCCATCCCCCTGTGTGGTTTGAATTACGACGAGAGTGCTGAGTGTTCAACGCGATACAATGTGTCATTTAAAAGCTTGAATTTGTGCAACGTATTCGCCGGCGTTATTTTACATATGTCGTACTATTGCTACAAGCTGCTAAGGGTCCAGTATCGCGTGACTGAGAATATTCCAGTTCGTACATGAGCACTTGAAACAGTACCTGGAGTACGTTGACCAGCTTGATATGTTTTACAGGGACGGTGATGATCAGCCTAAGTCAATTGAGCGATGAAGCAAATGCTCGAAGTTTTTATGCGAGCTCTTCAATATTAACTATGATGACGTGTTTGCGTATAGAGCATATAAACTAGATATACCACGATGGTAAAAATTCAAAACCAAATTTTCAAAATGACTATGACTTCATGGTGTTGGTTTGTGTGGGTGTGCTATCAACTTCCGCAAATCGACGTTTGAATCTTTGTATACAAAGCCAGATAAATCGTTTTGAAAATTTAGTATTGAATTATCAGAGAGTTAGGGTAAGGGAGGTATTTTGGACCGCTTTAGGAGATGGCCGAACAATTTTTCGAATAAAAGTTAGATTTTGTAATAATGCTGGATCCATTTCCTATGAAACTACAAAGTGGTGAATGCTAGGTAGGATTTGTAGGTAAAAATGTTGTAAATCCCACCGAAAGAACCAAACTATCATAAATTCTGAATATATGTGAGATTTAATTTTGGACCACCTGTTTTTATTTTGGACCACGATCGTAGTGTGCCATGCGCGACGGGCGGATGCCAAAATTTTCACTGCCCGATCTTTTCTGTTTCGGATGATGGCAGCTCCCAGAAGAATAATAAGCATCCTGATTATTTGTTTTGTCTGTAGTGTAAAATTTCCAGTAATTAAATTTAGGATTGTGAAATATGTTTAAAGTGACTTGTGCGAATCAAGAAAGTTTCTGCGTGAAAATCGGATCGTTGAGATTCGGAGTGATTGAAGTATGGAAAACTACTACATTCAGAGACGCTGTTAACTTGGCGAAAACCACATCTTGGCCACCTACGGGATGGAGGTCCCCATGGCCTTATATGTTAAAACCAACAAAGGTCACTCATCGAAAAAGGATTAACTGGGTGAGATTGTTTCATTATATTTATACTATAATTTTATTGGTAAAAAAAAACTATATATGCGCTGGATTTCAAATCCGGATGTTTGTTTATGGCTCCATTATCCATTTAATAATGGTAGCATGAACAGGCGGGGTTTATTGTGAGCAAAAGTGACCTCGGACTGGTCATGAAATACCAGGCAGTCTGAAATGGGTCACTGGAGCTGCAGTAGAGCTAGCACCATCTAACTCCCGAACTAAATCTGACTGTAAATTTTGTAAAACAGACAGCTCTCTTCCATAACATCACTGCCAGACAGTGGGGATTAGATTGGAGACACACACACACCTGTTTTTATTTTGGACCACCTATTGAACATATTTTGGACCACTCGAATAATTTTGTATTGCTAGCAAAGCTATGTTACTATTAGATTAAATTAGTTATCTTCAGTATTTTCGGCGTTTCATCCTGAAAGTCCTTGTTAAGCAATACATTTTTCTAAGCACTCCAAAGTTTTGAACAATATCTACCATCTAATTGTATTAAAACTAATATCAATTTCAGTACCACTCGGTACAGCACTATGAAAGCAAAACAAATGTGCGGCCCATGGCCGTGATGTATGCACCTGGCCACTCCTACCCTGCCATATTTTTATGTAGTTTGCCAGATCTGTTGCATTTGCGCCATTGATAGTAGTGGGTTGCCCGGTTCTTCCTTGATCCTTGCACATTCTTTTTCAAAACGAAACATAATCGTAGAACGCGGCACTCTGTTGCATTGGCAAGCAGCACGGACGGAGAGCTCAAGCAAAGATTGGTTCTTGTCATGGAGCATTCTTAACTATTTTGCCCACAATCGCATATTTGTCCCATATGGGTAGGAATTCCAGCAAAGGTGGGACTGATATGCGATCATAGGCAGTATTTTCGTATGAATATAATAAAAACAGTTACATGTTGGGTTAATAGACATTTTTCTAGGGCTTACATCAATGAACGGTAATTTATAAATGCGGTATGAACAGTAATTTATGAATGGTTTGATACTAGAGAAACAAATGGTTGGTAAAAACAAAAGTTTAAGAGATCTAGAACTTCAAAAGAAGATATGTCGAAAATATGTTCGGCTCAATGAAAAATGAACCTATTTTGGACATGCCTCAGAATACTGATTTTAAACTTACAATGTATTGCTTGAGATATGAAACTGTTTCAATTAGGTTGAAATAAGTCAACAATATCATTCACATGTTTTAAATCTATGTACGAATAAACTTACAGCTTTTGAAAGTTGACTTCAATTTTACAATGTCGCCTTAGTTTTGGTCTAATCCAGCCACAATGGGTGAATGCGTGAAACTATTCTTAATAATTGCAATATTTTATAAAAAAAACAAATGCAGGAAATATCTTATGGAGAGTTTCTTTTTGCAATAAAATTTTAATGTTGCATGTTTTATTTAGTTTTGTGTGATTTAAATACAAAATTCAGTTGGGTGGTCCAAAATATGAGCCCGGTCCAAAATACAGCCGATACCCTATCTTGTTGATTGTTTGTACTCGCGGTTGTTGTCGATACTTTTAAAAACACTTTTGAAATGGCTTTTCAGTTTCGATGAATTCGATATATTTATTACAGGGTGTTCCAGTAAGTATAGTACGGTTTTAAAAATAACATTACGACTTTGGTTTTTGGGAAAATATGATTATTGTTTCGCTTTTAGTCCTTTACTATGTTTTACTGCAGCTCAGCGTCACTTATCCGAGATCGATTTAATCGTACGCCAATGAGTGGAATATTGATCAGATGATACTCAATAAGCGTCAGCACAGACCATTTGTCAACGATGTAGGCTTCTTTTTTTAAACCTGTGATGGAGTCCGTTGCCCTAAAATGCTTTCACAAATGTGCCTTTGTCAAACCCCAAAAATGTCAATAGAAATTTCCTGAGAATAGTTTAGAGAATCTATATCCTTGCAGTGTTGTCCTACACTCAGTGCAAAAAATTCTGCTCTTTGATTTTACTCCATCTAAACGATTTTATAGTCTTAACTAAATAAGTGCAACTAATAGAGGGATATTTGAATTTTCTAAACGTCATGTCAAACTGTCAAAAAAATGCACGCCAGAGCCACAGGAGCGCGCGCGCTGAAAATACACTCCAGTGAAAACACTCCAGTGTATTTTCAGTGCGCGCGCTCCTATGGCTCTGGTGTGCATTTTTTCAATAGTTTAACATGACATTTAGAAAATTCAAATATCCCTCTATTAGTTGCACTTACTTAGTTAAGACTTTAAAATCGTTTAGATGGAGTAAAATCAAAGAGCAGAATTTTTTGCACTGAGTGTAGGACAACACTGTCTCCTTGAATACGGATTCGACTCCTTTTGCTTTGTACCAGACTACCTGCTTTTGGGCAATGGACAGTAGTCGCTGCTATCGCTACGAATACTGCAATTTCGCATTTGTCTACTTTTTATACTGATTTTTTGACGTAGAACTACTGTTTTTTCTATATTGGGGTACACTTTACGATTGCGAAAATCGGAGACCGTCACGAAAATATGATAGACCTTAAACTTTAATAACTCAACCGTTTCTCGATGGATTTTCAATTTTTTTGGACCGTTCGATCAAGGGTGAGTCAACGTTTCTTTGTAATTATATGAAAAAAAAAACTGATCTTTAATTATTTATTATCAAAAATTGATAAAAAGTTTTGGAATATGTTTACCAACCTATCACATACCGTGCAAATTCAAACTTCGGACGCTTAAGCACTTTTCGTTGTGAAATCAGTCTGTTAACAAACATTTTGAGTCTCACCGTTCTAATTACCATCACAATCATAGAGCATATCGCATATCCTTGTAACACGGGATTAACATGTAAGAATTATTGTGTAGAATCCTTCCGATTAATAAAAATATTCGGCTTCTGTTTTACTCAAACTCCGGACAGCAGTAACATTGGATTCATATTTCGGACACAATGTTTCAAACTTCGGACAACAAATTACACAATATTGAGAAGAAATATTGCAAATGATTATCAATACATAGTTCAGACTGACATTCAATTATTTCGTCACATCGAATTAACATGGATTACTAGAATGAAACTATCCTAAATAAAGCTAAAACTATGAGCCCTTTCGATTCAGCTGGATGAAACATTTCAATGAAATATTCCTGAAAATTTCCCACACAAATTGGAGTGTCCGAAGTTTGAGTATGTCCGAATTTTGATTATCCACGGTACATTAGGGTGCCAATGAAAATGACATTTTCGAATTTCAAAAAACGAAATTGCTCACAAGTTTTATTACCCCAAAATATGACCCCATGCTAAATTTGAGCTCAATCGGACATGATTTGGAGGTGCCTAAAATTCATCAAAGTTTTGAAATTTTTACCCATGCAAATTTTTCCAAGGGGGAACCAAAGGAAAAGTCGAAAATCGAATTTTTGTTTTTGATGCCAAATTACTTGAAAATGCATGAAACGTCAAGATCTGTTGTTACCTAAAAAAAATTCAGTGTGGATCTCACATGCTTGGTGTAACGATCACCATGAAAGTGACATTTTAGCAACTAGTGCTGGGTCACTCATCATGTCTTCACTTCTGCTGCCTGTGATCACCAGCATGAATGATAGAAAAACTTTCCTGATGTTGTGGTCAGTGTTGGGAAATGTACAGTAAAACACTGTGATTATGCGAATGTTTACATTTTATCCGATCAAATTTCACGCACCGCACAAACCGAAACAGTTTTCCAAAAAAAATGTACGTCTCATTGTGACATTTTTTTTACCGATGAGGCAAACTGTTTGTATATGTTCCTGCCTGCTGCTGCGTGAGAGTCGAGCCGTCGGTGCAGTCAGCAGATTTCTTGTTTCGGTTCGTGCGCAGCGCAAACAGAACAGATTCGAGTTTAATTGCCTGTGGCGCAAAGCCTAGAAAGAATGCTAGCCGTTGGTACTAATTCATTAGTTCTAGTCTCTAAAATGAGCAAGGAGTAGAGAAATAATCATTTACCACCAAAAACGGTCATACGTCGTGAAATGAGTGTACAGAAACATTAATTGTGGGGAGAGAAAATAAAAAAATCATAAGGTGACTGTCGTCTGCTTGGTCGTGGCTGCTGCTGCGGCTGCCGTGTTTTTGTCTTTCTTTTACTTCGGGGCAGATTTAATGATAAAAAGAAATGTCAACCGTTCCCGTCCCTGGTTGTGGTTGTCATATCCGTGTCATCTTGACTATCGTGATGATCACTTGACCTATGCGGTGTTTGGTTCGAAATCAACGCTCGTCAGCAATGGAATAATCCACTTAGCGGAAATTAATGGATTTTTGCTGTAATAAAAATACATGAAGCCAAAATAGAACTTTTGGGAATATTCAAGTGTTCTTATGGTTTAGGTTGACTTTTTGTTCAATATTTTAAGGGGTGCTGTAAAAAGAAAAGTACATACATAGTTTTACCCTGGTTTTACCAAATTTGATCCAGACTATCTTTTGAAAAAGACCAATTTTTTTTACTGATTTTTCGAGTGGATATAGTCAAAAAACGACGCATCCTACAAAAAAATGTTGTATGGGTGACTATCGAAAATCAGTTAAAGTTTCTAGTAAAGATATTGGAAACAATTCAAATTGAGCCCTACACTGATAAATATCAGTTTTAAAAATTAAAACTCAATTTGCGAAAACACGCCCTTTTGATTTTAATGATATTGTGTCTCAAGATAGGTGATTATGTTCCTACCAACCGTCCATACATCGCAAGCTTGACACTTTCAAGGAAAAAAGTTTTTCTAACAAAATATTTTTCTTAGCGGAGGGCGCAATTTGAATTGTTTCCAATATCTTCTTAACTAGAAACTTTGACTGATTTTGCGATAGTCACCCATACAACTTTTTTTTGTAGGATGCGTCGTTTTTCGATTGTATCTATTTGAAAAAATCAATAAAAAATTGGCCTTTTTCAAAAGATAGTCTGGATCAAATTTGGTAAAACCAGGGTAAAACTATGTATGTACTTTTCTTTTAACAGCACCTCTCAAAATATTGAACAAAAAGTCAACATAAACCATAAGAACACTTGAATGTTCATTTGAAAAATTCAGCAAAACAAAGTTTGGTTCTTTTCAAAAGATTGTCTAGATTGAATTTTGAAAAACTTAGTAATAATTTATCTATTGATTTATCAATTAAAAATGACGCCAGTCCAATCAAATGACAACAAAATCAATCAATAACGGTGCTCACCTGCACTTTTGACAGCTGACCGACCTGATGCTCTTTATGGCTCTCAGCTTGTGGTTGTCAATCTGGGTGTCACGCTTACCTAAGGTACTCACGTGTCAACTTCTACATGTCACGATGCGCTTGCAGTGATTGTCAGTAAAGAACATCGTTTAAAAGCGTGGTGGTTTTTGTTTGCATGTCTGATCATCTGGTGATGGTCACGACATTTTGCAAGACTGCTTGTGAGCCATGTCGTTTTTTGAAATTCGATGATAAATTTTTCCCATACATTCCATTGGCACCCTATCGAACATGCATTACAAACACAGACATCAAAATCAAGCAACTTGCGGGTTTGGATCTAATTCCCAGTTTGAGCAAGATTTCACACTGAGCGGATGCGTCGGAGCGGACGAATCAAAGCGATGGCAGCGGAGCGGACACAACAGCACGGAGGCGCTGGTAATATTTTCAATGGAAACCAATCGCATTGGTGGTAGTCGTTGGCGTGTTGCTGCAGATCATTCAACCTCAACGAACATTTTATATAAAGAAAGGGTTGATTACAAAAATAGCACTGCTGCGATCCCGCGCCCCCAGTGGCGATGCTGAAAATTTATTACAAATTGTGGCGTCAGTTAGTTAATGGAAAAGCGCACTGGGCAGGAAAATTGGTTTTTCTCAGGACCAGCATTTTCTGAAAAGAAAGGTTTAATTGCGAAAATGGACTGTTTCGGTGGCATCAACGTTTGGCATGGTAGCTTGGTTTCTGTTAGTGCTCTATCCATTCAAATTTATTGCATCATCACTCTCTGACGCGCGCCTGTGATTCTGCTACCGAAGGCAACTTTTAGTCGTCGTCAAATGATTAAGTATAGCACTTTGGAGGAAGTTCGTCTCTGATCAACTTTTTTTTTTGTTTATTTAAAATGGTGGATGACTATTTTGTTGCTTGTTAATCATGCCTAGAACTTCATATTCATTCACCTTAAAAAAAAAAAAAAAAAAATGGGGAATGATAATTAGGCCAACATTTTAACCAATATGACACAGTAAAAAAAATCAAATTGACTTAACTCTGCTAATTGCAAATACTGGCAAAAAAAAGTTCTTCACTATCAAAGTTCAAATTATGTTTTTTTAAAAGAAATTTTAATGTATCCGCATTTTTAAATTTTTTTTTCGCTTTTGTACCTTATTTTTTGCACACCATTTAGGACTATGGGATCAAAAGATATGGTCAAAATACGATTTATATACAAAAAAACACGCCAAGAAATTAGTATATCTAATGTACGAGAAAGCCACAAACACCGCTTGGTGGATCAATCAGGGTTTTTCTGAAAATTTGACTAATTTTTCACCAATTTTAGACTTTGACACCTTGTATCTCTGGAACTAAAGCACGTAGAGACTTCAAATTTTGGATTTTTCTTAATCAGAATGTTGACAATCTATAAAAAAATATTGAAAAATGATTTGGGAGACATGACATTTTTGATTAATGACCGCTTGAAATCCTAACGCCAACCAGCAGCATCTTCATCCTCCTTCATCCACCTCCATGTTTGAGAAGCTCGACAGGGATCTTGTCCTTTCCAGCAGCTTTACTCTTTTTCAGCTCATTCAGAGCCTTCTTAACCTCATCTAACATTATTGGTGGTTCCATCAGTACATTGAAAGTTAATTGCCTATGTTCAGGGTATTAAGCCACCCGGAGTGGAAGTTAATTACTATGTCTGAAACTCGATTATGCATTTGCGCAACATGTGATAGATTTAGTTCAGAAGAGGTATTGGAGGCTGACCGCTCCCTTCGGTGTGGTTTGATCCCACGAAACCAGTACGCTAGACAGGTGCTTTCCCTACTAAGCTACGAAGGACCTTCTTATTGGTGGTTCCATACCTTGAGCATCCCCGACTATACCCATCCTAGTTCCCCTTCCATCTTGCTACCACCATAGTCTTGTCTGTCAGTAAATTCCCCTCTTCCCGATCAAGAACGCATAACAAAATTATAACAAGGGGAGTTATTTATTTCAGAAAAATATTGTAACAAAATGTGTTATAAATGTTGCTGGTTAGTTGTTAAAATAACAAAAATTATATCAAAAATATCTCTAGCCGTAACATAATTAAAACAGAGGTTGATACCTTCATATCAACATTATAACAAAGGTTGATATAATTTTTCTATACAAAAATTTACTTTCAAGGCAATTGCCTACATCACGGATAGAAATCTGGTACGCAATCACGCCTAGAGATGTCGTACAATTCCGATTAATCGATTAGTAACTAATCGATTACTCTCGATCCTCGTCGATTACTGAATCGATTAATCGTTGGATAGTAATCGATACAAAATTAATCGATTATCACAATGATGAATCGATTAATCGAGGAAATCAATCTAATTGCGACATCCTTATGATGTCGTAAAATCCTGATTAATCGATTAGTAACTAATCGATAACTCTCGATTCCTCTCGATTATTGAATCGATTAATCGTTTGGTAATAATCGATTCAAAATTAATCGATTATCACAACGATGAATCGATTAATTGATGATCGATTAATTTGCGACATCTCTAATCACGCCGGATTTCCATCCATAATGTAGGCAATTAACTTTGTTCCAGCTATGTATTAATATCGAGCGGGTTCAAGTTATGTATACTGAAGGTGATTACCTCCGATTTTTTCCAATGTCCACTAGAAATGTAGGCAATTATTTTGTGAAAATATTCATAACTAATGTTGTTATAATTTTGATGTGAAATAAAACTAGCCGAAGACACATTTGTATCGAATTATCTAATTATAACACACGTTGTTTTAAATAACAACAAATGATAGAATTGAGTTATAATTTTGTTATGCATTCCTGATCGGATTGGTCATTGCATACGGCGTCTTATGCCGCGCACCAGAAAATGTTGGTCCTGAGAAGAATTTATTTTCTTTTCCCAATGCGCTTTTCCAATAACTAACTTTAACCAAAAGCTTTTTGGAACCTTGCGTTGCAATTTCACTTCATGCTGCAATTGTCCGATGACTTTCCACTAAGACGCCAGCATTGGAATAAATTTTCAGCATTGTCACTGGCGGCGTAGAACCGTAACAGACTCCCTTTGGAAATCAATCCTTACTTTACATAAAATGCTGCATCGTTGACCAACCATCCTGACGACAATCACCAATGCGGTGGTTTTCCGTTGCAATTGCTACCAGCTGTGTCCGCTTTACGTTAAATCTTGTGCTGAGGATTCGATCCAAACCTACAAGATGTTTGATTTTGATGTCTGTGCTTGCAATGCATGTACGTGAATGAAACGGCTGAGATATTAATGTTCAAAGTCGATCTTACTTTCGTGACGGTCTCCGTTCCCCAGTGTACCCCAATATAGAAAACACAGACGTAGTCCTACGTCAAAAAATCCCAACGTATGTATTTTCTTTATAGGATAAATTAATTCATATTATTACAGTGATGTATCCAGCTGTTCGCGCTCAGCGGAAGGGTGAGCATCAATTCTTCACTCTAGTATCTAATACTAACAAGAGATGAGCTCCCTTGCGGAATGGCCTTTTCCCTGTCTCCTCATCCGAGAAAGAAATGTTTATAGCTTCCAGAATAGTCGGAAAGTACAGTGAACAACTGATTTTACCACACTTTAAGTCGTCATTTCGGAGCGTGGAATAATGGATGGTTTGAAGTAGTCAAAATAATGTCTTGTTCTAATTATTACTAGGCTCATAATAATGCTGACCGTGTTTAATAACTTCAATAGCTGACTCGTCTCGACCTCATATATAATTCAACCGATATATCGTGACTCTATGGAACCTGAAACTAAACTTGTTAGCAGAAAGGAAAAGGAAACATAAAACGGAAAACTAACGTGGAGTATTGATCCACTAAAACCAGTCCGTAAACCTATTTGCGATGACCCTAAGGCTATCATCCAATTAAGCTTCCATTTGATGAAGGTTATTGCCACACAGGATGCCCTTATACCCATAGATTGATGCTTTCTCTTCGTGCTCACGAGTTTCTGCCAAGCATCTGCAATCATACCGTTCTGTGCCGAAAACGGGCTAATGGAGACAATACACCGCCACTAAATTGCCATTTTATTGGATTCTCCTATCGTATTGTTGTGGTACATTCCGACACTGAGGCAAAACACCAACCAGAACAGCTATCTCGAGTTTCCTTTTCTCTGATGCAGCTCGGTTGTGTGTCGTACCTCCGGAGCCAATTGAGCGAGGAGGTCCGCATCAACCACAGACAGCAGCGCGTCCTTCTTCACGGTGTTACACTCCCAATTGGAAAATCGCCGGTTTCGGACAACAGTATTTTGTGATAAAACTCGTAATCATTTATCTCGATGTTTCTAAGCAAATCATGTATTTTTAGCATTATATCACGATGTGAAATTAAAAATATTGAAAAACATCGACATTAAAAAACAACTTAATTTCAACACTGTCGTCTTTAAGACAGTTTTGTTTTGCAGCCGCAGATCTCACCATTGATTCCACTAGCACGTAGTAAAGCTCTATAAAAACATAACCGACTCAACCATCTTCTTTCGATATTCCGCATTGGCTGTTGAATGCTAAGGAGCACTAAGATGCTGAAGTGTTTCGGGATTGTGGGGAGAAAAATCGCAAACTTTCAGTCTCAAGTGTAGATCCGACGCCACCAAACGGATCGCGAGGCGAGATAAACAATTAATTTTATGATTATTGCAGCGGCACTCGTCACCGGCAGCGGCAGATGTGCAATTCGCTCGGTGCAGACAAATTCCAAAGGGAGACGCCATGCACTTGTAGCGTCGTTTTTCGCTACTGATACATACTTGTGCCGCAATGGAGAGCAAGTGTGTGGCATGTATTGACCATAAATTTCGTCGCAAGCGACAGTCAATGCATACTGAAATGTACCTCACGCCATGGTGGTGCAGTACATACCCTAAAGAACATTGGGGAATTGTTGGTATGGAATATATCTTTTTTTTCGTTGCATAAAACAAAAAAAATATATCTAGTGACGATGACGTTTTTCCTGTCCATAATTACGATCGTCTCTGGTGTACATTCCGAAAGCGACGAGTTAGATTCACAATCCGTTCTAAGATTTTCCGGTTTGGATACATTATCGACTCAATGCTATTGACTCTGAATTGAAATAATGGACACATTTCACTAGGAATGTAGAGCCACGAAAGACGAAAAATGATAGAGCATAGCCTTGCAACTTAGCTTAAGTAAATGCTCCAGTCTTCGCTATCCTATGATCCTATGTAGGATAAGGCTAGACTATGTATATCGCTTTCAACAAGCCAGTCGGATAAGTGGTTTAAGTGATTTTGCAGAGTGCAGTTGATTATTTTATTGGCGAATTTATTGCTTGTTGACTCACACCCCCTATTATCTCGCCCGTTCCGTGCGGAAAATCAATCCAGGATCCTGGACGGAAGTGGTCGGCAAAGTAGAGGTGCCAGCCAGGTACGCTACGCTGAATCACAATTGTTGCCAAGTGGATTACACGGTACTTAGCCAGCGTTTGGGCGTTAGATTGAACGAACATCGACAGGTGGCAGGAGTGTGTGGGGTAGAATTTATTGGGTTGTCAGACTGTATGCCCGCCCTGAATTCGTAATCAGTTTGACTATCATGTGGAAGCACCACTATTTACGATGCGTTTTAGAAACTATTTTCGAGTGTCGCTCGGTGCATTACAGATGAATTATTGGTTTCAATATTTTGGATTGCAATATGTATGGCTTACGTTTTCATTTTTTTTTGCCAATCATTATTGAATCGAACACCCCTACAAAGTATAGGGATAAGATTCTTTCCGAAATTCTCGGCTCAACCTATATTACTCAGCCGTTTTGTTCATTTAGTTTTAGTTTTATGAAGACTCAGTGAATGTAACACTAAATTATGGTTAATGACAGTTTGTTGTAGTTGATAATAATAGAACGATATCCCAGGCCTCTTTTGTTGTCTGGTTTTTGTTTTTTTTTTCTGAAACAAGTTAGCTAGCTACTATTTAGCTACAGCCCCTGTTAGCACAATTTCTGACTAAAACATCTACTTGATGATGAGTCGTCTGCAATTTCGATATTGTGGAGTTTTTCTTGGCATACAGTATTAATTACAGAATCAAAACAGGATTTTTACTATTGTCCGACATTTCGGTAATCTTCCATTGAAGAAGGCAAAATACGATTGCCGAGACGTCGGACAGTAATAAAAACCCTGTTTTGACTCTGGATTTTAACATTTATTATTTGAAAGCACCGCCTACACTAATATCCGTTAAAAAGGGGAATAGTCTATTCTTGAGTCTTGATATCCTATGAGGGTGAAAACCTAAATCAAGATGAGATCAAACATCAAAACAATTTCAAATGATGTTACTACATAATTAGAAATGTATAATGACAATCTGTTAGATATGTATGCTTGAAATTTAAGTTTAGGGGTAACTCTTAAACGATGGTTTATATTTTTTATATTTCTTTTAGATTTGGATGAAACATATATCGATGTCTCAGGCCTGGTAGCGGGTCACTTTTTAGTGACTTGGTTACTTTTTTCGGACTAGTCACTAAAAAGTCTCTTTTTTCGACCTCAAGTCACTAAAGTCACTTTTCTTGCAAAAGTCACTATTTTCAACTATTTTGAAACTATTGAACAATTTTTTTTGATAAAACTTTATGTATCCATCGGATGATGCTTTATTCATGGCGGAAATAATTACGGATCTTGGAAAATGATCGCACTGAATCTTCGCGAGCTACTTAAATCGCTGCTCTTATTGGCATTTCACCAGTAACTGATTGAAGGTGTTTTACGTCACAATTTATAAATTGGTATACAGTCATGCAAGCAGGAGACCTGCCGATTTAGAGTTTTTCTCAAACTTTATAGGGGAAGAGGCGACTTGATTCGGGAGACTTGATTCTCCCTGTTTTATCAAGAACTAAACTGGCCATAATCGCATATTTGTAACACTCGCATTTTGTTCATCTTAGTGCGAGTGTTATTTTCTGAATCGTTCAAGCTCAATCTTAGCTTAGATTCATTAATCTAATCCCACAACAGTTAAATAGGATTTACTTTCTTGCTTATCTGTGGTAAGCTGGAAATGATTAGGCGGATTGACAAACGATTTACAAAATCAACCAACATATGCATTTGTTACAAATATGCGATCATGGGGAGTAGTATTGATATACATATTTTAATAATAGATCCTCTAGATAAATGATCGTTATGTGGCAAGTTAATTTTAATTTACAACTATTTACTCTATTATTGATTGTGTTTTGTTCCACCTGAAGATAATTTTTGGTGTACACAAAATTAGAACAACTTCTTCCAGTAATGGCCAAATGCTATCATTTTTCACAGCCAAATCCATAAATATTAAATGATCTTCACTGAAAAAATGCCATAATTCCACCACAATTTCAGGATATTTGGATCTTGAGTTATTGGCTTAATTTGAGGAGACTTTATCCCTCATTAGGCATCCATATAAGTCTAATAATTCAAGAAAATATGATTTGTTCTCAAGCGGCTATTTTTCTGCAGATTTTGACAAATGTAATGAAGGGTTTGCTCTAAACAAATATTTATTGAGTAGATATCATAGAATGGTGTTCTTGTCGCAATTTTGAAGATTCATGCGCTGTCGAATTCTATAGCAAAAATCGTTCATGAATACGCACAGAAAGTCGGAAAACCTACGTATTTTGGATTAAAATATTTAAAAATCAGAGAGCATGGTCCTCATTAGGGTCGAGCGTTCAATCCAGGCTCATTGTAGGGAAGGGGGCAATATGCCTAGCTAAGCAAACACTGCTTTACTGTCTTTTGTAACGCTATTCATGGGTATTTCACATTATGCAACAGTTAAACAAGATAGCTAGTTGATGCCATTTAAAATTGTCAAAATCTCAATCATATTGATAATACTCACATTTCAAAAAATGGTGATATTCTGTTGCCGGAAAACTCATGAGGCAAAACGCCTTTTGGCTGGCAGCTCCTAGAGACAAAGTACCCACGTCGCAGAATCAGCATTCTGGTATGGATAGTGCGTGGAGACGCAATACATTGTAGGTTAGAGCCACTAGTTTTTTTGCCTCGAAAATGTAGATGTTTCTTCAAAATGTAAATTTTCGGTTTTCCGACTTTCCCATACACTATTTTAGAAACTTTTTCGCCTAACATACATAATTTTAGATCTAGTTTTTTACGGCCATCTTAATGACGGTAAATATAGGAAACCACAAAAGGCGTTTTGCCTCGGGGGGGCGTTTTGGGGCCTCTTCCCCTATATGAATCTTTATAATTTTTGTACCGTTTTCTACCAAAACGATCCTACGGTTGTTCCTGTCGCACCAAAAACATCCGTGGCATTTATGACAAATCAAAGAGTTCTCTGCATCTTTCTTAAGTAGCTAATCCAATGATCGTAATTTTCACTCATTCTCACGAGAAGAGAATGCTCATTCATGCAGATTTTCTCCGAGAAATAATTTTCAGGAAAGTGAAACAGGTGTTAAGAGTGATAACCATATTTCGCTCACTGCCAGTGGCGTAAAAATTGGATTTGCTTGCAGACTACTCATATTTTGAGTTGTCCTGCTTTTTACTGATAATGAGTAAAATTTTCGTGAGGTTAAAAGAGAGGGCAATACAATTTTACATAGTCACTGAAAAGATAAAAGTTACCGAGTACGATTTTCGTTTCTCTTCTGAGTTCGTTTAAAGAGAAAAGAGTGGTGAGTGAAAGATGTTTCCCGCCACAAATTACGAAAAAAATATTCTCCTTCGACCCAAAATCGCTTGATTTCGTCTCATCGAACTTGCAATTGAAATTGGAAGTCACTATTTGGTCACTTTTTCTGCAACTGAAAGTCACTATTTGGTCCCTTTTTTTGTCAGCTTCGGTCACTAAAGTCACTATTTTGAGTGGCTTCGGTCGCTACCAGCCCTGCGATGTATGTTTGTGATAAATTTACTAACTCATGGAAATATTGATATACATTAAAGCATAAATTATTTTCAAAATTTGTTCTGAACAACGATTTACATAAGTGCTGCACCACGTAAGAAAAGGAAAATAATAAGTTTCGTGGGTAACAAGCTACATATCAAAAAGTGTGAAAATGGATCACAAAAGAACAACTCTTGAGAAAGAATTTAATATATCTAAAAAAAAAAAACAAGGAAAACTAAAATATACGGCTCCTTTTTGTACGCTTCCGTTATCCTACTCCTACCTTGATGACTCAATGCTACTCTGTTGACCCAATGTCACGCCCAATGATAATATTGCTATGTGATTAATCTCTAATTTCTTCAATACTTACATTATGCGAATGATAAGTCTAACAAAATAGAGATATTTTATGATTCGAAGGCAGGTGTCGGATTTATCCCAATTGAGAACATGAGCTCCATGTGTGTGTTTATAATTTATTAGAAAAGGTAACTATTGTTCCACAACATACACAAAATGATGTTCAGTTTTGGATAAGAGACGAATTAAATACTGAAAATCAACAAATTATTGTCGAAAAAGCTTATATACCGATGCCAAAATTATAGATAACTCATGTCCTCAATGGTAATCAATGCTATTTATCTGTTTATTTTGACTGATATGCGTCTCCGACAGCTACAAATGAATACAAATGCTATAAATCGTAAGTTTATTCAAAGTGTGTCAAACATCAGATAAGCAGAAATTAGAGGTTTGAAGGATGGAAGGAATCTTAACTATTGTGCAACTGCCCAGCAGCTGCTGTGGCAGTCGGTCTCGGAGTCGAGGACCGATGTCGCCCTCCTCTTCGACCCGTACAACGTCCCTGTCGATAACGGCAATTGGATGCCGGCCGGGTCTAGGATGGCGGCTATTTGCACGACGGGGCGGTACCCGATCCAAGAGATAGTATATTCCTCTGCTGAGGGTGTCGCGATAGCTAAGATCAAAAGTGTGTTCTATTGTAGCTGCTATGCCCCACCAAGGTGGTCATCAGAACAGTTCAACCAGATGATAGATAGCCTATCGTCTGACCTAGTGGGTCGCAAGCCGGTCGTCATAGCAGGAGATTTTAACGCTTGGTCAGTAGAATGGGGCAGCCGCTGCACCAATCGAAGGGGTCAAGCGTTACTAGAGGCGCTAGCGAAGCTCGACGCAGTGCTAGTCAATGATGGTTCCGCTAGCACGTTCAGAAGGAACGGGATCGAGTCATGGATTGACGTAACGTTTGTTAGTCCTGGTCTGGCACCAGACTTGGACTGGAGGGTGGACGAGGGTTACACCCATAGTGATCATCTAGCAATTCGCTTTAAGATCAACTATGGCGTGCAACATCCGAGGTCCGAGGATCCCTGTCAGGTCCGTGGGTGGAGAATTAATCACTTCGCCAGTGAAGAATCAGTGGCGTTTCCCAAACCTCAATCTACCTGTGCACTGGACTTAAATTTAGGGAATTTTCGTGCGAAAATGTATAGAATAACTAGATTTCGATTAGTTTAAACGACTCTGATAATTTTATTTTCCATTTGGGCTGTAGAAATATCCAAATTTTCATTTTTTGTATCAGTGCACAGGTAAAAAGTGAGGTTACGCGACGCCACTGCGAAGATTTCACCGCGGCCCTGGGACTGGAAGCCAACACTGAAGGTCTAAGCTGGGATGCGTTGGTATCTGTCCTATCAAGCGCGTGTGACGCCACCATGCCGAGGAAAGCCCTGTCGAGAAATGGCAGACGCCCGATATACTGGTGGAGTCCCGAGATTGCGGCCCTTCGATCAACCTGCCTCAAGGCTAGACGAAGGATGCAACGTGCCCGCACCGAGGATGAAAGAGCGGACCACCGTGAAGTGTTTCGAGCTGCGAAACTGGCCTTTAACAAGGCCATCAAGAGCAGTAAGAGAGCGTGTTTCGACGCCTACAGGATAGTGATGGCCAAGACCAAAGGGAGCTCTTCACCCCCCGAACGGTCCCCGGATAGATTGGCGAGGATTATAGAGGTACTCTTCCCGTCCCGAACCACAAGTCTCTGGCATCCTGCACCGCAAGGTAATATGGGTGCGGCCGAAATGGTGGCTCCGGTGACGAACGAAGAGTTACTCGCGGTGGCCAAATCCCTGGTAACGAACAAAGCTCGAACAAAGATGGAGTTACAGGGCTGTTACAACAGTCGCGGATTTCGCGATTTTCGCGGATTTGTCGCGGATTTACCCTTCCAGTCGCGAAAATCGCGGTTTCGTCAAATATTGTCGCGAAAATCGCGAATTAATAATTACACTCTCGCAAAAATCGCGATTTCTCTCAATTTAATTTTAGGATTAATTCAACATGTCATTTATTTGGGCGTTTGCAAAATAGGCAACCCGTCGAGATCCAAACACATAGTATTTGAATAATCTTTCAATAGTCGTATGGATGTTGGTTTAACAGCACACATAGAATATCTGTCAAATTGTCAGATCGATCATATTGCATTTCTGGATTATCGAAATACCGAGGGCTATTTATTTTATTGCTTAGAACTTTTGTGCCGCTAATTGCGGAACTACAATTATGATTACTTGCGCAGCATAGAGGGTCGACGATAAAGTCGGATCAAACTCAGTAATATTCACACCTGCAACTGTCGGGACGGAACTGATAGCTGATCGAAGCTGTCTTTATTTAGGTGTTTTGAAATTTATAATTTTAGGTTCAACGCCAGGAAAGGAATTAAAAGGATTTAACCATTTTAATTAAGAGGAAGGCCGGACCAGAAGGACCGTCTTGCGAGTAAACCAAGGGATTCGCCAGTTATTTGAATTAAAATTACCACATTGAAATGATTGTAAGAATAAAATTTGGTAAAAAAAACACGAAAACACTAATAAAATAGACAAAAATTGCGATGATAGGGTCCGGCGGTTACGGCTTCTCCCTGAGGACTGGAATCTTGGAGTTTCTGCCGCTTTGTATGACTTTTTTTTCTAAGGGTGGTGCAAATATGGTTCATCTGCATCCTCGAGTGTCTCGCAGTAATCTTTTCTATGCACGCTGTTCTCCGGTGGTATGTCAACTTGCTGCTGAAGCTGAAGGATTGAGGTCTAGGTTGGGAATGCTACATACATTTTGACCATTCTCGCCAATATTAGCTGCCACACAGAAAATCCTTGTGGATTGTTCGACCTTTCTTTTTGTGCGAAAGGATCAGACTGCCTTTCAATGGTTGGGGTGATATTCAGAAATCCTAATATCGTCGGTTGAACGAGAGGTTTTTTTTCAATTTCCCGACCATCAGTTGCGTCTAGTTTTGTACGATGCTGGGTCATTAGGCCGAAGGACATTAGGCCGAATGGTCATTAGGCCGAATGGTCATTAGGCCGAATGGTCATTAGGCTGAATGGTCATTAGGCCGAACGGTCATTAGGCCGAATGCGAACTGGGGAGTGAGAAGTGAGTAATGCACAATAAGGAAGAGGTAGAAAGGAAGAAGGAAAAAGGAAAAAGCAGGAAGAAAGGAAGAAGGTAGAAGGAAGAAAGAAGAAGGAAGAAGGAGGAAGGGAGACAGGAGAAAGAAGGAAGAAAACAGCAGAAAGAAAAAGAAGAAGGAAGGGAGACGAGAGAAAGAAGGAAGAAAACAGAAGAAAGAAAAAGAAGAAGGAAGGAAGAAGAAAAAAGGAAGAAGGAAGAAAGAAGTGAGACGTAAGAAAGAAGGAAGAAAACAGAAGAAAGTAGGAAGAAAACAGAAGAAAGAAGGAAGAAAGAAGAAGGAAGAAAGAAGAAAGTAGGAAGAGGGAAGAAGAAAGAAGGAAGAAGGAAAAATGAAAAATGAAAAAGGAAAAAGGAAGAAGGAAGAAGAAAGAAGGAAAAAGGAAGAAAGAAGGAAGAAGAAAGAAATAAGAAGGAAGAAGGAAATAGGAAATAGGAAAAAGGAAAAAGGAAGAAGGAAGAAGGAAGAAGGAAAAAGGAAGAAAGAAGAAAGAAGAAGGAAGAAGGAAAAATAAGAAGGAAGAAGGAAGAAGGAAGAAAGAAGAAGGAAGAAGGAGGAAGAAGGAAGAAGAAAGAAGGAAGATGGAAGAAGGGAGAAGAAAGAAAGAAGTAGGAAGAAGAAAGAAGGAAGAAGGAGGAAGGAAGGAAGAAGAAAGAAGGGAGACGGGAGAAAGAAGAAAGAAAACAGCAGAAAGAAAAAGAAGAAGGAAGGGAGACGGGAGAAAGAAGGAAGAAAACAGAAGAAAGAAGGAAGAAGGGAAAAGGAAGAAGGGGTAAGATGCAGAAAGGATTTTTTTCTCACTTCTTTTTGCTAATTCGGCCTAATGGCCATTCGGCCTAATGACCGTTCGGCCTAATGACCTTCGGCCTAATGGCCTGACACCTTTTGTACCATGCTCAATGACTCCTACTATTGCAGGCATCTCATTCAAACCATTCAGTATTCATCCTTTGTTCTATTATGCATTCCAATAACTTTTTGGTAGGCTAGTTTTTGTTCCATAACTTTCGCTTCAAAATTCCTCGCTGTTCTTATATCCATTGAGAGTTCGTTCGTGATTACTCAGTTGCGGTAAACTGTCTGACTGAACTTGAGCCTTGAGACTCCAAACGAATCATACGATGGATAGCACATACGACGTTGTAATGCCCACTATAGATGACAAAACGCCATCGTGTACGCGGCCTACCATGAAGACTACGGCCTCTTCTGGGATGTCTAGTGCATGTTATCTTCGCTTGACGCTCTTCCGGCAAATGAACAACGTGTCGAGTCTGCCGTGTTGTATAAGCTTAGCAATACCCATTTATTATTTCTGACGTAGTGATAATGACATCATTTTTCAAATCGTGAATATTATCCAAGTTCTTAAAAATTCGCAGGCCTTAGGACTGTTTCTGTCCACCTCTGGTTTCATTTCGCCTGAGTGCTTTAAAATCAGATTCGTCAGGCTTTGCTCGGACCACTGCAGAGTTCTGTAGAGAATCGCTTGTTTTTTTTAAAATGGTCTTATATTATTTCCTAACTGGCGGATTGATGGAAGTACACAATGCAATGACTGATCAATAAATAGCCTGACAGGGTATTGATGCGTTCAAGCCCATGTGAAACGATCGTAGAGATAAGAAGAATACTATATAGTAGCCCTATGTATGACAACAGACTGCCATCTGCAAAACCTACTTATAAATAAATGCAATGATACAACATCGATTCAAATGGGGGGTTTCCCGGAAACATTAAAAATTGAATTACTTTCGGACATAGTTCAACGCTGCACATATATTTTCTGTGGCTCATGATATAGTTAAAGCGTTAACTATGCAGTTTTATATATTACATAAATAAGTAAATGTTCTTTCATTTTGTTTTCTATTGATGAATATGCCAATAGATTAGAAGCAAAAATATTGAAAATTTTTAAAATTATAAAAGTGTAATTATAAGTAAGAAATTATATTTTAGTTTGTCGCGGATTTGTTTTTACAGTCGCGGTTTTCAATTTGCTAGTCGCGGATTTCGCGGATTGGAATTCGACTATTTTGTAACAGCTCTGGAGTTACGAAAAGCGCTCTCAAGGCAGCAATCATAGCGAACCCGAACATGTTCAGGCTAGCTATGCAATGATGCCTAGATGAGTGTAGATTTCCCGAAAGATGGAAGATCGGTAAACAGAAAAATTGCTGTTTTGACTCAGCATTTAGATTTATCATTGATATAAATAACCAAATGCTCTTAGAGCTCAATAAGAGAGATCTTTGCACCTTTACTGGCCTAATGATCGGACACTGCTCGTGTAGATATCATTTGCAAAATATTGGCCAGGTGAAGAATGATATCTTTTGTTTCTGTAACATGGAACGCAAAACCTAGGAAAATTTTATAAATTCAATTTGTCTCAACTGGAGAAAGACTACGCAGTTTGTTTATTTGACAATTGGTGATCAACTTCAAGATGCGAATAGTAAACAGATATACCACAAAAGCTCAACTCAATGCACGCAGTGATTTTACGCCTCAAAAAAAACATGTGCAAATACGAAAAAACAAAAATACCACACATGGAAACTAACCACATTTGCTGGAGAAAACCTTGTAACAAATATTCGTTTTTATTTTGATCTTATAGCGTTCGATTGCTTCGGGTTTACAAAAATGTACGAGTAAAAATAATCACCTCATTTATCATTACCCTGACAATCCAAATTCCTCAACTCGATCTAAGAGTTATAAAGGAAATACAAGAAGGGAATTCTTTATAATATCATCGGATTACCGGCCCTATTTATCTGCAAGTCTAAGACACGTGTTAAGTTGATGTTAAACGGGTCAGCAAAATTCAAACGAGAAGTCTGGTCTCTATTGAAAGATTAACACTAGAATTCGTTTGCTCGATTCAGCTTTTCCTTTTCAACATGCCGCTTAGAAAACGACTAGGATTAAATAGTGCGGTGGAACAAGGAAAAATACATGGAAGCAAACTTTGTACTCGCTTTGACTTTATCCGAAGCCACAAATGCCATTTCGTTCTTTTTGCTTCCCGTTCAGTTCTGATCTTGGCATTTAGGATTGCCATAAAGGTTAGTTGGGTGGGTGACCGACATTAGTAACCGCTATGAGTAGTTTATAATGCATCCGTATTTCAATATTCAAATGAGGGTATATTTTTTAGCATCGATGATCAAGACTACATTCTTTAGCGAAATATCTTTACATGTCTACCTCAACTTTATTTTGATCCTCGTAATAAAAAAACAAAGAAATAAGAAACTAATTAAATAAATTAAACGACTATGAAGCCATCTTACCTTACTTACATTATTTCACCTATCTTATTCCAGAATACTGGGTCCACCAGCTCTGCAGCAGGCTGCACGAAGCGACGATGGAATCCCACACAACAACCGTCCAATTTTCAACTATTGCATGCGGGGCGTCGTCACATGTTTCACCGGGATTCGCAAGAAAGACGAGCTGGTAAGTTAATTTATTAGTTACCCAGGGGAGAAACCACATACCCAATTAGGAGCCCCTACGTTCATGTAAACTATCACCTATCTTCCGGTCGCTTCGAATCTGGGAAACTCTTCTCTCCAATTTTACAACCATCCACCGTCAGACCGACTGAAATGGAATATTTTTGAATTAGGACAAAAAGCCATACACACAACGCCTAATGATAGTGAACCATTAGGAGGGCTGGCCTTTAATCTACATCTCATTTTGAAGAGGCCGTATTACCGTAATTTGGCAATTTCCACTTTGAAGTGGAAATTGAAAAATGAATCCTAATCATTTACTGCTGCCAAGAGACGAACTGATGTTGACCAATTCGTTATTGTTTCCGGGAAAGTATTTCCCCGGCAGCCCCCACCTAGCCATCGACAAAAGTATACTGTTGGGAAATTTGAGCCTTGATTGTCCACAGTGGGATCGAAAGTGGTCAAAACGCGGAAGGTGGCTTCCAGCTGGTTAGCGCTAATTCAGAGGTGGGAAAGAATATAAAGACAAGTCAAATTTGAGTACATAATGGCCATTTTTGCAGATTGAATATGAATTTAATCTTTAATTCCCATTGTTTATTCATATGTATTTCTTCATTGTTTATAATTTATTATTTGTTCTTAGTGGTAATATAGCTCGTAGGTTATGTGTTTTGTTATTTATAACAATCGCGGGCAGACGATTCAAGCTCAGTTTTTATATCCATTTCTAAAATGAACAAAAGTTTCACACCAAGAAAAAGGTTCGAAGGTATGACTGACATTTTGTTTACATAAGAATAAAAATTGTGATGAAGATAAATAAGTGCCTACATTGTATTTAGTTTGCAATACGCACATTTATACGAAAACCATACATTTTGGTCATAGTCCGGATAGTGGCTATAGTGTTTTCTCCAGCGATGCCCTTCCGTGTGGGTTTCCCCAAGTCGCGGCCGTTTTCCTATGGTCCAAAATTGTTCCTTCCAATCACGTGTGTGGCCCCTAACCGATCCGATGATAGAGTAGCGGCACCGACGAGGTCGGTGATGACGATGATGATAATGTCTTTCTCGTTTGTCCTCTCTTGATGCCGATATAATGTAGAAGAAAACTGTGGTTCGAGCTGCCTAGACTTGGTCGACCAAACCAAGAGCAGTTTCCTTTTAATGCAAGAAAAGACCGGTAATTTGCGGAAAGGAAATATACACTACACAGCACAGAGCACATGGGGGAAAGACAGAATGGAACGTGACATCATTTCCGAGCGTTCTTCCTTAGGAAGGCAAGGGAATGACCTCGGGCACTCGAAATTGCCATATTTTGGTAATAGAGGTCGACCTGAATCCTTAGCAGAATCCTTGCCGTGACGCCCCATGAATTCAGATAGGTTTTGCTGATACAATTAAGGAAGATATGTCAGCGATTTCCGAATAAAATGATTCGAATGTGTTGAAGTTGAAATGTTCGGGCTTTATTTGGTTTGTGATCTCCCAGTTAGTTACGATTCAAGCACATTAAAATTTGATTTTAGAATGTCATTCAATTGTACACTTTTTATTCTTAATTATTTCAGACTCTTCTCGTAGACCTCATTCATTCGATGGGTGGATCCATCCGAAAAGACATGAACACCAAGGTTACCCATCTCATTTGTAACACAACAGGTGGCGACAAGTACCAGTAAGTATTGCTCCGAATGAACACAATATGTCTTTTAAATCTATTACGCAATATCTCCCAAATCCTTTTGCCGTCTTAGGTATGCAAAAACCTTCCGGTTGGCAGTGGTCCGCCCGAGTTGGGTCGTGCAAGCGTGGCAAAACCGTCATGATCCGAACTTTGCGGCCAACATGGAAGAATTCACTAAAAGTCACCGCCTGAAAGCTTTCGAGGGACAGAAAATTTGCTTTTTCGGGTTCCCACCGGAAGAGCACCAGCACATGGTCGATGTGCTAAAGATGAACGGAGGCATTCCAGCGGATCTGGAGGACCCGGAGTGTTCACATGTGGTGAGTGTCTGTTATTCTCTTGGTAATTGTTAACCGGTGGAGTGGGTAAAGTCGGGTAATAAATTCTTCCCAATCGGATTATATTGAGGCATGGATACATACAGCGTTTTTTGATGCCATATAAAGGGAAGCCGAAATATGTTTACCATTTCTGGTCGGATCGGTCGGCTCATTAAATTTCACTTTAATTTGAAATTTTATATCTATTGACGGAGGAATTTTAAACGGTTTTTCGATTAGGTGGGGAATTTTTGGATACGCATCGGCGTATTGAATTTTTACTGCTTTTGATTGATCGGAAATCAGTATTGCATAGTGTACGAAAGAAAGGATCATTAAAAGGATTCAACAAGATATTAAATGCAAATAATAGATAATGGCTATCGAAGTAATGTAAATGTGCTTCAATAAAGATCAGATCGATATTCGCACACATAATGGGGTGAAAACAGAGTGATGGCGTGTATCAATTCTATTGTGTCGGAAATGATGGATAAAGGACGATCCAGTGGCTGCAGGGTGGTGTAATTTTCCGACGCATCAGAAAATTGATTGCCTATTCAGCGCACAGCGTTGTTTCTCCCTTCAGGAGGTGGTCTTTTGATCTATCACTACACGTTAGCAAATTATTTAAACTGTAATTAATAATCGGTGCATTCACTCGTACCTTGTGCATGGGAGTAGAGGTGGGAGAGTTTGTGTCTGTGTATGTCTGCTGTGTGCATGTGCATGGGAGTCTCAGGATGGTGGGTTGCGTTAATTAAAACTACTCACCGCGATGCCCATCTGCCGGAATTAAAGGATAACGAATTGATGAATTGGTTTTCCACTATGAATTATATATTATCTGAGAGATCTGTGTAAATATGGCGCTGATGTTAATGGTAGATGATTGTTTCGTCATAAGTTGTCATGGAAGATATTGTTTGAAAAAGCATTTCATTCCTCGAAATTTCAGGAATTGTTCATGGTGAATAAAGGTATCGACTATTATGCTTAACAAATGATTCTGGAGTAGAATTTCAATTCAAAATATAATTATAATGTCATTTATCAGAATATCAAAAACTATAGAATCATTGGTAGATTTTTAAATGGGTGGTTTGTTTTGTTTTCATACACAATTCAACTAATTTTGTAACTAATAATTTTTAGCTCATGTAAACATTTAAAGAATTCAACAAATTGAATCGAAATTGTAATTATCTTAAATATGTAAGGCTCAGGTTTATAAGTCATCTCCCTGGTGTTGGTGATAACTGAATAAATGTCAAATGAGAAAATATACGAAATAAGTTTATTCATTTTGGAATCTTTCTTCGATGAGATTTTTGGAGATCTTTAGAAACGTGCCTTTGTTAAAAACGCGTTTAATGTTATATTCTACAATTAATTATGGAATTATGCAATAATCCACACTCGCATGGAGCGATTTTTAAATAGACCATTTTTTCTCGAATGGCTTCTTCGTTTATTAAATAATAGGATCACATCCCTAATTTGGACACTTCCGCTTCGCATCTTATATGTAATATTTTGACGCATTGTCATAAAACCGGTCACGGTTTACATTTCCATGATATGGACTTCTATAATTTTATTTCAGATAACGCTTTTTGGCTTCACAAACTTTCAAGTAACAGTGCAATGAGATTATATACAGATGTAATAATTTGTGTGACACCGCATGGAGATATCATTAACAAAAATATCAAATTTAATTCCCAATGTGGGTTTTAAATAGGCTTTAAATTTGTTCACTTAACTAAAATAATGCTCATTTAAAAAGTGCTTCGAAAGATCAACTGCCTTTAACTCATTGTCCATACAGCACCACCACCCGAAACAGAGCTATAATTAATCACAACAATCTCCTATGGGTGACAATTTTCCAATCAATAGATACATTCACTAATCTCGGCATTCATTCCAAACATTGAACACCGGAAGATGGGTATCGCTTGTTCCACATATCTCCAAGACAGCGGAATGCTGCCAAAGGAAAGATAGCACAGCATTTTCATCTCCACACAGGCACACACAGTCGTCTAAAAACACGTGGCACGTGCACACATACTCTCTAGCACACTTCCATGCCCATCGTATCACCATTCGCACGCTCTTCCACAGGTCATGTCTAATACGGGGGAGCATTTCGCCGACGCTTTGCCAAACGCAGCCTCGCCGAAAGATAAGAACCGCTCATCTTCGTCGTCCCCTGCGTCACCGGAATCGCCAGGTGGAACAGATAACAACACCGAACAGCAAACAAATACCCCCCGCATGGAGGGAAAATTGGTCGAGAAGCAGGAATCTTTCATTAGGCGACTTAACGAGCGCCAGGCAGAGGAAGACGGGGTTCAGGAGCAGGCGGCTGGCACATCGCGCCCCCTACCAGCCCTAGTAGAGGAAAGTGAAACCAGCGATGTTGCTTGCAGCCGAGTAGATCACATGAGTATGGCTGAGAATGAAAACAATTTGAATAAGGATTGCGAGGAACAGAATCAGTTAAGTGTGTCTCCAATTAGATTCATAGACGAGAATGTTGAGCATCCGGGTACACTGCAGTCAAGCTCGACTCCGGAAGGCTCGGGAAAGATGGATGGCGTTGTTTTGACTTGTAGCGATGAGAATGAATTCCTCAATCCTAATAATATTTCACCCATTTTGAAAGTCAACCGAGTCAGTGATGAATCTCTGCGAAAGATAACTGAGGAAGATGAGGACGATGAAGACGACATCGATGACTACATCATCGCCAATAAGGATGCTCTCAAACGTAGACGACAGGAAGATAGTTTCGATGATATTTCCTTGATTTCCACAGACTCATTTGCGACCAGTGTTATTTATGGTTCGGCCAAGAAACCGAAACTGATTCGTACTGGATCCATTACTAGAGGTCTCCGGCGAAGCATGAGCTTTGCTGCAATCAAAACTCCAATTGCGTCAATGCTTCGTTCTCGGAGAAATTCGGTAGACCCGAATTCTTCCATCAGCTCTATCGCGTCAATCGAAACTACTTTCAATGAATCAATCAAAAAACCAGTTAAGGAGAAGCTACGCAGCATCCGCGATAAGATTACCAAAAGCAATAAAAAAGAAACCCCGAAGTCAATCAAAAACAAAGGTCTAATCAGCTCAGCAAATTTGGACAGCCTGAAAAAAGTTTGCAAATTCAAAACTGACAAAACTATGGTCAACACCCCAGAACATTCTAAGAACCCCGACAAAGCTGAAGTCGATTTCAAAACACCAATTGCTCCACCTCCATATCCAAGTAATTCATCCTCATCTAAAGCCAAAAAGAAGAATAATTTCTACCGACACTCAATGATTGCCAGCGCTTCTGGCAGCAGCTTGGTTCCTATGGATGTTCAACCGCTAACATCTGTAAACCTTCCCGAAGATTCGAAGGAAGAAGAATTGGCCAAGACACTACCAGTAGTGATTAATGAAGATTTGAATGGCACTGTCGCGGCGAGCGAAGTGGTCAATCTGGATTTGGATTCTTCCACAGCAGCAATAACAACGGCACCACCTGTAACCACAACGGTATCTATCTCATTTCATTTTGTTTTATATCTGTACACTTGTAAACAATTACCACTTTTAGGCATAAAAACTGCATTACTTCGTAGATATGTGTATGTGTGATGTTCTGTACCTAAGTTTTGCACCCGATGTTTGATTACCTCTATTCGAATGTTTTTCGTGCCGAATGAGTGATGTGCGAACACATTCAAGTCCTTGGTTTCTTTGCATATAGAGTGTAGTATTGCGGTTAGACCTGATTTATCCTGACCAAACTGGCGTCCCTTTATGCTTTTATCACAGACACAATAGAATTGCAACCGTCCCACCAGAGAGCATGGCATTAGTCCATGCAGAATGAGTTGCAACATGCTCATTGTTCATTCTATACGTTCATCATTAAATCATTAAAATGAATAACACACCCGATGTCGAATGACATACTCGCGCACATAGTTTCATTGCACATTAAATAACTATCTCTCTATATGCCTAGAATATCAAAAGCTCATTTCCATCCTCTGCATAGTTCCTCCAGTAGTTACTCTATCTAATAGCTATCCTGTTTACACTAACATACGCTTCTTCACCCTGCCACTCCTCCGTTTATAAAATCGAAAACCAAAATTATATTTTCATTGCGTGTTAGATTAGAGCACGTAGCAATCAAGGGAAAACAGAACTGTTTGGAACTGCAAAACCTGCTAATTAGTTTGTATGAATGAACGTTATTGATTTCTAACTTATTTTCATCGACTTTATCCTTAAAGCGCTGTTTCACTCAATAAATTTTGTTATCATATGAGAAAATTTGAAATTACCATGCCCTCGACTCGTTAACCAAGTAGAACAAGTACAAGTATTATTAACCTTCTGTCTGTGCTCAAAAAAACCTACGTTGTCTGTGAAATTGCTACACGCTAACTTTCACCTACTCAATGACTGAGTAAAGTTGTATTGCTCTCTATTTTTTCCCACGAAAATTTTACTCAATTTCCGTCAAAAGCAGGACTACTCAAAACTATGAGTTGTCCTGCTTTTGACGGAAATCGAGTTAAATTTTCGTGGGAAGAAAAGAGATGGCAATACAATTTTACTCAGTCACTTAGTAGATGAAGGTTAGAGTGTATAGCTTTTTTATTGTTCGATCAATTTTGGATTTGTTTTTTGCTTCTTTCTGGACGTATACCTAAGATTGATCATAGGTGGGCGGGTACCGCGCGGGATGGGTTCCGTGAGAAAGGGTACACAAATTGTGATTTTCTATACTTATTTTGCTTATGCTAATCTGAAAATTCTACCCTGGTTGCATAAAGAAATTTAGAAAAGTGGATCTACACTTGTACAATGCATCACAATTGCAAAGCAGATGTTACAAGAAGGGTTTGAATTCAAAGGAGAATGAGAAAATCTTTCACTTATCATTTCTGTATACACTCTCGATAAGTAGCATACCGTGAGAGACGTTTTTCGGTAGCTGTTACAACCCATGATAAATTTCTTTTAATAAGCCCCAATTGCGGGGGGGCACCGGTTCTTATGATATATTTCAACTTGTTTTACACCGCTGTGCGAAAAAATATGATCCCCAACATAAAATGAGCGAGGACAAAGCGTTTTATCAAACCTCATCGGTGGAAGCCGCCTATCCGAATCAGTTTTTTTATATACAAGTGCGATAGTTTTGTTTTCATGGCTTGTTATGATTTAAACAGGTTTTTGACATTTTTTTATCGTTGTTCGTTATTTATTGAGATTGATTTCTGCAAACCCTGGTTACAAAGTTTCACGTTCCATGTTACAGATACGATAAACATTATTCTAAATCTGGCCGATTAAAAACAATGGCATTATTCGAATTCTCAAAAAAACATCTAGAAATTCACGCCGTTGGGTCCTACGGAAGAAGACTACAACTCCTGAAATCAGAAGGCATTTAGAAAAAGGCAATAGGGTTAGGCGGGGCAAAATGGGTCACGGGGTAAGATGGGTCAGTGCTGTTTTTAAGCATCGTATACATTTTAATGTGGAGATTATGACTTTGTAGGAGGAATAATTTGGTTCTTCTTTATTGTCACTCGATTTGATGATAAAATTTCATTTTGGTAGAGTATGACAAGGTAAATTATTTTTCAGCATTGTTTCTTATGCGAAACACATTTTCTATAAAACGTGTAATCTCGTCGAGCAATCTTGAATTAAAACATTTTTAGTAATATAGTGAACGTTGTTCGCGCGTCACTTAGACGGGTTCTTTCGGACACCTTTCAATTTTTTAAAACTCGCGACGTATTGAACATAAAAACACTTTATTGCGCGAACATAGAAAACGTACTCTTTTATTGACGACACGAGAGGCGAGATAAATTAGTTCTTCTCGCGACGGTTGTTTATTCTGAACTAAACTTTACATATGTGCATAAACAGCTGATCAACGATCGGGAAGCGATCGCAGCACAAGGGATGCATACCTACACGACACTTTCCGTGCGACATGAAACAGACCAAAAGTTTGCTGCAGAGAAAAGAGGAAGACTAGTTTTACAGATAGTGTGGAACATGTTTGGTCACTTATTTTCTGTCTGCTTCAGACTGGCGCAACCATAACCGGCCGCCTTGAAATCCCTAATTTCAAATGTTCTTACTCTAACCAACGTTTGTTTTTAAAATCATTAGCTACGCTTCGCTATATACTATCTATGTACTGTTGCTGATACGGGTGCCGGAGCTGGAGATGGACCTCATACAACGACGACGACAGCGAATTCATTGCTTCGAACTAGGTGCCTATATTTCCTGTAGTCTGTTCGTCGGCTGGTGATGCGGATGGCGACGTAGTTGTTTGTTTACCTCGATGAAAATGAACGGCAAATGTAGTATCGTGTAGAATTTCCTGTAAAATCGGAACAACTTACCTGGCAGACAAGTTTATATGCCTGATGTTCCGTTAGTAGAAGCTGTCTGCCAGGTGGCATGAGATTGGTTGTAGACTGTGTAGTGTAAACAATGGATTGGATGACTCATTCGATGGACGCTGACACTGATGATGCATTTTCAGGTCTCGTCGACGATTATTCGAATAAAAGGGGTGCTTCACACGACGAATGATGAGGACTTCTTGGTATGGACCACAATAACTTGGAATGCGATGACCGGATTTCTATGAGTACGACGACTTTGATGTAATTTTGAAGACTTTGTGGACTGTAAACTTAGATGACATTTCCTTGGATGACTCGATGTTTCACGATACATAGATGAATTCAGATTTCGCATGAAGATGACGATTGAGACGATGATGACTGGACGGTGTTGGACGACTTTGCGATGGTTGACTTGACATTATTGGCTTCGAATACGGCTTCGACAAAATGGCATTCAGTGCCATGTATGACGTTGGTGATCTCTGAATCGAATGAAAGGGTGCTTTTAAAACTATAATGCTGAAAATTAAAACGACTTGTCTGAGTGGAGGCTCTAAAGCCTTCGTTGGACGCTCAAGCGGCGCCGATGATCCCTCTCTCTCGCTGCAACTGGTAGTTTTCGCTTGCCCCCAAGCTCTGATCAAATTCGATGGCTATCATGCGCCAAGACGATCCGCATAGGCGGATGATAACAGCATAAATTCAGTGAGGCAGAATTGCGCACTTCTGTCTCCGTTCGCTTCCATCGAAGTGTACCTCGATATACCAAATGTGATTCGGAGTTTGAGTTCTGGACAAGACCAAATACTGCCGATAGTTCTAGCCGAACTGCTGGACTAAATAGACGGGACTGGATGCACATGCAACTACCACCAAGGACACGACACATATTACCTCATTTCATTTTCGAGCAATTTTTGACTCAAGACAACTGATTCTGGTTAGTTGTCTGCAGTATTGGCTAGGCCAAATCTCCGGTAGGCATGTCTGGAGGAAAATGAAACGGTCACTTTTTGAAAAAAAGAAAAAATACATAACTTACTGGGTGTGCGGGGGCTTCTAGGCCCCCGCCGTTGGAGGAGTCCTAGTTCTCCCCATCGGATAACGAATTATTGTTTCTGATTGGCAGCACACAGATCTTAGAGATCGCTCGCTGGTAACTGCCGTCTTTTGTTCGAACGGTTACAACTCGTATGTTCCCGTCGGACCCTGGGTGAACTTCTACCACCCGTGCCAGTTGCCACTTTAACGGTGGCAAATTTTCCTCTTTAAGAACAACCATGGTGCCAACTGCAATGTTGTTCCTTTGTCGTGTCCATTTTGTCCTATTGTGGAGATTGGACAGGTATTGCTTGGACCATTTTCTCCACAATTGCTGGGTAAATTTTGTTTCCATTTCCCAAGCCGAAAGCCTATTCTCCGGAATGCCAGCAAGGTCAGGCTCCGGAATAGCAATCAGAGGCCGCTGGATCAAGAAATGTCCTGGTGTGAGGGCCTCGAAATCGTCCGGATCATTGCTGATCGGTGTCAGCGGCCTCGAATTTAAGATCGCTTCTGCCTTTGTCAAGAATGTCTGCATCTTGTCATACTGCAAAGCGCGAGTGCCAATTGTTCGCTTGAACAGGTTCTTGAACGATTTGACCGCTGATTCCCACAGTCCACCGAAGTTGGGCGAACGAGCTGGTATGAACTGGAACTCGATTCTATCTTCGGCAGTCTGCCGTAGTACCTCCTCATTGAATTGTTGGCTAGCGAATAGCTGCACAAGTTCATTCAGTTTCCGCCTGGCGCCAACGAAGTTAGTCGCATTATCACACATTATGAGCGATGGCTTCCCACGACGAGACGAAAAACGATGCAGAGTTCCCAGGAACGCCTGTGTGGTCAGATCCGCTGCTAGTTCTAAGTGTACCGCTTTGGTAACTAGGCATACATATACGGCCACGAAACACTTAATCGGCCGTGCTCGACGTTGCGGGTACGACACGTAGAATGGGCCACAGTAGTCTACTCCGACCCTTTGGAAGGGAAAACATGGCCGAACTCTTGCCGGAGGTAAATCAGCCATCCGTTTATCTTGGATTTTCGGTTTCGCACGAAAACATTGGACACATTCGTGGACCACTTGTCTTGCGAGGTTCCTGACGCTCGTGGGCCAGAATTGTTCTCGAACTGCCGATACCATCTGCTGCTGGCCAGCATGGAAGTACTTCCGATGGTAATAAACTACGATGAGTTTTGTGAGGGGATGACGGTGATCGAGGATGTACGGATGCTTCCGACTATCTGGTACGGCTGCATTACTCAACCGGCCGCCAACGCACAATATACCGTCGGCAAGTTGAGGATTCAATCCAGAGATTCTGGAACAGTCTTGCACCTGGCCGTATCTGGCGATATCTGCTAACTCCTGTGAGAAACTTTCTCTCTGCGATTGTTTCACCAGCCCATTGAGAGCATCGTCATACTCTTGGGAAGTGATGTAGCCGACCTTTCTGTTGAACCGATTTGCAGGCGATGCATTCCATTTAAATCGACGGATATGAACTGTCAACCGTATTAGATCTGCTAGCGACGAACGAAGGCCGAATATCTCGCTTGGTGAAATGGTTGGAAGGACAGCAACAACAACCTTCTCTTCCAAATCCATCTTGTCGATGCTGCTTTCGTCGATCCGCTTGGAATCAGGCCAGTATTGCCGATCCAGTATCAGCCAATTCGGTCCATGGAACCAGCGCGATTCATAGTGCAGTTGTGTCGGCGACATGCCACGGGAAATGATGTCCGCAGGGTTGTCTTCTCCAGCAACGTGGTTCCAGTCACTCCCTTTCGTAACGTGCTGGATTTCAGAGACGCGATTTGCTACGAACTGCTTCCATCTGGATGGCGACGATGACAGCCAACACACTACGATAGTGGAATCGGTCCAGAAATAACACTTGGAGTCTACGTGAATATTTTTGACGACTTTCTCGTACAGGTGTGTGAGAAGCAGTGCTGATGACAGCTCTAGTCGAGGAATGGATAGAGACTTCTTATTTTTCTTCAAATTCTCGAGCGGAGCTACACGAGATTTGGAGGTCAGCAGGTGTACTTGAACGCTTCCGTCTGCTTCAACCGTGCGGATGTAGATGCAGGCACCGTAAGCCTTCATTGAAGCGTCGCAGAAGCCATGGAGCTCTACCAATTCGTTGTTGCAACTAGTTCCCACCCACCGTGGGACAGCAATGTCTACCAGACCTACCAAATTCCGCCGGTACTCACGCCACTGGTCTTGTAATTGTGGGGTTCAGTGGATCGTCCCACCCACAGTCTTGTTTCCACAGCTCTTGTAGGAAAATTTTCGCCTGGACGATGACCGGGCCCACTAGCCCTATCGGATCAAATAGTCGAGAGGCATCTGATAGAACGCATCGCTTCGTTATTACTGCAGACTCATCCCAGCTTGGGGATCTGAAACGGAAGCAGTCGGTGCCGGGCTCCCAGGTCAAACCTAAAGTTTTTACGGCAGCGGACGACGAATCCAAGTCCAAGATCGTCCGTTCGTCTCTCAATCCTCCGGCACCGCTGACAGCAATTCTTTGCTGTTTGAATTCCACTTTCGTAAAGAGAATCCCGCAGATTGCAGCAGTACTATGATCTGGCCTATGAGCAACTTTCCTTCTTCGATATTGTCCACACCAGACAGCATGTCATCTACATAGAAGTCCTTCCTGATGATTTTGGCAGCTCTGGTATACGCATCTTGCCCTTCGTCTGATAGACGCTGAAGACACTTCGTTGATAAGTATGGAGCTACTGCCGTACCATACGTAACCGTAGCGAGAGCGAATATCCGGATCGATTCCGCGTCACTATCTCTCCAAACGATCTTCTGCAGCTGCTGATCAGCTGCGTTCAGCAATATCATGCGATACATTTTGGGGACGTCTCCTGCGATAGCGAATCGTTGTGTCCGGAAACGAAGCGTGATGTCCGCAATCATGTCCTGAACAACAGATCCCACCACCAGAACATAGTTCAGGGAAATGCCGCTAGATGTTCGGCATGACGCATCGAAAACGACTCATAACTTTGTCGTTGTGCTGTCCGGATTCATAACAGCATGGTGAGGCAAGTAATACGACGACGCACTCGACTCTTCCTCGGAAATCTCTCGCATATGGCCCATGGCCAGATGTTAGCTCATAAACTCCGCGTATTGCACCTTCAACTCCGGATTGATTGCAAACCTCCGCTCCATCCCTATGAACCGCTTGACTGCTGTAGATCTTGACTCGCCTAATTGCTGGATCACTCCTTCTTTCTTCGGCAACGTAACTACGTACCTTCCTTCTTCGTTCCTGAACGTTGTTCTGTCGAAGATTTCTTCACAGGTCGACTCTTCGACCGAAAATGTAGTGGCTGAATGACAAGTTTCCACTTCCCAGAACCTTGAAAGCTGTTCTTGTATCTCCGCCGTTGAACACACGTGAACTACCGAGTACGATGCACTAACAGGAACTTCAGGAACACGACCGGAAATAATCCATCCAAATACGGTGTCTTGCACCGTCGGACCATCATCCGTAGCTTTCCGTCTTTCCTCCTTCAGCAGTTCCATGTAATATTCAGCTCCGATTATAAGATCGATCGGTCCTGTTTCGTAGAACCTGGGATCCGCAAGAAGCGCCGAATCTGGGAGATTCCACGTTGTAACGGAGAAGCTTGCCGTCGGCAGTGACACGGTGAGCTTCGGCAGCACATGGAACTGCATTTCTTCGGCAAACGATGAAATATTTACCGATCTTGGACTAACTACGGCGGTAACCAGCCTGGTGGAAGCAATTTGAGTCGATCCAATGCCTTGAATCGCCAAATAGACTGGCATTTCGTCTAGCTTGAGTTTGCTAGCGAAACTTGATGTCATTAGACAGTGCTGCGAACACGAATCCAGCAGCGCTCGTGCCAGCACGGATCTGCCATAGCGGTCTCTAATGCTGACCAAGGCGGTGGATAAAACTATGTTTTGTGTCGGTGTTATGGGGAGGGCTACATGTGTTTGGCTTGTGGTGGCGTGTTCTGTGGCTGGCTGTGTGTGTGAGTCATGTGTGTTGGCAGTGTTAGCAGTCCGAGTCTGTTGGTTCGGTGGTGTAGATCGCTGTTGTGGCTGTCTGTGTTGTTGATTGACTGTCGGAGGTCTTGACTGCGTGGGTGGATCGGAGGATGTAGACTGTTCAATGTGCAGCAGTGTGTGATGCTTCTGGCGACACTGACGACACGTTCCCTTCTCGCACGTTCTGGCGAAATGCCCTGGATACAAACAGTTCCGACAAAGCTTGTTCTTGTTGGCAGCTTCAATCCTCTCCGACACGGTCATCCGTTGGAACCTGACGCACTGGAACACGGAATGGCGAGGTTCACTGCAAAACCAGCAGGTTGCTGTCGATTTGAATGTCGTATGGCACACCGCTGCATGGGACGATCGTTGTTGGTTGGAAGTGGAGGGTTTAAGTGGTGCCACAGACTGCAGCACAGAACAGTGGCTCTTGAGGAAGTCCATCAAGTCTCTGTACTTCGCCACTTCTTTGCTGTTGTGGTGGGTTTCCCACTGCCGTAAAGTCGCCAAGTCCAATCTTGTACACACCATGTAGGCTAGAATAGTGCTCCAGTCTGACGGCTTCTCACCGATTTTCTCCAGCATCTGCAGGTTTTCTCGAAGTCGCCTATCAGTTGATTAAGCCCTTCATATGTCTCCTTCTTGAGGCTATCCACCGCGAAAAGAGCGTCAAGATGCGCTTTGACGATAAGTTTTTTATTTTCGTAACGACCCTCCAGTGCCTTCCATGCTACAGTGTAATTGGCCGCTGACAAGTCGATTGAACTAACTTCCTGTAGTGCATCACCAGACAAGGAGGACCGGAGGTAAGTGAACCTGTCGACATCTGATAGTAGGGAATTGCCGTGAATGAGACTTCGAAAGCTGTCCCGGTATGGCACCCAGTCATGAAGCTTTCCACTGAACGATGGCAGCTTGATCTCAGGAAGCTTCACTTTTGCAAACTGGGATACCGCTTGCAAATCGAACTGCTGGCCCGTAGAAGTCGACGGTGTATTGGAGCCAACCACCTTGAAGGCCAGTAGGTCTGCCTTCAATGCATAGAAATTGTCTTCGAAGTCCCGCCTCACCTTGTCATTCGCCTCCGTCAACGCTTCTTCTTCTTGTTTATCGCCTTTCCCGACTGCGTCTTCTAAAAGCAGCTCAATCTGCATACGAATATCGATGAACTGGCCATATACTGTCTCCAATGCCTCCAGACGTACGCAGACCTGTCGCGCATCTCTGCTTGCTTGATATCCAGCAACGAATTGCTGAATTCCTTCAAGCGATTTTCTGAGCTGATGCTCCCGTTTATTTAGCGTTCTGAGATCTGGCATTACTCACTCCACAACACTGACACTTGGAACAATGTTTGGGAAACACTGTTCTGATAACAAATGCACTCCACTATATCTAAAGCAAATTCACAACACTGCGCTGGTCTCACTTTGCACAATAATCGACTCAACGAACCACCCAACGCGACCACGGATTGACAGAACGGCAGCAAGTGGAATTCAACCTTATATGAACCAACGAGACAACAAATTCCAGCAAAAAACCGAGACCAAATCAGACTTTGATGGGCGGACAACAGGGCTACTGCTCTAAAAAAGAAGATGGACTCACATGCATTTCAATAAATTTATTATTCAACAGCCACAGAGCTTAGCAAGCAAAACATGCAATTCGCCACCAATTTCATGCCCTACTCCCTTCTAAATATTTCCGTGTTCCATTAATCCGTTTTCCATTCGCCCCTGATGTACTTTCGTCGTTGCTGTTGTCGTCGAAACTCGCTCCAATCCTGGGACAATCCTCCAGCTTTGCATTCACTTCACTCAAAAATGTCTTCGTTCTATTCACGGCACAGTGTGACGAATGGCGCCAATTCGCGAAGAAAGCTGCTTTCACTGCACCGTCACAATAGCGTATCGTCCATCACAGCTAGTGAACAATCGCTTCCTTGAACTGTCCTTCAAGCACAAAATGTCCGAGAACCTCCACGGGAGTATAATCCGGTTCGTGGGACTAAATGTTCGCGCGTCACTAAGACGGGTTCTTCGGACACCTTTCAATTTTTAAAACTCGCGACGTATTGAACATAAAACACTTTATTGCGCGAACATAGAAAACGTACTCTTTTATTGACGACACGAGAGGCGAGATAAATTAGTTCTTCTCGCGACGGTTGTTTATTCTGAACTAAACTTTACATATGTGCATAAACAGCTGATCAACGATCGGGAAGCGATCGCAGCACAAGGGATGCATACCTACACGACACTTTCCGTGCGACATGAAACAGACCAAAAGTTTGCTGCAGAGAAAAGAGGAAGACTAGTTTTACAGATAGTGTGGAACATGTTTGGTCACTTATTTTCTGTCTGCTTCAGACTGGCGCAACCAAACGTATTATAAGTAATGTAGGCGATGTTGTACTAACTGCATTGAAATAGATAAATTTGATCGAAAATTAGACATTCTAACACGAACCTGCAAATGTGGCAAGATGGGTCAGCACATACTAAAGGACATAGTTCGTATTCAAAACATATTTTTCATTGCTGATGTAATCATTTTAACGTTACTTTTGAGCATAATGATGTTAATTTGTTAATTAAAAATGTACATTTTTTTTCTTTAAAAAGGCAATACTCGGATGGATTGTTTTCATGAGAAATTACAGAGATTTTTAAATGTAGTGCCATTTCTTAATCAGAGACTTTAAAACCCTTTTTTATTCAGTAACATCATTGGCATTAAACTCATCTATCTGTGTGTAATTGAATATTGTGAATAAAAACAATATTAATTGAAGAATTTAAAGGTGACCCATCTTGCCCCGACATTTTTTGGTTGACAAAAAAATAGACTTCTACTTTAATGACTCAAAATGAAATAAAAAGTAGAATTTTTGTTATTTCATACCGCTGGCTTACAGATTATGAGCTATTCTTATAGATCCACGTTGCAAAGATACATTAAAATGTTTCTATTTTGAGACATTGAGGGTTCGCCTTAGGTGACCCATCTTGCCCCATCCTACCCTACAGCTCAATTCTATTTTCTCTTCTGATTTTTTCATTTTTATCTAAATCTGCGAAGAGCTCTCATAAACATACGATCACGGAAAATTAAATTTTGGCCATCAATAGCCAAGGATGCAAAACATTCTTATAGTTCAAAAAATAATAAAACGTCTCTCGATTCATCCAGTCTAAATCAGTTTATCCGATATCATCAAAATATGACTGAATATGACCAAACTAGCTCGTATTGTGTGATTGTTTGCATACATGAAAATTGATCTTCTCAGCGTGAATTATTAATTTGACTATGCATGTTCCCAGCACATGTTTTGACAATTGATATTAAATTTGCGTAAAAAAGGAACTTACCGAATCGCTGAATTCTCTACAATTGATTATTGTTGCAACCAAGCTCGATTTCCCGAGCAGGTATCACATACATTACTTTTATCGGTAATCAAACATTTAGTTACGAAGCATTCGTGGTCCAAAAAAAATGAAATTTATTATGATTTAGTTGATTAACACATAGCATCGGTCGGGTGAACCAGCGCTTTAATTTCGCACACGCACCTTCGCTGTACGACAAAGCCTGAGTCATTAGTAAAGGGGGATACACCCACCGGAAAAAAATATTTCCAACAGGTGGAATTTTTCAACAACGCTAACAACAGTACCGCTCCCTGTCCCGATGTCGACGTCGAGTGGGCTTGCATATTTGACAATAAGTGATGAAGTCAGCCAGGATCCAACTGTTTTTTTTGTTGTTTTGTGCCGTTTTCCACTTTTGTCAACTTCATCATTTTCGGTGAATAATGTTGTATGCTTGTGACAGACAGTCTTCCTCGCCGCTATGTGAATCAACCAATGGTGATGATGGGGAAAGGGTTGAAAAAGCCGATTCATCATAAATGAATACGGATAATGCGATTTAAAGATAATCAATACGAAAAATGTGGATTATCCGATATTTAACCTCAAATATTTCATGACGAATAAGAAAGGCAGAGTATTCAGCCCACGAATATATCTTTAATTTCCGTTCACAAGTGTTTAATGCTTATAAGGAAGGAATTGTTCATGGCACATATGGTCATATTTTGGGACTCTCAGATACTTTCCCCACGTGATATTTGTTATGATAAGGCCGTTACAAATATTTAATTTACTTTTTGTCCTACTGGTCTCCGAAAGGTCAAGGGGGGAATAATATAAAATAAATATTAAAATGAAAAAAATAAAAATAAACTCCTCGGATTTGTTAAAGAATGTTTTGAAAATTCTCAAAATTATCCGAGTTTTATTTTGTTGCCCCCTCAAAATATTATTATCTGGCAAAAAAATCCGAAGAGGGGGGGGGACAAAATAGATTTTAAATATTTGTATCAGCCTAATTTGTTTAAAAAAATGTGTATAATACGACATGTCTGTGTTAACTACACTATATCGCATAGTTTTTTTTCTTCTCATTTTTCCTTTAGTTATGAACATCGTATAGACAGCTGTGATAATACAAAGTCGCATTTTATATCAGTTTTGAAGCACGATAAAAATATAATGCTGTTTATGTAGTTGATAAGATGTGAAGATAATCCAATTGGGACTAATATGCAAGTACCGGTAGTGGAAGCTATCATGTTAAGAATAATTGTCCTAAATTTGAGAAGATTTGAACAGAACTTATTCTCTACATTGCAAATGTTGAGCTGAATCTAATTCATCTGAAAGAGTCTTCAAGACTAAAGACGATCTCAACAGGTGTCCCAGTCAAGTTTATGAAATATATAACATTGAGTAATTTAAGGATGTCTTTTTATCCGTCAGTAATTTTATTAATAAGGTTATGAGCTTTTGCATACACGTCTAAAATCAAGTTTTATCTAACTGTCTCGTAAAATCCAGAATAGACACAAAGATTTACGGTGCAGTAATATAAGCTACCATTGGAATTCGGGAATGCGTCGGACATGAGACACCCATATGGAATACCTTCCATAGAATACCCATTTTTTCTGATGTTGACGTATGTATTTGTGTGATCCAATATTTGCTTAATGATTGTGTGATGTGCTTTTCATTTATTTATTTTTTCCACAATAAATAACTGGAAAAGCTGAAGTTAATTATTGATATTAATTTCCATTCGTGGAACTTTTTTTGTGTGCTACTTATGAGTTGGGGCCTGTGGTGCAACGTGCCTGCATTTCATTTTTTTTCGCTGTTGTCGTCGACTTTGCATCCAGCGAGAGCGGGAAAAAAGACTCACAATTGTTGCTGGCGTCGCTGGAAATGGGTATGGGGAAAATGATCCCACTGTGTGTTAGTACCATTTTAATCCGTTTGGTTTTGGTCAATTTATTCGAATAATAAATGCTGGTGAGAATGAAGAGACCAGGATGACGTACGCACGTGATGTCCATTCGGTATTTATGATGGGATCCTGTGGCGAAATGCGTGTTCGATTCAAATGGAGCAATATCGCAATAAATGCCAGTGTCACCCAATTGTGGCGCGTGCTGCCGCGCCGGAGGGATTTGCTGACCACGTTTGAGGTTTATTGATTAGGGTTTGCGTAAATGAGTGCTGCGGTGGTCCTGGGTTGGATGGTCACATATTTGTAAAAATGTATTCTTGTTTATTATGCGGTGTTGGCACTCGGTAAAAATATATTAGGTCTATTGTTTTCAATTTATTTACGCTATTCGCATTCAATGCAAACCTTTTTTTCTTAAATGTAACATAAATAATGTTCCCGAACAATGCAGCAATCGGTCGGTTGAATAGTCAATCGCCGATTTGCTGTTTTGTAGAATACGTTTAAAACAGCACCAAATAAAGTTACATGCTCCGTTGGCACCGTATGTATGTTTCACTAACAATTCTGTAAACTCGCATATTAGTTCCATTTTGGTTTTCATCACTTTTGAGCTTACTCATACTTGAGTACATATTTGTCGCACTTTCATATCACTTGATAAACAATAATAGAGAAAATTATTTAATCACTTTTAGTGGAATGTCTTTACAGATACGTATTTCAATCGCTAACTGTAAGGCCGTCTTCAATGTCTCGTACTTAACTCGTCGAGTCAATTACTTAAGTCGAGTCAAGTTCGAGACACTGAAGACGGCCTCAAAGTTGATGTTGAAATACGTATCTGTAAAGATAACAAAACGTGGTGAAATTAAATGAAATTATACTAAACTCGTCTTATGACAGGGGAAACAATAATACTTTGGAAATTCAAACTTCCAAACTTAGACGTACATGTTCATGATAAATTTCGAGGCGAAAGTATAGATTTGATAGTTCCGTTAGGATACGGCATGCATGAAGAATGTTTTATAGAAATCAATTTGAAAGCGAACAGAGGGCAATATTTGTGGCGGTATGAATCTCACGACCTTCCTTCTGCCAAGCTCCCGTGTGAAGACTTCACGGAGAAGTAATACATTCATATCATTAATAGAATAATACTTTGCTCGGGAGAAATGTATAAAAATACCAAAACATACATGTGCCATATTGAATCTACCCGCATACCAGCCCTATTCAGAATTTACATAAACTGATTGCTCAATATTCGATTTTCATTCGGTAATTCATTGGATGAGGAAGAACTCAGCAAAACTTCAATGAGATCGCATAAAAACAGTTTTACATGCAAAATTCGATCTTGAACTTCATCCATGAGGTTGTCCGAGGTTGTGTCCATGCCACTGACCAGCAGCATGTCATGTCGCTCAATATCGAATTGCGGGCATGCAAACATCACGTGCTCCGCCGACTCTACAATGCCCATTCCAGGCACTCCACAGATTCTGCGAAACCGAACTTATGCGAGAACTTTTTAAGACAGCCAAGTTCAGACAACACCTGTGCTAGGTGAAAGTGCTCAAAACGAGCATGCTTGCTGTGAACCTAACTTGACACATCCGGAGTCAATCTGTGGGTCCAACGACCTTTGACTGCGATGTCCCATGCTCTTTGCCATTTGAGGAGCAGTGAAGCTGCTCTCTTGACTCGTCGCACTTGCACCGAGTCCCTGTAGTTGAAGCACTTCACATCTTCCTCCAGGAGTACTTCCATCGGCATTATCCCGGTTATTACGCACGCACTTTCAATCCGCAGACACATCAGCCGGTTTACCTTGATTAGTTTCCTAACATTGTAATTGACAATGCTACACTCGCTACAAGCCTACGCATTTGACTTTGCACCGCCGATTCGTTGGACATCATTCGCGATAAATATTTTTTCGCCACTGAAGCCCTCTGGCATGCATAAAGGACGTGGTTCGTAAAATTGAGCTTATCGTCGATCATCACACCCAGATGCTTTAATGACCTCACGTAGTTAATTGTGCAGGTCCCTACCCGACTCGATTAAGATAACAGATTTATAACAGGCCGTGTTATTTGGCTATGTACCTATCCGTAACAAATTCTGTTATGGAGACGAGCCAGCCTCGGGCCGAAAGTCTCCCTAATAAGAAAAATAATAATAAGTAGTTTAAATAGCAGAAAGTTATAACAAACCATGTAACTTATCCTGTTATAAATTTGATAAAATATTTACACGAAATGAATAGCAGTTACAAAATTATATCAATAGTTGTTATTAATACCTGAAGTTGTTATATACGTTTATCCGTTTAGAATATTTTTTCAGAATCCTGCATAGATGATCCGGGACTCTCAAGCGATGCAGGGAGTCAGCTGTAGCTGCCCAGCTAGCTTTATTAAATGCATTTTGTGCATCAAATGTAATCAATGCACAGTTGGGTCTCGAAAAGACGTGAATTTTTTTTTCGGTTCGTTTTGACTATTTTTATTAGGACCAATTTTTTTTTAAATCTCACATCAATTAATTCGGCAAGGTGACGGTTTTGAGAACTGAGAATTTACATATTTGATAGACTTTTTTTCGGATTTTCGTGAAAACAAAGGAAAGCCTAAATATCATTTTGTGTAATCATTCAAGAACGGTTGTGTATTGCGCAGAAGTACCAAAGGCACTGAATAGAAAGAAAGCAACCAGCTGGTGTGCAAACTCGACCAGAAAATCAAAACACCACCCCGTTGGGCTAGTGGCTGTGCGCGATCTGTGTGAAACATCGTCGTGTGAATTGGCAAACTAAAGCGTTAATCAGGCGTGCTTTGTGCTAAATTGCGGTGTGCGTTGTTGGAACGGGCGTTGGCAGTTCCCGGAAGACCGCAGGCAATCAGCGAGCAAGAAAGAAAGGAATGAACTTCTCGACGTTCTTCATGGACGAAACGTTCGTCTACCCTTACCGGGAGGTGATGAAGAACTACGTGCCGGCGTATTTCAAATCTATGGAGTACATCCCGTGGATTTTCTTACTGCTCGGCTCGGCCCTGATCGGGCTGAGCGAGATCCTACCGCTGGCGGTGATCCCCGTGGGGCCCGATGGGGCCGAAAAGGACTTTAAGGATCGATTCAAGAATTCCATTTTTCAAATTTTGAACGCTTTCTAATATTGGCTCGAAACCCAAAACAAATACTGTTGTTGAAGAAAGTATCTCGTTCATTCTGGTCAAAAGATAGATGAAATGTACTTTTTACAAACGGAAAATTGGTGAGATAATTCCATTGTATATTTTAATGATTCATATTAAACTTATATAATTATGTATATAAAAATATAAAACAACCATCAGAGCACCCGATTGAAGCGATTTGGATAGGAAGAGTGGAATCGCCAACTTCCTATTGCTAACATCTCGTGGATAAAGGGCGGGCTCTTCTCCCCATCTATTGGGTCAATCTGGGAAACGAGGGATAGATTATATTATTATATGTACTAACTTTCTTCTGGAAGGAGATTCTCTATTCATCCCGTGGATTCGCATAAGTGTCTCTGCTTATGGAACCACCCCACCCATTTTTGGCCCTTCATACAGGAGTTTGATGAAATACAAATAATAGTATAATCATGAACAAATCGTTTGTCAGATATGGCCAGTGCTATCGGCAGGTGCCTTGCTACAATAGATGGTAGTATCAGCATCATCATCATCATCAATGTAATCAATGCACAGTTACCGATCGAATTGCTTCGACGGAAGAACGGCTTTTACGATATCCATACTGGTTGCTTGATAAAACACCAGCACAATCTGCATAGACCAATAATCTATTCAGGTTCACCCTCTCTAACTACTTTCCAGTTCGAGTAGGCAAATTGGTCTGTATGCCGAAGGATCTCCCTAGGATGTCCCATATTTAAGGAAGCTTCCTTCGTCCAGGCAACGTTGGAGACAGCTCCTGCACATATTTGGAGTGGCAAGAATCACGTGCTGTAGGACCAGGTTAGGAATACAATCCGGACCTGGTGCCTTATGTAGCTTAAGTTTCTTGTAGCGGTGATAAGCTCATCGTTAGTCACTAGCGGCGGAACTACGTCCCTGACTCGTTCGCTGCCAGCCCGATCAGCCATACTTTGGATACAACCCTTCCAGGCTAACATATCCGGGGAATTCTCAGGAGGTGTTTTGTGCATCCCCATGGAGTATCGTTGGCCATCATAGTATGTATGTACATATGATTTCGTAGTTCAGTGCTCTGCTCGCTGTTTGTTCCAGCCTGTCCGCATAATTTCTAACACACAATTTCTAACAACTTTCTTTTAACTCTAAGACAGATTCTGCGAAGATCAGTTATCATCGTGCTCGTCTATCACTTCATCGGTTGGCATAGTCCTCCTGAACATTGTTACGTCACATTCTCTTGTCAGGACATCGGCCTAGGCCTAGAGTCCGATTATCCCAGCAGTTTCGGGTCGAACTGCGAGGTACGCCATACTAGATCAACTTTACTGACTCGCCTTGTGACCTTAAAACGTATTTCCTGATGGTCACTAGCATACCCGAGCAAAGGCGACTTGTTTTGATGTTGAGGAATCACTGGTTTTGGTTTATATCCTCAAAAACGACCCTGACCGATTGTATTAACAAAATCTACAGCAGAAAAATTTTACTGTGACATCAAATTGAAAACTATTTCTGCTGTCGATTATAGTAAAATGAAAACTTGTGATGTTGGCTTATGATAACAAAATAAGTTATCAGCTTAATATCAGTTCATATGAATCAGAATTCAACAGTACCACCATCGGGGGTGACAATGGGTCTGGGGGTGAGAATGGGTCATCGCTCTCACCGGCAGCCTGGAGGTCGGATAGCAAAATCGTTCAAAAAGGTCTCTTATATTTTAGTCTTCTTGTCCTCAGGTACATTCAATCTATTCTACAAGCATTCTATGTAGTTGAAACAGTGACCCATTCTTACCCCCATTTGACCCATTGTCACCCCCGACGACGGTAAGCTAAATTCCAAATAAGTAATCAATCGTGGAGAATAAAATTTGAAAACAAATTAGGATTTCAATTTGTATCGATATCAATATATGTTTTCTATTTGCCCTCATTATGATGTCGGACTGGAGATACCCCTCATGAACCCTCTATTCAGGCTCCACCGTCCATACGCGATACAGAAAGTCACATCGATCGTCTTCTGAATGTTGACGCTTGGACGCAGGACGCCTCGTTCAGCAGGACACCGTTTTGTCTTGCTGGAGTCGGTTTTTTGACCAGTTAGTTTCGCTACAAGATTATCAAACGCCCTAGTGTACTGCTCTGTGTTCCATAGGAGGACAGTAGCAACTCCAAAAGTAAACTCCGTTTACCTTTGCTATAACAAACCCTCATCATCAGGAGATGATACTGCAGTATCTTAAACTAAATGATTGAAATTTTGTTATCAGTAGGGCCACCAGATCTCCGACTTCCGTTATTTCGCCCAGGCCGCGGTATTGGACGACCTCTACTGGGCATAGGGCTCCAACCTTCCTTCCTTCCTTCCAAATTCCTCATGAACTCGTGGCACAGGTGTTCTCGGCTTGCAGTGGGCGAGTGATTGCATCATCAATTCCTTCCCATCCCCGATTGACCGTGAGGACGTGGCCAGCTCTCGGACTGTGCACATTGAGGTTGGAGAGTAAATCCCTGTGCAATTGCGATTTTTCTGTCAATTACGGAGTAGCAACTACGAAACGCACGGTCATCATGCTCATGCTCATGCTCATGTTATTTGGTCTAAACTGGTCTTAATTGCGTCATTTGATTGTTTTGTAAATCTATGTACTTACTGGCAGTGGCGCTATTTTTACTTTAATCACTCTCCTCTCCTCTTCCTTTCATGAATTTTCTACTAGTAACCCTTAATAGGGAAAATAATAAATATACTCGTTTAATTAAATCAAAGACTGAGTTGAATATCAAAAAACAATCGCAAACATTGCAATTATTAAAAAAAATACTTTTTGTAATTTCGGAAATTTTCTAAAGGAATTCTTAAAAAGATCCACGAATAAATGTCTAAAGGCGGTTATGAAGGAATTCCAGAATAATTTCTGAAGTAATTGCTTCGGATTTCTTCGAAATATGCCTTATTTCAAAGAATTCCGAAGCAATTACTGGAGAAAGTTAAGATTGTTAGAACAACCTTCAGGAATACTTTCTGAATTTCCTTCCGGAGTTTGTTCGAATATTTCTTTTTGGGATTTCCTAGAATTTCTTCATAGAACTTTCGGAAGAATTCCTAGAGAAAATTTCGAAAAATTACTACAGAATTTCCGAAGGAATGGAGTTTCCAAGGGAAAAAAATCTGAACAAATTGCTGGAGGAATTCCAGAATAAGAAATTTTAAAAAGGAATCCTTAAAATAATAATTTTAAAGAAATTCTTTGTGTTTTTTATGAAGAACTTTCTATATAATTTTCTTAAGAAATTTCTAAATGAATTCCCGGAAGAATTCCTTGCGAAATTACTTAGGGAAGATCCATTAATTACGTAACGCAAAAAAAATGACTTTTTCCCCCCTCCCCTCTATGTCACACTTTTTGTATGAAGCATCTGAAATTTTTGTATGGATCATCACACTTCATTCAACCCCCCCTCGCCCCTCTAAGCGTTACGTAATTTGTGGACGTTCTCTAAAGGTTTTTCTAAATTTATTTACAAATTTCCGGAGAAGTTAATTCTTGAAGGAGTTTAAGAATAAATTTCTAGACGAATTTTTTAATGAAGTTCCTGAAGCAATTTCTGAAAGAATTTCTGATAAAATGCCGGAAGGAATTTCTGAATGATTTAACGACAGAATTCCTTGAATCATTTAAATACAAAATCTGGAGGATTTTTTGTTGGAATTTCCGAATAAATTCTGATGATTTTTTAAAGAAATTTTTGATGGAATACAATTTTCCAAACTGCCTAAAATAAGCCCAGAAAGGATTTTAGCATTTAATGTTAGCAAATCTTCAAAGTTTCAGAATTATTGTGACGTTTCGACACATGACAATTATTGTTTAATTTTCAATATCAATTTCTCATTTACCTTTCAAAATTATTTATTCCTTTTTTCAAAAATAAATAAAATCGTCTGCACCATGTATTACTTAAAGTCGTGAAAGCTGCTTGTAGATGTTATGTGTTCAACGTATTTTTAGAATCCTGTAAATTTATTGAAAACTCTGGAAAAAACCTGCAAAAATCAGGGATTTTTTATTTTGAAGATGAGTTGATACCCTGTTTCTTCCTTCCACGTTCTTTTAAGCTTCTTCATTCTTCCTTCTTCATTTCCACTTTTCGCATCGTATTTTTTACTACTCGCTTCTCACTTATCACCACCAACCTATCACATCTCACTTCTCACCAAACATTTTACACAATTCATGTCTCATTTTCCACTTGTTACTTTTCCCTTACTACTTCTCACTACTTTCATCGTACATCTCTTTTCACTACTCACTACTCAATTCTACTTTTAATTACTCACTAATGTCTTCTCACTTCATACACTTAATAAGGAAACATGGTAAAACTATTCGGCCAAATGATACTTACTAACGAAAAAAAATTGAGAAAATTATTCAAGATCTTCTAGTGGAATGTCCTCACCTGCCATTAGACGATTTTAGTACGCATCTCATGACTTGAAAAATAAAATAAAATTCGGAATCCAGATATTCTCATCGACGTTAAACAGTTCTTGTTTGCTATTAAAAATACTTGAATTCAATATTTATAGAGTCGCAAGTCCCTACACAAAAATATTTCATAGAAACTAGTCTCATATTCCAGATATTTTAGAAGTTTCAAATTTGTCAATACAGAACTGAATAAACTATTTTCGGTAATCAGCGATAAGTCTTTCATTTTTAAAAAACCCAACACTCCCTTTAAAATTAAATTCCAAGAACCTGAAAACTTTTAATGGAGATTATATTTAGTTAGTTTTTAGTAAGGAAATTGTATTTGTTTTCAACTGTTTAAATTCATGGAAACAAATAAATCTTTTTTCAAATGTGATGCATTTAAGATTTCATAAACACCTTTTAACATTTGAGGGGTTTCAAAATATAAAAATATATATCAAAAGATATCTAATCAAATCGTATAGAAATACATCGGAATTTAGGAAAGCTTCTCATAATCATCGGAACACTTTGTTGATTTCGGATGATTTTCTTTGAAACCTCAACGATTGGATAGTATTGCGACAGGTTCATTCCTATAATTTCCCCAAACTCTTATCTCAACTGGGAAAATTTTAAAATGTCATTCGTGAAATAAACTGAGAATTCAAAAATGGAAATTGAGTGGCCAACCTGGTCTCTGATTGTCATATGTAGTTATAGTAAAGTTTTTAGATTCTATTCACTCTTTAATTTATTGTTATAACAATTTTTATTCAACATATTTGGCCTATTGTTTATTTTTAAAAAATCTGTTGGTCTATAATAGCTGAAAAGCTTGTTCGAACTATTAATACTAACCAGTTGTATTGATTTCTACTTAGTTTATATTTCCTTGTAGAGTTTAAACCATGTTATCAAATAAGTAGCATTCTCTGTTTCAGTAAGACACGATATTTTCTTCAATTTCGATGTAACCATCGACATTTTGATGAATTTAGTTCTTAAAACTGTTACGGCTCAGATACTGTATTGTTATTTATATGTTACCATATTTTTATTTTACATCGCCAATTCTAGGTTGTTGACGAACACATAGTATCCTCCAAGCCTGAACCTAAAAATACTAAAACACATATCGTCAAAACCGACTGGTTCTGGTACACGATACAAAATGGATACGCCGACGAAGGCGAATACCTTTTTGGAGATGTAAGTACTTTTCAAGTCTGATCGACCTACGCAACTCACCCTGTTTTTTTTTTTGTCAAACCCAGTATCTAGATAGTATAGCAAACACCCCGGGAGTGGACCGCAGGGATTCCCTTCCGATCAGCTTCAATAACAAGCGTAAGCGGAAACGGGATAGGCGGACACCGGCCGGCGAAGGGACTCCTCTGGGCACCGGGAAGCGACGATCTTCGGTGTCGGACGCCGGACTGCTGTCCGTGTCTGGTAGTTTTCTCGATTGCACCACCAGCCCAGACAAACATGAGGGCAGCAAAAAAGGTATCCCGGAGGCGGATGCCTCTATTGATCAACCGATTAAAAGTCAATCGATGCGGCACAATCACTTCATGGATTTCTTCCATACGGAATCCAACTATGTTGGGATATTGGATACGATAGTTACTGTAAGTAGTCGAATAAATATTTGAGTCATAACTTACTGACAAATCAACTTGTAACAGCTTTTCAAAGTACCTCTCGAGGAAATGACCGAGAATGATCCGGAAAATGCGCTACTCAACAGATCGGAGCTGAAGTCAATTTTCAGTAATTTTCTACCAATCCATGACGTCCACAAGCTTATGCTGGATCAGCTAAAGGAGATTCATAACAAGTGGGCAGAGGATCGGTTAATCGGTCAGATTATCCTTGATTATCGGAACGATCTGATAAAGGCATACCCTCCCTATGTTAACTTCTTCGAGAAGATGAAAGAAACGCTATTGCAGTGCGATGCAGGGAATCCACGGTTTCACGCTTTTCTCAAAATTAACCAGGCCAAGCCCGAGTGCGGTCGACAAACTTTACAGGACCTGATGATCCGACCAGTGCAGCGATTACCCAGTATTAGTCTATTACTCAATGGTAAGTGATTGGTTCTACTTAACAGCCCCATGTCAGTTTTTATCGAGTCATTTTCATGCATTCTATTTTACCTATTTTACATGCAACAATTTTACCATTCACTAGCTTGCAAAGAAGGATTTTTCGGGTTTTGTTCTGAAATGAAAACACATTTTTTAGTTTTCCGGTTCATACATTCCTATTAAAATCAAAAGAAAGAACATTAATTTTATTAGCTTTTTAAGAAAACTTTAGAATGAAAAGTACTTGTTCAACAAAATAACTAGCACTTTGTATTCTATAGTTTCATGTTAAAGTTGCATCGTTCTCAGATACTGCAACTACCTACCTATCTTTAAAAAAAATCTAATTCAAAAAAGTGCTTAACTGCATTGATTTATGATTGTAACGACATTTTTCAGACATTTTAAAACACACCGCAAAAAGCAACCCGGATCATAAAAAGCTAGATGAAGCCCTGAAAGCAATCAAAGAAGTGATGACCCACATAAACGAAGACAAACGGAAAACGGAAGGACAGCTGGCGATGTTTGACATCTTCAACGACATTGATAATTGTCCGGTAAGCATCGAAAAACATCCCACAGCTTACGGCACTCTTATTGAATCGATCTTTCTTTTTTTTGTTCGAATAGCCCCATCTAGTTTCATCACATCGGCATTTTGTGTCGCGATGTGAGGTCACGGAGTTGACCGACAGCCTCAGCGGCCGAGGGGACTCGTTGATGCTGTTTCTGTTTAGCGACACGCTGGAAGTGTGCAAGAAACGGTCACGAGCCTTCAACAACACCAAATCACCTAGTACAAATGCTCTTAACTCGACTCGCTGCCAAACGACGAAACCCTACAAGCACGTGAAACTTATGCCCCTGAGTTCGATCCGCTTGGTGGTGAACATTCAGGATAGCCCCCGAGCGTTCGCACTGAACTGCAGGGCCACCGTCGATAACAAGGACCGGCTACATTCGTTCAGTATCTGCGATGAGGAGAAGGATAAAATTATTTATCTGAAAAGCTTGTGCAAGCAGCTGGCGGAGAACGCGTGCAAAGCGGACGCCGACAAATTTATGCTCAACTGCGAATCGGAAGAGCTGGGCATCGACGTGAGTGACATCAACGTGGGAACGCTGTCGAAGGCGTTCAAGTTTGCCACCAGGACGAGATTGAGGGTGAGTAATGATTATCGTTGTAATTGGTTGGTAATACGATTAGGCGCTAGGTTGGGATCCCGGTGGATTAAGTGGCATTGTGGAACGGGAAAGTGCCAATGGAACAGAGAAATGCTATGCCAGTTGTAGATAAGAATCTATTGTTTCTTACAACATTGGATTTTGTTGGGATCAGAGGATTATGCGTTTCCATTAGTTTGAAATATTCAACGAATCTAGGACGAAGTTTCAGGAGAATGATATTTGTAATGTCTTTACATTTTAAAGCGGCAAATACACATTGTAATCAAATAGCTTGATTTAGTACAGGCTAAACTATATGCAGCGGAAGCAATTTTTTCAAGCAATCGGAAAAAGCTAAAGAGAAGATGACTACTTCTTTTAAAGCACACATTTGCTCGGAATAAAACTATTTCTTCTATTGAAATACGTTATTGTCATAAATAATACAAACAAGTAGATTATTTCTTCTTTTGAATCACATATTTACCTGGAATAAAAAACCGTGTAAATTAGGTCGATACAAATTTTATTTTCATTTTCTTTCTTCATCCCCCTTTATTTTTTGTGGCTTTATTTTAATAATTGAGGGGGGTATTCGTAATTTTACTGGAAAAATAATGAAGTATTGAACTTTCTCTGAAAATTCTTCAAGAAAACTGATGAGTTTTGCGTTTTTGTTCATTAATTCATTTATTTTTTTATTTCCCAACCCCTTCGTAATAAAAGACTAACAGAGCAAAAGAAGAAATTGTTATTTGTTTCGGCCCTACCTATTTCTGCTTAAAAAGTACGCATGCACCCAAAATAAGGTAATCGAGGAGATAATTCTTTGTAAACGTACGCATTTTCTCTTATTCTTCATTGACGCGTTTTCCCGTAATGATACAAAGCAGTATCCCGGGTAGAAGAAAACAGCAAAATAATATCAAATTTTACTATTAATATATGAATAACTAAATAGCAAAATCTGATATTAGTTTGTTTGATATAGTTGCTAAAATAGCAAAAATAATAACAGACATTGCACTAGCAAATAACTCAAAAATAACTAATTTTGCTATTATAATAACAAACCAATAGCAAAATATTTGAAGAAAAGATAATATCAAAATCAGTTATTAATGATATGCTGAAAATGCAAATGATAAATGAATAACAAACTTTGCTATGATTGCAAAATGTGTTCTTCATTTGTTGTTGTTCTCTTTCTTACAATAACATATAAATAACTAATTTTACTATTATAACAAAACGTGTTGTTGGGATGTTATTTTATGTTATTTATGAATAACATAAGAATAACTAAATCTGATATCATAGCAAAATTTGTTATTATTATGTTATTTGTTTGATATTCACCTCTACCCGGGATATGACGATTTCTTTTAAGGAAAAGTACCCGGAAGTATCTCGCACGTATGCGTTATATCTCGATTCTTCACACACGAAGGAGATAAACTCTAATGTGATTGATAACCAGCCGGTGGAGGATGTAAGGCAGCAGAGAAACTCTGAATTTTGAAAGAAGCTATTTCGCAGAGCAGCGCAGAGGAAAACAAAAGCAAACAAAGAGAGAACTCTGTACAGCTGTTGTAGCAAAAGCGCAGAGCTTCTAATGTACCGAAACAACCCGCCGAATCATATGGAATGAATTTTGATTAAGTGTCGGTCTTCCACCATCATTAGTCGTTTGAAAACTACTGCGTAGAACAGTTACACTCATCAAATGCTTTATCCAAGTCGGTGTTCGGCACAGCAGAGTGTGATTTCTACGTACTCGCAAGCTACTCAGATAGTTCCCGCCGGCAGAAGCTCCCCCACAACTGACGAACCGTCTCAATGGGTGGTCGGACGAGTGCCGAGGTCGATCCACAGATTCCGGTTGGAGATAACTTCCGGTTCACTGGTGCTCGACGATCCGTAGCCGGTGCATTCGCGCCCCACGGTCAACTCAGCTGGTACCCGGCGGTGGGCCTAGCCTACTCCAAAAACCGTTTCGACGCCCTTGAGCCATTCAGCTCCCACCTGGTTCGTTGAGCCATTTAGCTCCCGCCTCGGTTGCGATCGCGGACGACTCGGAAAGTCCCCGACGGCGGATCTAACCTCATCCGACTAGAAGTTTTCCAAAAGCGGGAGCGCACCCGAAACCGGTCGTTTCGCCACGTTCTGCGGCTACGCGGTCGCCACGACGTTGGTAGCTGGCACTGGCGTTCCCATTCATACACGACATACATCTTCCGCGGCGGAGTGCTCATGGTTCGCTATCCGCAATGGCGGCCTGCTGCTATTTCGTGCGACAACTTCGTTGTAGGCTATTCTGGACGTCACTTCGCTCTTCACCGTTCTCGGTTTTGGCACGTTCTTCTGACGATGTTATCGGTGATAGTGTCCATTCCGCATGCCTCCAACATCGCACGCCTCTCCGTTTCGAACCTGGAACATGTGAACAGCATGTGCTCAGTCGTTTCTGTGACCTCTGGGCATTGCGGACATGCGGGAGAAGCCGCATGTCCGAACCTGTGCAGGTACCACCTGAAGCATCCGTGACCTATTAAGAATTGGGCCAAGCCAAATTTTAGCTCTCCATGAGGTCTGCTAATCAATGCAAACACACTTGGGCCTAGGCGATGGTTTCACCTTCCTTTAGCCGAGTTGTCCCACTCCCTTTTCCATTTGCTTACCGTTGCTGCCTTGCTATTCCTTCAAGCATTACCGGCTCCCCTGAGGGCGTAGCACTCCTCGTCTTCCTCCACCACCAGTTTGATAGGCATCATCACTGGCGGCGCCAGCTATTGTTATTTGGTGGGGCACCACTTGGCACATTAACAATAGTATTTGAAAACAAGAATGTGATTGTATCGTGTGGTGTCCCACCTCTGTCTCCGCCAGTGGGCATCATGCCCGCGAGATACGGTGCGATATGCGCTGATAACTCTCAGGCACATTAGCCTATGCGTACTCTCCACCTTTCGCACGTTGCAGTTTGGGCTCAATGCCGACACACAGACTGGACCTCCGTATCGCAGTATTGAAACCGCCACACTTGCCAGCAGCCGGCGATTCCTGCAGCACACCCTAGAGCCGTTCGCCATCATCCTTGACAGGGCCGCTATCGCCGTCGCCGCACGCTTGCAGACGTAGTCGACATGATTTTTGAAGCTTAACTTATCGACGGGCAGCACCACCAATTGTTTCAGAAATCTCTTGGAGGTGATATCGCCGCCACCTATTCTAATTGTCGCCACCTGCACCGATTTACGGTTGTTGAAAACTAATATCTCCGTTTTATGATGCGCCAACTGTAGCTTCTTACTGTGCAACCATTCCTCGACTAGGCTGATCGAATAGGCTGCAGTCAATTCGACCTCCTCTATGGACTCTTCGTATACGGTCATGGTAACGTCATCGGCAAATCCCACTAACTTAATACCAGGCGGGAGCTTCAAGCTCAACACGCCATTGTACATCACGATCCACAGTTATGGACTCAGAATCGATCCCTGCGGGACACGTGCCGTGATGGGGACGCTAATTAAGCCCTCGTATGCCTCGTAGATCAATATTCGATTCTGAAACTAGCTTCCCAGAATCTTGTACAGCCCTACCGGTACTCTCAGTAGAAGCAACGAGTTCGCGATCTCCATCCGGCACGCACTGTTGAATGCATTCCGCACGTCGAATGTTATTACTGCGCAGTAAACGTAGACCGCGTCGCTTGCATTCGATGGCGACCTCTGCAGTGTCAACCACCGATTCAATTGCGCAGGGTGTCGACTACCTGGAAAAACCTGGAAAGTCAGGGAAAGTCAGGGAATTTCAATTTGGACCTGGAATGTCAGGGAAAGTCAGGGAATTTTGATTGAGGTCAGGGAAAAAATCACAAAACTGTAATAATAAAAATTCATATTGATTTAAAAAGCTGTTCAAGCTGTGAAGCACATTTTATTTTTTCGTGTGACCCGTTGGCAGTCTCTAAACTAAAAGTCCATATTCCTCATGGTAATCTAATTTGCCTCTATTAATCTATTTTAGATAGGTTGCTCAAATGGTCACTGTTCAGGCCTGATCCAAATAGCAATTATGAAAAGTCCCCCCTTATAATTTATTATTTAAATTTAAAAAATCACATGAATAAAGCAAAAAATTAACTTTTTAATTTTAGTGGTTTTGTGTCAGAGTAATTTTTAAAATTTTTGCAGTTTCTTCATAAGTGGCATGCAAGTCATGTTCCCATCAAACAGTTCTAAAAGTTCGGAATTATGTAATACGATATATCATTAGGAAATACGATATATCACAATTAATTTAAATTGCTGACTAAATTGCAAGTAATCGACTCCAATGAAAAACCAATAATATCCCATTATCTTTTGATGTAAATTTATCGCCTAAATGTATGGAAATTTTCTAGTGGAAGCAATTGAAACTGAATCGAAACGCATTAATGGGCCATAGTTCAGAACCGCTCAACAAACAATCATAAAAACATTTCAACCTACAACCAAAAACTTGATATTTAAAGGCTTATTTCAAGAAAACGTCGAATACTACGATTGAAAGTGCCACAAACAAGATTCTGTAGATAATGTTTAAAAACCATTTCATGAACTTCCATTTGATGATGGGCTTATAAAGACATTGGCACTTAGGCGGTCAAATTATTGAGCATGTTGAGAGAATGATAGTGGATAAAAGCATAATAAGGTCTACCGCATGTAAGTAGGTGGCGATGGTAAAACTTTACTCAATACTCCACAATCATAGACGCTCTCCTAGAAAATTGAAAGTAATTTGATATAAATTGACAGAATCAAGAAGATCACATCAATCAGACGGTTTCAAAATAATTCTTCAAAACTTATCAATATTTGCAACCGTGAGATATTTGTTGTTAACTTTTCAAATTGCGACTATTTGCATATTTACTCTTAAAGCGAAATTGTAGTCATGTTAACAGATGACTATGTTTATCTCTAGACATTAGAGATGGGCGTTCAGATCCGGAACCGTTCAAATGATCCGGATCTTCAATGTGAGTGAATGATTCGTAGATCACTTTACAAAAGACCCGGTTCACCAGATCAGTCAAATTCGTGAGCATTTAAAGAGGAATGACAAATTGAAAAGAAAATTGTAAGTACTTTTTATATGTTATATATGATTGTTAGCGAGAAAGGGAGGAAATATTGTATGATTGTGTCAAAAGAGTGAGCCTGAATGACAGCCGCTACGCCATTTTGCATTTTCCTCATGTTTAGTTCAAAACGATCCGAGCCGGTTCAAAGATCCGTATCATTAAAGTGAATGACCCAGATCTGATCCGTTCAGCGAAGTGATCCGTTTTGCCCATCTCTACTAGACATTGCCTACTTATATTTTTTTAAACCACAAACATTATTAAAAACCGGCAATGTTTCAGTATTACATTCGCTGCTTTGATTTTTGAAGATTTATAAGAGTGATTTTGTATGTATAAAATAAGTTCATCACTAAACGTTACTTTTGATGTTTACAAAACAATTTTATCTGGAAATATTCTGGTTGATGTTTGAGAATTTTGTCCATAAATTACTTCAGTGAGATACACTGGATTCTGTTTTTACACGATTTACATTTTCTCAATTTTTAATTCATCCTAAATGTTAAACGCATAATAATAACCACGTGATTTTTCTTTGAATTATTTAGAATTTTTTTAAACATGTTTCAAATACTTTGGTGGCAAATTGAAGTCGCACGATCAAAATTACCAGCGAAAAAATCGTTTAAAAACAGAATCCTGTGTACTTTGAAATATCTTCAGAAGATAATTATAATGATTTCTTTTTCAAAATTTTCCAAATTACTTCAAAATTCTCCCTGAAAAATAAAAAATGTTCAATAGTTTTTTTTTCAAAAACTCTACTTCAAAAAACTTAATAGATTGTATGGTATTTACTCAAATTTAAATGTATTTGTGGAGGGATTCATACAAAAAATAGGCCTTCAAACATTTTTCCACGAGTTGTTCAAAAAATTCCATTGGATATTTTTTATGAAATTTCATCGCTTGTTGTAGTTGTTGAAAAAGTCTAATATCGAGTTGATAGTAATTGAATTTTCTGTAACAATGCTGTAATTCCAAAACGATTGATCCACTTTGGAAGTTTTGGCAAATAACTAAAACTTGATAAAATAAATGGAATAGATGTAGCTCTCCCTAGCATTTGAGGCTAGTTATTCCACTACTTCTCTGAAGGACCTGAGCATATTCAAACCAAAATTTTAAAGTATCGAAGTGGTTATAATGTTTTCCTGGACTTATTGTAAGTGCTGTATGGATTTGTGTGAGATTGTAGGAATTGAATTCTTGAATATCTGTAAGATTGCAAGCAGTAAGTGATGACTGAATTATAATAACCTATCGGGAACTCTGCGCATTAACTAGAATCTTTGTGAACAACCAGGATTACCTACCATTTATTACAAAACCTTAATGTTTTGCTTCTACAAATGAATAGGCTTCTAATAACTTAGGAACTCGTTTGGTCTACAAAGATTTAAACATGCAGGGATTTTCATATGCTTAAGAATTTGAAAAAAACAATCATACCTGGAATTTTTCGAGAAATTACTGGAAAGTCAGGGAAAGTCAGGGAATTTTATTTTCAAATTTGAGTCGACACCCTGATTGCGCCTAGAGTTTGCCGTCCTCACAGAAAACCGAATTGCTCGCTCGATAATCTTCTCACCTCCTTCACGTACGGCGACAACGTTATTTGGATCAATTTCTAAAGGAGCTTTCCTGCCATTTCTATTAGACAGATCGGTATGTACGCTGAGGGGTCTTCTGGTGGCTTGCCTGGTTTCGGTAACAGGACAAAACACGCTGTCTCTTTTATATATCTGGGAATTTCCGCTCGTCCAGGTACCTCTGGAAGGCTGAACCGAACATGTCCGGATTGGTTATTATGGCTGCTTGTAACGCTAAGTTCGGAATCCCGCCTATACCATGTGCTTAACTCGGGTCGAGGAACTTTGCCACCGTCATTAGCTCTTGCAGCCAGGGTTACTGATTCCTACATAGCATCATCTTTCGCTTGAGATGCCGCTCGGTTATGAATACCACAGCTTTTGTTCGTGTGTATTCGTCACGCGTGAGAACACGATACGCAATGAACCAAACCATACATTTTGGGCTTCCCTTTTCATCCGTGCTTTTGCCAATCACTGAGTTACCAGTATCAGCAAATTGGAAGCAAACGGCACTCACCAGTTATTCGTATCTGCATGGATTCTTGCTTTGCGTATAAAGTGTTCATCGGATTCCTTGTTGATTGCATCACGAGCGATGGATCGCCAAAACGCATCGCGAGTGATGATGATTGGGTATGATTGGAAGTTGTAGGGAGCGTTACACAGGATTCTCTTATGGATATAAACCTAGAGGTTCTGCTTTAGCCTTTCGGAACATTTGAAGCGCGAGCCCACGAGCTTTGTATTTAGTACATTCAGACGATAATTATTGTTATATCGCTTCAAACATAAAAGATAGACGCTTACAGTCTTCATTAAAGTTATTTGGGAGATCTAGGGCTTTTAGTTGAAGATGAGTTCAGGGATGCATCCGCTTGACAGCGGTAGCGTATGTGCGACGACGTAATGGGGTCGAAACTTATACGATTTTACTCTTTGAAAGGCAGACGAATCTAAACAATAAATTAACAAAAACAACAATAAGACGCAATGTTTACATGGTATTAAACTCGAATGAATGTTTGTTATACATTAAACAGTTCAGAAACATTGGAAATTTTGTGGCAATATATTTGCTACTGCCTTGCAAGCGCAATTTCAGCAACAACAAAAATAAATAAAATATTTTTAAAAATTAGGTTTTACGCTGGGTGCTGCGGATAGAGCCGCTTTTCTGCGCTCAAGCGAGTAGAAAGATATTTTGAAATCACTTCCATAAACAAAATTATTTTGCAGTTACTTGGTTGTCAAACATTTCCTGCTCTAAGAAATTTGCTTTCCATGCTGCATGAAAGCGCACAAATGCGCTAGACTCCACAAGACTTTACGGTTGTTTACATACATTCTTGCTCCATTTAGCTGCTGAATCTCGTGAAATTTCGTAACGAGTGCTTTTAGTTGCATTCCTACTAATTTTCCACTCGAAATATAATGTGAAAATATTTGTCACAATGAATACAAAACTAAAAAAACGCAATTTCGTCGAACATACAAAATTAAATATATGTATAAGAAAAGCAACGCATTTTTCACGCTAAACACCTTATAATCTAACACAGGAGATACAAAATAATTAATACCAATGGGAAAAAGTATATCTTTGTCATTTTGTTTAACGAATTACAACTCGAAACTTACGACCTATTTGTAAAAAAAAATTGACATTGACATTTCAATTTTTATGGCTTAAATTCATCTGGAGTGTTACTAGATATGAAATATAGCTACTAGATTTTTTTATTCTTTATTAAAGTGATTTTTAAATAATTATAAAGTTCATCACTGATAGTATACATGTGAATTTTTTGTTCCGAATTTCATATTTGTGATTTTTTATTTTTTTAAACTTACTCACTCGACTCCGAGAATAAGTATCATGGAAAAAATTGGATTAATGCATACCGTCGTCGGGGGTGACAATGGGTCTGGGGTGAGAATGGGCCAGCGTCCTCGCTGACAGTCTGGAGGTCGGAAAAAAATGTTCAAAAAGGTCTCTTATAATTCGGTTTTCTTGTTCTCAGATACACTAAATCTAATCTTCAATTTTATGTAGCCGAAACAGTGACCCATTCTCATCACCATTTGAACCACTGTTTCCCTGAAGACGGTACCTTATAACACAGAGAACAGACATGGAGGCTCGAACAAAATTTCTAGATTGCTAATGATACTATTGATTGATTGTACATCATTTGCTCTTTACATCATTTACATTATACACATTGGCGGAGCCAGAGTTCTGGTAATGGTAATGGTGGGGCACCAGTAACTTCAATACACATCAAGTCTCACTGGCGTATAAAAACACAGATTTCACTTTAGATTCGGAAATATTTTAAATTTATTTTTTGGCTAATCTGATTGGATCTTTATATGTTCCGTAAACTCGCAAAAACAGCCCTAGTCTTCTTGATCCGTGCTCTTATGTCATGCTTAGTTCCGCCGTCCGAAGCTAAGTGGCTGCCAAATATTGAATGTTTTCGACGAAGGATTTCTCGACATTTTTAATTTTCTCCAAGAATGCTATAAAAACTCCTACAGGGAAAGCCCTCCGTGATGTCTACGATAACTTTGGAAATTCCGGAATTTACTTTAGAAATTTCTTTATGAATTTATTTGGAACTTCTTTTGGGAATTTCTTTAAAAAATCCTTTAAAAAAATCTTTGTAAAATATTGCAATTCGATAAGAAATTCCTAAATTCCTATGAAATTAATATACTTCCCCCCATTCGCATATATGCCAGTCTCATGCCGTTTTTGTCGCATACAGATATAATAGCCATTGATGTTTCAAAGATGACTTGCGGACCCTCCGTAGACTGCGTGGTTGGCGACGTGTAGCCATGGACCGAGCCGAATGGAGAAGACTCTTATATACCGCACAGGCCACTTCGGCCTTAGTCTGAATCAGTGGCGTAGCCAGGGGAGTGGTTTTGGGCATAAAACCCCCCCCAGAGACAAATTTTTTAGAAGAATTTTTTTTCCGAAAAAAAAAATGTTCAGAAAACCCCCCTCAGACCAATTTTCTGGCTACACCACTGGTCTGAATAAATAATAAAAATAAATAATAATAATGATGTTTCAAATCGCATGTTTCATATGAAGTTTCAAAAAATCTAATAATGATGTTTTACATTAGATGTTATTAAAATTTTGCTTAGTAGTTCATCATTCGATAGATTACCGTGAAACAATTTAATTAGGGTTAAACAGTGCTTGGTTCTGTGCAGTCAGGTTGTGCAAATTCTTAATGGAGCTATTATGCGAGTACTTTCAATATTGAACACACATGACTTTGTATGACATACAAGATCAACACTATCCATTCCCGAGTAGACGATAATAGTTCGATAATATCAAATGTTGATAGGATAGCACAATAAGATATGGACATGATTGATATGAGAGATGAAAGATCAGACGATAATATCAATATTTTACACTAAAATATCATGAGAAGACCAAGTTATGCTATTTGTGATAAGTGATCAATATCATGTGCCATTAGTTCTTATAGGTTCTTATTCATAGCATATGTTGATATTTTAATGATATTTCGGTGTAATTTTTTGATATATTTGCCTGTTGCCAATTAAGTCCACATCATGTTTTATTATTCTGTTCATGGTTTCTGCCCGGGTTGGGTTAACTCAAAAGTGATGAAAAGTGAAATTTTATTGTTATGTGAGTGGAGCAGTACAGGAGTTTCGATGAAAATTTATTTAGGAATCCTTTCTGAAATTTCTTTATAAATGCTTTTGGATTCTTTCAATTAATTTAGTATTTGTATTTGGTGAAACTCCAGAAAACTTCTTGATGAATTGTTCCAGAAATTTCTTGGAAATTACAGGAATTTCTTCAGAAAACGCCCTAGCTCCATCAGTGCATATACACTAGCGCCGTTAAATTATTGAATTGCAGACTAAACTTACTTCCATAATAATGGTTCTTATCTGTTCTTACAAACCAAATGGATTTTTGGTTTTGTGAAGGCTGCCTCAAAAAATGAGCGGAAATCATTTTGTTGAATGCAGATTAACTTATTTGAGAAATACATGTTGGTTCGCTACCGATATTTGACTTGAGTAAAAAAGACTTTGAGGTCATTGAATGTCTCATAAGACTGCCACTATAGAACGTCGTCAGTTGCATTCTAGTAAGAATTCTGCTGAGGCCTACTACACATGATGGTAAATAACTGCAAATATACATTACCAGGTGACAGATGGTGTTATGTTGTTGCGTATTTGTATCAATGTGGTTCAGCTTCAGCATAAACACTAGCTGTATCTGCTGTTCAATATAGTAGATTTTCTATGTTCCTTCCACACACACGAGGTGGAGAACAGCCTTGAAGAAATTTAAAGTAAATAACTAGAGTTTAGTATGGAGACATATTGTTTTAAACTAAAACCTTTTAAATATTCCAAGCATTTTTTATCCGTATTTTATATCGATGAGATGCGTAGTTGGTGAGAAATACGCATGGTGAGAATGGGTGCTTTGTCCAAACAAGGAAATTAATTATACTTTAAATGTTGTGGCGCCATCTCTTTCAAACAGCACCACCGTTTTAGTACAGGTTCCCTGAAGACAAATTGGAAGAAGCTCTCCGCGCCCTATTTTAGAAATCTAAGACTTCCGTTTGATGCCAACATATCGAAAACCTATTGGAACATGAATTTCTGCTATCACGTTGAAATCTTGGGCAATGTTTTACCCCAATTCATAACTACTTCAATGTATTATAATGAATAAATTCTTTGAACAGTGCTAATCACATAAACCAATGTGGTAAGATGATGCATAGCACACTCTGTTTTTGTTCTTCATAAGAAATGCTAAGCCATGTTTACCAGTATTAAATATATCCGCATAACAATATCAATAGAAACTTACATAAACACGTAGGCATATAGCAGTAGTTAAATAATGTCATGCTATCAGTAATATATGGTAAACTACGACGAGCAGCGATATCATTTGAACCTCGCTCCATGCCTCCCATACCTAGGTATGTATATTATTCTCCACCCGCATCGCTTGCTGTCCGTTGCAATGTTTGCCGGCGGACTGTGATGATTCAATTTTTCTATCATCATCACCACTCATCGCCATTCATCATCGCATCCGATCGCAAATCTCCAAATTCTGCTGGAGATAAATCGAGGCCGATGCAAAAGCAATACGAACAGTACAACACTTTTGCACACACCGGAGTCACTCACCACATGGTGATGAATCAAACCCGAAGCTAATGCAGTACGAATAAATACGAAACATATTCATACAGGATTCACTCGTCGGCTTTGGGAAGATGTATTTTGTGCGGTTCATTCGGGATGCATCATTTATCGTTCTTTTCCGATTCCGTTCGCAAAGTATGAGTGAATGCGAGATACTTGATGCGATTTCCAGTAACCCTGCTTGCAGCACGACACCCTGCTTGGCTAAAACCTTTAGCAGCGTTTGCCCTCTCCGATTAGTACAGCGACTTCCCCACTCCCCTAATTGAAGTCTCCTGCAATGACTACTGGCTTGCTACCCACTAGGTCTGATGTCAGCCGATCGATAATCTGAGTGAATTGTTCTATCAGCCACCTTGGTGGGGCATAGCAGCTGCAGTAGTATGCTCCATTTATTTTCGCTCCGCTTTTGTGTTCAGTACTTCTGGATGGGGTATTACGCATTACAAGAAAACATAGGAATTATGGAAAATTCAAACCTCGTATGCGGTGGCGGTCGGTCGTATCGGTATCGTAGAGTAAAATATAACGCGCCTCCATCGCAGCATTTCGATTGTCTTATGCAGAGGCGCGGCCACGTCCCGAGACGTGGGTAGGACAAAACTTCGAGAATACATTTTCTAATCCCAAATAATATTTTGGAACGTTGAAACTTGAATTTACTTACATAAAGAAAAAATAAGGCGAAGCTCCCTGCCCTTTGGTTCAGAAAGGGTAAGGGCGCGTTCTGCCAACTTGGTCGAGGCAGATTTCAAGTGTGAACAAGTTACTACATGGACGTTCTAAAGTGCCTGAATGAAATGTGTAGCTTGTGAGGAGCCCTTGAAGATGTGATGTTGGATCAGTATCTTGATATTAATAAGAATTTATAATGTAAATTATTATAATTTTTTTAATAACACTACTTTATTCCGTTACGTATTTAGTATACTTGAGTTTTAACTAAAAACACAATGTCAGTTTTGATCACAAATACAATGTCGGTAGTAATTACAAACTTATACTTATCAGTATTTTTACTTGATTCACTATCCTAATTAAAAACTCCGATATAATAATATTCATAGTTTATCGCGTGTATTCAGAATGTTTTGTTCAAAATTACAAGACCTAATAATGATCCATAATTTACATCCGCTGAACCATTCTGAACGGCCGTATTGAGAATATCACCTATAACATCTTCTCTGCTTAAATAACAGACGCGAGACGCCTGATGCTGGATTATCTGATTTTCCTCAATCTCTGGTACTTGGCTTCCCGGTGGAACTTATATTGAGTATCCTTCGGAAAGAATCTGTACCCGGGATGGGGGAGTCAATTAAGGCAACATTCATTTGAACAGTGACTTGTCTTCGTGGGCGGGGACTCGAGCTCGAGTGTCGATTTCGGGAGTCTGGTGGCGCTCTCGCGCGGACCAGCACTGTCAACAGCGAGACCCTCGCGTGCGTGTTGATGGTATTGGTTTGCATGGGAGAGCTGTTGGATTCGTCGGGTCGTCGTTGGGGTCTTTGTTTGCGGCAGCGTATGGGTAGTTTTGAGACTTTGGTCTTGAAATGATATTCTCAAGCATTTTTCTTACATTATTTCTCCCTCCCCTCGGATAGGTTATCTTGCCGCGATGGGTGGGCTTATGCCATTAGCACTGATATGGCAAACAAAGACATATCCTGTCGTGGTGATATCACATGTTCACTAGAAATACTAGAATAAGAGATCGGCGAAGACGCCATCTTGTTTCCAATCGAACCGTCAAAAGCGGTTCCATTTCGACTTGTTTACTTTTTGCATCCATAAGAAGCAAGCAAAAAGTTCAAGTGCTGCCAGTATTATTTTCACGATTTCATGCATTTTCATACGTTGCCATTTCGACAGTTTTTCACTCCGCCGGTCTCTGGTTATAGGGTTGCTAATGTTCACTATTTTTTGTTTAATGCCGCGTCACATATAATCTGGCATTGATGCACTGATTTTACGCATGTGCATGTGATTCAACGGACATCGTATCTTGGAGCCTTGAATGGTGGTGCAGACAGGTAGAGATCCTTTTCATCAGTAATAATGATCTCTGCTGTGCGGCAATACTTTTCAGAGGCGTTCCCTGGTGATGATGAGTCGTAGCCACGCTTAAACATAGCTAGGTAAAAATTAACCAGTAGAAAATATCATCAAGACATTCTGCATTTTTTCACGTTTGCTTAACTCTTAAGCGGTGCTTACTTATACGCTTGAACTAGGATACTCGCCTGAGAGGAGGTGACCTTTAGCAATAGAGACAATGAACTGACATCAAAACGTAACATAATCTACAATGAGTATAGAATTGAACTGAATAACGTAGGAAACATAAGATAACTAAGACAGACAGAGTAATAATGACACAGTGCGAAACATTCGACATAATTATGACTAGATTAACAGTAGATCCATAGACATAAAGATCTACCATAAGACTTCCTAACCCTATCAAAAATTCGAAGCTCAAGAAATGTCTGTAGAATTATTACCTGTTGAATTTTATTCGGAGGCGATTTCGAAGCTTTTGAAGACCAACAGGCCCATAGCAACAGTATTCGGTGTTGTTAAGTTGAGAATTTTTGATAATTGCTGGACGCACGTTTCTGAAGTGTGGCCTGGTAAATAGACTAAATAGATTCCAAAATAAATTTTAAACGAGTCATATTTATCAAAATCTAGTGCGTTATTATTGTTTCAAAATGCACTGAGTTTTCTCTCTTTGTCATCATATCTACAATAAGACTGACTCTCGCGATAGATTTTAAGCTTATTATTTTTTGAGCTTCATTTGTTTGATAGAAACTGCAAATTTTGAAAAAAAAAATGACTAACTAGTTTTTGTTTGCGTTATCATTGTAGTAGGGATAGTAGTGATAATTGCTGATCTCGATGAAATTGTGAAAAAATGGTTGTTGATATGAAAATGGTGATGTTGTGTGGTTATGCAAGTGTTAGTGAAAAGGTTAATGCACAAGTTGGTCTTGGTGATGTAGACATAGTGACAGAAGAAGCCAGGTTAAAGATAGAGTTGATTTGGGATGGGAACATGTTCGCAGTGAGTATGAAGAATGAAATGCAATATTGAGTTGAGGTGCTAGAAGTGGGAATTATTTTATAATTATACTAGAAATAATGTAAAATATTCGGTACATGTCCAATGAAAGCTAGTAGAAGTGTCGGTTCTTATATGATATATAACAGCGCTGTTTTGAAGATCGATTCATTGTGTGTGTGTTCATGACTGTAAATAAGATATTTGTGATGACAGGGACAATAGTAATTATGATAGTGATGGTGATGAAAACGATAATAAATTATGCTACCGGGATTATTTTGTAGAAAGCTATTTGAATCAGGCCTTAACAGTGACCATTTGAGCAACGTAGCTTAGAAACGTCTGTTAATGATCAAAAATAGAGGCGCGTAGAAGCAAACGTAATCACCGGATCAACAGGGAATAGACCTAGTGTTAAGTTGGAGTGATGAGTGATAGTTATAATGGTGAAAACGGTGATCATGTTATTGAAAGGGGCTATTTAATAAAACTATTTGGATCAGGCCTAAAACAGTGACCATTTGAGCAACGTGGCTTAGGAACGTCTGTTATTGATCTAAAATAGAGGCTCATAGAAGCAAATTTAATTACCGTGGGGAATAACAGGGATGGACCCGGAGTAGAGTTTGAGTCGAGAGACTGCCAACGGGTTACATGAAAAAAAAAAAAAAAAAAAAAAAAAATAAAGAAAAAATAAGGCGAAGCTGTGCATGTTCTACTACTACTCGAGTATCAAATGTATAGAATACTTTTAAGGAATTTCATGAACCTTCCGCAGATCCTCTTGAAATTCAAGATATTTTCTCGGACATCCTTAGATAAGTTATGATACTCCCTATGGCTATTAAATGGTTTTAATCATTAACTTTTAGCAATTCGTTCCTTCAGAAATCTTCAGCAACATCGCTACGATCTACCAGGAATGCTTATGATCGTCCAAGAATATTTCAAGGTGCTCATCAGTACTATTTAAGAAATCTCAAGAATTATGTTACCCCGAATTTTGGACTTATTTCTTTGTAACTTCTAAGATTGCATGCAAACGAGGTATATTTGAGATTCCTTTAGATTCCAATAAACTTTTAGAAACTTCAAGAATTCTTTTTTATGTGGGCTTGCTACCACATGTCCAAATGTGCCACAATTATCATAAACTACTTCATATTTACATATTACTACGATTTTTCTCTCGAAACCTTGTCACAATTTTCATCTTTTTGAGATGAGCTCGGTAGTCTAGTGACTATCGCTTCTGCCTTATAGACAGGAGGTTTGAACGTTACTACACTCTGAAAAATCCTCACGTCATGTTTACCTGAAAACAAATGTGGTTCTCATCCACCGCACTTTTCACGTAAGAGTGACCTGAATGGCATGTAACCTGAACAAAATTTAGCTTCGTTGAGTGATTTATGATTTATCAGGTGAATCTGACTGGATTTTCCAGTACTAATGACGTGAAGTTTGAAAGTAGTTACGTGTTCGATCAGGTGAATCTTACGTGATTTATACGTACTGGTTACGTGAACTTTTAGTGAAAGCTACATGATATCAGGTAACCACTATATGCTTTGAAATATATTGCAAAATTGTTTTGTTTTTAATGAATGCAAAATAAGTTATTTACTACCCGCAGCCGTAAATAGGAGACCTCTTCGCGTTGTTGATACGCTTGATGCGTTGAAATGCATTTGATGCGGAATGACGTCATTCGGCCATTATTGCGCTTCGGAGTTATCGCTAAAACACTGTTGGAGAACAAATCAAAGTTACTGACCAATGTCGAATTAAATTTATCAGGTTTGGTCAGAAATGTTGAAACTAGTTTCTTTCTCCACCCTTGGAAGTTGAAATCTGAAATAAAATTTTTGTACTAATACTACCGAAAAACTGTATTTCTAGACTTCATGTAGCTTAAGCTTCTTCCATATCACTTTTCTACAAATCTTCTAAATTTCATGTGACTTCCGTTGATATTTTTTTTGCCGGTTATAATACCAAGAGGGAATTGCAGGTTCGGAAAATTCTCGCCTAGTTGCACCTAAAAAATCGCTTACCTCTGCGCAGTTTAATTATGTTTAGGTTATGTGTCATTCATTCTTACGTGATTGTCAAGTCAATCTCACGTGAAAAGTATGGTGGATGATAACCACGTTTGTTTTCAGGTAAATCTGACGTGAAGGTTGTTTACAATGCTGGTTTTTCGTAAATGCCGAAGCTGCAATCACACTAACACAATCTCACTTAAATTGTGTACGAGTACATACAATCATATTCACCATGATTTTTAGTAAAAGTTACGTGAATTTCAGGTGTACATTACTAAAGTCCCGTAACAAACGTAGTTTGTTCAGGACAGATCAGTTACGTGATTTTTCACGTGAATATGACGTGATGATTATTTAGAGTGTAGCGCCTTTATCTTTCGGTGGATTTTGAAGATTTATATATCAATCGACCCGGACACTTTCCAGCAATTTGTCAATTTCATTGAAACTTTAGATTATCAACGATTAGCTTGATTAATTATTTTAGAGCGTCTTAGGGGAAATGCTACAAGGTTAAAAGACTATTATTCTTCCATTTACTTCCACTATTAACTTTTTTATGTATCAACAAGCAGATACGCATTTCGTTTCCTACTTGGAAACTTCTTCAGTGTTTGTTATCGACTATAACAAACACTGTCGATAACAAACACTGAAGAAGTTTCCAAGTAGGAAACGAAATGCGTATCTGCTTGTTGATACATAAAAAAGTTAATAGTGGAAGTAAATGGAAGAATAATAGTCTTTTAACGATTAGCTATTGAAATTTTCAATTCTTGTCAAAGCCAATAACAATTTCATATATAACCAATCCCGTGCATTGCTAACACGGACATCAGAATGCAGTATCCCACGGGCCTTCAGGTCCACCGCAATATTTTCTTTGTGTATAAAAGAAGCTGTGCCTGCCGTGTGTGAGTCATTTCAGTTTGTGACAGCAGCGCGTACTGACGTCAGTGTTTGCGTACAGTCGTCAGCGGGAGAGTTGCCCTGCCGGTCGGTGGGTCTGCCAAAATTATTATTTTTTGAAGGGGAAATTCTAAAATCCGTAAAAAAAGAAATAATGAATTTTTCCTGGATATTCTACAAAAAAAAAAAAATTTTCCCATATTTCCAACATGATAAATATAACACTAAACAGATGCTTATGTACTGAAATCGTGATTTTTAATTACTTTATTGTTTTTTTTTCATACTTTCTTTCTCTCTTTTCTCCGCAGGTTGGCCGTGCTTTTTCATTTAACAAAACCCCCTCGAAGCTGAAACGAGCAGTCTCGACGATGATGACTTCCCCGTTCGGTAGTACGCAATCGCTGACCCCGGCCTCCCAGTTGGCGCAAATGAAACTGGCAAGCTGTACGAACCTAAACGTATGCATTTCACCCAAGCACTGAGTACACTTCCCAAATTCAGCACCCCTTACCCTTTGTTTTGTGAACATCCCCATTAAGTAGCTCAATATTGGAGGTAAATTTTTCTGTTTTATTGAGGGTTTTCCGTTGAAAATAAAATGACCGAAAGATAAACAATTTCCCTCATTAAAGCGGAACGATTTCATACTCCCTGCAGAGTTGTATTTTATCAGTTGAAATTAACCATCATTTTCCTATCTCTGCTTTGTCCCTACAAACCGGTCAACAGGAAGTCGGTGGGGAATCGTCCGAAACGGATTCGAAAGCGTCCTCGTCGCCATCGTCGGCGTCGGAAATCCTGGTGGCACCAATGTCCGTCCAACCGACCCGCAAAAACAAGAACCCACCGATGTCGATGGCAGCGCTTCGACGATTCTGATCCGAAAAATCGGACGGACTTGGAGGAAGCAGATGCGACGAAAGCAGGGTCTTAGCTAACTTGCTGTGGAGCGCCTCATTATGGGTACAATGTTGTTGTTCCGGGTTCGTCTATTGTGTATGTTGTGATTATTTTACGTTTTTTTGGACATCTGTCGTTTTTTGTATTCTTGGGAGAAATTCGGAAAGTACCATCCGGCAGATGAAAAGCAAAGTATGGTTATAAAAACATTGTGCCAACATCACACAATCACCAAAAAACGTGGTCGATTTTTTCCCCAAAGTGGATTCCCAGAATAAAAAGGAGTTTTTGTTTCATTTCCCTTCTCCTTTCAGCTACTAAATAAGTACGGAGATGTAGGAAAGATCTGCTACCATGAGAAATATGTATATAAACAGAGAGTGCAGTTCCCAAAACCTCGAGGATTTGCAAGATAATCAGCGAGGAAAGCTTGAAAAAATGTGCTGTACATATTTTATCCCCCGATGGGAATTGAACGAGTGGCTAAGTGGAGAGAATGTGAGATAGCGAGATAGGAAATAGAACGCAGGTTTAATAGCATAAAAGTTGGATAGGATTGCTTTTTGCTTATAGGTGTAACTCTTTCTTTTAGTCCTTTAATATCTGTGTACGTCCTTCGTGTTCTAAGCTAGGCGATTGTATTATGATTAGTTTCCTTTTGTGCAACTGAGTCAGAGAAAAAAGACAGCCGAAAATTGAATATGCTTCGCTTTCGCGGTCTGAGAATTTAAAGGCGGAATCAAAAACAAAATATTTGATAAATTAAAGGCTTAAAGGTTCATAAAATTGCTTGAATGGCGAATGTGTCGAAGCTTAGTGTGTTTTGTATCCGTCACTATGTTTGCATTTGTTCTGAAAATGTTTTGATGCAAATCGTTTGATGATGCGGACATGTAAAACAAGCTGAATGATAATACAGCAAGATGAAAGGATACTTGTATCCTTTTATTTAAATCATGCCGGTGGTTTGATTATAATGAGACATGAAAGAAATTCCTTGGAAAATTTCCAGATCGTCCCTCTGGATGTACAACCTTCTTCCGGGTGCATATTGTAGAATTGTATTATGTGGATACAATCAAAGACGATTAGATTTCTTTATGTAGTTGTTGGTTTAGGTAAGTAATAAAAGCATTGTTTCGATGTACTATAGTTGAAACTATAGTTTGTGATACACATGTATTAATCAGTGTTGTAAAAGGTGATTTGCATGTCGTAGGGGAAAGTGGGGCAAGATCGTCAACAACTATTGTAGCATCAGTAAGCATTATTTTCACATTATTCGTACGAATAACCTAAAAAGCTCTTAAAATATTCGTTAGAAGTTGGTTAGGTGGAAACTCATTTTTTCTTATAATTTCGTAATAATTTAAGGTTTTTCTAAAATCAGACATTTTGCTGAATAAATAATATCCACCAATGCTTATTATATATGCCTTTAGTCACCCATACACAAATTTGGCTAAAAATTAAAAAAAAAAAGCATAAATCTTTTCTCAGGCTTCTATTTTTTGTAGATTTGACAGATTTGATGAAGGGTTGGCAAGAAAAAATATTTATTGCGTAGATGTCATATAAAGGGGATCAAGTCTCCCCAAATTAAAAAAAAACCAGAATAATCCTCCTAGTGGCGATGGTGCCTTTCTCGTGTATTGTAATACATACAAGAAAACACATAAATGAGGTCCAAATTGCACTTTAGGAAGAGAGATTAAGATATTTCCATCAATTCACATTTGTTTGCGTACGTTTGAATGCATTGCAGCAGCTTCTGAAAAATTTTTTTTTTTCGATTTTGAAATCTCTCTCTTGAAATCTGGGACTCTTGGGAAAATGGGGAAGAAAACAATGTTTTTTAAATAATTCAGGAACGCAATGGCCGATTTGGCCAATTTACAATAGCGAAAAATTATGAAGTATTCGGAGGCGTCGAATGCAACCTGTTACAAGCAAATCGGGTAACGCTAAGTACAAAAAGTGTGTCTCACATTTTTTTTACACACACACATACATACATACACACATACAGACATCATCTCAATTTCGTGGAGCTGAGTCGATTGGTATATAACACTATGGGTCTCCGAGCCTTCTATCAAAAGTTCGGTTTTGGAGTGATCCTATAGCCTTTACGTATAGAGTAGAGTGGGGCAAGAGTACGCACTTAGTTTTCAATCGAACATGGGGACCTTATGAAACAAGCTTCTGCATATCAAATCAATGTCGACGATTCATATACTCTTCCTTTATGTTACCCAGTGGAAATAATGGATTTAATTAAATTAAATAGCAGAACCCTTATTGCAAGACACCTCAAAAACGTACTCTTACCCCACCGGTGGGGTAAGAGTGCGCATTGGATGGGGGTAAGAGTACGCACTTTCCAAACATGTGTTTAAGTATTTATTAACACAAAAAGGATCTAATAACATTTAATTGATGTTTACTGAAAGTATATTGTGGAATGTTTAAGCATTACATAACTCTGAAAGAGGGAGGGGGTCCTTTCTTACGAAAAAACATTGTTTTTTAAACTACAGAGGTGAAAATATATCAGGTTTTGCGTGGCGTAAACAAATGAATTTTCTTTAAAGAAAGTCCACTAATCACGCAACGCAAAATTTGGCCATTTCATTACCCCTCCCCCTATCTTACAATTTTTGTATGAATCCTCTAAAAAATAGCATGGATCGTCATACATCTCGCAAACTCGCCACCAAACTAACCCAATTGATGTTCTGCACCATAAAGTACTCTATACAATAGGTTATTGAAATGGTATAATGTTCACCTAATTAAACGTATATATGGTAATGGATTACTAGTTGCGGAAACACAATTATGTTTAGCAAAATGACCAAAAAATTATCTTACTTAATATCTCCCTTGTTGTTTATTGAAATCGTTTACAATTACACATGACAATAGTTGGTCAGAATACCTGTCAAACTGATGCAGTGGTGGTAGTGTATCTTTTTTTATAACTTCGAAAATGGAAAACGTACTCTTACCCCACGCACACTCTTACCCCACTCTACTCTACTTAGTATACGCGAAAGGCAAAAAGGAATGGGCTGTCGAATTCAATTACAAAAATCGTTCATGTATACGCACAGCAATTCGAAAATTTCGCGTATTTTGAAAGAAAAATATTTAAAAAATCTGAGGGCACCTTTCTAATTTTATCAAAGCAAGTTCTTGGAGAGGGATAAATTTCCCCTGAATATTTTAAAAGTCGATTTTTGACAGCACTCCAAAAAATCGATTGTGTATCAGTAAGAACAATAATTTAAGGACTGTCATAAGTTGTCATCAGTTAAGTTAAATGCTATATTTCTTAGAGAGTCTGTGTGGAAATCGCGTATGTTTATTTATTTTTAGCTATAATGATACATCGGAAATCAGAAAAGGGGATCAAGTCTCCCCAGTAACCTCAATAGTTTACCCACACTAATGATTGGATGAGATTTGAAGAAAATATAACCAGGGACAGAAAAAGTCATTTCAACTACACTCAAACAGCTGACATCCAACACACAATCAAGTTGCTAGTTCTTCCCGAATTTGAATGTGCGAATGAATTCGACGGCATGTGCACGAACAGCAGCAAGCGTCGACTCTCGGTGTCAGCGTTGTTTTGTGCGGTGTCAAAATGAATCTTCATCTTGGCACATACATATTCAATTTGAAATCTCAAAATATGAATATCATTTCATACTGCAGTGCATGGATTCAACATTTTGAAGTCAGATTCCTAAAATATATGCATCTGTTTAGTATATAAAGTAAAATAATCATCATTTATCGGTGCAAATTAACCGCAATTCAAAATATTCATTTCTGCCCCTGCAGATATTCATTTTTTACGCTCGATTATCAATCGGCTATTGAAGATCGGGCGGTAAATTTGGTATGGAAGTTTGAGGAGAGCATGCTGCGAAATGTTTGTGCCTGCAGCGCCGAGTGTCTGATCAAAACAAACACGAATCAATGACGAAGCTGCCTACTGAGCATCGATGCAACTGACAGTAAAACGAAGATTTCCGTCCTTGAATATAACACTGCGCAACACTGGATCGCGCTTCAAGATGCGCTTGAGCTTGATTGACTGCTCGTAGTTGCTACTCCATTATGACCAGATCAGCTGTTCTTGCACAGGGAACCAACAGATGTTTGCTTGGGACTAGCACACATCTTCAATGTACAAGTACTGGTGATCTCATTTGTTAGGTCATACTGGCGCCTGCCACGTCAGAATGCAAGTCAATGTAGGGAAGGGGGAGGAAATGATGATGCAATCACTCGCCCACTGCAAGCCGAATATACCTCTGCACTTGCCACGAGCTCATGCGGAATTTGTTGGAATTTCTGGGTTAGGTTGGAGAGGCAGAGGTCCGTCTTGGTTAACGAGCTGCCAATGTGATAGATAGGAGAAGGTAACTGATGGAATCTCTAATTGGATGTAGGAAACGAACTCTATAGTTCATTTCCAATTCTAGCAGATTACTGATAGAATACTCAAGTTGAAGGTATAGGAATAGTAATGGAAACGGTATGGAAGTCCATTTCCAGTTCTAGCGATTGCTAGAACATGAGAAATAAAGAGAAAGATACAAAGTAGGAGAATGGAACGGACCTGGGATTGAACCCACGACCTCCTGCGTATGAGGCAGAAGCAGTAGCCAAATGACTACCAAGCCCGCTTATTGCGCAACACTGGATCGCGCTTCAAGATGAAACCAAAAATTAACTGAAGTGTGGGGTCTCTAGTGACCCCATAGTGAAGGAATTTTTGAAAAAAATGGAACGCGGCTTCAAAATTCAAGACGCAAGTTTGTTTGGAAAATTAGGGATGTTCATGCCAAGAGGAATATCAAACATTGTTGGTTGATCAATAATTGCCTAACTTACGGGTTTTATCAACCAGGCACTGCATTCATGTTTATTCAGTACTAGCAGACCCGACGAACTTTGTTTCGCCTAAAATTGATTTATTTTTTGATTAGTTCTTGAGTTATGCAGAAATTTCTGTTTCATTTGTAGGAGGGAGGAGGGAGGGGTCTCAAACCATCTTAAGAACCTTCCTCGATCCCAAAAACTTCTGCATACAAATTTTCACGCCGATCGGTTCAGTAGTTTCGAAGTCTATAAGGTTCAGACAGACAGAAATTCATTTTTGTGTATATAGATTTTCGTCGTTTTTCAATTGATCTTGTTTCTGTTTTTTCGAGAATTAAGCTTTAAACAATCTCAGAAATGTGAACATGCATGCTACAGTAGGTATTACTACAGATGTTCTAGGTTCTCCAAATTATCAGGATTTTAAATCGTTTAGTCTTCCATGTAAACTAAAGATGATACGGAATCAAAGTTAACTGTTTATGTCGATACAGGTTCACAGAGTCTCTCCTTAGCTACAAAGCAAGACCATGCTGAGGGTGGCTGAATTCGATTCCCGGTGCCGGTCCAGGCAATTTTCGGATTGGAAATTGTTTCGACTTCCCTGGGCATCAAAGTATCATCGTGTTAGCCTCTGATATACAAATGTAAAAATGGTAACTTGGCTTAGAAACCACGCAGTTAATAACTGTGGAAGTGCTAAATGAACGCTAAGCTACGAGGCGTCTCTGTCCCAGTGTGTGGATGTAATGCCAATAAGAAGAAGAAGAAAGCATGCCTGTTCACATTTCAGAGATTGTTTATAGTTTAATTCTCAGAGAAACGTCGCGTTCCAATTTTTTTTTTTTTCATCCTCAAATTAAATCCTCAAATAGGCAAATAAACAAAATCCGATGCCATTTCTCCTTGTTCTGTCCAGCGTGTTTCAGTGGAGGCGCATGGTCCATCCGGGTCATGCGAATCATTCCAATATAGGCGGAGGATGATACAAAATTACTTTTTGTAATTTTTTCTCTAATGTAATCTCAAATGTCAATTGTGTGTAAGACGTGTTGATGCACAATTTGCAATGTTTGCTACACAAATATTTTGCCATTAGGGCGTACATGTATAAGATCAACAAACACTTGTCTTATCGATTTCTAGGAATGCACTCGAATATTGATATGTGTTTATGTCTAATAGAGAAAAGCAGGTTTCATCGGGTACATATTTGTCATGGTCTTTCCTAAAGTGTTTGTTTTGGCAGGAATTGGCTTTCAAAGTGTTTGCTTGTAAAATGTTCGTCCATTTCGCCAAGTATTTTGAAGTTGCACTTTTCCTTGAAAAAATAACATCCACCGTAGGTTACTGACTGCTTTTGATATTTGCTCAAAAAGCTTTGGAATTGATTAGATAAACGACAAATTGAAATCTATTGGTGAAAATTAGAGTTTTTCTTAATAAATCTAATCATTATCGTTATTATATAAATAGTTGTGTGTGTTGGGACATTTTGCCCAACCGGTGTATTTCAGGTCACTTCCATATGGAGACGAGTTTTGGCTAGTTGCGGACAGTTTGTTTTCCAATACAGATTGACCACATTGCCTTCCCTACCCTATATGAGCTTCAGAAACAAAACCGCTAGCAGGAGCAAATTATTATAATTCGTTAATTTCAAATGTGATAGATATATTGTGTTTTGGTGGTCAACTTTTGGCTTTTGACTTCATACATGCCTACAAGCCGAGTTTATACTCCAGTCGAGTCAAGTAAGAGTCATAGAAGACGGCTGTACAGTCCAGTTCTCATTATAATGTATATATATGTGTATACATGTGCCTGTTAAACACGTAATACTAATTTGTTTGAATTAAATCAATGGGGAAAACAAATGATAGTACAAATTGATTAATTTTCAGATTTTCGTGGTCAGCAGAATAGCGTAGAAAGAAGTTAAAAAAAACGCATAGTTTCCAAAATCCGGCGAAAAATCGCGATGATTCTAATATAAGTACGTGTGGAAAAAAACATCGTTAATCACTAAAATCTCGTCATAAATTGATGTAAAAATAACTACGTTAAAAGCGACTCTAGAGTCACAAATGCTCGGGGCTCATCCAAATCACACCAAGCGCCGATTTTTCTGCTCAAACTTTCCTTTAGCAGATTTAATTGATCGCAAATCGCATCTAATATCCCTCAACCCCATAGCTGAGGATATCCTACTACAAATGTATGCTTAAATTGATATGAAACTATTTCCGTTGTCCTTGTACGAACAAAATATCACAACTTGTGATTCACAAGTCAGTTGAAAAGCCGCTTGGTGCGGTTTGGCTGAACCCCCGACCAAATAACGAAGAAATAAAAAGTATGGAAAAACATAAAGTATTAAATTTTAGTTACACAAACGTTTCGATTGTGTCTGACATCGATGAACTTGAGTATTATTAGACTATTGGATGAATCCCTTGTTCAATACAACATCTTTAAACATGAATGCTGTACCAACCGCAACACATGAATTGCATGGAAAACGAAATTCCAACTGCTTTTTTATAGCATCGTTCACACCAAGTTCCACAATTACTCATTGCAGGCTTTAGGGCAGAATATTAGAGACACTGTAGATTCAATAGATTCGCTGATAGAAGGAAAGTATGGCCAAATGAGTTGTCGGCTAATTTAGACAAACGAGTGTGACGTTACCATTGCAATTCAACCAATGGAGCGTGCGATGTCAGTTTCGCTGAGCTACACATAAATCAATTTCCACGACAAGCTACGCTTTCGCTTATCTATGGAGTTTTCTGTATCTATAAGAAACACTGGCAAGCTGCTGTCATCAGCAAACAGTGCACGTTCCGTTTGGTTCCCTATGGCCCGAAGACCGATCGGATACAAGTCAGTTCTTTTGATTTTCCATCTGAATCAAGGCAATTTCCTCCTTATTCTTGCAGTCCCTTTTATTCACTTGACTGCCACCGGCGGGAAAGATGGTTCCAATTTATCGAACAATTCCGTCTGGTGCAGTCGAGAAAGTGCGAGCGAATGGTGTTTCACAACGGTGATGGTGCAGCAGCGTTGCAATCTGAAATGTGGCACGGCAGTAGTCATGGCCACCGCAAACGTATTCGACTTGCACTTCGAAATATACGAAATGTAAGTGCATAACAATATTCATTTGGGAAATATTCAGTCGAATAATGTAAGTTTCTAGAATTCTAGGAACAACACTTTAAATTAAGGGAATGATATTCTGCCATCGCTCTCATGTTTGTCGAATTTTTTTTTACCAATTAATGTTTTTATGCAAAGTTCATTTGAGTATATCACGTGGATTATAACTGAGCCGCGACAAACCTTGTAGAAAGTAGGGGAACTGGGGGTAGGACGCCCACGTTAAGGAAAATGCCATTTTTATCAATGAAAACCACCATTTCAGCCAGTTTTCAACAGCGCATACTGAAGAACAGCATATCTGCGACTGACTACCGATAACAGATATCTAATTGTCCATTTTATTGCACAGAAATTTGATTTTTAAAAAGCACCCGAAAAAAAATGATTTTGAAACCATGCGGGGTGAGATGCGCCAGTGGATGGGTTAAAACGCGCATGTGCTTATCGTACTGATTTGCATTTTAATTGCCTACATTAAGGCAATTAACCGAATGTTTCAGCTGTTTCGGTCATACGAAATGAGCATGGGCGTAATGCCCCACACCGACCTCAGAAGTTTGAAGGCCCATAAAATCGTTTTAAAACCATTTTTGACGACGATTTCGTGTGGAACATAAAGAACAAGAGTAAGCAGCATGGCTCATGGCTCAATTATTAATTTATCAATGTATAACAGCGACAGAAAGACTAAATTCCACCGAGCTAGAATTGCATCAAAACACGCAAAAATCGTTTTTTCGAGTTTTTCATGTATAACTAGAGAAAAATCATGAAATATATGTATCCAATGGCAATATTTTTCATTGCTTTATCGTATAGACTATTGAAAATAATCAAAATGGGGATATTTAACCTTATTCAGGGGTGGCGCGTTTCAACCCCTATGGGCGTGCTACCCCCACTTCCCCTACCTATCCCAGACAGTCTTCCTCATTGTCCTGCAACAGAAAGGCGCCTCCCGTATGTCGTACCAGAGAGGTGGCAATAGCGATTGATACGGGTATGATACATACGAGTCGATTTCCTAGGACGTTTCATGTGAAAATTGAAAAGGCTCGAAAATTGACTGTGATCCGAGTCCTTTTAGTTTTATAATATAAATATTTGCTATATCTGTGAAGTGAATGTGCTTAATCCACATCTCAATACTATGCTGTGAATCGACAACACTTCATTTGAGGGATTTGAACTCAATATGTACTAAAATAAAGGAGAAGGAAAAAAATGTATTAATCATTTTCATTTTATTTAAAAACATTTGAATAAAAGTGAATACCAGTTGCAAATAATGAAATGCTTTACAAGCATTTCCCGGTCAACATTCCACGCGTGCTTCCAATAATTAATCATCTGCCCGTGACTTCAAATAACAACGACAAGTCTTGTCAACTATTCCAAGCCAATGCACTTCTCACTCGAGCCGCTTCTACATAATACTATTCCGACGTGATCCACACGCCAGATATTAATGTCTATATAATTGAACAATCATACTCCTACGCTAATCGGTATTCGTATGGCAAGTCAATCATAGCGAGTTAACAGAAGAAAACGAAAAGACAAGTGGTCGGGGTTTAGCCAAAACGCACCAAGCGGCTTTTTGACTGACTGGTGATATTTTGTCCGTACAAGGACAACGGAAATCATTTCATATCAATTCAAGCGTACATTTGCAATAGGATATCCTCATTTATTGGATTGAGGGATATCCGATACGATTTGCGATCAATTAAATCTGCTAAACGAAAGTTTGGGCCGAAAAATGGGTAATTTTTCGTTGGCGCTTAGTGCGTTTTGGCTGAACCCCGACCAAGTCAGAGTTGAATATGCAATAAAACCGTGTATCAGTTGCCATTACATTTATTCGAGATGTAATAACCATCCATGCCTAATAATTATATTATGATTTTTTAAAAATATTTTTCATAATCCTGCTACATAGCAGCTGTTTGAATAATATTAGATCGATAAATACATATATTCATATTCATATTTTAAAGGACGTCAACAGAAATTATCGTTTAGCTTGAGGGGAGGTTCTGCTGGCATGGAATTAATCAGATTCAAGGTAATGGGTAACTAGAGATAGTGTTTGATGTAACGTTGGCTCATCACGCAAACCAATCAATTATTCAGCGATAGTACATCGTTTTGTAGATATACTTATCACTGCTCCTTTAAAAAGCGCATCAAGCATATTTTAGTTACATTACGCTAGATTCATGTACTCACGCAATGCGATGAAATTTTCCATGAATTTTAAACACTTTTAAAGAAGGGGCCATCTATGGAAAATGCAGTTTTTTTTGCGTTTTTATATTTCTTTATGAAAATTCTTAGTTTTTTTTATGAAAAAAAAATATTTTGTGGAAAATTTCGTGATTGGTTTTTGCTAATAATGATTTATTTATGGAAATTTTGTATTTTTTTCCGTGGACAGTGAAAAAAATATTTTATGGAAAACTATTCTTTTATAATTGCAATTTTTGCTTTTAAAAGAGCTAATTTATTTTTGTTTTGTGGAAAATTCTTAATTGTTTCTGGAAATTTTGCATTATTTGTGGAAATTGTATAATTATTTAGTACTCATTGGCATTTGCTAATTTTTAATGGAAGATTTCTAAGGGGGAGTTATTATTTTATTCGTTTTTGCACATTAGATGAACGGTTAATCACAGACAAACAGACATAACACTCGACAAATCTCCTTCGATCACTGATTTACTGGTCGATTAAAATAATCATTAGTTGGCCATCATTCACTCGTGGCGCGCGCATCGGATTTGCTCGAGATTGACGTTTGCTCACTACTGCCATCTGGTTCGTGATTTGCCCAACTAACTCAAATCAACAGATGTCGTTAGTGTTTGAATGACGATGGATTTGATTAGTGAATGTTCAATGTGTTATGTCTGTTTGTCTGTGGGTTAATAGTCACACTATTATTGCATTCTTATTAAATTTACAATTTTTATTAGTCGCTACGATTGACCAACACTTTTTAGGACAATATTAGGAGCACTAAGTGTTCGGGGAACACAGAACAAGTGATACATGAATTAAACAGATCTGTTAGATGAGGCAAAATAACATTTAAAGGAATTTTTAGAATTTTCAATGGAGTTTGGTCGACACCTATAGAATCACTTGAAGCTGAGGCAAACTGACACAGAACTTTACCATTTGTATCTCCTCTGAATGAAAAATTGTTTTGAGATGCTGAATCATTAATATGTTGATTGAATGAAAACGGTTTCTGTTGCATTTTGTTCCCATTAATTGTGGTACATGTGCATTTTGTTCTAACAAACATGAAATTTGTCAAGAAACTCCGCATATTCCTCATTACTACGTTTAGGCAGATTAGTCATAACACGTTGGTACAGTTGAGTTGCAGGAAATCGCAAATTTGAATTTTATTTTTGAAGTTTTTTGGAAAAATGCGTCTTCTGCCAAATTTACTCAATGTAACATGTACCACTTTCGCTGGCACCGGTTCATTTATTGTTGCTTCATGCTACTTGGCGTAATAATGAAATGTAAGCAAGCTCTCTGGTGGCAACATTTTGGATAGAGCTTCGATAAAGGAAGATTATGTATTCATCCATAGCATAATAGACTAAGGTTTGACCCGAATGCCCTATTAAATTGAACTGTGAACATTTATCAATAAAAATAACTTTACTTCATTTTACTCACCCTCAAGAGTTCGACAGATCTATAGCTTGAATTTGCATAAAAAAATGTTCAAGTTGTCACAGAATCCAGCCTTTCTACTTAAAACCAATTCTCCAATTATTTGTGCATTGTTCCAATAGTTGCGGTATTTTATAACTCATGTTCCTATAGTTGCGAATCCTATTGGTTATACGAATACGTTATACGGGACTCGCAACTATTGGAACACTACCGTAACTATGGGTACAGGGGCGAGAAAAAAATAAGGAATTTTTAAAATACTTTACCGTTTTTGAGGGAATTTCCAAGCTGTTTTCTTCTATTTTGTGTTGTGACATGTCAATTGATTGACTGACAATCATGGTTGCTATGATTAATTCGTAAATTCTCTAAAAAGTATACTACCGCATCTATTGGAACACCCACCACTATCGGACCATTTTCCCTATATTTTTTGTTTTCAAATATTTTTATATTTTTTATTGAAAAACATACTTTTGCATGGAAACAATAAAGAATGGTCCATAAAAAAAGAAGACTCAAAGGAAAAGGTAACGTTTACTTAGTTGTATGGAATGTATATTTTTTTATTGTGTTTATTTGCTCAAGGTGTATATTATTTCTATACCAACATTTGAAAAGAACGTAACAGCCAATTTTTTTCCTTTCAGTGCTTTGTCTATGTATATAGCTATGTATGTGGACAAGGAACCGGAATGATTTTTTTTTTGCCGTTACGCCCTTTTCAAATGTTGGTTTAGATATATAATTTTACTTGAAATGTTTTATTACATTGTTATTTTACTTCGAAATCTCAGTATTAATCCACTTTTGATTTTTTCCTTTACCCGAGCAGAAGAAATTGGCTCAATAATACTTAATCCTGTTATTGATACCATATTCTGTTATGAACTAGCCCTGCATAAGAGGTAAAATACCAAAGGAATAATACCAAAAACTAATATGCACAATACTTAAGCCATAACAAACTCAGTTATTAAATTGAATTTCTATACCAAATGCATAACCAATTATTATTCGTTTGGTATTGAAATACCTAAGCATGTATGCCGCAAGTATTCTGCAAATAAGTTTTTGGTATTTTACCTCTTATGCAAGGCTAAATCATACCAATTTCTGTTATCGAGGTCGTCGCTCCTGCTCGGGTAGTGGGGTTTGATCCCACGAAACCAGTACGCTAGACAGGTGCTTTTCCTACTGAGGGAGTAAGTTCTGAAAATAGATTGCGAGAGTACGGGTACGTGCTTGGTGCTGGGAATTTGGTTTCATTAGCACCTGCTAAGCTGCGGAGGACGACGAAGGTCCTTCGTAGCTTAGTAGGGAAAGCACCTGTCTAGCGTACTGGTCTCGTGAGATCAAACCCCACCGAAAGGAGTGGTTACCCTCCAATACCTTTTCCGAACTAAATCTATCACATGTTGTGCATATCGAGGTCGAGTCGGGTGGCTTAATACCCGGAATATAGACCGAATGAAAAATTTCTTCTGATATTGAAATATCGGCCCAAGAGCAAACTGTGGGTAGGTGGTTAAGTGTCTTATTCAGCTATTCCATTACCCGATAAGGGCTAAAAAGTGCGATTTATAAAACTGAAACCATTCATGTTTTATCTCTTGGAAGAAAAAAATCCAAAGAAATGGATTCAAACACTATACACACTTAAAATAAATCGCCGAATTCGGTAAAATTTTACCGAAATCTCAACAGCAGAACTGTCCGGTAAATAATTTAACTGATTTTTGGTGATTTTGACAGTTGAGCAATGGAAAAAATTACAAAAAATCTGCAAAATAAATTACCGAACAGTTCTGCTGTTGAGATTTCGGTAAAATTTACCGAATACGGTGAAATGAGGTAAGTGTGTATATATTTATGGTACTACTCAAGAAGAGAAACCACTTCACCAACATGAACAGATGAACAGCATGCTGTGGGCAAACTGATATTTAAACTTCCATGTTCAAACGCGTGTTTGAACTTGGGCGCACACTCGTGTTCAAATTGGGTGCGATTTTGGTTCGGTTTATGATGTTTTCGTGAAGACTGTTTTTAAACATGTACTTTGACCGTCCAAGACGAGTTTAGTACTTTCCATTTAATTCCATTACGTTTTGTTATCTTTGCAGATACGTATTTCGACCTTAACTGTGAGGCCGTTTTCAGTGTCTCGTACTTGACTTGTACTTTGGCTCAGAGCGTAAATGAATATAGCTTCCAATGAATGATTAAATTTGTTATGATTAAATCATTCAACTCTATGATTAAAGATTATGATTAATGATTTATTCATTTTTGACAATGATTAATGATTATGATTAACGATTAAATTAATTTTTGACAATGATTAACGATTATGATTAATGAATAAAATGTTTGAAGTATGATTAACGATTACCGATCGTGATTAAATGTTGACACAATATGTGTATGATTAATGATTAACGATCGATATGATTAATGATTAATGAATATGAATAATCAAATTAAATTATTTGCATAGTGATCAATAATCAAGTAAACTTTCTACCAAATTATGTTATTAAAGGTATAAAAATTGTATGATTATGATTTAAGATTAATGAATAAAAGCGATGTATGCAACGATTCAAATTGATGATTAATGAATAAATTCAAAAAAATCATGAATATGATTGATGATTAATGATTAAATCCAAAAATCTGTGATTAACGATTAGTGATTAATGATTGAATCGTATTTTTGTATGATTATGATTAATGAATAATGATTAAATAACCCATTATTCATTAATCATGATTAAATATATGATTAATCACTAATGCTCTGCTTTGGCTTGGTAGAGTTAATGGCTCTACGTTCCCCTATTCAGTGGGACAAAAACCTCCACTACTGCCCTGCGACCGATTCCAATGCGTTTGATGTCGTCCGCAAAGCCCATCAGGATCATATGTGACCGTGTGGTGATAGTGCCGTTGGTCTGCACGCCAGATTTCCCAATCGCGCCCTGGAGTGCAATGTTGAACAATTCATTCTCGAAAATTCATCTAAGGTAACAAGCGAGGTTGATACTTTGTCTGCAATCCGAATGCTTGAATTTTCCGAGGAATTCCTATTTTAATTCCCAAAGAAATCCTGAAAGAATCCCGGTGGAAACTTCAAGATTCCTCCAGGAGTTTCTCAGAAAATTCCTCCGGGAGTTCCTCTGGGAATTCTTCTAGAAGTTGCACCGGCAGTTCCTCCAAGAATTCCTCCAGGATTTCCTCCGAGAGTTATTACGGTAGTTCTATCGCTAGTTCCTAAGGGGGTTCCTCTGGAAATTGTTCCGGGAATTCATTCAGTCTTTCTTTCTGGAATTCGTTTAGGCTTCTTCAGGATTGTATATAGAAATTCCTCCAGAAGCTTCTTCGAGAACTTCTCTGGGAGCTGCTCAGGGAATTCTCCGGGAGGTCCTCTGATGATTATGATGGTCCAGCTACATAGCCCTACAAAGGCAAAGGCTAGACGAGATTTGTCTATAAGATGAATTCTCCAAGATTTTTACCGAGAATTCTTCTGGTAGCTTTACTGGCAGTTCCTCCGGGGGCTCCTTTGAAAATTCTCCCGGGAGTTTCTTCAGAAATTCCTCCCGAAGTTCCTTCGAGAATTCCTCCTAGAGTACCTCCGGAAATTTCACAGGCAATTCATCCTGGACTTTCTCCAGGAATTCCTCCGGCAGTTCCACCAGTAGCTCTTCTTGTAGTAGCTCTTCTTCTGAGGAGGAACTCCCTGAGTGATTTCTGGAAGAACTCCCGGAGAAATTATCAGAGGAATTCTCGGAGGAACTGCCGGTGGAACTTCTGGAGGAATTTCTTGAAGAACTACAGGAAGAATTTCCGGAGGAAATCCTTGTGGAACTCTCGTAAAAACTCCTGGATGAACTCCTAAATGGACCGTAAGAATTCCAGGAGGAGCTCCTGGAAGAATTCTTATAGGACCTCCCGGAGGAATTCCCGGAGGAACTCCCAGAGGAATTCTCCGAGGATATTTTGGAGGAATTGGTAGATGAATTCCTAAAGAAAGCCTGAATGAATTCCCAGAAGAACTACTGGTGAAACTCCCGGAGGAATTTTCAAAGGAACAGCCGGTGGAATACCCGGAGTTGAATTTCTACAGGAACTTCCTAAATCCAATTCCCGTGAAATTCCTGCCAAATATCCTCCAGGAATCCCCTGTGGAATTTCTGAAGAGATTCCCGGAGGAACTTTTGGAAAAACTCCTGGGGGAGCTCCCGGAGGAACTCCCACAAGCACTTCCGGAGGAATTCCCACAAGAAAAAACAAGAAAGTCCTGGCATAATTCTTGGAGAAGTTCCTGAAGGATTTTCCAGAGAAATGTCTAAAGCAATTCCCGGAAAAATACTAGGAGGAATTAATGCAGAAATTCCCAGATGAAATCCTGAAAGTATTCCCAGATGATTTGCTGAAGAAATCACCGGATGAATTCCAGGGGGTTTGATCTGAAGAAATTCCTGGAAGAACCCTTGGAAGATATTCTGAAGGAACTCTCAAATTAATTTCCGAATGAAATTCTGGAGTAAATTCCGAGTGAAGTCCGGAAAGTTCCGATAATAATAAATACACTTTGTTTATTGAATAATTTCAATTTTTTTCAAGTAATCTCCTTTTATTTGGTTACATATGGCCCAACATTTTATTTATTTTCATATTTCATCGAGTATTCGAGTATTCATATTTCATCGAGTATTCGAGAATGTTTCGAATATTTGTCATGTTCTATGAATTTTTACTTCCCATTGTTTTGATGATTTTGCTCAACATGTTACTTTTACTTAAAAAATTTCATAAATATTTCTACTTACTCCATACGATCTGTTTTTGGTACTCATTTAACAAGCATTATGGATTTAAAAAATAAAATAATTGCAATCCAACGAGGGCTAGAAAATTTTTTGAACGAAAATCGGACCTTCATATTTTCTTAGTTTTCAGCAAAAAATTCGGAACTAATATATTACGTGAAAGACTGGGATGTAATTTATGAGGAATCGACATTTTCATGAAATATCAAGCTCCATTCCAATTGCCGACTGTTTCTTAGTGTATTTATAATTATCGAAACGGTCTAAATTCCTGAAGGAATTCCTGGAGAAGTACCTGAAGGAATTCCCGGTTAAATACCTGGGAGAATTTTCGGGGAAATACTTGGACGAATTTCTGGAGAAATTCCTTAAGAAATCTCTAGAGGAATTCTTGAAGGATATTCTGAAGTAATTGCGGAAAGAATTTCGCTATTGAATTTATGGAGGTATTCCCGGAAAAAATCCTGTAAGTTATTCCGGAGGAATCAAAGGAAGAGTTTCTGGAGGAATGCCCGGAAAAGTTCCTAGAAAAATTTCCGAAGGAATTTCTTGTAGTTTTATAAGTAAATTTATGGAGCGAAATCTAAGGAAACATCTGGTGGAATTTTGGGAGGACATTCCGTACGTATTCTTGAAGGAACTCTCGAATGCATTCCTGGAATTTCTGGAAGAATAGCCGAAGAAATGTCTACAAGTAAAACTTGGAGAGAAGAAAAGAAATCTGCAAGGAATTTCCTCATGAATTTCCTAAAAAAATATTAGTGAGTGATTTCTAGATAAGGAGGAATTACAATTACATGAGAAGGATTTTCGAACAATTTTCAGAGGAATTTGTGGATAAATTTCCTAAACGACAGCAAAGTTCAAAGCTACTTCGATCATTTTTAATGAAACAGTCAGACTTTTAATCACCAGTTGGCGCTGCGCTACAGAAACGTTGTTCGCTAGTGACTTGTATGGGAGAATCAATCAGACCATCTGTTAACGAAAACCTGCAGCTGTAGAGTGTTCTCCGCTGATACACACCGTGTTTCGCTAGCGTATAACAGCACAGTTTTCACACTACAGTTAAGAATTCGGATATTGGTGCGTTTGCCTATCTCCCTATTTTCCAGATATTTTGTAAACTCGCAAAGGCAGCCCTTGCCTTGTAGATTCGTGCGCCTATGTCGATCTTGGTACTGCCGTCTGACTCCATTTGGCTAACAAGATATTGGAAGCTTTCAACATTTTCCACTGATTGACTTCATCTTCAACACGCAAATGCGGTATCTTATCAGCTTCCACCGGATAATTCGTTTCATCTGCTTCCCAATCACGAGGTAATGTAAATGGAAGCTAATTATACATAGAAAATGCTCTTTCTAAGGTACCTACCATCTTTTATATCCTACACAATATATTTCAATCGATTAGTTTTTTCCTGTTCCGCGAACGACCTCTGCACTCATCAATTAAACCAATCAAACAAACCAAATTATTCATCATCATCGGCGACATCACCGATCGTTATCTGCCTCAAATGGTCATTGGAGAGCGGGTTTCGCGACTCCTAGTAAAAAAGCATGCACCATATTTCCGGTCGATGAAGTACCATCCAGTTTTTTTTGCCTTTTGTGCCATCCCGGTGCATTAATGGGACGCTGTTATCTAAGGCGTAAATTTTTAATTGTAAAATATGTCACCCCGTAGTAGCCGACAGCAGTCGATCGCAAACTTCGATAGTGCAGTATTGTCTGGATTCATATTCCGGGATGCTTCAATTATAAATAATTATAAATAATAATAATATATTTCATTTTTAATGAACACGAACACTGTTGCGGAATGCAAGATGGATGAACCTTTTCTTCGGACACTTCAAGCCTTAATTCAAGTGATCGAAACCAACGAATTGGAGATTTGTTCCCCTTTTAATTATTTCAATTTGCTTAATTCAAATTGAGAGTAGATAGAACTATGAATATATTATGCATTTTTTGCCTTCTCGTGCATCAACCTTATGGTTATCATTTGACTCCAAATACGAACTTATTATAAAAGGCTCGTGTGTGCACAATACGTGAGATAAACATTAAACTTTCCATATAGCTATTCTCTACCTATTTCTTCCAACAAAATGTATTTGACAGAGGGAAGTCCTAGTTGATCGCCATTAAATTTGATAACGAATGGATGGTTTATTATCATTATTATTATCTTTATTGGGGAGATTTTCAGCCGGAGACTGGTTCATCTCCGTAAATGGTTTGAGTCTTATGGCTAAAAGTGAGAAAAGCAGCATCACTAAAAAGTGGATTAAGTTGGGCTCTAATTACTCATGTCTAATTAATCCGTTGTGGTGCCTTGCACCCTAAATAGTAAGTGGTACAATTATATACCTAAAATTTGCAAATAGAACCCTCAATCATCGTCCTGAAAAAGTTTTCTGAATTTTGTTTCCGAAATACTGCTTAGAACGGTAAATGGGTATCACGAGTATTTTCAAACGCTATTATTTCTACAAATGAGCTTAAGTGTTGCTATTCTGGGAAAATGCGCAGTTGGAAACTCAAAAGGCAATATAAACCACAACTTAAAATAAATTATTCCGATTTGACGGCAGAAGGACACTTTGATAAAGATGGTTAGTGTTTATTGAAACCTCTGTTTGTTTCCCCATTATCGTCCCATTGAAGAACATTTAGCACTTAATATAAAAGTCGGCCTTTTTGTATGCGTAAATTTGTTATTCAAATATTACTGTCTCTAAACCGATCGAGCCAACGTATGCACTCCAGGTTGCACGTGTCGTGCTGTCGTCCCGCTCTATAGGTTTTGTCGATTAAAACAAAACTGTTTACAAGTAGAGCAGAGGTCTTAAACTGGATTGATCCTATTTTAACTAACCTAATCCGACTGCAGCGGTAGGCATACGTTAATTGTGAGAAGCCATTGCATTGTAACGCATTTATCAAACCAGATACTGGTTCTGAAGGCGCCAAACCAACCGTTATGGAATTTTTCCGTTTACTCCGGACATTGTTGATACAAACCCTGGCCTATGTTAGTCACCAGCTTCGTCTGGGAGTGGGAGTGTAATTCTTAGGGATATAGATACGTGATCTGCTGTACAGTATATGAGATATTGAATTGAATTAACTCAAATGCTCTTTCGATTTAATTTACTGTCATATGTTCTATTCACCGTTTGTAAAGATGTGGAATTGTGTATCAATTCCAGTCAGTTTTCATCACATGTAGTTGACATCTAACTGCTGTTTCAAAGTTAATTAGTTATTTTTATTATCATACCCTCCTGAAGACAATTCTCAATTCTTTTTCTGGAACGTGTTTCTAGTCTTCAACCTAATTCTAAATGTGGTGCTTAAATGCGTGCAAATCATTGCTCATCAATTGTTTACTAAACCGGATACCTCTGGCTGGGCGCCCAAACATCACGCATGTTACCAGCACGCAAAAATGATTGGCACTAAGTTCTCGCCGGTTTCCGGCTGTTACCGGTTGTAAGCGACCACAAGATGCTACGGAAGGGATCGCTATTACATGAACCCCAACGTAAATGCATAGGGCAATCGAAGCTAACCGCCACAGATCTCTAACCCTAAGGCACGACGCATCAGCTATTATATCATTATTGTCGGATCTCGATGAAAGGCTGAACAACCAGCTGAGCAGCAACTTAGGTTGACTATTTAATTTTTTTTTCAGAATGTTAAGAACATTCTATGAACATTTAAGATCGACCGAATTTTGCATAAAATTACAACTGCCTCCAATTTTGTATATTAGGAAATGTACATTCAAATAAATCAAAAACAAAACAACTAGCCCGAGCTTCGGTGAAATAATTCACAAAAAAGCATGAATTAAAACAAAAATTGGTTTATTTTATAGCAGTGATTCCATGGAAAATACATGAATAAGCTCGAAAAAATGCTCCGTTTGTGCGGAATATCCATCCATTGACGGATGGGCCATTGCGGCTTCCGGCTGATCCCCTGGAAGATCCGGAACATCCGTAAACATTGTCAATTCGAAAATTTAATCGTAGATCGGCGGTTTTTTTTTAAATCCTGTTGTTATCGAATCCTGAGTATGGAATTAATGTTTTGACTACACACTAGGGTGGCTCAAATTAGTACGGGAAAAACTTTTTTCAATTTTTTTGATGGGCCGCCCTCTTATTCAGTTGTATTTGATGCCCTGATGCTCTGGACAAAATTTCAGCCAAATCGGTCAACGTTTGGGCGGTGCTAAACTCGTTGGAAGTTTATATGCAAAAATGTATGCAGAAACATCCAAAAACAGTGAATTGCAGTTGGACGGCACAACTTACGATGAAGAACTATGGTACTCATTCAGATCTTGAAGAATTTAATACAGAATGGTATGCTGAAAACCGCGAGAAGATTAGAGTTTGCCCGGCTAAGTTATTAGCATTTCTCTGAAGTGGGTTTTGAGCAAATTTCGTTTCTTTTACCTTTGAAAAGAAATAAATTCACCCCTACAACACTCCAGTAAAATGCTAATATCTTTGCCCAATAAACTCTAATCTTTTTTCAGCAGCAGCGGTTTTCAGCATAACATTCTGTATTTAATTCTACAAGAACTGAATGAGTATCATGGTTCTTGATAGTAAATTGTGCTGTCCAACTGCAAATAACTGTTTTTGGATGTTTCTGCATACATTTTTCCATATAAACTTCCAACAAGTTTAGCACCGCCCAAACGTTGACCGATTTGGCTGAAATTTTGTCCAGAGCATCAGGGCATCAAATAGAACTGAATAAGAGGGCGGCCCATCAAAAAATTTGAAAAAGTGTTTTTTGAGCCATCCTACTACACACGGACCATTGCGGCCACCGAGTGGTCCCTTGGAAGATCCGGAACATCGAAAAAAATGGTCAATTCGAAAATTTCATCGTAGAACGGCGGTTTTTCTTCAAATGCTTTTATTATCGAACCCTGGGTATGGAATTGATGTTTTGGCCAAACACTTACCAATGGAGTGGCGATAATCATTTCTTGTCGAACCTTGAAAACGGAATGGATGTTTTGACCACATATGGACCATTGTGACCCCCAGGTGGTCTCCTGAAAGATCCAGAACATCCGTAATAATGGTCAATTCGTAAATTTCATCGTAGAGTGCAGCGATTTTTTAACCCATTGATATCGAAACCTGAATATGGAATTGTTGTTGTGACCCCCACACTGACCGTTTTGACAACCCGATAGTCCACAAGATCCGAAACATCCGTACAAATGATTAACTCGAGAATCTTATCTTAGAGCTGCGAGATTTTTTAGAACCATTTCTCGTCGAACTCTGAGTGTGAAATTATTGTAACCCATACACGGACCATTGTGTTCACCTGGTGATTCCCTGGAAAGTCAAGATTATCTGTAAAAATGGTCAATTACTTTTATCGTAGAGCGCCTGGATTTTTTAAAACCTATTATTGTTGAACCCTGAGTACCCAGCAAACACAAGATCGTATATCATAGCGTATAAGTGTACAAAGTGGAGGCCATATACGCACATTTTGCATGCAGTCAAATGGAGGAATGCGCCTATATCGCCTCCACAATGTACACTTATTCGCTAGCATATGCGATTTTGTGTTGACTGGGTATTGAATTATAGGTGATGAACTTCTGTTGAATAAAAAATCACATAAATAAAGTATGGCATTGATATTGTGCCCACACACTGACCGACCACCGTGTGGTTCCATGAAAGATCTGGAACATCCGCAAAAATGGCTTATGCGAAAATTTCATCGTAGATTTTTTAGAACCAGGACGCAGGGATTTTTTCAGAACCAGTTCTTGTCGAACCCTGATTGTGGAATTTAGGTTGTGACCCAGGTCCTCTAGAAGAACAGCCGAAACGGGAATGGAATGATTGGAGCAGTTGCTGAGTTAAAAGGAGGTTTGTTCGTGATCCGTCAATACAAGGATACTGCATCTTTGGCGACATCGGCTAGCGAGTGCGTTCATGTTTCGCATGGGCGGTTTGGCGATAGAGATTGTGATGCTATCTAGAAGCTCACGGATCTGGTCCAAGGATGGCACGTTGCACAGAGGTGTGTGAAGCATGTGCTCTAAGTAAAATGCAGCAAAAGTCGTTTCAAAAAGTGTTCGACTTCAAGAGGTCAGCGGTGATGGACCTCGTTGACACCGATATCTGTGGACCGATGTGGACGGAAACCATTGGAGGGATTTGCTATCAGGCAGAGGTGAGCCAACCAAGGGCTGAAATCTTTTAAAATAAAGTCAATAAAAAAACATAGGTACTTGGTGGAAATGGCCCGTTGTATGCTGATTGACGCCAACATGGAGCATCGATTCTGCGGAGAGGCGGTGGTTATAAACAACCTTCAAAATCTACTGCATTCTCGCTCAATCTCCGGTACACCGTATGAACGATGGTTTGGTAAGAAACCCAAGCTGGGGCATGTACAACGATTCGGAGTGGAAATGCTCTGCCATGTGCCTAACAAAAAGTGCGCAAAGCTGGACAGCAAAGCAGTAAAGCTCAAGTTCGTTGAATATAGTGATGTTTCGAAACGGCGAAGTAATCTGGTACAAGGCGTGGCTGGTAGCCCAAGATTTTAGCCAACGCTACGACGAGGTGCTCGCGCCGGTGGTCCGGTTATACGTCAAACGAAAAAATATGGTCAAGCAGTACGACTACTATGTGTAGACGGTCTTTCTTCATGGCAATCAATCATGGATTTGCAGTTGCTGGTATGGTATGGATCAAAGAAAAGCCCTTTGGTTTGAAGCAGGCTGCCCGCTCGTGGAATCATCGTCTTCAAGAGGTCCTCAAACTAGCTGGTTTCCAATAGTGTGATGCGGATCCTTGCTTGTATCGAAAGCAGTTTGGTGGGAAGGTGGTGTTACGTTCTCGTTTACGTTAATGACCTGATTGTAGCAAGCGAGGATGGCCGGATCATCAGAACCTTTAAAGCATCGTTCAAGCGAAACTTCATAATCAGTTGTCTTTGGGCGGTGTTGAACTTAGTCTGTAGATTAAAAAACACCTTAATAACGACTAAAAAAAAAAAGTTGTCTTTGGTATGTCGGACACTACCTTGGCATTTAAGTAATTGGAGTCTTTCATCAAAGTCAACCCAAGTACATCGACGAATTGGTGAAATCTGTTGCACTGAAAGATGCTAAACCGTCGAACATTCCTTTGGCCACTGAATACGGTAAGCAAAATGCAAATTGCATTCTTTTTCAGGACTACAAGCTGTACCTGAAAGTGTATATGTAGGACAACTACTGTATATCGCAGTGAATATCCGTCCAGATATAGCGGCAGCGATTTCCCTTATGAGTCGGAAGGTTGCCTGCCCCACCCAGTAAGATTAAATGTTTTGTAGCATGTTTTGAAATTTTCCCATAGAATATTTTTACTAATATTCCAGATCTTCCAGCGGACCAATGGTCCGTGTGTCACAACATCAATTCCGTACTCAACCAGAAGTGTTGAAAACATACGCTTTTCTTGCTCCTCTAACTAGAGGTGCGCCACCACCACCGCCAATATTTTTGCATCGACGTGTCGCCGTTAAAATTTTGTCATGCCGCTTGTCTATAATTTTCCACGTCGATTCAAAATTGAAGAAGTCCGCCGCATTTTCTGTAGAAGTTCCCGATTGATCCCAACAACGATTACGTTGACTCCTGAGAATTTTTCGTGAAAATATCATTGGTTTCCTTGAAAATTACATACAATTTTCGTCAAAACTAAAAAACTTTGAGTGGAAATTTCAATATTTTTTCCGCTGAAATCCAAAAAAAATTACACGGCATTTGAAAGAGAAATTCATATTCCTTATTATGTCAAAAAATTGGAGATATGTTATTTTTTTATCTCAAGTTTTACCAATTTTACTAAAATCATGTTTAAAAAAAAATGATATAGCTCGACAATGGAAGAAGATACAGACGATATATCAATTTATATCAATTTATTTGAAAAAACATGATTTTAGTAAAATTGGTAAAACTTGAACTAATAAAATAACATATCCCTAGTGTTTTTTGACATAATAAAGAATATGAGTTTCTCTTTGAAATGCCGTGTAAACATATTTTTTTGGTCTGCCCTAACCGGAAATATCAACTTATGAAAAAAAATGTAATTTTGACAGAGAAACGATTATAACTTTTGATCGGTAAAAGATATTGAGCATATTTACCCATCAAAAGTTGCATTTTTTTGAGCTCTAAAAGTCACCTGAAGATGACTTTTTTGAGAAATCTAAAACAAAAAAAGTAGATTAAAAATACTGTTTTTTTTGGTACACCCTAATCTAATTAGGTAAAATTGCTCTAAATCAGCCAACTTAAGAGCTACAGAAAAAGCTTTTTTAGCAAAATTGATTGGAATAAGCTGCGCTACAACTTTGTAGAACATATCATGTCAATATTCCGAGAAATAAAAAAAAATATTTTCAATTTTTTTTTTATATGATGGGCCACCCTATTTTTTGGTTGCATCATAATGATGGCCTTACTATTTCGAACAATTTTGAAGAACAACAGTTTTTTCTAAAAAATACAGTTTTGGCGTAAAATGCATCTTTCCGCGTAAATCTGTATCCTGGATCATAGTGCAATGGTTTTCTTAAACCGACCTAGCGATTGTAAGTTCAGTTGCAGTATAGTGCGAAATCGAATCGTTTGTTTGAGAAACTGCATATAGAAAATTTCGGACCAAATACATTTTTCATACAATCCGAATTCTTGTCCAAAGTACGAATTTGACACGGTCATTTGGCAGAAAACATTTTAGGGCAAAATGACTTTCTAGTCAAACGACTTTTCCGAACAAACGACATTTTCAACTAAATGACCTGTTAGGAGAAACAACCTTTTCGGCCAAATTACCAGCTCGATCAAATGTCCCTTGGATCCAATTTACATTTTCGGTCGATCTTTTTTCAACCTTATAACCGTTTCGAACAAGCGTTTAATTCGGTTAAATAGAATTTGGTTAAATGATTTTCAGCGAAAAATGAATTTTAGTCAGGTGACGAAAAGGGCCATTGAGCCAAAGAACAGAAGGTCAAAAGGAGTTTGGCCGAATATACCATTTGCCCGAACAAAACTATCTGCTATCGGCTTGGCACAAATCTCCCAAATTGAGGTGAACGTGCCCCTGGAGCGTGCGTTCTGATTGACCAAATGAAATATTCGGCCAAGCCGTGTTCCATGTATAACCGTTTCGATCAAATGTTCAAATCTGCCAAATTCAATTCGACTAGATGTTTTTCGGCTTAACGTATTATTCGGCCAAATGGCATTCAGCCTATTGATTTTCGGCTGAACGACCCTTCTTCTTTTTTCAACAATTTACGAAAAATTTCAAAAAACAAAACAAAGTGTTTCTCGTAAAAATTCAAAGAATTTCCTTTCCAAATTCCAAAAAAAAATCCGTTGAAATACCGTTTTGACTCAAATTCCGAACATAACTCATATATCACTTGCATTAAAATAGTTTGAACAACTTCCCGCGAAAACTCTGGAAATTGTTTCGTGTAAATTTCAGCGAAATTCTGGTGAAATTTCCAAAATGTTTCCTGTAAAGAAATCCAGAGAGTCTCCCGCGGATTCTTCTTCTTCTTCTTCTTCTTCTTATTGGCATTACATCCCCACACTGGGACAGAGCCGCCTCGCAGCTTAGTGTGCATTAAGCACTTCTACAGTAATTAACTGCGAGGTTTCTAAGCCAGGTTACCATTTTTGCATTCGTATATCATGAGGCTGGCACGATGATTCTTTTATGCCCAGGGAAGTCGAGACAATTTCCAATCCGAAAATTGCCTAGACCGGTATCGGGAATCGAACCCAGCCACCCTCAGCATGGTCTTGCTTTGTAGCCGCGCGTCTGTTTTGAGAACAAATAGTTAAACTATTGAAAACAATCAATTAACTATTGATTTACAATCTAAAACTTTTTTTTCGGTTTCCACTAATTTAAGCTATGGCAAATAATTTTTGTTCTAGCATTTTTCTCCTTCCTATTGAAATCCTTTAAAAAAGTCGTGAGCGGGAAAGGGTTAAATTAACTACAAAATTTATTGATTTCAAAACGAATTAAGGCAAACCTATTGTCCTTACTGTGACGTCACGTTGTTTTCATAGTTACATAGTTACTTTTCATAGTTACTAACATTTGGATTTAGCGATTTATTGTGGGCTTTGGACCGGTCTAACCTTAGCTCGGGTCAAACCCTCGTCGGATGTCCCACGGGGTCCGATGGATGGTTCGAGCTCTTTTGTGGCCGAATTACCGGGTTTACCGGGTCACAAACTGGCAAACTACAGTGGGCTGGTATCACCACAAGACTCGCGCGCCGGCGTCAGATAAGGGCAAATGCGTCCCTTCGATGTGGAGTGACTAGCTTTCTGTACTATTGCTCACGCCGCACAGCTTATTGATGGACGAGAACTTGTGGATTGCGAACCACTGCTGACCCCACGGGTCTCCGGACCTCCGGAAGGATAGCCAAGTCCTTGTAGGAAAATCCCAGACTTGACGACCACGTTGATTGGGCAGTTTGGCCTGTTCAACACGGAGTTGCACATTATGCTAACTTGAGTTAACTATTAGACTAAAAAGGCTTACCTGAATTTCAATCTTCTAGGTTTATTCAAACAGACACTTTCTTTTTAGAATCTAACTCAATGAATAAAGAATCTAGTTTCGAAACAAAATCAAATGATTTTAAATGATAATTAAAACTAATCACTCCCGAGACTTACTTCGAGTTTAATTTTTCAATCGATTTTCCTGTAGAAATTTGGAACAATTTCCCGTGAAAGTTCTAAGGAAGTCTGAAGAATTTTCTTGGTACCTAATTCAAATAGCTTCTTCTCCTTCTTTTAATTTTCATTGACATTACTCCCACACTGAGACATTGTCAATAACACTGCCATTCAGTACTTCCACAGTTAATAACTGCGAAGTTTCTAAGACAAGTTAGCATTTTTATATTCGTATATCATGACGCATCATGAGGCTAGCTCGATGATATGCCCAGGAAAGTTTTTCAAACTTGCCTTGGAGCCGCGCATCTTAGCGCACGGCACTGCTATGGAAAAAAGAACTTTCCAAACTTCGAAGTATCCCGTGGAAAAATCCGGAAATATTTTAGAAGAATTTTCTGGAGAAGTTCATCAGATTCTTCCGGTGTCTTGAAAATATACCGAAAAAATGTAGAAAAAATCTCATAAAAAGTTGAACATAACTCATATTCCAAAGACTTGCATTAAAATGGCTATTTTGGCTTTTTCACGTGATTTTTCCCATAGGAGCTTGAATTCATTTGTTTGTTCAACCATAGTTTGTATAACTTCCCGCGGAAACTCTGCAAATCTTTTACATAAAATTTTTATGTTTTTATGTATAGCGGACACTTCTCAAAACAATACTTGCAGAGGTCTCCCCACCATCTTATTTAGTGCAAAAGGGAACTATTGAAAAATTCTCTACCGACTAGGACAAAAATTGAAATTGAACAAAAATGCTAAAAAATGTTTCGCCTTACTTTAGAAGGTTTGAATCAACAATATTAAAATCAATCAAATGCATTCTGATTATGTGGAGATGGTCAATATTAGCCATATTTTAAAAAACGATCATGATTTGTTAGATATCTAATGTAACTGTAGAACAATTTCTATATCCGGTTGCTGTCCCCACATCCGGACAGTGAGATTTTGGAGGTGATCAAATAGCCATTATTTAAACCTTTTTGATTTCACTTTTTTCAATTCAATTGTTTCTTTTTGCTAAGGTATCAGAAATCCACAGAAATATGCAAAAACAAAAACTGGAGATGTCTTTGGAAAAGGTAGGAATTTGAAGTAGGATGTAAGAAATTTAGCTGGAGAGTCAAACAAGCTCTACTAACACATTTTAATATCTACAACATTATGCAAGTGAAAAATGTTATTATTCTTATTCATGTCTTTATTCATGTAACAGGAATTTGATCATATTGTATCATGATGCAATAGTGTCCGGTATCGGACACTTTCCTGAATCGTGAAATTCTTCACCAAAATTCATCATCAAACTACATCGTCGAAAAACGTATTCAAACGATCAAATTAATACGGTTTGTATGAATCATCAATAATCATATTTTGTGTATATGGTATACTTATTTATTTATTTATTTATTTATTTATTTATTATTTTACATTCAACTGATCTGCATTGATCTTATTGAATTCCTAACACTAGTGTACGAACATAGTTTTCATTCATAATAAAACATAGACACAAATAATTCATACATTAATAATACACACAACATCTTGTCTAGCATCTTACTAATTATTATGCAATACAAATAACAACATATATGTAAACAACACAACAAAACCAATCTCAATAGTATACTACAAAAATTAGAACGTGTAAATTTTAAAATAGTTTACTATACGGGAGGTTTCCAAGTATCATTTCTCCGATCCACAAACTCTCGAAATTTGATTGCTTTGGGCCATGTAGATGCATTCATTGCTTTCGATCTCAGATTCGAATCCAACACAGCTTTAAACGATATATAATCGAATGCGTAAGAGCTTCTGCATTTTGGCACCAGCTTCACCACATTTGAGCAGCAAGGCAACGGAACACTGAGAGAGTGTGATATTAATCGACTAATATCATTTTCACTGGTATTCTTGTCAATATTAGTTAGATACAGTGAGAACGTATCGCAATCGGCCGCTTGCAGTGACGGAGGTTCTATTGTTTCAGCATGCACGATCTCGTCACTTGTTCCATCAAGAAGTACGGGCGTCGAAACTGGCGTTGAATGAGGATGCGGTGAAATAGACGATGATTTGTGAGCAACCTGGTCAAGCGTGTTCATGATTTCTTTCACTGCGCATTTCAAATAATTTATTTCCTCTTCTACCGATGGGAGTTGTAGAGTGTTTGCAGTTACATCAACATTCGTGCGTTCTCTAGCTCTACAAAACAGTACCATACAGTCATCGCAGATCCAAATAATGTTTTTCCTCGATAGAGCGCGCATATCCTCTTCGGCCACACCAACACAGACAGCGTGAAATGTTTTAGCACATTTACCTTCACATACAGTGAATAAGTCTGAGCTAATATCGACAGACATAGAGCACTTTCCGCAGTCTTTCTCCATGCCAGTTGGATGTGAATTTCAAGCAAACCGTACCTAAAAATACTCGAGGCAATCGAGGTAGTAATAAATCGGATTGATCAGCAAGTTATGCGCACTCAGGTCAAATTTTCACTAATTTTATCCAACGAATTTCACACTATCGGACGATCGGAACAGAGCGAGAAACAACACGTCTAGACTCAATCACGTCTTCAACTTCAATACTTGTAAACATAACCCGGAATATTGGAGAGTTTTCTTGTTAAATGGCTTATTTGTCCGGTAATGGGACTGGTAAATCTCTCCCTATATAGTTAGTTGTGGTTAAAATTCCGTTTATTTCGTTAAAACCCATTATTGCTGACGAAATATTTGAAATACAACAAAACGAAACAAAATTTGAAACATAATCTTTGATGACCTACAATCCGTTCAAGTATTTATTTTTTGTTGAGAACCTTCATGGCAATAACGCTTTCTAGTGGGTCAACAAGAATAAAATTAATACTTCCATCCTCAGCATCTGGAAAAGTGTGAACTCGAATCGAAGTTTCACAAGTTGTATCTTGAATTCACCGATTTGAAAAAATCTCTCCGTATCCGGACCAACCCGGTTGAAATTCGTAGCTCAACGAAATTATTTTGATTTGAGAATAGGTACGTTTACCGAAAGTGATTTAGAGAGACGTCTATCCTTTCCCGTGTCGCATTTTCAAGAAAATACAAAATTAAATGTTATATACGTTTTTCCGAATCAGTTCAAAATTGACTGTATTCTACCGCTCATAAAAAAATCTACTGCTCCGCTAATTTTTAGTCGCAACGAAAAATAAGCGCCAGGTAGTCGCCAAAGAAAAACATACCTCAAAAAAAGATTCACGCCTGTCGTATTAAAGCTGTGATGGGTAAACTTCCCCCCATCAATAAGGACCTTGTAAAACCTCGAAGTTGTAATTTTATTTCAAGGCTCAAAAGTTTATTCCTATCCAAGTTAGCGCCACCTCCATATCTTTCCTATCTGCGTTTTTCTTTTGAGGAAAGGTAGCAGAACAAACATTTCTCGCAATTGCGTCTTAAATTAAGATGTATCATTTTATGACACCATCGTCCGCCCTACCCTATTCTGTGAATTGTTTGTTTCAGCGGTATTGCAATCGTCACCATCATCCATCGTCGTTAAAATCGTCTTCGGTGGCAGTTTCAGCTAATAACAATCATTCTTCGCAGTCGAGATCGGGTCCGCTTCTTGGCAGCTCTGGATCGCATCACTTTCGTTGTTGTTGGTTCGGTTGTCTTTTTCGATGAAATGGAATTATTCCGCTGGAGGCGATTCCTTCCACGCTGGAGGCGGTATGCCTTTGTTGAACTTGTAAAAGAGTTCACACCCTAATTGACTCCGCACTTCGTAATTGGTACGGCCTCGCGAATGGGATCAGCGCGGATTGTTGGAAATCCTTTGTCCATTACGTTTTTTTTTTGTTTCTTGGAGAATCAGTTTTGCGTTATATTTGCGAGGAAATCGTTCTTTGAAATCGATATTTTGTTCCTGTGTATATTTTTTGAAAACTTTTCATCCTTCGATACTCAGTTTATCATCATCAAAGGTTTCAAATAGTTGAGAGCTAATTGCTTTTTTGTTTTATATAATTTGGAATTACTTGTAAATGTTGAAACTTTCATTAACTTTATTTGACGCCATCTATAGGCAGTGATTGCTAGTAATGGACCCCTTAACGACGGAAACTTACTTCAATCGCTTCGCTAGAGTAAGACTCATGACAAATTGCCATTCTGCAGCACTAGATGACAAGCAACAGGTATCAGCATCGCGTTTCGTACATAGCACGTGGTAAAACATTCATTTTTACTACTAAAATATGTATTTTAAAATTATGTAGCCAGGTTGCCTATTATGGCCACCCCCGGGTCCATAATACGCAACATCGAGTTTGTTTACATACGTATTATGGTCCCCCCCATTTGATTTACATGTTCCATTTCCACATGTTCCTGTTGCCTATTATGGACCCCCCCTTCTGTGCTAGTAATGGACCCTCTAGCGCGTTTACATTCATAAATTAGTTAATAAAACTAAATTTCAGTCTCTCAGTGCACAACAATTGTATGGAACTACTACTCTGATAAGTGAAGCAACTTTATCCTATAGAAGTTTGCAGGAAATTGTAGATTCAAGCGTAAACTCTCGGTTTTTGTTCAGGGGGTCCATTATACGCACGGGGTCCATTACTAGCACTCACTCCCTATACACAGAAACAATATATCGATTTCAAAGATTTTCAGCAATCCGCGCTGATCACATTCATGAGTCCGTAGCAATGATTGCAAGTTGGTTTCTATATAAAATAGAAATTCAATAATATTCTGAGTAAGAAAGGGTTGCATAGGTGGAGTTTTTCAAAATAATCATTGCCAAATGGAGACGCATGGTTACGCAGTTACACTTTTGAACTAACTTTTGAATTTCTTTATATTATTCTTCACTTCTTTTTTTCACTATACATTTTTAATAGCAATAGCCCAATGTTACCTTTCTGCCTAAGCAGCAGGAAGATTCACAGGCTCTGTTGACGACCTGGCCAATTATTTCAATCCAATTTTTATTTCGGGTCGTGCATCTCTTTGGCATGGGTCGCCTGACACCTTGAGGTTTGTTGTTAGGGAAATCATATTGTCAACTTCAATATTGAACTGAACCTAAAAAACCCTGATTAATCCACCTAGCGGTGATGGTGCCTTTGCATTATAAAAATAGTATTTTGGCCATTACTCTTGAGCCCATAGTCCGATCTGGCCAATTTTCAATAGGAAACAATGGGAGAGTATTCTGCGTCGAATGCAACTTGTTGCGAGTAAATCGGTTAAGGATAAGTGCCTGAAAAATGAGTGGCATTTTTTTACTCAATTTTTCTATAAAAATGTGGTATTTTGGCCATAACTTCCGAGCCCATAGTCCGATCTGACCAATTTTCAATAGAAAACAATGGCAGAGTATCCTACGTCGAATGCAACTTGTTGCGAGTAAATCGGTTAAGGATAAGTACCTGAAAAATGAGTGACATTTTTTTTGTAAAAAAAATGGTATTTTGGCCATAACTTCCGATCCCATAGTCCGATCTGACCAATTTTCAATAGGAAACAATGGCAGAATGTCCTGCGTCGAATGCAACTTGTTGCGAGTAAATCGGTTAAGGATAAGTACCTGAAAAATGAGTGACTTTTTTTAGGGTTGTTGCGCACAGACGCACACACACACACACACACACACACACACACACACACACACACACACACACACACACACACACACACACACACACACACACACACACACACACACACACACACACACACACACACACACACACACACACACACACACACACACAGACACTATGGGTCTCCGGGCCTTCTATAAAAAGTTTGTTTTTTGGAGCGATCATATAGCCTTTACCAGGGTTGTTAATCGATAAATTATTGTCGTTAATTTAACGCCATCTTCGATAACGATAACGAATGTACGATGATGCTTCGTTGACGATAAAGTGAGCGTTGATTTATCGTTATCGTTATCGAGTCTTCGTTGATTTATCGATAATTATCGAGTTAACTGTAATATGTCTTGCAGGTAAAAAATATAATATTTACAAGTTGGTTTTGCAATATGCTTTTCTAGCATTGCCCTGAAATATTAGGTAACTCATTTAAACCTTGCAATTAAGTTGGGGTTCAAATTGATCAAACACATTCTTATGATCATTCATTCAATTTCACAGATAGTCGCGGTTTTCCATAATAAAGAATCGTATTTCTTATGTTTGAATCACAAAACATCTATTTTGGAGATCCGAAGAGCCTACATGTATAACATAATTATGGTTATTTTATGACTCAGAGAGTAGATTAACCGAGTCGTGCTCAATTCATCACGAAGGGTATTTGCACTTGGTACCTATGCCTGTCATGAAATACTACAAGTCGCTGTATTATTCTTTAGCAGTTGAAACCCAATTCTAAATCCCGTGGTATTCCGATTCCAACTACATCTTCTTGATTATCCGATGAAGATTGTCTAAGAAAAAATCATCATGCCTTCTCAATAGATATGTCTCCATCTCAAAGCAAGTCTGTCTGGTTAGCACAAATATCCGCGTTGTATTTGTAGCCAGTGCCATATATTCCAAACACTTATGTAGTGCTTAATAGTCCATCAAGCCAATGACAGAACACTTGGTTTTTCTTCGTTCCGTGCCTATACGCCATTGAGCATTTTTCTAGAAAGTCCCGCTTCAATCAAAATCATCTCTGGTCAACCCTCATTGTAGGAGGGTCATCATTGAGAAATTTTGAAAAAGATCAGTTTACATAATTCTCGGCTTCTGTCAAAATTATACATAACTTTTTTTCTCGTAATCTAGTAACCACATTGTTGCAAAATTATCGAGTTAACTTACGTTAAATTAACGTTGAATTATCGAACTCCGATAATTACTGAGTTGATGCATCTTTATCGTAGCAACCGATAACGTTGAACACAATTAACTTTATCGGCGATAACGATAAATTAACGATTAACAACCCTGCCCTTTACGTATACTTAGTATACGAGAAAGGCAAAAACGACTTGTTACTCCATTACACGCCACGACGGAACGTCCTAGCGGAACGGGTCATTTGTATGTATGTATGCATATGGGTATGTGCCCCAAACAATTCACACATTATTTGGGAACTCATCCTTGTCCGATCTGCTTGCATTTTCTCGCATTCACTTGCACTCAACTAGGGAATCCTGACCCAGTGTTCCCCATATCAAATTTACTAGATGGGACTATGTGCTTCAAAGTAATGCCAACAAAAAGCTCTCTTTTTTTGTCATTTACATTCATCAGATTTATACACGCAACAAGTTGCAATGAACGAAAGTTTTTATAACGTGAATGACGAATGCAAGAAAAAGGGAGCTATCCACTAACAATTTAGTAATTAGGGGAGGAGGTTCGGTTGTGGGCACCGTTCGGTTATGGGCACCCCTATGTATTTTTTGACAGATAAGAGATGCTTTCATTCTGACAACCGTCATTTTTTTTTCTATAGTAGCATGATGTTTTGTGCTTTATATCAAACCGGATAGGCATCTCTACTTTGAACTAAAAACAATTTTTTTTTTTTGTACAAGAAAAACAACACGAAAGTTTTTTTTTACCTTTTTTAAAGTGTTATAAATTGAAGTGATTCAATTCAAAATGTGAGTTCTAATGCGTATTTATACAGTAAATTTAATCTATTTTGAGACTCAATGATGATTGCCATCAAAATTTCAGCGCAAAATTTTTAATAAATCATTCAATATCGTTTTAGTTGTCCCTTAACTTATTTTTAATAACGGTTTCATGCAGTTTTTATAATTATTTAGACATAATTGATTGAAATAATCAGAATTTATTTCATATTTTTGTTCTTTGGGCATGTCTAGTTGTTATACACACACTTTTTTAGAACAAATCGTTGACCGATTGGCTTGCAACAAGTTGCATTCTACGGGGAATTCTGTCTCATTGTCCCTGCTTATCAGATTGTAAAAAAGGGAGGCACAAAATATAGAATACGTTCATGGTCATCCAAGAACTCCCTGAAGTCAGGCCTTAAAGTTTACACACGTATTCAGAGATCTATTGACCAGTTTCAAGTATGGAACATGCCCTCTGTGGTGCACATAATAGAATGCGTTCATGACATGTGGGTATGGTCATCCAAGAATTCTCTGAAGTCAGGCCTTGAGGTCTACTCGCGTAACTAGAGTTCTATTGACCAGTTTCAAATGTGGAACATGCCCTCTGTGGTACACAGAATAGAATGCGTTCATGACATGTGGGTATGGTCATCCAAGAATTCCCTGAAGTCAGACCTTAAGGTCCACATGCATAATCAGAGATCTATTGGCCAGTTTCAAATATACAACATGCCCTTTGTGGTACATAGGATAGAATGCGTTCATGACATGTGGGTATGGTCATCCAAGAATTTTCTGCAGTCAGGTCTTAAGGTCTACACGCGTAACCAGAGATCTATTGACCAATTTCAAATATGGAACATGCCCTCTGTGGTAAACAAAATATAATACGTTCATGACATGTGGATATGGTCATCCAAGAATTCCCTGAAGTCAGGCCTTAAGGTCTACACGCTTAATCAGAGATCTATTGACCAGTTTCAAATATGGAACATGCCCTTTGTGGTACATAGAATAGAATGCGTTCATGACATGTGGGTATGGTCATCCAAAGGTTCTCTGAAGTCAGGCCTTGATGCCTACTCGCGTAACTAGAGTTCTATTGACCAGTTTCAAATATGGAACATGCCCTCTGTGGTACACATAATAGAATGCGTTCATGATATGTGGATATGGTCATCCAAGAATTCCCTGAAGTCAGGCCTTAAGGTCTACATGCTTAATCAGAGATCTATTGACCAGTTTCAAATATGGAACATGCCCTTTGTGGTACACAGAATAGAATGCGTTCATGACATGTGGGTATGGTCATGCCAGAACTCTTTGAAGTCAGGTCTTGAGGTCTACTCGCGTAACCAGAGTTCTATTGACCAGTTTCAAATATGGAACATGCTCTCTGTGGTACACAGAATAGAATGCGTTCATGACATGTGGATATGGTTATCCAAGAATTCCCTCAAGTCAAGTCTTAAGGGCTACACGAGTAACCAGAGATCTATTAACTAGTTTCAAATATGCAACATGCCCTTTGTGGTACACAGAATAGAATGCGTTCATGACATGTGGGTATGGTCATCCAAGAATTCTCTGAAGTCAGACCTTAAGGTCTACATGTAAATTTTGTCACAAAAAGCAATTGACCAGTTTCAAATATGGAACATGCCCTCTGTTGTACACAAAATCGAATGCGTTCATGACAAGTGGGTATGGTCATCCAAGAATTCCCTGAAATCAGTGAAGTGGTACACAGAATAGAATGCGTTCATGACATGATATTTGGTTACGCGTGCAGACCCTAAGGCCTTATTTCAAAAATTTCTCGGATGCTTAATGTATCATATTCAAAACAGTCCGCATAGTCTTTGGTTATGCAAGTAGACCTTAACGCTTTATTCCATTAAATTCTTGGATAACTGGAGCAGTAGAACATATGTAGCATCATAATTGGCAGAAGACCCTGTGCATCATTTTTTCGTAGCTTCTCAAAACGATGCATTTTATTTTCTTCTTCTTCTTCTTCTTCTTATTGGCATTACATCCCCACACTGGGACAGAGCCGCCTCGCAGCTTAGTGTTCATTAAGCACTTCCACAGTTATTAACTGCGAGGTTTCTAAGCCAGATTACCATTTTTGCATTCGTATATCATGAGGCTAACACGATGATACCTTTATGCCTAGGGAATTCGAGACAATTTCCAATCCGAAAATTGCCTAGACAGGCACCGGGAATCGAACCATTTTTGCATTTTATATTATTTTATAGTATCACGATTTCTCGAAAATACGCGATCGTGTGAAAAAAGAATTCAGTGTATATCTTGGCTGCTCATATGCATAGCACAAGCTTCCGAAATGGCAAAATTGATATAAGTTTTGTTAAAATCCACGTGCCTTGGAGGGACTTGAACGCTCAACCTCTATACACAACATGGACACTGGAAGGTCTCGTTTGTGGAATAGCCATCATAATCCGAGTACCAACCTTCACCGCGATTAGCTTTTTTTTTAAACTTAATACCTTTGGGAAGTTTTATTTATTTATTTATGTTATGTTTTCCAGGCTAAACTGCCAACGCCAAATGTATGTCAGTTGTATCTATTTTCACCATCCAATTTTGACATCTTTATGTACCCCAGTAACATTTGGATTTTATAATGCTTTTATGTAAGCCTTGTGGAGCAAACAATAGTGATGCTCATTACATTGTGTTTTTTTTTTCTCTTCGCGGGACAAAGAAGGTAAATAGGGGAACTGTTCCGTTTTCATCTCACTGAACATATATTCATCTAATTGCAAAACAAAGAAATACAGCACCAATCTCGTCGCTGTGCTCACTGGTGAAAAAAATCACAAAATGAGTAACAAACCAAATTCCTTTTCATTGCTTTGTTCTTAATTCTTAATGGAAATAGGAGCTATGGGATGAAGTGCCAAACCGTTTCCCTAATTAGTGGCAATGGATCATTATTCTATATTGCGCGTTTCAGGGTGCATTGTGTAGCCTCACAGTTTAGTATTCATTAGGCCCTTCCTCAGTTATTAACTGCAAGGTTTCCAAGCCAGGTTACTATTTTTGCATTTGTGTATCATGAGGCTAACAGGATGATACTTTTATGCCCAGGGAAGTCGAGAAAATTTCCAACCCGAAAAATTCTTAGATCTGACGGGGAATCGAGCCCAGACAGCCTCAGCATGGTCTTGATTGTAGCCGTGCACCTTACCGCACGGCTAAGGAGGGTCCTAGTCTAACTTAACATGACTTTTAATCTGTAAGCTTGAAAACGAATATTATTGTCAGCGGCGTGAGAATCAGAAATAATATCAAATAACTGTCGTGACCAGGACGAGCTTTCCAGATTCGACCGTTCGTCGCAACAATGCTCAGCAAACTGAAGGTCACTTCACTTTAACACATTATTTTAATTGCAAAATCCACATTTTGTTTTATTTCCGATAGCTTGTAATCTTGATCTTATACACTACAATGATACATGACGTTTTGGAGAAATGCACCACTGTTTGATAGTGAAAGGGAAATTTAAGCGATACAACTGTCTTGTATAATAAATTGAAACTACTACTGCAAAATGAATTGCCCAAATAGTATGATATGACACTTTGCAATATTTTATATTCCTGTTATGTAGACACGACTTTCCTAGAACTTGAATATAATATATTGAGTATATTTTGAGGTATTCATAACTGCCGTTACATCTTATGCGTAATACATATTTCAGATACACAAAGTTGCGAAGTATGATGCGTAATAAAGTCGTGCGACACCTTGAACCATTCAAATCGTGTGAAGCGACAAATAACACGAAAGGAGCCGAGAGAATTCTCACCACGATCCGGTTTGAAGCCGAAGCAGAAACGATCGTGTGTTGTGCTTCACCATAAGCAGCAGACGCGTGCCCAAGAAAGCATGCTTTTCGACTTGATTTTCTGTCATTCGTGTTGTTGGTGCCTCACCCAAAGAGCGATGATCACTTCGTATATGCGGGTCTAATGAAGCTTAAATATCTACACGTTATTCAAACCATAGTAAAATCAACCGATCGTCTCGATTTCTGTGCACGTGTCAAGCTAGTAGTTGTCTATCGACTCAGCGTACAGGTACTAACCGGATTGATCCTCTTTTAACAGACCTAATCGGAAGGTAGATAACATGCGATGACGTTGACAAGTCTTCTAGACGCAATCATCCAGACGGAGACAGGTTCTAAGGGCGCAGGTATCGGCATCCTCGATCTACTCCAGACCAAACAACAGTTTTGCTATGTGTTAGTATGGAGTCAAATAGGCACACTAGCAGTGCGGCAAACCGAGGAATTTAATCGGCAATAAACATTATGCTTTGGAGACCTTTTTCGCTTCTACTTTTCTTTTCCCATGATTAGTCGGTGTTGACGCTAATGATTAGTCGATAGCATTTACAAATTCAGGATTCCCATCAAAATAAAGTCTTAGGCACTCGTAAAAGTTGATGAATTCCCACACGCTAGAAATCAATAAAACAGAGATGTGTTCGCTTGAAACGAAACGGGCCTCTCCAGGAACAACACATAGAATTATAGTTACACAGTAACAAAATGGATCATTTTTCAAGCAAACATATATCTGTGTTATTGACTTTTAGCATGCTCTTGTACATTCATTTATCGAAGTCTAAGAATGAGTACTTTTCCATTATTTCCCTTTTGTTCGGTTGGCGCTTACATCAAGACCCAAAATGTGTTTACTCGCTACCACTTACCAGTACAGTCTCTAGAGTACAATGACTCGCTACATAAGCGCCATTGAGCCCTTGTGAATGTCTTCGCAGTAACGTGATTCGAGTTTTGATGTATTTTAATTAGATGTGCACGTAAAAACCCACATCAGACATGAACCTGAAATAACGTAAATGTGAAAAACCCTAACCTGCCCAAAACCAGACCTTTTGGGCCGGTGTCGAATTTGTTTGCCTGATCTACGCTAGGCGCATGGCTTAACCCTTACAACAAATACAATCGATTATGAGGTGGCGTTGTAGCACCGCTACCTTGTTTCGATCAGTTCATCTGTTGTAACTGCCTGGGGCGAGGGGTAAATTTCCCTTGTGGAACCGAATGTTTGGAATTTCCTACTCTAACGTTTTTGGCAATGGAAAAGTACGGAGATGATCAGTATACAAATGAGGGATAATTAACTATCATTAACATGTTCATATTTGACCTCCACTGCAAGTCCTTATTATATATATACCGCACATAGCGCTATGCTCGAATTATTTTGGACATTTTTTGTCTGTACTGATCAATTATGTATGTATATAGGGGAAGGTGGGTAGACTTGATCCTTTGGGAGACTTGATTCCTTCCTGTTTTGTAGAGAATCAAAGTAGTTTTGTTCTGGCATATTTTTTAGTATGGTTCTTTAGACAAATGATCGTTGTATGGTGAGTTATTTTTTGGACTGACAATCGTTTTTAAATATTCTGCCGGACAGTTTGTGTGTTTTGACCTTCCTAAAGATTTTTTGGTGGTCACGCAAAACTGGAACAACTTTTCCTGACAATGACCAAATTCATTTCAATTTTCACAGCACAAAGCCATAAATATACTAAAAGAACTGTACTGACATTTTTCAACATTCTTTCACAAGTTTGGGTTATTTGGATCTTAAGTTGTTGCTTCAATATGGGGGAACTTGATCTCTCATTAGTTGATCATACAAAAAATGGCAGAACAATTCAAAATATAAATTTGTTAAAAATGCTCAGCAAGTCGATAAATCTGCGTATTTTGATTGGAAAATATTTAAATAATCAGAAAACAACTTTCTGCTTTCATCAAAGCAAGTTCTTGGATCGTGCATTGGATTGTGCATCAATTACAAAAACAATTTGCCGACTGTCACACGTCAGTAAAGTTAAATTATATGTTTCATAGTAAGTCTGCGCGAAAAACCGCGAAGGTTATTCATTTTTGGATGTGATACATCGGAAATGAGAAAAGGGGATCAAGTCACCCCATCTCTCCTATGCTAAGCTTGCTTTCAGGTTTTCTAATAATTTTATTTTTTTCATAGTCACTGATTAATGCAATTTGTTTATTCTATGGTTGTTATTCAACTTAATTTTATTAGTTAAAAATTTATCAATTCGTCTTCGATTACGGTACTATTTATTCATAGCATCCATTATTGAATATTGGTACTCTATAACAAAATGTTTAGTTCATACATACATACATAGACAAAAAAGTAAAGAAGATGTACTGACCATTTTGTTCTGTTTTATAAAATGTATAGTCAATTAATTATTTGCAATTTAACATTTTGTTTTCAGTTAAACGTTTTTTTTCCTCTCGAAAGTGGCAAAATGAGAAGCAATACTTTAAACCTTTACAGCAACCTGATATTGACAACGGATATGAGAAGTCTGGTAAAAATATGTTTTTCTAATAAACTAAAAAAGGTTAATCTCGATTTGTATGACCTTCAGGCTGCGAAATGACGCAGACAGGTTAAGATGATCAATAAGCACATAAGCGTGTATTTGGGAACATTTTTTTTCTGTGAATAACAGGTTCTATTCGCTTCAAGTGATGATTCAGAAACCTGTAATACTACATGTATCTACCAACGTGTTATATTTAATAGTGAATGTAGTAAGGAAACGATTAAGTTCTTCTACTGGAATGTTATCACCTGTCATAACACGAGTTCCAGATAATTCCTCTTCGTTCTAATATTTACAGGTACGTATTTCAACCTCAACCGTAAGGCCGTCGTCAGACACTCACGACGACCATACAGTTGATGTCAAAACACGTAACTGTATAGACTACAACGTGAGGGAATTAAATGGAATAGTACTAAGTTCGTCTTATGACAGGTGAGTGAATGTTTTGTACCCTCACTAGCATGAGCATTATAACCGCCGGCCACGTCCTTACGGTCATATAGGAAGGGAAGGATTGTTAGTCCGACTCTCGTTGCTACTAAAGACCGAGTATACCTCTGCATCTCCACGATTGTCTTGGGATAGGATATCGTTTTAGTTACAAAGGATAATTTATCTGGATTCACTTCGGTAAGTGATGTGATCTATGGGATGGGAAATAACACTAATTCGCTGTCTCACCACGAGAAAAAAGTTAAACCATGCACGCTCGGTGGCATACGAAAACTGAGGAGAATTGCGTTTTGTGCGATCGAACGGATGCGCAGCACTCTGCACTTACTTGCTCGATGGCCACTGCAAACTATTGAAGATCGTCGACCGGAGCAAAGCGTAATACATGCGCATGAGCCACCGAACACAAGATAGATATTATTATTATTATTATCTTTATTTGCGAGGCTTTCAGCCCTAGGATGGCTCACCTCGGACAAGATAGATATTTTATTGCTTTCCCGACGACTAAAACACGCAATTTGATGTTTTTTTACCCTCAACAGAGAAAGAAGGATCCTTGAAGAAAGCTGAAGCTTGAGGTCAAAATGTTTTTTATCCGTATGTGCAAAGTGGAAAGGTGGGTTTTCAGCTGATTGAGGGAAGCCAGCTGTTTTGGCAGTGCCATACGGGTTTTCAAAATATTGTGATGGTGATTACGAGTTTATCACCGAAAAAAAAATGTCTGGGAATACTAGCTCACAGAAGAACATGACTGTGGTTGACTTTTTACGCGGTTTGTTTTAGGTGGACCGAAAAATCGATGTAATCTAATTCATTAATATTCACGTAGAAACCTTTGTTCCAGTTGTGTGTACATAAACCAACTTCTGCAATGAAAGATTCCATTTTGACTTAATAAATGTACGAGGCCGTTTAAAAAATATTCATGTGTTCATATTTTATTAAACTGCCAGCTTTGATAAAAGTTAAAAGAAGCTGGAATATTTTTCGACCACAAACGATGGTCGTGGACGATAATTGTCTGCATTTATATATTTAACCATAGGCCCACTTGCACGCAAATCCAGCCGATAAAAATAAAACAATAATGCCTTTGAAACCCTTTCCAAAGCGAATCAATCGGCTAAGCCGTAAAACAGTTGACAACATTCGTTTAAAACTTTTTTGCCTTTCCCGTGTACGAAAAAACTATACGATTTTTTGATAGATGGTTCGGAGACCCATAGTGTTGTATACCAATCGACTCAGCTCAACGAATTGAGGTGATGTCTGTATGTGTGTGTATGTTTACAAAATGTGACACACTTTTTTGTACTTAATATTATGCTCGCAACAAGTTGTAACGACGCGGAATGCAGTCTAGTTATTCCTTATTGAGAATTTGCTTTCAGAGTTATTGAAAAAACATTGTCTTTTGCCAAAAGTCCTCTTGGAAAAAAAACAAATAAATTTTGTTTTGTTCAGAAACTGCTGACCTAAGAATTATTTGAATTGATGGAAATATGTAGTAAAACCTATCCCTAAACTAGTGCTATTTTGACCTCTTATTTTGTATGTGTTTTTTCTTATTTTTACAATGCGCGAGAAAGGCACCACCAACGCTAGGATTCTGGATTTTTGTTTGTTTTGTTATTGTTTTTGTTATTCCACAAACTTTGTACCTAGACACATATGTCCTTTTCGGCTTTACTAAACCATAGAATGAAAATCTGAACAAATATAATTAAAGTTAAGAAATTTAAAAAAAAATGAGTTTGGGCTATTTTGTAGAATCACAAATATTTGAAATTTTGGCCAAAACTTCCAAAAAATTCACGCAAAGTCTATGTTTCTTCACTAAATCTCGAAAATCTCTTTGAAATCGCTGGAACTTAACGTGCATATAGGGACATCAAATTTACCTACGAGAAGGAAAATGAAGACAAAATTCCTTTCTTTACTCTACAGGTTACCAAGGAAACAAATGAAACATTTAGCCTTGCAATCGACAGGAAGTCCACGAGCCTCATGAGAGTCATCCCATATACATCGAACCATTTGCTTCAACATAAAATGGCACCATTTCATCACATGATCCACAGGATGCAGACGATACCCCTGAGTGAAATCGGAAACGAAGGAACTACAACACATTTAGGAACCAGCGAAGATCAGCGGATACCAGGATAGGATTATACGAGTAATCATCCACAAGGAGGAAAGGAGCCCAACAATGCTGACTTCAATCGATGAGCCGCTGAAGAGTTTCGGTCCTATTGGTTGTAAGGTTCAAGGGACACATGGCGGTAGTAAGCAAGGCGAAAAGGAGCGAAAGGCATTACGAATTTACATCTAAGATATCAGAGCATGCGTATAAGGAAAATCACCCAATTACGGCATCAAATATTAAGAATATTAAGAAATGTCTCTTCCCCGTAAACACTTGATGTAGTTGAGAGTTTGGAAATCTAGCGGTCCGGCAGGGGGCCATCCAGAAACCACGTGGTCATATTTTTGAAGATTTTCAACCCCCCCCTCCCCCCATGTGGCTTAACGTGGTCATTTGGCAGATTTTTTAAAAATGATTTTTTTTAAATAATTATAAAGTTCATCACTGAATATCCCTATAGATTCCTAAGAGTATTTGAGACCTTACGTAGCTCTGGAGGTACTGGAAATTCTTAAGATATATTAACCTCAGCGAAGCATCTGAACTGAACTCTTACACCAAAAAGTTTATCAGAGAATTACAAAGTTGATATGTAATCTTAGAGATGCAAATAAAACCTCCTACTGTTGTTTCTTTTGAGTAGCATTCCTGTAGAAATTCCAGTTTTGCTTTCAGAATCATCAAATTGGTTTACATTCCAATATTAACAGGTATTAACAGGTTTCAATATAAATTAGAAAAAAAAATCCAGCTTACTTTTTTTAACGGAATCTCTAAAGATTTTTTTTCAAAATCCTGGGCAACTGTAATGAATCTTCAAAGGAAATTCTTCTAAATTTCCAATGGAATTTTTTTCGTTTTCCAAAAGAAATACTTAGACATTTTCAGCAGTTTTTTTAAATTTCCAAAACAAATTATTCGGAATATGCCAAAATATTTCCGATGGAAATTCCTAAGATTTTCCAGTAGAAAATCGAAAAAAGTTCATCTGAAACAACAATAATGAATTTCCCGAGGAAATTCCGATGTTTTTACAAGTGAAAATAACGAAAAATTGTACTTTTGAAGGAATTCCTTAAAAAATTAAATAAAAAATTTTGAGATTTTCTGATGTGAAAATTCCTTAAAATTTCTAAATAATTTCCTGTGCATCTTTGCATGGTAAAGATTTAAAGCAATGTTTAGCTGAACCTACAAAGAAATCAAAATGACTTCCCAAAGAAGAATGAGTTCCCGATGAAATTTTGGAAGAATTTATGGTACAAATTAAAAAAACAAGAATCTCGAGAATTCTAAAGATTTATTTTTTTAAAATCCAAAGAATTTTTTGAAGATAATCCATAGACTCTTCCGTGGAAATTCTAAATAATGCCTCGAATAAAAAATTTTTAAAAATGTGATAGAATTTACAAAGAGCGTAAAAAAGTATTCCAAAAAAAATTCATTTCAAAATTCCAAATTTGAAAAAAAAATCCAAAAACAAAAAATTAACGGAAATATCAAAGTGTTTCATGTGGCATTGGATGTTTAATATCTTTCGGAAATTCAGAAGAGTGTTTATTGAAAAACTTAGAAGTCTTCTTCTTCTTCTTCTATGGCTCCATATTCCAACTGGAAGTTGGTCTGCTTTTCAGCTTAGTATATTCTATTAGCATTTCCTTTGTTATAAATTGAAAGCTTTTATATGCCAGCCATTGCATGATTATATATCTTGTGTACAGGGATATGGTGCGACCCGAAACTCTTTACGTGCAGCACGCGCTGTTAGGCCGATGACATACTCACGCGTGTGCGTGCGCGAACGCGTCCAAGACAAAAGAATTTCTCTTGCTGATATTCTGCTTTACGAGTGCTTGGACGCGTTCCGCATCGCTCGACGCGTCAGTATGTCATCGGCCTTAGGAGCGAGCACGTTCGGATCGAGAGAGACGAGTAAGTGCAGTTTGTGCTCGGGGCTCTCAAAGAGCCATGCACAGGGTAGCACTCTAACTGCACTTTTTCGGTTCTGCTTCTGCATGACTTTCGAGCTTTGAACGGGGATTATTTCCCGCTATTGCGTTCTATAAAAATATAGTTGATCGGAGAGAATATCTGTGCGTATTCTTTGTTCGATATTTTATTATAAAAACAAATAAGGCAAATAGGGCAAGTCTATATTTCAAAGAGAATAGTTTGTTCATACACACTTAATTTTTTTTACCGGGATCTCAGCAAAATGTCGAACTTTTACCGAGATTCGCACAGCCGTGCCCCAGCAAACATGTTTTTTGCCGAGATTTCTGTCAAAATTGCTGAAAATCAGTAAATGTTTTGCCGAAAATCAGCTAACAAATGCCATTTTTGCTGAAATATCAGTTTTTTATTTTGCTGGCACACGGCTGTGCGGGTTTTTGCCGAGCTGCAGAAATAAAAACTTAGTGTGTATGATTGCGTTAAATGCATTCTAATCATAATCACAGATAAAATATGTATATGCATTGTTTTTCAACATTGATTTACTTTGAAACATCTTCTAAGTTTCCAAGAATGACTTCATGTAAATACTAATGAAAATAAATCAATTTTACCCGGAGAATTAGAACGGCCTAATCTCAAAATAAAGGTAAAAATTTCATCAGCAGAAATCGACCAGGAAATCGATATTTGTGGTGTTACGCATCCCGTTTCTTCCACAAAATCTCGGGGAGAGACAACGTAAAAAATAAAATCTCTTTTGGCAAGCGACCCCAATGTACAGGGGTTAGACAAAAAGGTTGAGATAGGTAAAAATAAGTCGAAATTCAAATCAGCATAGCTTTGCGTATAATAATCCGATTTTGATAAAACCAGGACCATCAGAAGCGGACACTCTTCTAGTATACTGTCCCTCTGCAAAACCAGAGATTGGTCCTTGGCCACCGGAAATGTTCCGGATTTTCCGTGGGTATGTTCAAGATGCATTTTTTCCATTGCTTGTCATTTTATGTGACATTAACATTCATCATGTTTTATGCTCTCTTCGAAAACTAGAACTAATATGCCGGCTAATGGTGTGGCTGTAGATCGATCTAAACTACACAGAGATACGGCCATTTCCATAAAAGCGGTACCGGGAACATGATGAAATGATAACAGATCGGACTAATGTAAATATGAGTATCTGACTTCATGGATTTGCGAGACGATGCTTACAGAAACATTTCCAGAATGATAGTGTCCACTGCCACCCTTATAGCAGGTTCCATGGGCCTTCCAGGAAAGGCCGGTTTTTGCACCATCTGGAACCATGCATATATGGGTGTCAAAATTCATGTTTTCCCAAGACGATGAATATAGGACCTTAATTAGAGATATATTTTGAGGACTGTGAGACTCTTTGGCCAATTTGTAACAGGTTCCGGAAGTTCTGCGAAAGTGACATTTGTTCAGGGTGTATGGCCAATCCCGTACCGTTTTCACGAAAATGGCCATATCTCTGCGTATACCCATCGGATTTTCGATCTGCAGAGCCAGCATTGGTCAGCATATTAGTTCTAGTTTCTGGGGAAAACATAAAACATGATGGCAGAAAACGTCATATAAAATGACAAGCAGCAGAAAAAATGCATTTTTAACATACCCTCGGAAAACCCGGAGCACCACCGGTGGCCAAGGGCCAATCAGAGGTTTCGCATAGGGCCAGTATACTAGAAGAGTTTCCGCGTCCGACGGTCTCAGTTTGATCAAAATCGGATCATTCTACGCAAAGTTATGCTGATTTGAACTTCGACAATTTTTTGCCTATCTCAACCTTTTTGTCTAACCCCTGTATTTTATTATTATTTGGCAGGGCTTTATCATTATTGATCCAGTATAAATTGATCATTTTGATGGTAATAATATAAACGCTACTATTCAGCAAAATTCATTCAGATTCATCTACCGGTGATTAAAAAACATTTTTTTCAAATGGAAGAGTATTCCAGACATACTATATTTATGAATGATCAGTGTAAATAGAATAATAGTTATTTCTATGAACGGTACATCTGAACGAATCATTGCTTGCATGAAAGAAATTAATTTGAAATAAAAATTACTGTAGCACTTTACCCGCAATTAAACAGAGCCGCAGAGATTTTCAAAATAAAAAAAATATTTCCGAATAACATTCAACTCGAATCGGCTGAGATGTTTCTTTAATTTCAGTCATATACACCCGATTCTGTTTTTACACGGATTTTTGCAAAGTTGCTCCATTTTGCATAATTCGTCAAGAAATCATAAAACTTTTTTTACACGGATTTTCGAATTTTGAACTGAAAACTTTTTTTACACGGAACGCATCCCCCGTGTAAAAAAAGAATCGGGTGTATGTATAACTGCATTGTTTTCACTATAACTAACGTACGGGCTACTGCTCCCGAAATAATGCTTATTTTGAAATAAACAACTGGACCTCATTTCTTTTTTATTCTATTTTATTCTATTTTATTTTAATTATTTTCCTAAACGTATATTAAAGAAACTGCAAAAAAAGTTCAAAAAATTTGCAAATAAGACACGAACGTGTTGGATGGCTAACATTCTAATGTTGTTAAGCGAAAATAAATTATCAGAAACATTCACCGTCTACTGGTGGGAATTAAACATAATTCCTATTTTCTCGAAAATGCACAAAGTGCACTACCCGTGCTCTTCAAAGGGTACACGCTTAAAGTCAAGTACACATTGCATGAATAGTTTTCACACATTACGGCGACGCCTTGACCAACTCTCACTATGAGTGAAAATTTTGTGTGAAACACGAGCAGTCGCTGTGTAATGTCTCACATGTGCATGATATGTGTAAGTGAGTTTGCCTCGAACTGTCAAAGTCCCTTCGGGTCGCTATGATGGCGAACGGGTGCAGAATGTGAGGCAAGAAATCGTACTTTCTCGGAGGTTTTTCTTTTGCTTTGATAGCGAAACAAAACAAGGTGCGAATACAAGCATCGCACTTTGTTTTGTTGATCGAAACGATTGGAGAAGCCTCTGAATAAGTATGGAAAAGTTGGCTTACTTTACCATCAATTTGAAAACATACAATTGAGGTTAGGTTCGATTTTCGACTGCTCTCTCGCTGTGTAAAATGAACTCACCTAAAATCATCGGCTATCGGTTACACAAAAATGAGTAACATCGTAATTACTCATAATATGAGTTGTTCCAGGAGAGGCCCGTTTTGTGTGAACGGAACACAAAAATATGTAAGTCATTTTAAGCGTGTAGGAGCAGCACCAACATTTTTCGCACCGCTCTGAGTTTTTAGACAATCCCTGCTTGTGTAGCTAGTATGATGGATACACTATACCTAGGATGTCGAGAATGTTTCCCACCCGAACATATCCTAGACAGGAACGAAAATCGAACTCGTCGTCTCCGGGTTGGCAACCCTACGCCTTTGCTCGCAAAGCTAACTGGAGACTGAACATTTTGAAGTGCACTCCTTAAAATGTTCGAAAAACTTCTTTTGGAAATAAAGAAGAATTTCTGGTGAAGATTCGAAAGAACTTGTCGTAGAAAATTTCATTATAATGTAGAAAAATATATGAAAATTTGAACATTTTTTTTCCACCGAAAATTATATGTATTTCCCACGGGACTGTTTTGAATTTTCAGACAGTGTTCACGATTGCAGTGCGTGTAGTGATTCACTCGCGACGAATTTGATTTCACTGTCTGTGATATGATCACGGCGAAATTCTTCTAGAGAAAAAAACAGTCCATAAATCACTGGCAAGCAAATGCGCTAATAGCCACTGGTATAGAACGACGACGACGGGGATAGAACCAATTGTACTGGTTTATTCGGATTGACCGACCGACGGGATAACAGCAAAAGACGCGTGCGTTTGGTTCGAGTGCTGTATTCAACTAACTGCTGTGACGATCGTGTGAGAGGTTTACAATAGAGAGAGTCTGTATGATGTGTGTGGTAGCGATTATACAGGGTGTGTGCATATAATTATAAATATAATTTACGAATTCATAGTGTGTAGTTCAAACTAAGTAAAGAGTGTTCTAAACATGCCGGCCGCCGTTGAAGCCGTCCGCTTCAACCATTTTCTGCAATCGTCGGAACTCGGCCAGTCACGATCTAGCAACCATGCTGTCTGCCTTGTTGTCATCTTCGGTGGATTCTGCAGGAAGGACAGCGATCTCAGTGACCGCTCGCTTGTATTGTCCGGAGACAGTCTTGACAATGACTACCCGAACTCTTCCATCTTTGCCTACTACAGTGTCGACAATCCGCCCCAATGGCCATTGGAGCGGGGGTACGTTCGCTTGCTTGACAAGCACTAGCTGACCAGCGCGGACATCAGACTGTGGCTGTTTCCACTTTGCTCGCTGCTGAAGTTGACTGACGTAGTCCCGTTGCCAGCAACGCCAGAGATCTTGGACCGATTTTTGCATCTCCTGTAGACGAGACAGACGATTCGGATTGATGTCGATCAGGTCGGGCTCCGGGATGGCAACGAGGGGTTCGCCAACCAGGAAGTGACCAGGAGTTAAAGCGGTACAATCGTCAGGAGAATCTGTAAGCGGAGAAAGAGGACGGGAATTGAGCACCGATTCGATCTGGGCAACGACGGTTTGGAGCTGGTCCACGGAGAATGAGCGGTTGCCCATGATGCGCCGAAAGTGGTGCTTGAAGGATTTTATTCCGGCTTCCCAGATACCGCCAAAGTGTGGCGAACGAGCCGGGATGAAGCGAAATTTTATTCCACTTTCCAAGCAGAAGTTTTCCCAGTCTATGGACCGAAATTGACGACGAAACTCGTCTCGCATTGTGCGAAGTTCTCGGTCTGCTCCGACGAAAGCAGTCGCGTTGTCGCAATGTAGTTCGAGCACACGACCGCGACGAGCCACGAAACGTTTGACGGCGTTTATGCAGGCAACGGAGGACAAATCTGCGACGACTTCAAGGTGCACAGCTTTAACCACGAGGCACACGAATAGTCCGACGTACACTTTTACCGACGCGCCCCGACCGACGGTCCACAGTAATCCATCCCAGAGTGGATGAACGGCCCAGCAGAAGACACGCGAACAGATGGAAGAGGTGCCATTATTTGTTGAGCTAGTCGTGGTTGACACCGGAAACAGGTAACACATTGACGTACCACTTTGCGTGCTAGTTGTCGACCCCGGACTGGCCAGAATCGCTGACGAATGGTTGCGAGTGTGAGCGTGGGACCGCCGTGAAGTGTTCGAATATGGCACGATCGGGCGATGAGCCAACTGAGTCGGTGATCAGCTGGGAGCAGTATCGGAAAGCGAGTGTCAAAGCAGGTCTTCATGTTCGCAAGTCTTCCGCAAAGTCTGAGCAATCCAAACTGATCCATGAACAACTTCAGGTCCTTGAGTGGTGACTTCGACATTGGCAAAACTGTAGCAGCTTGTGCACCTTGGATGCGGCTATAATGACGAACTTCCATAGGGAAATTATCCAGTTGGGCTTGTCGGACGAGGATCTTGAGTGCATGTTCACCTTCTTCGGGGTTCAGTGTACCATCGATGCGATCATTTCGAGGGAGTTTGGCATTGTTAAAGAATCGATAGCATCGTGCTACTACCCGCACCAGCTTGGCTAGGTCCGAAAAACGATCAAAGATTGTTGAGTCGACAATAGTACTGTGCATAGAGTGCACTGGACAAGCTTCTTGCTGCAAATGATGAGCATCCGGCGTCGAAACCACACACTCGGGCCAACTGTCGACGGGGTCCTTGAGAAAACTTGGTCCATGCCACCACAAATCGTCCTTCGAGATCTGACTTGCCATCATTCCTCGAGAAATACGATCAGCTGGATTCAGTTCCGATGGGACATGCCTCCACTTGGAGCCATTGGTTAGGCGCTGGATCTCTGCGATTCGGTTCGATACGAAGACTTTCCAGACATTCGACTGAGATTTCAGCCAGTGCAGAACAATACTGGAGTCCACCCAAAACGTTGGTGATTCGACGAAATCGGTTTCCCTCCGAAGAGTGTCAGCCAACTGGCTACCGAGCAGAGCGGCGCACAGTTCAAGTCGAGGAATTGACTGCCCACGTAATGGAGCGACACGAGATTTGGCTGTCAGTAGATGACTGTGGCATTGTCCGAATTCGTCAGTTGAGACGACGTAGATGCAGCAGCCATATGCTACTTTCGATGCATCGCAGAAGCAGTGCAAACTGTATTGTCGATTCTTGACTGCTCTGCGCGGTACGGAGAGTGCTTGTAGCTGGTTGAGCTCCGAGCGATAGGTTGCCCACGAGGAAGCGTGTTCTTTGGACAGTTGATCGTCCCACGACCAGTGCTCTGCCCAAAGGACTTGGACCAACATTTTAGCTTTAACCACTACAGGTCCGAGAAGACCAAGAGGGTCAAATAATTGCGACATTTCGGATACGACGAGGCGTTTAGTCGCGACTTGCAGCTGCGGCAGATCTGGGATCTTGAACTGAAATGTGTCTGATTGGGGCAACCAAAGTAATCCTAGGGTCTTGACTGTAGGTGTGCGATCTATTTCGAGTTCTGGTTTGGTTTCCCACAATTGACGAGGTACGTAACTGAGGACGGATGTGTCATTTGTTGCCCATTTTCTGAGCACGAGGCCTGCTGTTTTCAGAATTTCCATTAACTGCCGACAAGTCTCGGCAAGTAGATTCATGTCGTCATGGCCGGTGAGTACATCGTCTACATAAGTCCCTTTGCTTATCACGGGGACTGCTAACGGAAAGCGTTCTCCTTCGTCAATAGCCAATTGATTCAGAACGCGTGTTGCATGGAACGGCGAGCTAGCTAATCCGTAGGTAACGGTTTTAAGCTGATAAATGCGGACCGACTCCGATGGATCTGTTCGGAACAGAATCTGTTGATACCTTCGGTCTTCTGGATGCACCCAGATCTGTCGAAACATCTTCTCAGCATCAGCAGTAACCGCGTATCTAGGCAAGCGAATGTTGATGACGGTAGAGTACAGAGCTGGCTGTACTGTTGGTCCGACAAAAAGAATCTCGTTTAACGACAAACTGGTGGAGCTACGACAGGATCCATCGAATACGATTCGTGTCTTCGTAGTGGAACTCTCAGGACGGTGGATGGCATGGTGGGGTAGGAAAAACTGTGGACTACACGACGCGCGCGAATTCACCACCTCCATGTGACCCAGACTTTCGTACTCCTGCAAAAACTCGTGATATGCGACACGAAGACATTCATCAAGAGCGAACTTTTTCTCCATAGACTGGAGACGACGGAGTGCGAGTTGGTAGGAATCGCCTAACATCGGCAGCATTTCCTCTCGCAGCGGAAGACGAACGACGTATCTCCCGTCTGAGTCTCGTCCAACGGTTTGTTGGAAGTGATCTTCACAGTGTTTCTCGTCGGAAGTGTAGGCTTTCCCGACGTCGAAGTTGTCGATTTCCCAAAAACGTTCGAGTTGTTTGTCGAGGTGTCGTCTGTGCAAACGTGACTAGTCTGGACTGCTGGTGGATCCTTTGTTGGATCCGCGACCTTCCCACAGACGATGTAGCCTAGTACAGTTTTTTGTAGGAGCGGGTATCCTGCAGCGAGCATAATTTGCTGTTGTTCCAGCAAAAAGAAGAACAGTTCCGCACCGATGATGAGGTCGATCCTTTGGCTTATATTGAACTGAGGATCGGCCATCGGGAGATGGCGTGGAATATGCCAACGTGTGACGTCGATATGGTGACTAGGCAGTGACACCGTTAGCTTCGGCAGTACCAGACAATCCAGAACGAAACGATGATCTCCGAAGCGTGATGCAAGCGAAATGGTAACACCGAAATGAACGTTTACGGTGGACTGACCAATTCCACTAACCGGTGAATTCAGTTTGACTCGCTTCAATCGGAGTTTCTGGCAGAGTGATTCGGAGATGAAACTAGGTTGGGAACCACTGTCCAGCAAGGCTCTGGCGAAATGGTCATTGTTGTCGACATCCTTCACCTTTATCACTGCCGTTGATAGCACGACCGTTTGCTGGAGCGAATGGCCAGTTACTTTAGCACTTTGACAGGAATTGGAGGAAGGCGAATGAGTTTCGACGAAATAATCAACCGACGACGGAGTGGTGGGGGCAATACCGACCGAGTACGATTGTGGAAGCGACCGAAACGACGAACTCGCACTAGACATAACTGACGGTTGGCGTACTGCGGCGTTCAAATCGCGTGGCGAGACTTGGTACGATGGCGAACCGATTGCTTCAGCCGATTGACCAATTACAACTGGTGTTGATTGGTTTGGTGCTGCTGCAGAAGTCCCAGGAACCGTAGAAGACATAAACGGTGGGAGATGCAGCAGGGAGTGGTGCTTCTTGAAGCACTGTTTACAGGAACTGCTGGAACAATCCTTCGCCATGTGTGTACCCTTCAAGCAGTTTATGCAAAGCCCATGCTTCTTGACGAACTCGAAGCGTTGTTGCGGAATCAGGCCTTGGAACCGCTGCACTGAAACAAGAGATGCGATTCCTTGCAGTAGAGACACTTCTTCGTGTTATCTGCTGCAACATGGGTTGTAAAGCGAGATTTTGACGATTTGGGTTTAGACTGGGTGTTGGTTGGGTGGGAGAGCATCAGTGTTTTTATAATTCGCGATCTTTTGTGAACAAATTCAAGGAGTTCTTTGTAAGTGGGTCGCTCGCCATCATCCACATGGGTTTCCCACTCTCGCAGTGTGCAAGGATCTAGGCAACTGCTCAAACGCTCAACGAGAAACGAGTTCCAGTGCTCTTCAGCTGTCTCGAGTTTATTGAGTAACTGAACATGACGATCGAAACTATCGGCCAACTCTGACAGTCCCAAAGCGGATTCCCTTTTCAATGGGTTGATCGCCAATAGAGCTGACATGTGTCGCTTAATGAGCATATTTGGATTCTCGTAACGATCTTTCAACAGATTCCACGCAACTTGATAATCGTCGGCAGAAATATCAAGTGCGGAAATCACACGAGCGGCCTCGTCTGTCAACGATGCTCGCAAATAATGCATCTTCTGTACTGCTGTCAATTGCTGATTAGAATGAATCAGCGAAACAAAAAGATCGCGAAATGAAACCCAATCGTCAATCTTGCCACAAAATACTGGAATCTTGATTTCCGGCAGCCGTACGTTTGTTATCGGCTGAGTCGGTTGAGCGCAATCTGACGATGGTGCGCAGTGGGTAATTTACATTGTAAAGATCTTTTCAGTTCGAGGTACAACAATTGGTACTCTCGCCTTTGTTCCGAGAAATGTTCCTCACTGTCCTCTAAAACTTCAATTTCCTCCTGTGTGGAGAGGAAATCACGCCACAACTCATCCAGGTACGCAATTTGTGTTGCTAACTGGTCCTGTTGAGTGGGCTCATATGACCGATTAAAGTCATTAATCATCATCGCCGAGCCCAAAATGTTCGAACGGCGACGATGCAACAATTTTAATTTTGCCGCCGAGCTTGCAGCTCTACTTGCGCTTGCTTTCTTTCCAGCCATATTAATTCCAATCAGTCACCACCACCAAAATGGACACGTACCTGCTATCGGGGGTAAACTCTACCTCACCGATTTTGCTGCTGCTGACTGCTGTGGCTGGGAAGGGTACACGGTACAATTACTATGCTGCTACTGGAGCCGACGAAAGCGATGAGGATGCTGGCTTGGCCAAGGAAAATTCCACGGGAATGTTCAATTTCACTCACTACACTACGGACAACGTGCTGGACGTAATGCCGTTCTTACTGCGATGGCGGTTTACTGGAACCACCAACCGACACGATATCGCAATGGCGATTATCACTTAACTGCAACTCACTGTCCCGGGTTTCGGCACCAAAAAATGTTCACGATTGCAGTGCGTGTAGTGATTCACTCGCGACGAATTTGATTTCACTGTCTGTGATATGATCACGGCGAAATTCTTCTAGAGAAAAAACAGTCCATAAATCACTGGCAAGCAAATGCGCTAATAGCCACTGGTATAGAACGACGACGACGGGGATAGAACCAATTGTACTGGGGTGGCATTGTGCATCTCGATTCGAACGTAATTCTATCGAGTCGAGCATGTTTGGCATTACGGGTTTCGATTCGATCTCGAAAACGACTCATCGTTCGAGTATGCTCGAGGAGGTACAAGAATAACGAGATGTTTTGGCATTATGGATGCTCGATAGCACACTGAAAAACGACTCAAGTCGAATGAAAAACACTCGTCACCTTTTTAGCTTTCGAATGTTATTCGAGAGTCATTTCTTGCTGAAAGTTTTTAATTATAATTTGGTATTATTTCTCTACGAGAAGAGAATAAATGTTTTATTATTGTTTTTTGAGGAAAACAATGTCATAAGTATACCTACTTTTACAGTTCCCTGACAATATGCAATCTCTAATTATCCCGAAATCCGCGTAAGAACGACTTCAACTAAAATCGGTTTTTCGAAGTTTTTACGTATTTCTTGACGATTTCGATAAACCGCGTGAAAAATCCATAAGGAAAATCTGCGTAAAAACGTGTTTATTCCACAACTAGCAGACCCGACGAACTACGTTTCGCCTAAAATTGATTTATAATCAGAGACAGTTATGCAAAAAGTTGTGTTCCATTTGAGTGGGAGCCCCTCCTTCTAGAGCGGGTAGGAGTCTCGAACCATCTTAAGAATCATCCTTGGGCCCAAAAACCCCACCATACAAATTTTCACGCCAATCGGTTCAGTAGTTTCCGAGTCTATAAGGTTCAGACAGACAGAAATTAATTTTTATTTATATAGATCTACATAAAAATAAATGAGTTAAATAAAAAAAACGCGCATGAGATGACTCAAGTGCATGTAACTAATACACATAGAAACATCAAAGTAATTTATTATCGAATCCTTCTTTAGCTTTAAATTATTTAGCTCAAAATTGGATATGTGGCATAAATTCGAATAAACATAAAACTTATAATTCGTGTCGTAACAATATCTCAATTTACAAAACATGTCGGCAAAACATCGGCATAATGTTTTAATCGGTTGCAACTGCTCAATAAATAATATTGCCTGATTTTCTCAAAATTGCACGCAGCGTACCCTTCCGGAAAGGTACCGCCGCGCTTTCTGCACCCCGTTTACTTGATTCTTATGGGTGAATAGCATTGCGGTGTATCGTTTGGCGCGGCCGTACCTTTCGACAGTCATTCGCCGCGTGAAGTTTTGTGCAAGTACCCATTTGGGAACATTACAAACGCCGCGTAGTGTATCATATCCAGAAAATCTGACAATATTGCTTTTTAAAGTCATCGAGCACAATTTGCTTGTTTATAAATTAACTGTCAATTCATGCCATGAAGGATGCCTTTCCAACAGACAACATACCACACGCAGATGAAATTACTCTTATTCTCTCTGTATACTCACATTCGCCATGCGCTGAAGGTTGTCTCTCCTGCAGGCGGCATACTAAACACGGAGACAGCTATCTCTTATTCTCTCTGTTTACATTCCGTTTGACAGAACATACTCGATTGAACTAGTACAACACCATTCGAAATCTTGTACTGCGACTGAATGAAGTCGAACGAAATACATAATGCCGCATTTTTTTCGAAACGAATCAAAAAACATACGAATCGAGTGATTCGATTCGAGATGCGCAATGTCACCCCTGGTTTATTCGGATTGACCGACCGACGGGATAACAGCAAAAGACGCGTGCGTTTGGTTCGAGTGCTGTATTCAACTAACTGCTGTGACGATCGTGTGAGAGGTTTACAATAGAGAGAGTCTGTATGATGTGTGTGGTAGCGATTATACAGGGTGTGTGCATATAATTATAAATATAATTTACGAATTCATAGTGTGTAGTTCAAACTAAGTAAAGAGTGTTCTAAACAGACAGAATTCACATGGATTTTTTTTCGGAGTTTTAAGGAAATTTTTTCGCAATTTACACTGGAGATGCTTTGTTTTTTTTTTCATTAACAATTTGTAGCAAAATTTCCAAGCAAAATTGTTCAGAGAGAACTGTTCAAAAATCATTCTGAATGCCAGCACTTTATCAGGATTATATGAAGTAATGCCAAAGTTTTTACAGCAAATTTCTTTACTGGATTTTTCCTGAATATCCACAAGAAATTCTTTTGAAGTTTTTTTCTTGGATTATTGTAAAAACCGCTGATGCAAAAGTGTCGGCGGCGTGATCCAAAAACCATCTGCGGCGGGGGCGTGGCACGGCGGATTTTTTTTTAATATTATCCCAATTTTTCTTTCCAATTTTTTCTGGAGGAAATTGAGACTGAATCGCAACCTGTTTTTTTGTTTATTTTTTATGGAAATGGATGGTCAAATAGCGCAGATATGCATCGGCGTTATGACCGACGCTGCGTTACCGGTTTTTCTCGATGCACACCTGCGTCTTTTTAACGCTGCGTTTAATGATTAAATCATTAAATTTTAAAGATTTGTATTTTTTACACCGCTATTGTTATTCACTAAAAGTTTTTCGTGTAAAAAAACCACGTGGTTGGAGAGCAACACCCCCCCCTCCCCCCATGTGGCTTATCGTGGTCATTTTCCAAACCCCCCCTCCCCCCATATATGACCACGTGGTTTCTGGACGGTCCCCAGGTACAAACAGTGCTGTTGAATAAGGGAAGCGGCAGCTCTTGGCTCTTCAAATTTCTTAAGTCTAGGTTTTAAGTCTTCTTCGTAAATAAGTCTGAAAAGTATACGCTTCCTTTTCCAAAGGATGTATTTCTCGGCGTAAGACAAAGGAGGGTATGATTACTTCTTTAGAATTACGATCTTTAGAATGTTCTTGTCAGCAGTTCTTAAATCAATTGCTGCTAAACCGTTCAGCAAAGCGTGACCCTGAACCGCTCATGCAAACTCGTTCATGCTGTGTAATGTGAGCGATGTGTTTTTCGTTAGTGTTGTACAAAATACAACAGCGCGCGGTGAATGTAATCTCAAGTTTTGTCCGGGATTTTTATGAGGGCCCGCCACTGTGCGTCGTTTTGAATTTTAAAACCCGTTGCAAAATACAGCCCTGCTTTAATGTCTATGGACTATGTTCGTATAGTCCACAATAGCCATAACAATTTATCTTTTAATATTCCACTTAGCAGGTGTAGGTGCACTGTGCAATTGACCTTTCCCATCAACAATTTTTATCCGCTCAATCGATTCTTCAATTTTTTAAGGACAACTTTCCCAAAGAACCCATACTTTTTGACGCCATACTTTTTGACGAATAGTGCTGGTTTCCAAGCTTGACCTAACATTCGCCCGATTTTGAATTAAAATAAGGCCAATTCCAATTCTTCAAACGTGCGGCACTTCTCCGATTTTTTTTATTCTAAAGTATGAATTCTGTGAAAAAGTTGAACTTAAATAAGTCAAAGAATTGACTGAGACAATAAAACGAAATGACGGGAAACGGGAAAAATTGGTTCTTGTAAAAATGACACTGATACGTGGATAGAGCCCCTTATTTACATTGATTTTAATTCTTTTTAAGAATATCAATCAAACGCAACTTGTTGCAAGGAGATCTTTTGAAGATAAGTGCCAGAAAAGTAAGACTGTTTCTACGCGATTTTTACATAAACAAATGCATTTTTTCCATATCTACTGAGCCCATAGTTCAATCCGGCCAATTTTCATAAGGAGACAATAGGACAAAACTTTACATCGGTTTCAATTTGCTGCGTTCAAATCAAAAGAGGACAAGTGTCAGTCCTACTATATAAAGCCAGTTTTTGAATCTAACATATACCTTACTCGACCACTCAGTGTTTGCTTTGTTGCTGAAACAGGAAGGCACTGTAGTTAGAATTCGTGAATAAGTATATTAGTGTGCTCATATTGAGCTGGGCGAAGTCTTCATTACTAATGTAATCTTAGAAACAAGCGGCTGGAAAAAAGGTTACGTTCTTATAGAAAATCATAATCTACTGAGTTATCATAAAATGAGCCCAAACATGCGGATTAGACTGTAAGGCAATATATGGATATTTTCTATTAACTTTTAAGACTTATTTCATCGTGTACCACAAATTTCGAGAAAAAAAAAATTGCTTCGATTATATGAAAAATTCGATTATATGGACTTTTTTGCATCGAAAAAGTCCATATAATCGAGGTATACCTGTACTTTGTCGCTTCTTGTAGCTAACATGTGGGCTCCCTGCTGAAAAAAATCAAGAAACAAATCAAATACCTTTTCATTGCTTTATTTTCATGGGATGAACATTGGAGTTATGGGATGAAGCCCAGGAGCAGTAAACCCTTGATGTTTCGATAATAATCACATAATTAATGCTCTGCCTATGATCGCATATTAGTCCTACATGAAAAAAACATCAAATCGAGAAAACAAACAAAATCGAGGGACAATCATCAAACCTTCTTGTTCCAACTTAAAAATGACCGCATATGAGTCCCATTATCAAAGAAAACGGGACTCATATGCAGTCATTTCCCATCTGGGACAAACTGGCTTGATTTTTTTACCGACTTTTCCTGAAAAAACGGATTCTAACTCGAAATTGACGAAAATTCATAGGCAGAGATCTTCTTGACCAAATAAAAAACGAATAGATAACCAATTGTCCTGATTTGTTGATGACGTTTTAGTGTCTGGTTGGTTCTTTCCAGGATTTAGATAAATTCATCCCTACATTGAAAACAGGAATGACCTTTGAACACTTATGTCTTCAATATTCCAGGTGAAATGAATATCAATAACACATATTTATTATAGTCAATATTAGTAGACGATATAACAATTAATATCGTCCTAACACTCGATCTGGGTTCGTAAAGCGCTATACATACCTACACGGTCGAATATACAAATTGGATACACGGGTTTTGCTTTGGTGCCGTCTGACAACATGTTTCTCTTTGATTTTCCAAACAAGCTTGAATTGGCGAAACACAACCCCGTTAATCAATAACTGAAACAGCTTTCCGTCGTTAATTGTCTCGGCTTACTCCGTTATTTACAACTGCACGCAATCCACGCTTGTCCAATTCTCGACACTTTACGCGACAGCATGCCGCCCGCCGGGCCGAGCTATATTTCATCAATGATGAATACATATTCCAACTCAATTGTAGTGATTGGTTAGAACATCCTTTGCCCGCATGGAAATCAAAATGAATTAACAGGTCAGAAAGACGAGTTAGCACTCTGTATTCAAACTTGCTCATTTGTCTTCATGAAAGATACTACTTCAACAAATCTCCAATATTCGTTTGTGATTTTTAACCCAAGTTTATAATAATTCTACCTTGACTTGATGTAAAGGCAACTAACAGGTCCACGTATAGTTAATAAATTACAGTTACAATAATGAAATCGCATTGAAATCCATGAATACATCACATAATAAGTATATCACATAATTTCCTGTTAAGTATAAGGGGTAAAGCAAATTTTAGAGCTCAGGGTTCCAAAACATCAATCTGCACCAATGTATTGACACGAATACGCGAATATATGTGAACTTGAAAGAAGTTCTTCTGTCACGCAATAACAACTGAAAGCTCGAGTAAACTATCAGGAAGCCTGTACCAGTGCCTGTTCATTAGTTGCGAGCCAGAAACGGCAACATAATTTTTTGAATACAAGTCGAGACCATCGTCAATCAAAAAATAAAAGTTGTAAAACTTGTTCCTCAATGACCGCTTCTCTAAATCTAGAGATCGTATCGAGACAAGTGTTTTGAAAAGCACAAAAACAGTGACTTCACAAATTTCTCACTTCCTGGAATACGTATTATGTTTATCATCAACATCGTAACCATCCATTCAATTGAAGTGAAAAATATTGCTAAAAGAAGGTATTACAAATTTGGAATGATGTTGAATTCTGGTCATGATTTTAACAAACGGTTATTAATAAGAACTGGCGCGTGTAAATAAATGTAAATGCTTCTGCGCTTCGTAGCTTCTCTGTTGTTCCGCCAAAACCATCAATCAATTTACCCTGTCATGATTAATTGCTTATTAATTGAAAGATAAGTTCAAACGTATCGATCTAAGAAGAGAGATAGCCGGTAGCACTGATTTGTCCTTCCTTATCATTTTCGCATGTCGTGTTTTGGCTCATAATGCTTGTATACGATATCGAAGCAAACGGCATTCATCTGAGGAAACAGCACCATCAATTATCTCTCGGCGTGGTTTCGCGTATCGGAACGATACGCCTCTACTTTTATAGTGAGCAGACAGTTCTTCGCTGATAATGTGTCGAGCCCAGTTCTTTTCTCTCGCGGCTGAACTTGCGCTTGCCAGCTACGATAACGGCGATCGGGTCCGATAAGGATGTATCCTACGATCCGGAAGCGTCGCATGGGGATGTAGCGCGACCGGTCTGGTTCTTCGGCAGTGATGCGACAACTCCTGTGCGACTCTCGTTCTGCGTAAGCGGATCGAGCCTCCTGTGCGCGCTTCGTTCACAGTTGGGTGCTGCTGGTGTTGGGATGCGATATCTACAGAAGCGTAGCTTTGCAGCTTGACGCGTACCGGTGGAAAGTCGCGCGCGCGGGTCTTCGTCACAGGAGCTTTGGCATCGCTTATAAATAATAGTCACCCAATTGGTACCAACTTATTAGCAATCGAATTTCCGTTCGCGTCGCGCGCGTTTCTCGAAATCGGTCGTTGGAATAGTGTTCAGCGCCAGTTTGGTGTCCAGATCATGTGGATTATTGGTTCATCGGTGAAGTGATATCGTTTTTGATCAGCTGAGAGTGATTAATTTTCAAAAGTGTATTTCTTAAAAACTGTAAAATTGGCTCCCAAACAGAAGAATATTTATTCTAATGTGCTTTCGCAATCCGATCTTAAACGAATGCATTATCGAAGCACATTTGGACTGTTAGTGCAGAATCAGTGCCGCACGTTCCTACAAATCAAAGAAAGCCCACACCGGAAGCGAGGATTTCCCGGAGGAGGTAAGAGAGTTGGCGATTTCGTTAGTAGTCAGCGGGCTGTCGAGGGCCGCCAATAAGTAATTTTTCATGTCAAGTCGATTGTGAGACAAGTGAATTGTTTAGCGATGTCATTGATCAATGTATACATTGCTGAATGACGTCGTTTTGGTGCCCCTTTTATTGTCACCGATGCAGTGGTCAATATTTATCGATGAATGTTTGTCATCTTTTGTAACAGATGTTCTTTTTATAGGCAAACAATTTGCTTGTAATTGTATCAATCTTGGTGTGACTATTTTTATGATTATTGCATTGTAAATATAGTTTCAAATCGGCCAGAAAATATCCAATAATTAAATTGCTTGTTTCTCCAATTTTCAAAAGATTTATTGTCAATTAATTATTAAACAAATTGAACCAAAAATAACCTATTGATGATAAATATTCAGGAATCGAGTCCAAAGTGCACAAACAAGAAGGGAATCAATTCAGTAATTTAGCTGCCATTCGCTTCTTTGGAAGATGATTGAGCAATTCATGGCAGTTTGAGTTTCTTCAATTCAATGCAAAATGAACGAAAGTGATTCGCCACTTCAAAAGTGTGAAAATGTGTAAACACGTCATTCGAAATTATGATCAATTCAACCTACATAACTTCGATTGCTTGTCGTCGAATAGGCGTTATTGATTGGCTGAAACTTTCAGATCAACTTTGATGGTGGTGCTTCATGGCCACCATCTAGGCGCGATTTCATTTAATCAGGAATAGTTTAATAGCTTTTTTATTTCAAAATATCTAGAATAAAATGGCCACAGTTCGCGTCAGCGAAACGATATTTATTCAATCATACTTGGGTCATTCTGATGAGTATTGGTCACTGGAGTTTCCGGCAGGCTATTGCGCGTCACCTCAAAAGTGACAATTTTACAGCCAAGTTATGTTTTCACTATGTTACTGTTATTGGAGTTGGGAGCCAATAATACTTATCGTTACCCTAATTTAAAATAAATTAACTACATCTAATTGCTCAATGATGTGTGCGCTATTTATTTATAACTGGTGGCGGACTGGTTGCAATACATCATGATGTGCTGTGTTCCTACTGTTGAGCAGCGTGGGCACTGGAGTGCCTTGAAATATACGGACAAGTAGTTATCATTCAAATTTAGCAGCTCATTACAAAACCTTTAATAAGTGGAAATTTTTGTATCACGGATGATAGAAAGCTTCCAATATGAAAAGGCAAAGTCAGACTCGAACAGCAAACCAGTCAGGCAACATATCCTTTTAGTAATTAAGTGATTTCGACGGATGTGTGTGAAGTGAAATGTTGTATCTGCATAACAAACCGCAAGAAAGAATGACAGAAACCAGTTTGTGTTTCTGGACAGAAATTTCGATAGCATTGGCACGTTTTGACCTTTCATCTCTAAGTTTTGCTCGGTCCTTTACTCTGTGCAGTCTGACCAAGAAGGAACCGTTGTTTCGTCATCCTTTACGTACTGCATAATTTTGTAATTAGAGTACCTGCTTCGTACTTTTGTGCACTGTTATGCGAAGTATGATGGAACATGTAGAACACGTAATTTTCTTATTACTGATATACGAGAAATGAGATAATATATTATATAAGTTGATATTATATATATTATATAAGTACGATTCATGTTCTATATTTGTTGAAACTGAAAATTCATCAGCTCAGTTTAAAGTCCAACCCCATGCTCAATCACAAAAATCTTATTCATCATATATCATTCACAATTGAGAGCAGAAGTTCTACCTGTTAACCTCAATGTTCCATTGTGTTATGGCAAAATGCATCACTAGCGTGCAAATGCACCCCAACTCACAACACCAACACCCAACACACAATCTCACTTTCCGCAAAAGTTGGTTAATGCAAATCTTTGAAAATTTCATATTTCTTCTTATATGTATTAAGACACTAATTTTTCGTACACTGGAGCAAGAATTCGGGTAATGGCAAGGTACTAACAGTTTTTACTAAGTCAGTTTAATTATAATTTGGCGTAAGTAATCAGAACTGTATTTCGAGGGAGAATCGATCAACTCGTTGAAATGTTGTCACTCTTGGCGAATTTGGCAATAATTCTGAAGCAGGAATCCATCCAGAAATTCCTTAGGAAATCATTTGGGAATTCCTCTAGAGATTATTAGAAAATTTCTCCTGAAATTCCTTCGAGAACTTCTTCAGAGATTCCTTCGGGAATTCCTACAGGAATTCCCTCAGTAACACCTTCAGGGATTTCTTTACTGTAGTTCCTTCAAGAATCCCACTAGCATTTCTTTGTAAATTCCTCCATGAAGAACCTTCAACCTCCTGAGTTCTTCCAAAATTCTTAAAAAAAATTCAACAATTTCTTTAGAAATACCTTTGGAGAATCATTCGGAAATTTCTCTGAGAATGCTCACTCTACTTATGCGATAGGCTCTTTACAAAAATAGCCGGATTACATTTTTTAACAAATCTTTAGTTCGAAGTAATCAAACATGTCATCGTTGTCCAAGTCCGTCTACATTAATATCGTCATCAAACATGATTCAGCAATAATTTGAAATTTATGATCTCTAAGCATAATGTTTTCGATGAAACTAATAATTATATGAATTGGGCAGATTGTTTCCAAGAAAAAATAGCCACCCAAATGTGGAACACGCTCTAATTTATTTTCAATATCAAGAGCTGTACGTTGCAGCAACAATATTTACATTAGTTTAATTAGATTAAGCAAACCGGGTGCTAATCGATATTTTTTTTCGACCTAAATAACGGTTTGTGGTGACCTCCAGTTATATTTAGTTAAATCAATAACATTGTCACAGCTGCTGGATTTCGTTAAATGATATTTTAAAATATCTTCTTTGTCGGCATGAATAAGTCGTAGTAGAAAACTAGAACCCATCATTGTAAACATTGTAATTTGTGAATGTTGTTTTGATACGTTGTTCTAGAAGCTTTGCTCATAAGCAGCATTCGGCTTTTGTCGAGTATTTCAAAGAAATGAGAACATAGTTAGCTTAGCTTAGCTGACTGACTGTACATATCAATGGTTGCTACTCCATGATTGATCGGAATATTGATTGGAAATTTTTGCCATTGTTTCCCAAGTCATCTAATTTGCCGTCGTATGGTGAAGTTTTTCGTAAGTTCATATTTCATTTGCGAGCTGAGAAACAAACTGCTATACAAAGTGCGCAAATAACAACAGAAGCGTTGATAGCTGTATGGAAAGTAAAACAAATTAATCAAGTGATGTGTAATAGGGTAATTGGTAAAGTTCCTCAATGACATGAATCGTGTTTCTACATTGTCAGTTTTCTTGATCTTTACACTCATGCGTACCGCGTAATAATAATCGCGTAAAAATAAATCTGATAATTTTCCCCGTAAATCTGATCTCAATAGTTTTCAGTATAGTAAGATTTTGAGCACACCTAAATCATGTCCGATGGAGCTCAAATTTTGCATAGGGGTATATTTAAGGCTTAGGAAATGTTTGCGTAACGTCCGGTTTTAAATTCGATGAAAAATAGAAATTTTTTCAAAGTCCCAAAACAGTCGATTTTTCAAAAAAATATTTCTCAAAGTTTCGTGCATTTTGAGTCCTTTGGCATCAAAAAAACAAAAAAAATATTTCCCCCATGTGAGAAAAAAAACTTAAGTTTTGATTAATTTTAAGCATCCCTAAATCATGTCCGATTTAGTTCAAATTTTGCATAGGGGGATATTTTTGGCTACGAAAACGTTTGCATAAACGTAAACGTCCGGTGTTAAAGTTCGATGAAAAAATAATTCATCATCTGGAGAAATTTCTAAGTCCCAAAAATGATCTATGGGGAAAAAATCGATTTTTTCAATTTTTTGTTTTACATAACATCAGATCTCGACGTTTCATGCATTTTTAAGTCATTTGGCATCAAAAACAAAAATTCGATTTTCGATTTTCATGGGTAAAAATTTCAAAACTTTGATGAATTTTAGGCACCCCTAAATCATGTCCGATTGAGCTCAAATTTTGCATGGGGTCATATTTTGGGGTAATGATACTTGTGAGCAATGTCGTTTTTTGAAATTCGAAAAAGTCATTTTCATTGGCGCATGGTCCATCAACCTCTTGTGACTAAACCTTTAGTCCAAACATTTATAGGATTCTGAATACCAGTGAGGGAAATTTGCGTGATATTACGATCGAGAACAAACAGGCCTGATGTCAAGGTCTACTTGAAATTAAACAGGAACAATGACAAAATACGGAAGATTGATTTAATTTGTTATGTGTTGCCAAGTTGCAGTTATATCAAATATGACCAGAAAAATCATGCAAACTGGTATACAGTCGACTCTCTACATCTCGATACCTCTCCATATGTCGATGGTTTCCTCGGTCCTTCCAATCTACATACAAATGGGCTTTCTACATCTCAATAACCTCCCTATCTAGATATCTTTCTATCTCGATGTGTTCTGATCATATTTTGTTCAGGATTCTCTCCCCTATCTTAATATTCAAATTTCTAGGCTACTAGATCATCTTTGGACGATAACAAACACATCAATATCAAGAAATGACATTTGTATTGTTGTCGTTTTCATAGCGACTAGCTTTTCTCGATCTATCCATTTTAATGTAACCTCGCATCCAACGGCTAGACCATGATGAATACACTATGTACTAGGTGTTCCAATCTGCCAAAATCACAATTCAGTTTTTTATTCGATCAGGTTGGAACTAGGTTCGCACTAGTTCCAACCCCAAAGCTGTTGGGTTCGCACTGTATTGTTTCATTGTTTCGCATCAGGTTCACCAATACCTACAACTGTACCTCAACGCGCGTCGAAATCTGTTTTTTTTGGGAATTTTGTATGTAGTTTTAAATGAAGTTAAACAGGTACTGTTGTCAAGAATAAGTATAAAACTATCTTTGAAAATTGTTTGGGAAGTTTTCCAGAAGTTCATTTAAGATTTTTTCCACAACTTGTGTCCTAAATTAGGTCGGTGGATAGAATTAGTTTGGGAATTCTCCATGAAACCCGTACAGAAATCCGATAAGAATTGTCAGAAAAGTGTATGTGAGAGGAATACCGAATAGATAATATCTTGTATTTTTTATGAAATATATCTTCATTTGGATTTTTCAAATGAATTCTTTATAGATTTATTCCAGTAACCCCCTTAGGAGTATTTGATTTAAACGGAAATATATGGGCCTTGATTATTTAAGGAGTTCTTCCAAAATAATCTATCGAAAATTCTTCCAAAAAAAAACCCCTTCATGCGTTCTTCTTCGGGAATTAATCCAGAAAATCTTTCAGTTATGCTTTCTGGAGTACATGAATGCATTCCATGGCGATGACTTCCAGGAATCCCTCAGTGACATCTTTCAGGCATATTTTTTTCAAGGAATTCCTTCGTAGTGAAACCTTTGGAACAGGGATTTTTTTTGAGTACTTTCTCTGGAAGTTACTCCAGGAGTTAATATGGTCCCACAAGAATTCTTCCAGACAACCCCTCTAGAATACTTTCTGAAGCTCCTTCAAGAATTCCTTCTTGATTTCCTCCAAGCCTTCTTTTGGAGTTCCTTGAGGATTTCCTCCGAGGAATTTCCGGATGAATTTGTGGAGGAACTTCCGCAGTAATTTGGGGAGGAATTCCTGGAGTTACTGCTGAAGAAAAATCGTAAGAATTCCTGGCGGAGTTTCCTAGGGATTGTAGGAATTCTGGTCGAAATTCTTGAGGACTATTTGGAGTAATTTCTGTGGGATTTTCTGAACGAATTTTTTGCAAAACCGAAGAAGCTTTATTTGGAACTGAATTTTCAGTGCAAAATGTTAAAGGATTTTCCTGATGAATTTTCAGTTGAGATTTTCTTAAGTTTTCCTTGTTGGACTTTTGAAGGACTAGGAAGGGACTTCTAGATAATTTCCAGAATCAATTTCTGGAATATTTTCAAGAGGACTTTCTTGGATAAATTTACGGACGATCTCCAGGGGAAACTGATTTTGGAGCATTATTAGAAGGGGTTACAAGGATTTCCCGAAAAAAAAATGCAAATCCTGGAGGATTTTTTATTACAAGCTGCTGAGTGATTTTCATGGAAAAGACACTCTTGCATGAATAAGGTTTGGAATTTCAAGAGGAAATCTTAGATGAATTCCTGTAGAATAGGGAATCCCCTAGATGAATTTCATACGGAATTCTTTGTGAAAAAATGAGCACAGGGTCATAGAATAGCATTCTATACATATATCCGCTTAAAAGTAAGTAAAAATCAGTGCGAGTACTTAGCTGTTTCATCATGATATGACTAGTCGTGGCTTCCAGGTCGTGGCCAACGCACTGTCAGTCTGGTTGGGTGATCATATGTTTCGAATCAAAACAAACACGATGCTACGCACACCAACATATCCAATGACAGATGGAACTGAAAATGTTTTTTATTCACACGGAAGAAATAAACTACTCAATATAGTGAGTTTAATTCACCCAACCTCGAACATCCGCACAGGAAGCCAAAATTGAGTAAGTAGGGTCGAAGTAGTTTGCCTTTACTCCCATGTAAAAAAAAGTACCCAACGGAAAATTTATTTACCTAAATGTAAGTTTAATTCACTCAATTTGGACCTCAGGTAATAAAACTCAAAATTGAATTGAACTGGCGTCTTTGGATTGTTTACACGCACAGCTGAAAGTATGCTCTTTTGGACAGAATACACTCTTTTGTGGGAGAATGGGAATAAGAAGAATAAGTTTTACACACTTTTCCTGTTTTTATGCATAAATGTTAATCATTTGTGAATAACGCTTCATACCCGATGTACACTGAAGTCGTTTGTTACGCGGTTATTTTTACAGGAATGGTTTTTTATGCGATTTTTTTTTTCACGCAAATTTCTGGATTTCCTCGGTTCCTTCAGACATACTTTGGAATTTACGCGGTTTTTTACGTTGTTTTAATTTACGCGGCCCATATCTTCCACGAAAAAACGACTCTAGTGTGTCACAATATCTATGTATGATAATATTTACTATTAAAAACTTGCTAACAGTTTAACATTTGGTTTCGGTGAATCAGTCAATCTCGTAAGTGCATCGCAAGCTTCTTCTTCCATAGCACTACATTCCAACTAGAACTTGGCCTGCTTTTCAACTTAGTAATTTATTAGCATTTCTTTAGTTATTCATTGAAAGTTTTTTTTTATGTCCGCCATTGCAGGGCTTTTAGCTGGTGCAGTTAGTTTATGCTAAATTGCTAACTTAAACGTGCGTTTTCCTTGGAAAGCTTGGGGGCGTTTGACGGTAGCTTCTTGCTAACGTCTGTTGATGCCAGTAGAGGGGCTCGGAATCTTCTTCGCTGCTGCAGTGAATGCGTTCTGGTAAACTTTCTTCGGCTCGTTTTTGCAATGGGGTTTTCTGTAATGAGCCACCAGGAGTTTAGACTGACTTAGCTTAGTAAGTCTCTATAGCGTCGGTGATGGTTGCAGCTGTGCACTATCAGCCAGGCTTGTGCTTTTCAAATTGTGTAATCGATTATCATTTAAATCTAGACCAACATTTGAAAAGGGCGTGACAGCCGAAATTCGTTCCTTCTGATTATTTGTCCACATATATAGCTATATATGCAGACGAAGAAAAAGAAGGAATGAATTTAGGCTGTTACGCCCTTTTCAGATGTTGGTCTAGAAATGTAAACCTAATTAATACCAATTTAATACGCGAGGAGAAGTGGATGAACGCTGTCATCAGAGGAAAAGTAGAATCACTGAAATTTAACACGGCAAGATATAGCCAATGGAATTGAAAATAATTTTAAAAATTACAAACAGAGACTTTTTTGAAAATGAATTATTAGGCGGGATTAGAAATTTAATAAAGTAGTACCATCTCCGGAATCATTTTAAGAAAAAACTTCATTATCATTAACAATCAAATTAATATATGTATGATGTAGATAATCAAAATTCTAATCTCATGCTATAAATTATTTGTAAATAAATATCATTTTAAATTTTGAAAATTATTTTGAGAGCTGCATCCAATACCTCGCTGTGATTTTTTCATGATTCTACTTTTCTTTTGATGACAGAATTCATTCTTCTCATAGCGTATGTCAACAATGAAGTTCAATCGGATGTTTGGCATTGTTACCAATGCTTTTAATCGAGATACAATTATCGAACGAGTTTTTATCAAGTGGTAATTTGGATATGTGAACGCTTAAGAGTGTTGTTCATCCTCGATTATTTGAAATTTTTATTTTTATCTTCATTTTCAAATGTTAGTCCAAAAATTATATACATCACCAGTTATGCTCACTCGATCTCAGGAGCATAGGATAAACAACGAAAGCAGATTCAGGCTGGGCTTGAAAAACGCTTGTTTTGGTCTCATTGCACAAAATAGCCGAAAACCTGTACATTACATACAGCTACGTAGTTCAACGTCACCTTTACGTTCAACCCGATTGGGCTGAACCTTTGAGTTTTTGTGATCGTTTCGAGAGTCTGAGTTGCGTATACGCCCCCGCCAAGTCAAGACAACAAAACCATTTGCAACCTGCTAAGGACGCAAATATGTCTTGCGCTAATGGTAGCGGGTAAGTGTTGGGTATTATTTGTTTATTAATCGAGACTTTACAATCTATGACCATTCTTATATCGTTATCTTTTTTGGTACAATCACAACTGGGGAGGCCCATTCACTAACCTGGATTGGCGAAATGACGTTCTGCTTTTCCAGGGAATCCAAGTGCTCAACAACCTTTTCTCTTAATTTGAATGGCACGTCGTAGGCTTTTTTGAAAATAGGCCTATCCTCCCTAAGCACTAAATCAGCTTCAAATCCTGTTATTGGATATGAGAAATCTCCATCAAAAACTAGTGGAAAACGGGACTTTATGTCTGACTCAATATTAGCAATATCGTAGCGGGCTTGGTAGTCATATGGCTACTGCTTCTGCCTCATACGCAGAAGGTCGTGGGTTCAATCCCAGGTCCGTTCCATTCTCCTACTTTGTATCTTGTATCTCTTTATTTCTCATGTTCTAGCAATCGCTAGAACTGGAAATGGACTTCCATACCGTTTCCATTACTATTCCTATACCTTCAACTTGAGTATTCTAACAGTAATTTGCTAGAATTGGAAATGAACTATAGAGCTCGTTTCCCCCACATCTAATTAGAAATTCCATCAGTTACCTTCTCCCATCTATCACATTGGCAGCTCGTTAACCAAGACGGACCTCTGCCTCTCCAACCTAACCCATAAATTCCAACAAATTCCGCATGAACTCGTGGCAAGTGCAGAGGTATATTCGGCTTGCAATGGGCGAGTGATTGCATCATCATTTCCTCCCCCTTCCCTACATTGACTTGCATTCTGACGTGGCAGGCGCCAGTATGACCTAACAAATGAGATCACCAGTACTTGTACATTGAAGATGTGTGCTAGTCCCAAGCAAACATCTGTTGGTTCCCTGTGCAAGAACAGCTGATCTGGTCATAATGGAGTAGCAACTACGAGCAGTCAATCAAGCTCAAGCTCAAGCTCAATAAATGTTAATCATTTGTGAATAAAAGATAGTCATAATTGTGCATAATATTTATTCCTTTTTATGTGTAGTCCCATTCTCCCACGAAAGAGCGTACTTTGAAGTCATAATTGAATACTTTATAGTCAAAAGAGCATACTTCAAAATCTTTTGTGTGTAAACTGTTTTAGCAGTGTATCTCTTTTGTTTTTGACAACAGAAGAAAGAGTGGATGAAAGAGAAGAGAAAAAATAACTCAAAAATAAGTTTAAAAAAACTCAACGCTGGGTACTTTTTTTCTTCCGTGCAGGGTTCGGGTTGGCACTGACCCAGGTTTAAAAACGAATTCGACATAAGGAAGCTCCAAATAAGGTTCGATTCACTTAAAATCTGGTCGCACAGCTTTATTTTATCGGCGTTCCTAGTGATCCTTTTACCTACGTTAAAAATATAATCAATTTGGGGCCCCACAACATGTACAAAAAGGTTGGTCTTTGTACAAAAGATTTGTTGGGGGCCGGGGCCACGGTCCCTCCGGACCCCTCCCCTCCCTAAATCCGGCTTTCTACATATGGCTCGAGCAGATGTTACGGAAAGATGAAGTAGAAGTAAATGACCATGTAAAGTTTTGACTAAATTTGGCTAGACGTAGCTTCAGTCGAGAGACATCTCAGTGTTACCGCGAACATATGGCGAATTTAATTGAAAAAGACCTCAACTTCGTCTTTTTTTCCCTGTAATCGCAAAAAATTTTTTTGATTGCTGGATTGTCGTGTTTTAACAAAAAAAAATCGAAATTGAGCTGATTTCTTGCGTCTAGATAGGACGACCGTGTACAGGATTGCAAGAAAAGTGAAAACTAAGTTTGGTTTTCATTTTATTTGATACGACGACTATAGGATCAAAGTGATATACGTTTATTGGCAAGCCTTGCAGCCATATATTTTAGCATAGCATAGGAGATTGTACACATCGTGGAGCAATCTACTATATATTGTCGTATACAGTTGTATACCTGGCCACGTCCTTACAATCACGGAAGGAATGAAAGGATTATTAGTTCAAAATCTACTTGTGAAGATGCAGAGATTCCATACTACCTTATGTACATGTTTCGGGAAGGGAACTTTGTGTTAGTGGGCTGGGTAAATAATAAAGACAAGATTATTCACTGATCATACAGCACAAACTCGGATTTCGCGACTATTCCGCGTCCTAATACTAATTTGTCCAGTCGTTTACTCGACCACGCAAACATCTGCTTACTGACCAGAAACACGATAAAAGACGTACTCGCATGCTTTGCAGTCATATCTAGGAACTTTTTTTTTTTAATCGGCGTTACTGTATTTGACCCTGAAACTTGAAACGACTCAAATTCTCTCTCTCTCTGTTCAGCTTATTTATTATTTATTTCAGCTTATATATTATTAAAATCAAGGTCAGATTCAATTACGCCGAAATAAGTTCCTAGAATATATTTTACTTTATAAATCGGTACTCACGATTCGTGAGTCACGAATACAATTCTTTTCTGTATTTTTTCTTATAAATTTACAAAATACTTTCATACAATATCCGTGATAAACCTAAGTAATAAAATAATTACGCTAAAAGAACATGTACATGCACCTTGACTAAAGTTTTTTCTCCCTTCATTAAGGATCACGTGGTTTATAGACTTCAAAAATGCCAATCGGCCATACTCCTTAGGCAGATTTTACCGCGTCCTGGCGGTATTTAATATAAGGTATGCCACCTTATTAGTCTTGGGTTCAATATAATTGAACCCTACGTCAGAGCTGGTTGCTACCGGGAAAAAAGCATAATTGTAGAATACAAGCGACACATTCATGTGTCTGTTGCTTTGCACTGCAGGGTTCCACGACAAGTCGGCCACAACAAACCGTTCAGAGAAAGATGCTAATAGCTTGAAGAAAGACATGACAGTTTCTCGATAACCAGTTTCTCCGATTCGCTTCGGATCGTTACAGTACAGTGGCAGAAGCAAAAAAAATGCAAACTGTAATGATCGAGCTGCCACTTGAAGAAAGCTCAAAACTGACAGAGGAGAAAAACGTTGATGAATCTATGCTTTTAGGAGATATACCCAAATTCGATTGATTTTCTCTCGATTCGAATGCTCATTTTAAAATTTTAATTAGCTTTTGCTAAGCGAGTTACTGCGATGAATATTGTACACGGTCTTTGAATGAAAGTGGTGTGGGAAATGGAAATAAATTGAATAAATTTATTGAATCGTGAATGCTTTAAATAAAACTCTGAAGTTCAATGTTTTGTTATTATTGTTTTTAGTAAAATTAAATTCCCCATTTAGTATTGCAATTTTTCTCTATTTTCTTTGTTGGCATTATATCTTTCATTGCGACATTGCTGCGTCGATGTTTAGTGTTCATTAGTTACTTCCACGTTAATTACCTGTGATGCTTCTAAGACAAGTTACCCGTGAGGCCAACGCCATTATATCAACAATTATATTCTTAGGTCCAGATTTGTATAGGCACAAAACTGGATATGATTACTAAAAATAATCAAATTAGGCCTCAAAATTTCGAGCTGGGAGGGGTATAAGATGGCAATAATATTTGTTACGGCTCAATCGTGAATGAAGAATGATTTGTTTTTATGAAATTGTGCAACAGGGGTCGTACACTAATTACGTAAGCATTTTTCTGTGTTTTTCGACCCCCCATACACATTATTTTTGGTTTATATTAAGCGTGAAGAAAAAACGGGAGTTCCTTCCATATAAGTGCTTACGTAATAACGGGTGGCCACTAAATAGCGGGAATGGAAAGAATGGCTTGCGAAGAAAACTACAAAGAAGTACAGTTCAATCTGATATATGTTTTAAAAAGAGTTGACCTTAGTCTTCAAACTTAGATTAATGAATATTAGTACATATATGGTCCGTGATCCGCCGCGCGACGTAGCATAGTCTTGCTCTCTAGTATCACATGACAGCTGGATGGCTAACATTTCCGGATGCTGCTTCTGATCCTGTTGATCAGTTGTTCATGTCGTTGGCCTTCCAATCATCTTTGTATGCAATGGAGCTCAGTAGACCAAAAACCTTTTGACCGTTTTCGAAACAACGTGTACTTAAGATTTACCCAAAATCTTAATAGTACAAGGATTATATTTTTTTTCCAAAAATAAATGACTTTGATTTATTTTGGAACACTGATGACGCCAGCTAACAGATGTTTGATGGGTCATTACTGAGCATAAGAGCTTCAGAAATGGGAAATAGTAGCATCATATCTTTCGAATTTCGTTCCATCTTTATCTTCTCCAGTGTTCTTACACCCATTTTCAGCGATTATATCAAATACAAAAAAATGTGCTAAAAGATCAATCTTGTCCATACTGCACTAATATATTCCAAGCTTCGAGAAGTCCAACTGTAAATGGGTTGAAGGTAGTAAACTTTTATTGTTTGAAGAAGAATTTATAACATAAAGATAGAGGGTAGTAGTACTGCAGTTATATAAAACTACGAGTCTGATTATTATTTGCACACTTTTGCCATTTAGTCTCCCGAAGTAAGATGACGGAATGTTGCTTTTCAGTTTTATCTACTGTTGTAGCTACTCCGTCACCACCCCTCGTAGTTTACCTGTAATGCAGCCCACACTCATTTGTATGCACCTGCTGCAATCATTTGTGCAGTAGGAAGCGCGGCACAGTTATCGTTTTTCTTTTGCAGCTCACACCGGTTGAATCTGGTCGGGAGAACGACAAGAGCAAAACAAATAATAAAAGGGAAATGAGAATTTTTACGAGAACCGTTCACAACTAGTCGTTCGATTGGCGACACCTACCTTCTCATCGACAGGTGAATCACAGTAGGCTAATTTGCGACCGGTCGAAGACAGCACTTTGACCGGCTTTTGTGGGGCAACCCTTGAGCTCAGACATGCCACACAGGAAGAATGTGAAACGGGCCTCTGGGCTTCATGAGACAATTTTGCAACAGAGACGAGAGCGTCCGTTTTCAGGCGGTCATCGTCCGCAACGAATGTCACAGTGTGTGAATTTGTGGACGAGAATCAAAAATTGTTTCAAGTGTTTAATTTTTTTTTCAATTTAAAACAAACACAATAACTTTTTACTTCATAAGCAAAAGTATAAAAAAATATAAGAGTTGCTTAATAGCAAGAGTGCTAGATATTTCCAGCTTTTTGATACTTAGCTTTTTAACTTAAATATCAAAAATTTAAATTTTAACTAGTTGCATAGTCATCTCTCAGTTTATCGTGCTAGCTTTTTAGTAGAATAACACCATTGGATTTAAGCCTGTGCTGAGAATGCTTAAAAAATATATTTTTTTAAATATTGGCAAGGTTTTAAAGTATTGTTTTTCACATAAAATACCCAATCCCAAATTAATGCAACCGATATTAGCTTGCCATAAGACGAGTTAGAACTATTTCATTTAATTACAACACTTGATTGTAACTTAACAGATACGTTTTCGGACCTCAACAGTAAGGCCAACGATATTAGGTTAATTCTAAACGCAAAGAGATGAGCATTTTGGAAACGCTGGGAATAATTGAAATACTGTTTAAAGACAATATTTCAAATGAAAATAAAAATGAAATCTATTCCCAGTTAAGTTAAAGAAGCATTTTTTCTGCGTAGACAAATGCTCCTCCAGTTATCACTTTACTCCGCATTCAACATGAGGGTCATCTGTCGCCAGCTATTTCTCGTAGTTTCGTTGATCGGAGGCATCGTTCGTTGACAAACAGCTCCCGCAGCCACTTTAGTCGCCTGCGGCTACCTGGTTCGCCTTGATCTGCTACCGAGAAGAAATGCACCAACTATCTTCGTAACAGATTCTTCGGCTCAGGGCAGAGCAGCTCGGCTGGAAGCTCAATTTCGCCAGTGCAAGCCCCCACCATTGCTCTCGGATGGGGCTCTCCCCACAGTCAAGTTTTACTCAGTCGCTCACCCGAGTCGTTCGCTCGTTGCAACTGCACCAAAGGCAAACGCTGCAGCAGCGCACGAAGTCCATTCATCGTGGCGTCCAATTGGCTGCAAGTTCAACCGGCTGAAGCGTGTTAGATGCAGAAAAAACCGGCACGTGGTGGATTGCACCGTCTTGAGCTGGCTTTTTCCAGCCTCACTTTACGATCAATCATCGGACGGACCGATTTCGAAAGGGGCGGGCCGTGCGTTGTTGTCGCCTTATAGAAATTTTGGCAATTGAGGTAACGTTGGGTTGCATTTTTAGTTTGTTGACAGAAAAGGGTCACTACTTGACATGAATTTCTAATTTAAAAAAACTCGTATTAAAGGAACTACACTTTTAAACTATTTTTTTTTTCTAGCTCATGAATTAAAAATATAAAAAAGAAAGAAGTTTTTACGCATTTTATGCTATAAGCCATTTGTAAATTATTTACCTCTAACATTTTTTGGATATAACAATCTCTGCATTTACGAGAGATGATTCAACCTTGGGATGAAAATCACATGAATAAAGAAAAAAATCACTGAATATTCAATGCTTTCACTTCCAACAAATTTAGTATTAATAAGGCAATTAGGTCGCTACAAATATTTAATTTAAATTATGTTCTACTGGTCTCCGAAAGGTCAAGGGAGGAGGGTGAGTGGTAAATAAATATTAAAATAAAAAACTCCTCGCATTTGTTAAAAAATGTTTTGAAAATCCTCAAAATTATCCATTTTTTTGTCGCCCTCTTGAAATATTATTTCTGGTCAAAAAAAAAACCGAGGGTGGAGACATGATTGTTTTTTTTTAAAATATTTGTATCAGCCTTATTGAGTTTTCGAATTGTATTGGTAGAATAGAGGTAATAAACTATAGAGGAAAATTGTCGCTGTCGTCACTGATGAAACATCTTTTGCTGGCGAGGATAGGGCACTAAATATCAATGAAGGAAATATCAGTACATTTTGACAGATATGTACCCAACATGTTTTGGAACGATCGTCCTCTACAGTTTATTACCTCTATTATTGGTAGGTACTGCTAGCACGCTATTTCACCTTGGCACACCCGTCAAACATAAGAAAATCACGATAATAAAGCATTAAAAAAACCCGTCAAAAGTCGCTATTGCATCTTTGAGCTCATTTACAATTAGCTAAATCATAAATTCTCGAGTAAGCACTCGCGATTACGGAGGAGTTTTGTCAAAATAATATTCGTGTTCAATCTAACTCCCATTGGTTGGGCAGTGGTATTATAAAAGAAGACTATTTGTAATACCGTAAGATTTAGTCGTGCATCAGCGGCCTGCCTCGTTCTTCAAAAATAGTCCGAAGCCCCTTTTACATACAATAAGACCGGCCTGTTTATGCTATCATTATCAATTGGATAATGAATTCATACACAGACTTCCGTATTCTAAAATCCACCATGCTCAGTGAAATATATATATTGAAATAATTGAATAAAATAAAAAAATGTCTTGACATACTCACCTGTGGTGGCAGCAGCTTGTATTGAAATAAAATTTGAAGGTTAGGAATAAAAGTATGAATTATTTGCCTCGACATACTTGGTAGTGCCCAGCGCATGATAATTCAGATATTCGACGGATGTCAAAGGCATTCACTCGGCCACGACAGTACCCATCAACAGTTTCAACTTTTTAAAGTTTTTTCTCGATGGAGCTCAATGAATGGTATAAAAATCACGACACATACCTCACTCACGAAGGTGCCCCAACCATATAATAACCTAAAACCATCCCTCTCTTACTAAATTAATAATAAGATGATATTGATTGTACATATTGCAAAGAAACGTGGCTTCGTAAAGTGTTATACACGCCAGAGCCTACCAAATAGACACACTTGAACAAAAAAAATAACTTAAAACCTGTACTGTTTAAAAATTGCTGAACACGCACCACACACTCGAGCACTTTGCAGGATCACAAGCGCTTTTGTTGACAAGATCCGTAACATTAGACCGGGAGATATGGGTTTCTGGTGCACCAAATCAGCGAAAAATATAGTGGCTGCAAACGAAGAACACAACCGACCGCGCTCAGAGCTTACTTCGATCCCCGTTCTTATTCCATTTTTGAGCTATTGCAATGAGTGGAAGTTTGGTAGATGAAAATTTTAAGGACACTCCTCACGGAATCCAAGTTTCAAAATGATCGCGTTTTCGGGGGCACACCACTCGATACGGAGGCGGCGCACAACTGTCATTTTTTTATTTAGCTTTGCTGCGTTGCAACATGCGTGAAATAATAAAAATGACAGTTGTGCGTTGCTTCCGTATCGAGTGGTGTGCCCCCGAAAACGCGAGCACTTTGAAACTTGGATTCCGTGAGGAGTGACCTTAAGATGAGTTGGCGAGCAACAAATTTTTCCTTCGAGCTCTGCACCTAGACGTGCACCCACCGTCTCAGAGCTAATCTGGGGGTAATTCTAGATTCACAACTGACATATGAGAAGCACATCACATAGGTACGTTCTCAAGAGTGTTTGCAGTTGTGTTTCGAATCGTAGAAACATCTTCCAGATGTGTATTGCTTGAAATCGCTGTATTGTTATTAAGTGCGTCCCACTTAAGGCCGATGGCATACTGACCCGCGCGCGAACGCGTCCAAGACAAAAGGAATCCTATTGATTTTCTGCTTCACGAGTGCTTAGACGCATTCGCGCACGCACACGCGTCAGTATGGCATCGGCCTTAGAGTACTGTTCAGCCGTTTGGAGCCCACACTATAACAAGGGTGTGGAACGATTGGAAGTTCTTCGGTTTGCGCTTCGGAGGCTGCTGATGTCGTACAAGGTTCTTCTTGAGCTTAACAACCAGAACGCCAGTCCAAGAGTGCTTGGCCTTGACGTAATGTTAACGCCAAGACACCCTCGTAAGAACAACGGACAGGAAGGAGCTTAGGTGACTTGCAGCGGATTCGAATGAAAAATTTCAGTTTTCATTTGAAACTAGCAGATCAAAGCTCGTAATCAACGACTGATTTTGTTTTAAAAAGTCAAATTTGTTTAGCACCGCTCTATATTCGACCGTTATGTATTACTTCGCAACTCACTAACTTTTTGCATTTTCGTGATTTTCGAACTTATCCCAGGGAAAATTTCTGCCGTTTTTCTCATACAAACGTGGAGCTTAAAGTAAATTGAAAAATTATAAAATTTCGCAAATGCAACAAACCGTTTGTGAATTAAATCGTGACAAAAAGGCTAATTTTTAGTTATAAAGAATTTGCAATTATGTTATTGTAAAGTTGTAATCAATATCAAGCATATTGTTTCGAAGAAATATTCCTATGAATGAAAATTCAAATAAAAAGATAACAACTTCTCAAATTTAATAAATAATGCTTCAAAAATTTATGAAACTATCACTAAAATGCACGAGTGGGTGGCGTAATTAAAAGAATCAATTTTATCGACAAAGCACGGCTGTGCGGATCTCGGTAAAAGATTCAACTGAACAGTTGCTCTTATTTAAAGAATAATAATTAATTCTAATTATGAATTATATTCAAAACTTGTGCATGATCAACTGCCTTGAAAACGATACTAATTGGTTAAATTCGGCCGCAAAAGAATATGACCAAGGCGGCTTCTTTGAATATCGTTTTTCATGATGAAAAAAACTTCCGTATCAGATCATTCAAGCTGCTGATCAAACAACAAATGACCGTCCCGTCTAATTGGTGGGATGATTCGTTGAAACGTGGGGCAAACAGTATACTTATTTTCCGCTGAATCCAGTTAACCTTTTAACATTCCTACGATGATTATTTGATCACACATCCATCGGCCCATTAAACTCGGCCGCGGACTTTTTGCTTCGCGAATTCCTTACTGGGTGTTTTAAAGCAGCGTTTGTTAAACTATGGATCGTAACTCACAGCCAGTTGAATGACTTTGCAGAATTAAATTCTTTTGTGAGATTCAGGATGAACGTTGACTCTGTTGCTTTGATAAAGCATATAAATGTGAGTAAAAAAATGATAATATTATTTGTTTAATTCTTAGAAATTAAGATTTCCTTTTTTGTATTTGATGATAATCGACATCTTTAAACCGCAATATAAAACTACCAAACACATCGCTTAAGGTAGGCGAACTCCTATTGAAGACGACATTATTTAAACGATCAATTAACACTCATATTTCGAACATCACACTAATTCTCTCTTTTTGGTATCATTTCATTGCTTTCTTCCAGATAAAGCTTCCTGCAGCGGCTGGGGCGCCCACTAAACACATCACCGAACTCTATCAAGTGTGACGTGTGACTTCTACAGGCTCAAGGGCGCCAATTATTCCGTTCGCTTCCCAACGGAAATAAAAGAAATAATCAACTTCTAAAGTGGCATTGGGAAGCAATCAGACAATTTACTTACAAAGTAGTGTGATATAGTGCTAGTGAGATAAAAACAAACGCAACATAGTTCCAACATACAAAATAGTATTCAACAAAACCTCATTTACAACCAAAACAAAACTATTAACCAAAAAACAACAACTCAATCAGTGTTTCCCTAAAAAAAACTTTACGATGTTAAAATTTATTATTATACTCGCCCTTGCCGCTGGTGCCCTCGGGGTCGAATCCAATGGGCAACCAACTTGTGGGAGCGAGGAAATGGCACATACCGGAGAGTTTACGCCCTATGATTACTCAGCTGTCGGGTTCATGCTGGTAGTTTCACTTGGAATCGGTAAGTATCAACGAGCTTTTCTTTCAGCTGTGCTATCTTGTTTTGATCGTTTCGTGGGATCCAATTAATAAAAATGTCAGCTTTTATGCGGGTGCGTTTAGATTCATTAACTGTGAATCGTCACAGGAAACCGACTTTAATACGCAACCCGCCAGATCAAAACATGCCGGCAAAAAGCTATCGAAAACTTTTGACAGATCTAATTTGCTTCACAGAAGCGTAGGAGAAAGAGTAATTATTATTATGTTGTCGGTGAAACACCGAATAAACAATCTATTTACGCAATAGCAAATGGTTAGAGGGATTCATTCTGTCGGTACTGTTCCACTGAGTTTGCTTCCTACGCGATTTGTTTTTAGTCATTACTAGACTTTGGATTTATTTAAACATCAAAAAATCAAAGCAAAATTAGGAGCATTCAAAAAGCTGAGCATTTGAAAATTGAGAAAGCCTAGAAATTGAATAAGAGAATTGCTTTGCAGTGGAATATTTTCCTTGCCATAGGGCGAGTTAGTACTATATCATTTAATTCCACCACTTGATTGTCACATTACTCGACTAGTCGAAATCGAATCAAGTACATACGAGACACTGAAGACGATGTTACTGTGGAGGTCGAAATACGCATCTGTAATGTTACAAACAATTGGTGGAATTAAATAGGATAGTTCTAACTCGTCTTATGATAGGGGCCGAGAAATTTATAAAATTTAACCACGAATAACAGGGAAGTTATAATATTTGTATATGATTCATGTAAATTTGAAACTGTTAAAATAAGTCATATTTCAATGTCAACCGTTAGATCTGGATGCATTTATTGGGGGTGTTCTGACTTGTCAATATCCCCAACTCAGCCATCTTGGATTTTTGTATGGAATTTATGCTCGTTTGTTTACGTTTTGCACTCCCCCGCGCTGGTTATTCCCTGTTATTCCCATCTACTGACAAAGTCATATAACCTGTACATAAAAAAATCTTGCGTTAGATCGCATTCATACTTGCCGAGCCTCCAATCCTATAAAAAAACGCATTTGTTTTGATCCGTCTTCCGCCATTTTCAGCAGTCCGGCATCAAAGCTCGTTCACCTCTTCTGTTACGTCATTGTCATCATTTCTTGCGTACAAATACTTTCATCTTGTTCACTAATGATGATAAATAAAAAAAAACGGCAGGAGAAAAAACCAAGTCAGGTTTTGCATCCGATCGTAAAGAATTGTCCTAGGTCGGAACCTAAGAAACACTCAACAAAACAAATAATGGTCAATGGTTAACCGGTGCAATCTAGTAAATTGTAGTTCCTGCCATACGATATACAAATTCGCGTTCAGAGACCCCGATTCCGTCTTCCATTCCACATTTTCCATCGAGCTTGATTCATTCATATTCGGTTGGATGAGATTTCGTCCTGCCTTTTAATACATTTTATTCGCTTGTTAGCTGTAGATATTGCCAACGGCGCTTTTGTTGGTGTGGGGTCTTGGTATTTTTGTCTTTAAATTATTGGCCATTCTACATCTTGATGTTTTACAGAAGCCACGGCCTTGGGCAGAATCAAACCATGTCTTTCTTCGGTTCATTATGATTTCCTTTTGTGCCCTTCCTTGTTATCAAACCCGTCCTAAAAGTTAATTTGGGTTTTCTACAGGGGTCTGTTTTGCAACAAGCTAACAATTTGTATCAAGTCTGTGGTGCTCAGTTATCCATCGTAATAGCAGGTTTCAGAAATGTGCTTTCAATTATATGCAAAAAGGCTGAAAATATCTTTCATAGCGGAAACTGATGTTTGCCTTAACATTTATCTCATTGAACATTGAAACGAATTGTGAATTAATTTTCTCGCAAATTAAACACATTTCGCAATCCGGAGAAAAACTGATATCTGTAATAAATTTTCACAGAACTTCACATACATCTGTGAATTATTTGAGGTGTCCAAAGAAAACTGAGTTAAATTTTATTTCATTTGTATTGGCAATGAGAATAGCTCAATTAAACTACTCAATGACTTTAGATGGGCAGAACAAGTAGTCCGAACGTCAGAATTCGTTAAAACTGGTACTCGATAGTGATCTGAGAGGTAGATTGTTTACGGACCGTATGTATACTATGGATCGTCTATAACCCGACGTATCTTCCGGTAGATGACATCATTTTGACAGTAGTTGTATTCCGCTGGAATTTCCGGAAAATTAGGCCCTTACAAATCTTCTCTTCTATATACATAAAAAATGAATTTCTGTCTGTCTGAACCTTATAGACTCGGAAACTACTGAACCGATCGACGTGAAAATTTGTATGCAGAGGTTTTTGGGACCGGGGAAGGTTCTTAAGATAGTTCGAGATTCCTCCCCCGTTTTCCTCCCCAGTCTTCTTTGAACACATCAAATAATTCACAGATGTATGTGAAGCTCTGTGAAAATTTATTACAGATATCAGTTTTTCTCCAGATTGCGAAATGTATTTAATTTGCGAGAAAATCAATTCACAATTCGTTTCAATGTTCAATGAGATAAATGTTGAGGCAAACATCAGTTCCCGCTAAAAATATATTCTCGGCTTTTTTGCATATGATTGAAAGCACATTACCGAAACCTGCTGTTACGATGGATAACTTAGGATTACAGACTTGCTACAGATTGTTAGCTTGTTGCAAAACAGACCCCCGAAGAAAACCCAAATCAACTTTTAGGGAAGGTTTGATAACGAGAAAGAACACAAAATGAAATCATAATGAACTGAAGAAAGAAATGGTTTGATTCGGCTCAAGGCCGTGGCTTCTGTAAAACATCAAGATGTATAATTACCAATAATTTGAAGACAAGAGTTCCAAGACCCCACACCAGCAAAAGCGCCGTTGGCAATATCTACAGCTAACAAGCGAATAAAATGTATTGAAAGGTAGGACGAAATCTCATCCAACCGAATATGAATGAACCAAGCTTGGTTGAAAATGTTGAATGAAAGACGGAATCGGGGTCTCTGAACGCGAATTTGTGTATCGTATAGAAAGAACTACAATTTACTAGATTGCACCGGTTAACCATTGACCATTATTTGTTTTGTTGAGTGTTTCTTAGGTTCCGACCTAGGACAATTCTTTACGATCGGATGCAAAACCTGACTTGGCTTTTTCTCCGTCGTTTTTTTATTTATCATCATTAGTGAACAAGAGGAAAGTATTTGCACGCAAGAAATGATGACAATGACGTAACAGAAGAGGTGAACGAGCTTTGATGCCGGACTGATGAAAATGGTGGAAGACGGATCAAAACAAATGTGTTTTTTATATGATTGGAGGCTCGGCCAGCATAAATGTGATCTAACGGTTAACATTGAATTTTTTATTTCACTTTTTACAGTGAGAAGAGAAAAACGAAGAGTGAGAAGTGAGACGTCGCTATTCTCATTCCTAATTTCTCACTTTCCAAATGACCTATTCGGTCAAATGAGCAATTCGGCCAAATGTTCTATTCGACCAAATGACCCTTTCGGCCAAAAAAATTCTTCCTGTTTAATAACTCTTTCGGCCAAATGACTATTTCGGCCAAACGATCCTTCCGGCCTTCCCCCTATATAATGCCTTCTTTAAATTAACGCGTTTGCCCGGCTTAAGGCGAATATAGTTAATAATGCCTTATTTCAATGAACGTAATTGCCCGTTATACGGCGAACCGGATTGATAACGCCTTTTTTAATGAACGCATTTTCCTGGTATAAGGAGAACAGAGTTGATAATGCCTTCTTTTAATGAACGCAATTGAACGTTATAAGGCGAACCGGATTGATAACGCCTTTTTTTTAATGAGCGCCATTGCTTGCCCGGTATAAGGTTAACATTGGAGAAAATGCTTTTTTAAATGAATGCGTTTGCTCGGTTTAAGGCAAACAGAGATGAGAATACCTTGTTTAGATGAATGCATTTTTCCGATATGAGGCGAACATATTTGATAATGCCTTCTTTTAATGAACGCATTTTCCTGGTTTAAGGCAAACATAGGAGATGATACTTTCTTTTGATGAACGTATTTGCCCGGTTTAAGGCGAACAGAGTTGAAAATGCCTGCTTTTGATAAACGCGTTTGCCCGGTATAAGGCGAACAGAAGATATCACACCTCTTTTGAATGATCACGTGTGCAATGTATAACGAGATTATGCCTGTTCCATGCTACGGGAGGAACAAGCATATTCGACAAACAGAAGAGATTTTTGTTGAAATAGATGTTCGCGAGCCGTCTCAAGCTCAGTCGACGTGGGCTGAAATTAACTCCAGCTCCCTGCATTGAACATGAGAACGTGCTGTGAAATTCTCACCTCAGCTTTGACAGTCTTCAAAGGTAGCACATGATATCGGCTCGAAAAATAAGTACGGATCTGCGATAAAAATTATCGTAAAAATAGTGTAATTTACTCGACTGAAATCGCCCTGCTATTGAATAAGTCGTAAAACAAATATTAATCATTCATTATAAATAAACTTCTATTGACTAACTTTTTCAATGCAAAAAAACTATACGCTTCCAATTAGGACTGATTCGAGGTAGTGGGTCATTCGGGATAGTATCCCATTTTGGATGAAGGCATTCGGGGTAGTGGCCATAGGGGTAATGGAAATTGGAAATTTTGAAAAACTTCGCGAGGAAATTTTGAAGAATTTCTCAAATAAATTATGAAGAATTTCGGAAAAAGCGCAGAATTTCGCGAGAAAATTGCAAAGAATCTCTCAAAGAATTTTTCCGAGGAAATTTTGAGGTATTTTCCTAGAATTAAAAAAAACGAAGAACTGCCTCTGAAATTTGTTTGGAACTTAATTAGGGATTTTTCCGGGAAATTCTTCGGAATGTCCTCCGGGAAGTTTTTGGACAAATTATTCTTATTTTATTCAGATTTTTTTTTCTCGGAAAGGTTCTGAACATCTTTAAAAAATTTCCCGGAAGGGTTCCAAAGATATTCCAGACATTTTTAAAGAATTTCCTGTGAAAACTCTGAAGAATTTTCTAGGAATTTCCTAAACATTTCGCCAGAAAATTTCGAAGAAACTTAGAATAATTTTCCATAGTAATTCGGAAGAATTTCTAAAGGGAATTCTGACAAATTTCCAAAGGAACTTCCAAATAATTTTTCTTGGATATTTTGAAAAATATCCTAGGATAGAGTTTTCTGGAGAATTTCGGATATTCTGAAGAATTTAGAAATAATAGCGAAAATTTTTTTGAGGGTTTTGCGAAAAGTCAATAAATGAGATTCCGAAGTTTTTTCGAGGAAATTCGGAAGATTTTCCCTAAAAAACCGAAGAATTTTCAAAGGAAGCTCCGAAGAATTTTCCGAGGAGATTCCAAATAATAAATCCGAGAAAATTCCGAAAAAAAATCTTAGAGAATTCTGAAAAATTTAGTAAAAAAAACCGAATGATTGTTTTGAATTTCATCAGGAAAGTTTTTGTAAGAGTCCTCAAAATATTATTTTTGGAGTTTCCTAGCGATTTCGGAAAATGATTCTGATTTTATTTTTTAAAATTTGAGAATTTTTCCGAGGAATTTTGAAAAATTTCCCGATAAAATTCTGAAGTGCAATTCCTAAAAATTTCCCGAGGACGTGTCGAAAATGTTCCCGAGGAAACCTTAGAGAATTTTCTACGGAATTTCCACCTCGACAATCTCGAGGAAATTCTTAAAAATATTCCGAGGAAATTTAGAAGAATTTTCCGAAAAAAATTCTTGAAGACATTTCAAATAATTTTCCGAGGAAAAACTGAAAAATTTCCCAAAACAAAAAGGGATGAATTTTATCTGGAAATTGTTTTGAATTTCATCATTATGATTTTTTCCTCGGAAAGTATTTGGAAGTTTTTCAAAAATTACCGAGGAAATTCCATAAAAAATCCTTTAGAATTTCCGAGAATTTTCCCGAGGATCTTCTGAACCATTTTCCGAAGAAATTCAGAAGTTATTCGAGGAATTTTCGAAAAAAATCCTAACAAAATTCCGTAGAAGTTCGAAAGAATTTGCAGATGAAATTCCGAAGAATTCAGACAGAAATTCCGAGACGAAATTTTGAAAAAAAATTCTAGGAAATTGCTTCCTGAAGAAAATTAGAGGATTTTCCTGAAAAAAACAGATAATTTTGCAAGGAAATTCCCAAGCTTTCTCCGAAGATATTCCAAAAAGCTAGCCGAGAAAATTTCGAAGAATTTTCCGATGAAATTCCGGAGAATTTTTCAAACATTTTCTCGGGGAAATTGCGAAGAATTTCTCGGAAAATTTCGAAGAGCTTCTTATGGAAATTCGGAATTATTTTCTTAGGAAATTCCGAAGATTTTCCTTACACAGCTTGAAGGAATTGTGATGAATTTCCCGAGGATATTGCGAAGAATTTCCCAAAGAAATTTTGAATAATTTCCCGAGGAATTTCGTAAGCATTTCCCTAGAAAATTTCGAAGACATTTTGAAGGATTTTCTATGGAAATTCCAGCTGCTTTACAGATACAATTCTCCGGGAAACACCTAAAAATTGTCTTAGGAATTTCCGAACAATTTCCCAAGGAATTTCCAAAGAATTTTCCAAGGAAACTTCGAAGCATTAAGTTGCAATTTCGTGATGAAATTTCGAAGAATTGTTTGAGAAAATTTCGTAGAAGTTACCGGAAAAGTTCCATAAGTTTTCCCGAGTAAATTTCGAAGATATTCCCAAGGAAATTTTAAATAGCTTCTCGAAGTACTTCCGCAGATTTTCTATAAGAATTTCCGAAGAATTTTCTGCAAGAAAATTCCTAAGAATATCAAATTATGATTGAAAATTATGAAAATTTCCGTATAAGATGCAAAGATTTACTCGTACAAAAAAGTAAGTAAGTAAGTTGAGTAAGTTCTTCTGCAATTGTATTGGAATATTCATGGGAAATTCCAGTTTTCCAGTTTAAATGAATAAGCAATGAGCAGACAAACCCAATACTTTTATTGAAAGTTATTGTTGTTATTCTCTTTATTACGACGAGTGTCCTCAAAAGTATTGTTTGAGGAATAAAAGTCATTATTATAACTCTTTTCGTCTGTATGAAGGAGCTCAGGATATGAATTATTTAAAAAAAAAGGCTTTCTAAATATGTAGTCAAATTCTTTTTTTCCACTTTGAGTTTTTTATAACACCAAACATAATTAGTCTTCAGTCAATTAAGTTCATATTTCCATTTCACACTTATTGTGACTCTGCAAAGCTAACATGAGAAGTTGGTAATCGTTTACCCTCATTTCTTGAGATTGGTGCTATTAGTCAATTATTAGCTTGAATTATGGACACTTTGATCTTAAGTAAATTTAAAATTGTCGCTATAGACTATTGACATTTCTCGCTTAACTTTTCAAAAGGACCTAAGTAACATTTTTTTCATGAATTAATTTGAGTACTGCAATCAAAAGCTTTCATGTTGTTGTGTTGATTGCGCTATTCAAATTAATTCATGAAAAAAATGTTACTTAGGTCCTTTTGAAAAGTTGAGCGAGATTTGACTAAATTATTCAAAAGTTTTTTCAAGAAACCTATATAATTCACTTCATGTTTTATGTCATTTGTCATGTCATTTGAATGACATTTTGTTTCACACCTTAGACTACATATTTACAGCAATGTCCTTTTCAGAACATAGTTATAGGAACATTAAAGCGGTACAAGTTTTTACCTCATGAGTTAATATTTATCTTCTGATAAAAATTGGATTTCTACTACACTGGTTACAATATTCTAAGTAGTTTTGACGGACAATACAAATGTGTCTTACGAAATATTGACACATTTTCCGATAAACCAGTTATTATTTTACTTTCGGATTGGCAAATTAAAATGCATCCATAAAGACATTATTCAATAAACCTGTTGAGATTTGCATAAGAATTCTCATTGATAAGGGTTTGACCGGCACTACTTGGAAGGATATCGCAATTTAACAAAGCTATTTTTTATAGCTTTATTTTAACTGGTGGATAAGTCCTATGAATAACATTTATATTCAAGCTCGTGCAATGAATAGATTAGAAAACCATCAATTAAAGTAGACAATGAATCAATTGCATTTAATAGCCATCGGAAGCATAGGGTCAGGAAAAAAGAGTTCAATTCGGCAGCCGATTTGTTTTACTGATTTCCTATTCAATTTATAAACGTCATATATTATTATCCCTATTTCCAATATTTTGTTTCCGTTTAATATCAATTATTTTACCTCCGTGTTTTATGTTGCAAGCTTCAGCATAATTTTGTGAAAGTCGCGACATAGAATGTTTAAAGATATTTGTCATTTTTCGATCATACCGTGGGTCACCTATTTTACGTTTATTGAATAAATCCAATCGTAGCCCTCACCTTCTAAAAGCGTAAACTAGTTTCTTCCTGGACCTCTAGTTGAGTCCACACAATCTGAGAGCCTGCACTTATCTATGATGGTTCTCCGAAATGACGTTAAAATTGCGATGTAAATTGTTTACATGCTCGCAAACAACAGTTCCACACGAACTGGTGACAACTGGTTCATAATCCGTAAAAAATGAATCACCATTGCCACACGCGGTAAGTAAATCGAACAATAAAAGCGTGTTTACTGCTGTGATTCCGTACAGTTGCATTAATTGTGGCCAGAGATGTGGTCATTAGCACAGAGATGAGCGGCAGCAACGATTGTGTTGTAAACAATCAGAATGGCACGCGGCATGATGTGCGAGTTTGTCATTACAATTACTGAAATTAGCAAAAACTGGACTAGGTACATAGAAATTCCGCTTACGGAAGCAAAGTTCAGGCACTGGAGTCAGCAATGTTATGCAATTTTGCATAAGTCTCCTACGCTGGAGATTTATATCACGCTCTCATATCATTAGACATTAGTAATCATCGAGATAAGGGTGCATTTGGCGATTATTGCATATTGCAATTCATTGTGTTATTTAGTGTTTGTTTTTTTTTTCAATTCCGCTGTTAGGCCCCTAAGCTCATTATCAGGAAGAAGCTTAAAAAGCAAATGTGTTTCTAATTCATTATCGCACCTTACTTGTTTTGAAGTTCGTGTTTGCGTGAATTATTACAGCTAACGTTTTTCTATCTCAAAACTTGCATTTTCTCAACATTCACGCTTGATCGTCATGCGATTGTAACTGCGTGTATGGAAGGTGACAATTTAATAGTTCAATTCAACAGCCCCATTTGTTATCGATGCATCTTAATAAATTGCTTCCTTTTAGAAGTTGTACGCTCGCGTTTTACACTTCTAGATTGGTGGCAATGGCATGTTTTTTTTCGCTGGGCATCGTCATGTATGTATGTCCATGTTTGTCAGGCATCCTAACATGTTGATCGATCATAAGTTGTCTAGCTCTGTTCAATTAATACTTTGACATTCCAAAACGAACACGTCGCAAATCGTAGCTTGTTTGGTGTCCCCAGCAATAACGTTGCTAGCAGTAGGGTACGAAGCTGGCAATTAAGCTGTTTCGCCAGTTGCGATCAGTCACAGATTATCCACAAAAGGTGCGATAATTAATACCTGCGTTTGTACGTAGGATTATGTAAGGACTAATTGAATAAATATCCGGTATTATTACAATACTGTTAATATTGCGGAAATTTTCCTCCCCTTGTAGCGTAGCTATGTATAAAGTAACTCATTTCAATTTGTTTTGCTAAACTTTTGAAAAACTTTTCGCCTTTGACCTGAACCTGTCTTGCCAAAGATGCATTCTTTGTTTGACACTGGTGCTTTACTGAACCGATCTTTAAATCTAGTGTTGATCTGGCAACTTCTGGTGATGACCACGTGGTAGGTTTATCGTGAAAAGAAATTTAAATATCATCCGAATGACTAGATATGGCCCGGTGGGTAACGATTCGGAAAATTTAACACGTTCGTACAACAAAAGATCAATCATTGAAAACCGAAGCATCTCAAGTAACATTCTTGACTCTACAACGGTCTTGCAAACTATTTTACGAATTCTCTGAAGCCAGTATATAACTGGTGGTCAGAAGCCAGTTTGAATCGGAAGACGATTCGAACGTACTTTTGGAGGGCCAAGAGCATGGGCTATATGTTGATGAAGTTTGAGCACTCATGAACGTCAATCAAAATTGAAATAGGAGAGAAATCAGATTTGATAAATATTAGAATTAAAATGGATTTGAAATGGGGAAAATTGAATAAAATATGAGAAATTGGATTTGGATTGGATTTGGATTGGATTTGGATTGGATTTGGATTGGATTTGGATTGGATTTGGATATGATTTGGATTGGATGTGGATTGGATTTGGATTGGATTTGGATTGGATTTGGATTGGATTTGGATTTGGATTGGTTGGATTGATTTGGATTGGTTTGGATTGGTTTGGATTGGATTTGGATTGGATCTGGATTGATCTGGATTGATTTGGATTGGTTGGATTGGTTTGGATTGGTTTGGATTGGTTTGGATTGGTTTGGATTGGTTTGGATTGGTTTGATTGGTTTGGATTGGTTTGGATTGGTTTGGATTTGGATTTGGATTGGTTTGGATTGGATTTGGATTGGTTTGGATTGGTTTGGATTGGTTTGGTTGGTTTGGATTGGTTTGGATTGGTTTGGTTGGTTTGGATTGGTTTGGATTGGTTTGGTTGGTTTGGATTGGTTTGGATTGGTTTGGATTGGTTTGGATTGGTTTGGATTGGTTTGGATTGGTTTGGATTGGTTTGGATTGGTTTGGATTGGTTTGGATTGGTTTGGATTGGTTTGGATTGGTTTGGATTGGTTTGGATTGGTTTGGATTGGTTTGGATTGGTTTGGATTGGTTTGGATTGGTTTGGATTGGTTTGGATTGGTTTGGATTGGTTGGATTGGTTTGGTTGGTTTGGATTGGTTTGGATTGGTTTTGATTTGATTTGGATTGATTTGGATTGGTTTGGATTGGATTAAGATTTGATTTGGGTTGTATCTGGAGTGGATCTGGATTGGTTTGGGTGGTTTGGATTGGTTTGGATTGGTTTGGATTGGTTTGGATTGGTTTGGATTGGATTTGGATTGGTTTGGATTGGTTTGGATTGGTTTGGATTGGTTTGGATTGGTTTGGATTGGTTTGGATTGGTTTGGATTGGTTTGGATTGGTTTGGATTGGTTTGGATTGGTTTGGATTGGTTTGGATTGGTTTGGATTGGTTGGTTTGGATTGGATTTGGATTGGATTTGGATTGGATTTGGATTGGATTTGGATTGGATTTGGATTGGATTTGGATTGGATTTGGATTGGATTTGGATTGAATTTTGATTTGATTTGGATTGATTTGGATTGAATTTGGATTGGATTAAGATTTGATTTGGGTTGTATCTGGAGTGGATCTGGATTGGATTTGGAGTGGATTTGGATTGGATTTGGATTGGATTTGGATTGGATTTGGATTGGATTTGGATTGGATTTGGATTGGATTTGGATTGGATTTGGATTGGATTTGGATTGGATTGGATTGGGTTGGATTGGGTTTGGATTTGGGTTGGGTTTGGATTGGTGTTGGATTGGTTTGGATTGGTTTGGATTGGTTTGGATTGGTTTGGTTGGTTTGGATTGGTTTGGATTGGTTTGGATTGGTTGGATTGGTTTGGATTGGTTTGGATTGGTTTGGATTGGTTTGGATTGGTTTGGATTGGATTTGGATTGGTTTGGATTGGTTTGGATTGGTTTGGATTGGTTTGGATTGGTTTGGTTGGTTTGGATTGGTTTGGACTGGTTTGGATTGGTTTGGTTGGTTTGGATTGGATTTGGATTGGATTTGGATTGGATTTAAATTGGATTTGGATTGGATTTGGATTGGATTTGGATTTGATTTGGATTGGATTTGGATTAGATTTGGATTGGATTTGGATTAGATTTGGATTGTATTTGGATTGAATTATATTTTCATTGGATTTGGTTTGGATTTGGATTGGATTTGGATTTGGTTTGGATTGGATTTGGATTGAATTGTATTTTTATTTGATTTGATTTGGATTGGATTTGGATTTGGTTTGGATTGGATTCGGATTGGATAATTTTTAGTTTGTGTTTCAAGGAGAGGCGTATAAATTTTGGATACAAAGCTCTAACTGTCAAATTATGATATGTCTACCTTATTCTACAAAAATAAATATTCTTTTGGCAGCTTCTAATCAACGAATGTCTATTAAACTGATTTTCTTCCTGTTTAGATATTGGTAAAGGGTTTGTCGACGTTGTGCAATGTTTCTGTGAAATATTTATTTCTCATTTTTCAATATGTATTTACTAATTAAATTATTTGGATCTGTTTGATTTGAGTTTTTAATCATTCCATGCAAAAAAACATCTAATCAACTGATCCTTTTTTTATTTTCCGTTCCACAGGAGTATTCTATGGATACTTTGGAAAGTCCAAGGAGGAAGCGGAGGTCACCGACTCCAACGAATTCCTGTTGGGATCCGGGATGACTGTTTTTCCCGTCACCCTCAGTTTGACCACGAGTTTCATCACTGCAATCGAGCTTCTGGGAAATCCCTCGGAAATGTTTTTCAGTGGCACCCAGTACGCTCTGATAGGTAAGGATAGATGGGTTCAGCCGGACCCTCACAAAGCAAATAAGTTTGTTTACACTACTGATGAGCTCGAATGTATTTTGAATTCCAGTTATTTCCGCTCTGCTCGTCATCCCCGTTGCCGTCAAGCTGTTCTTCCCGATCTACTTCAAGATGAACCTAACCAGTTGCTACGAATATTTGGGAGTGAGATTTGACAGCAAGCTACGAGTTTTCGGTGCGATTCTGTATGTACTGCAGGTAAGCTAGGACTGGAATGATCCAAACACGTGTTTCGCACAAATTGAATCATACACACACCTTTAACTCATTCGAACTAGAAGAAAGGCTCGAAGCGATGGAAAGTTAGTTTCGTAGTTTCAACGTATCCTTCGCTAACTGGAGTTCCCTACCCATTCCTTCAACGGGCTGTGGCACTGACAGCCGTTGATTTTGCACTATTCTTACAAAACAGTCCCCGAAACCTAACAATTAATCAACTTTCTGATGTAATTAGCCTTTCTCCCATAATACAAACGTAAGCTTTTCCGACTTTAATAGAAAGCCAGAAACCAATTAGCTTCGGCATAACAAAACGGTCCTTTTTGTGGAACCGCAATCTGCCGGTCGTCGCCTTCGTATTTTACGAGGAGGGAAGGGCTACGCACTAAATCCGGTCTATCGTTGATTTTGTTCGACACGCTTCGGTTATTTTAACATACAAAGTGGTACCGAAAGTCAAAGCGAACTTTTTGAAGGATCGGAAACAGTGAATCGAACCATGAACGTTAGTTTCTTGCCCAATTACCCAATTAAGATAGAGTCAGTATGCTATAACTAAACTTGAAATTCTTGTTTCGTTAATCGATTGATTCTAAGACTAGATAGAACTTCTTAAATCTATTGCAAATATAAAGAATAATATATATTGATAGGATGGGAATCAGACCAAACACCCTGCGGGAACCAAAAGAAAGTTGTATTGATTAACAATTATAACGGCAAACATTTCTCTTCTGAATAAGACGAGAGTGAACCAACCAAAGTGAATCGCAGTCCAAGGCGGACCTTGTCTTCATCGTCACCTCAGATTGTGCTTTTGGCTGAAGAGACGAAAGATTGTGGGTGACTGCCAGTTTCCGGGGTGAAATTAGATTAAGTGCGAGAGGAAAGTGTGACAAAACGAGATGGGAGTTCTCGTTCCGCCTGTGCCATGCTTCAGTGAGATTTCCATTTTTTGCTAATGCACATTAGGAATGCCAAAATGGTTAGGCATTTTTTGTAGCACCATGCCGCATAGTTAGGCTTGGTAAATATTCTTTTGAATTAGGTGTAGTAACATAAGATCGATTTGAAAAAAAAAATACAATGTTTATACCTGCGTCTCAATCTATCAATCATAGTCGATAAAACTGAAACCAAAAGTAATTGTTGAAATAAATTTAATTTCTGCTCCTTTTAGTTTTTTTGTGTAACCCAATTTTAGCTCCCTAATTTGACCCCAGATTTGAATCATACTGTTTTCTTTCTATTGTCTACTTCACTCTATTCCAATAATTGAAATATAACTTAGGTTAATTAGTTACAATATATTTAAATTGCAATATAATTCATTTATCAAGAAATATTCATTTAAATGTGATTTGTTACGAATTCGAAATATGTCCAGAAGAAACGTTTTCTCAAGGATCTTGCTTCCACGTCTCAAGAAACTGTGAACTAAAATAGCTTACATTGCTCGCAAGCATAATCCGACGATTCATGAAGTCAACCAGCCTGCTAGTGTGGGCAAAGCCCCCCTCACCCGCTGTAATCACATCCTGTAACACGCTGTAATCCTTTTAGTTAACATTATCCTTACGTGCTTCCTTGGAGCCTGTTTCGTTGTAAAAGTAGCTGAGAAGTATGTTCCTTCCAACGAATATAAACACATGTACATAATCATCTAAGCTTTCGTAATTCACCTCTTCGTTAGCCCATTCCATTGTTCCATGGGGAGTTCTTTTTCTCTTCCTTCATGGTTCAGTTTCAGTCATCTCAAGTGCATCCAACTTTTCCCGCATTATTTCGTTGCCGTACACCAATCCGTCCACTAACCTTCATCCGGTATTTATTCGTTGTAGATGTCGTTCTACACGTCGGTGGCCGTCCTGGCGCCCGCCATCGCCCTCTCCAAAGCAACCGGTCTGGATACGCATATTGCCGTGGCGCTGATCTACTTCGTGTGTATCTTCTACTCGTCGCAGGGCGGGATGAAGGCTGTCGTCATCGCAGACACATTCCAGGTGAGTACCACATACGACGGATTCATGGAATGGCACCAGGAGAATATACCCACTCTGATGGTGGTTTGATGTAGCATGGGTTTTTCTTCTATTCAGCAGAAGCAATTTGTTGCTCTATACTTGATTGTTGATTCAGATCCAGTTTTGTGTAGAACATGATGGGTGAATGACTAGATGGGACAAGTCAAAAGAATGTTTAAAATTGTAGCAAAGATGAAGTTGTAACGGATATTTTCTGAATTACAGTATAGAGTTAGTCATGCTGAAATCAGAATGATAATAAAACAGACAAATAACATAAAACTACTCACTTGTCATAATGCGAGTTAGTACTATGCCATAAAATTTCACCACTTCAAGTGGATGGCTAAAACGAGTTCTTTCTTTTAATGATACTTCATGTTTGCATCATATATCCAAATTTCTAATTCAACACTGAGAAAAATTACAATTTATTGGATGCTATTTTTGTAATCAGAGCTAGATTCCCGAATATTTCCCTAAAAGCAGAAACTACGATAGTATAAAAGCCTAATTTTCAGTAGGGATAATGCAAAATAACGGGATGAAAAGTTAGCAACAAAATTATCTTCTTTCTTGTTGCTGACCATTTTTTTTCGGATCTTCGTCATAATTATCTCCAACAGATACAAAGCTTTAGGGGGTCCCGTAGCGTAGTTGGCTACACGTTCGCCTTACAAGCGAATGATCATGGGTTCGATTCCCAGCCCCTCCACCAAATCCTCGTCAGTCGCCAGATCCGCAGCCCATACGATGGCGTTTGGGGTACGCGCCTTACCGTCACGGGTGCCTGATGACGACCGACAACTTGTTCTTCTCGGAGGCATTCCTCCAACGTTACCCGGATTAATGGCAACCGAACAATGCAACGATCATTGAATACACGACATGGACAAACGGACACAATGGACTCACGATGAGATGGACTGGCAACGACAATAATAATGGTAATGGAAATCTAAAAATAGATTCTGTGTGGATTCTGTAGAGCAGAATACCACAGTAGATCTCGGTCAAGTAACACAGAGTGCCTAACAAATAAACAAAGGAATAAAAAAAAAGATACAAAGCTTTGTCGTTGGTTCTCTTTTGTCGCTTGTTTCGCATGCGCATCCAAGAAAAAATGATTCCCTGCTCATCAGTGGCGTAGCCACGGGGGTGGTTTTGGACATAACACCCCCCCCCCCAGAGACAAAATTTTTAGAAGACATTTTTTTTTACCAAAAAAAAATGTTCTGAAACCCCCCCCCCCAGACTAATTTTCTGGCTACGCCACTGCTGCTCATGCCAGTTGTTAAATGTTCGGTCTGTGCGACCGGTGCGACCTTTGGTCGAAGACGGTGACTCTGTCTTTTTTTTTAAATATCTGACCCATCAGTGAAGTATACAACAGTGTCTGTAGTCCTCTAGACCAAGACTTAGTCCACCTTGATCCCACGTGTGGTGACTTGTTATGACCACTTTCGAAGGATTATCATAGTTTGCTTTCTTCGTCATTTAGTCTGCTAATCTACTAACTAATGGTTGGAAAAGTCCAATTTTTGCGTTACGTAATTAATGGATCTTCCCACACTTTTTCCTGCTAGTGACTTCATTTACTAATCTAGGGGAAAACAAAATCAAAAGGGCATTTAGTGCTCTTTTGACTCTTTTGAAAAGAGTCGACTCTTTTGAAAAGAGGCTCCCGAACCACTTGAAAGGGGCTGGCTGAAAGAAGAATTCTGAGCCCCTTGAAAGGAGTCTTCCAAGTCTCTAAAAAGGGCTTGGAAGGAGGCTTTCCTCCTAGAGTTAAAAAAAAAAACCTTTATGCCTCAATGCTTCTGAACCTTCAAACTTAATATTTTAGTTAGGAAGTATATTCTTAACTAGTGGATTACGACTGTGAAATTTGTAACTTAATTTTCGGATTGGCTTTCAGTCACGGGTAATAGCGTTGACAGTTTTACTTCATCTTCTTCTTCTTTTTATTGGCATTACATCCCCACACTGGGACAGAGCCGCCTCGCAGCTTAGTGTTCATTAAGCACTTCCACAGTTATTAACTGCGAGGTTTCTAAGCCAAGTTACCATTTTTGCATTCGTATATCATGAGGCTAACACGATGATACTTTTATGCCCAGGAAAGTCGAGACAATTTCCAATCCGAAAATTGCCTAGACCGGCACCGGGAATCGAACACAGCCACCCTCAGCATGGTCTTGCTTTGTAGCCGCGCGTCTTACCACACGGCTAAGGAGGGCCCGGATCGACGTACTTCATCGCCCGGATCGAAACGTCGGCGATGAAGTAAAACTGTCAACGCTATTACCCGTGACTGAAAGCCAATCCGAAAATTTAAGTTACACGGACAGATAAATCAACCCAAACTTTGAGTTCAATATACGCACTATTGAGAATATCGCAGAAAAAATTTACCCAAATTTGGGTAGTTTTCCCTTTCTTTCCCATGATTGCTATCAAAACTAGAGCAAGATGCAAACACCTCACCGAGGTTGCTCAGCCCAATAACCCAAATTTGAGTAAATTCAATATTCTCTATTTTGGGTTGATCAAGGTCCGCTTTGGATAAATTAAACTCAGCTTTGGGTAAATTGTTTACATGGGATTAAAGGCAATCTACCTAGTGCCATAAAAGTCATTTTACTCAAATTTGGGTTATTGGCCCAAACCACGGTTTTGAGTGCAAACAACCCACTTTTGGGTAGTTTTGGTTTTCAGTGTATATTCTTAACATATTTCATAATTTTGTTTCGATCAAGTAGATTGCTTTTGAAGATTTTTTCCATCTTTTGTCTCACAGCCCTTCATATACTGTGTTGGCTGTTGTGGACATTATACGATATGTTATGATTTACTAATTGCTATGCATATTATGTTCAATACAAAGTCTTGGAATATAAATTTATGCAATTATTAAAAGTTTACAAATAAGTTTTTATTGGAATTGTAATACGTCCGTCATTACGCATTTTCGTCCGAGGTACCCCTTGGGGTCAGTGATGGTACCTTCGGGAGTACATGAAGGTTGAAAACCGCTGATTTAGTGGAAAGGGCCATTTGGTTGAAAATGTAATTTGGCCGAAAAGTGCATAAGACCGATAATGTCGGTTGGCTCAAAGTTATTTGGCCGAGAAGGTCGTTTGATCGAAGAACTAGTTTGGCCGAATGGGTCATTTGATGCGAAAATGCCATTTGGCCGAAAAAGTCGTTTGGAAGAAAGGGCCATTTAGTCGAAAATGTAATTTAACTCAACGTCGTTCGTTGAAAGGGGGCACATGGCTAAAAATGTAGACTCGTTCGGCCAAATGACCTTTTTGACCAAACGATTTTTTTCGGAGAAATTCTTCAAATTTCAACGGGAAATCCTAGTTTCCACAAGAAGTTGCTTGGAATTTTTTATGGGAAATTTGTTTGGAATTTCCCCAGGAAATTTTCTGGAATTTGGAATTAAATTTTCTACAATTTCCACTCGGGATTTCCATGGAAGTGTTTTTGGTATTTCGAAGGAAGTTCTTTTTCTACTGAAGGTTCTTCGTTCTTCTTAGCTTTCACGGAAAGCTTTGCGAAATTTCAAAAAGAAATTGTATGAAATTTCAAATTAGCATAATTGTGAACTAAGGGTCGTGGCATAACGGACATTTGGCATATTTCTATAGAAATTTGACATACTGGGATATGATTGGGAGTGGTACTGCGAAAAGAAATATAAGCTAAGCACTTACAGATGTCATGTGATATATTCGCCCGAAATGACAGATGTCATGTCACATGTGATATGTTCTCCCGAAATAACAAAATGGATCATCAACCATGCAGCCTACCCAACACTAGGCTGACCAGAATCAGATCATTTCGATGAGAAAACGGGACAAAAGAACTTGCAAAACGAAACATGTTTAAGGTGATTATACAATAAAGCCAGAAATCGGCCATTTTGTAAACCACGTGCTTTTCCAATATTTTTTTCAAGAGCACGAGATGAAAGAACCATAACGCACCTGGGGCTGAAATAATGGTAGATTGTTTGCTTAGTTATGCTGAACAATCATAATTTGAGTTTTGGCACTGTCCGAAAACTATTTCGCCAGATTTGGGCTTTTGGAAATGTATGTAGGTAAACGTATGGTGAATTCGAAATTCACCACGGGCTTCATTCTATAATCACCTTAACATCTCTGTAATAATGTGCTGAAGATCAGAAAAAAAGTAACTTAAGGGGATATAAACACCCAAAAGACAATAGGGCGGGATTATTGATTTCCCGTGCCTCATCCTACTTCTTTGAATATGAGTGAGAAAAAATCAGTGGATAAGAAAAACAAGTATCCTTAGAAGAAATTTTGTAATTTTACCTATAATGCGCATAGTTGGCGCATGACAATGTTTGTCAAATTTAATCAATCCTTTTACAATAGAACGTTGAACTTTTTCTCGCTCAAAAATAAATTAACACGATGAAGTATTTAGAAGGGGCAAATGTAATCGCAGAGCAAACGTCAAAATCCTGTTTTTTTCCACATGCCAAATTAGGTTCCATTTGCTTGATTAGTTCTCTAGTTATACAGATTTTTTTTGATAAATTTATATTGCCCGAGGGGAACCATCAGAATAATTTTATGTCATGATAACCTCAACATGCAACATTGTGGAAATACATATGTGGAAATTTGTGTTTAATTTTTATGGAAACCGTCCCCTGGAGGGGGGGGGGGTCTTAAGTACCTTTAAAACCTTTCACCGCCCGAAAAAACACTGTATACTAAATTTCACGCTGATCTGATCAGTACTAGTTTCCGAGTCTATAAGGGTCAGACAGGCAAAAATTCGTTTTTATGTATATAGAAGAAGAAGAAGAAGAAGAAGAAGAAGAAAAAGAAGAAGAAAAAGAAGTAGAAGAAGAGGAAGAAGAAGATGATGGTGGAGAAGAAAAAGAAGAAGAAGATTGATTCAAATGATGCTATATTGTTAAAAGTAGCCTCACACCTTGGGAATCTACTGATTTTGTTCCCCTGTGGAATTGGTGAGATTCATGGGATTTCGTCGCGGAAAAAAGCATTGACCAATACTGGCTGGTTTACAGTTCGTGGTGATTTTCCGACGGATTTTAGTCCCCATATGAGATCTGAATTCTAAATTTCCATGACGAGATCTCGTGAATCCTGCCCATTTGAACACACAAAGGTGCGCAATCCATAATCAAGATTCTCGAACTGTGAGCTAGCCTTAGAATACATTAGCTAAAAAATCCGACGAAAATTTTCCCGAGACGATTCTAACAATTTTATATTATTTTTTAAATAAAGTATTTCATATCGTCGATTTTTCAACAGCGAATGATTTGAAAACACTTGTTTTGCCTTTTTAAAGACATTTTCAGCCCTAGGCTGGCTCTTCTCTTTCAAATTACCTAAAATTATTCAGAAAAATTATAATATTTCGTCTACTTTCGTCGTTTTTTTTTGGTTTTTCTGCACACAATTTTGAGTTTGAATAAAATTATGGAACTCTTATAAGGAATCAATGTGCCATTTATTTTTTAAAACTTCTTCTTCATTGGTATTACATCCCCCATCGGGATATTGCCGCCTCACTGCTTAGTGTTCATTAAGCAGTTCATTAAGCAGGCTCTATAAACCGTAATCAATCCGATGATGACGATAATTTTTTTCGAATCCGCACTAATACTAATAAAGTTTTGAACTTAATTCAATATTTTGGGGCTATTTGCCGACTTACCTCAATCATAGCATATTCATTACATTTTCATATTAATTTTTCACTTATCCAAACTAACAATTACTGAGGAATTGCTGGAAAAACGATGAAAACTGCTTTTTTCCTAGACCGACATTCGCAATTTTATCGAACGCATACTAACTCCGAACGTTCGGAGCAAACACATACACACGCACTTGATTTTTCACTTGATCTTTTCCCACTGTTTCTTTGATTTAATCACTCCTAAAACATATTCACTAACTGAGTTTCACCTTTTTATTAAATCTTGACTACCGATTAATTCATTTCACGTCCAAAAACTGTCGAAAACTGCTTTCCAAAAATCGAAGTGAGAGACAAATTTGACGACCGTATTGCAAATGCAATAAAATGCGGAAGGCTCAAATTTACTAGCGCAATAAGTAAAATGGTGATAACAAAATCTACGCGAGCAACTTCAATCAATTCGAACAATACAACGTATACGCCAGCCACATCTACGCCAACACGCAAACAAAGGTGTGCATCGATGTGCTTTACTACAGGTGTGGGCCAAACCCCAAAGTAGTATTTGTTTAGCGAAAATTCGCTCTTTTGAGAGAGAAACTCTCAGCTGGGTTGCCGAAGATGGCCGAAGGTGGCCGAATGTGACGTCACGTCTGGCATACTCAGTATAATTTTTATAACAGACGTGACGTTTCACTCCGCCCACCAGGTATCTGGCACCCCCAACCCTACCCACTACGTTTGACAATAGCCAACATCTTTGAGTTTCCCATTGTTCGGTTGAAATTGGGTTTCCCACTGAATTGTCATCATTTTGTAAACAAACCATTATTCCGAACTGATTTTTTTCCAAATAGACGTAATTGTTTTTTACCATTCTTGGAGAACTTGTCCGAAACTATGAATGCGAGGTGTGTTTCAACAAGTATATTGATGCCTTTAATAAATTTTCATATTTCGATCGGCACCAAGCGCTCTACTTCGCCAAAATATCACGATATTTGAAAGATATTTTCAATGGGAGGTTTCTGATGACTATAATTACGCCTTCGTGTTAAATTAATCGATGATTTTGATGCTGACATCAAAAACATGGCCGCTTCGCAGACCCCCGCCGCCCACCCACTGTGGGTGGCAATGTTTACGTTAATTTTTCGACTACTACAGACATAGAGGACTTTGGCCCACACCTTTACTGAAGCACATCGAGTGTGTATACACAAGAAAATAATTGCCAGATTTGCCAGATTTATTTATTGGAAAAAATCATTGCTGTTTGTCGGATTCAACAAATAAACCAAAAATAAATATTTAAATATGTTATGTAAGCTTCTGTTACATTCCAAGTGGTGTATACAACAATTTTAACCGGTAAAAACCCATATATTTGATACACCGTGAACATGTGTTATGATATAAAATGAAAATTTCGTCAAGTCTGGCAACATTATGCATCAGCTGGCATATTTTAACACCCCATTTCCACCCACCCCAGGTGTAAACAAAATTTATTTATCGCTGCTGCACTTTTCCGTACCAATTGCCTCACAAACAAACAAGCGATACAGTAATTAATTTTCAAAACAATGTGATGGAGTCTTGAGCCTTAACTACGAGGTTTCTAAGCCAAGTTACCATTTCTGCATTCGTATATCATGAGGCTAACACGATGATACTTTTATGCCCAGGGAAGTCGAGATAATTTTCAATCCGAAAATGTCTAGACCGGCACCAGGATTCAAACCTAGTCACCCTCAGCATGGTCTTGCTTTGTAGCAGCGCATTTTACCACACGGCTAAGGTGGGCCCTACAAACACTGCTCGTTTAATGCTACCAGTGAACTTTTCTCTCTTTGAAGGAAACACCACACTAGACAACGTACCAGCATGCAATGTCCATTCGCTCTCCCGAACCATTTTCCATACGAAAAGTTTTTTACAATTCAATGCCTTCCTAAGGCTAAAATGAAAAATTTGATTTTAAATAATGTAAATAAATAATGTAAGAAAAACAACTTAATAATTATAAATAAAGTTGCTGGACCATATGGCCAATAAAGAATAATTGCACGAAGAGTGGATTGTTCAAGCATTCTCAGTGTGCAAGTTTCAGACCATGTTGAGGGTGGCTGGTTTCGATTCACAGTACCGGTCTAGGTAATTTTCGGATTGGAAATTGGCTCGATTTCTCTGGGCATGAAAGTATCATCGTATTAGCCTCATGAAATACGAATGCAAAAATGATGCTTGATAAAAGAAGAAGAATAGGTGATTTTAGCTATTTGAAGATCGTGTATACCTCTATATGTCCACAAAAACCACAGGAAGAATTTTCAGTTAGTCGGTAGGCATCGTTGGATCTGGATTCATTCTGATAAGCGATCTGATCTTATTTTACACAATGATTTTAACTAACCATGATTCGGTCGCATAAAGCAGAACCCTCACTCCGCAGCACAATGTGATTGAATGCCTGTCGACACTAACCCCACGGCCACGAGTTTCACTAATCTGTTGATAACTCATAACAGAAGCTGAATTTTCAAATCCGTTGTACGGCAGCCCGAGCAAAACTTGAGAGCAAAACGATAACTCGTTTTGATGTTGTGAAATCGCCGAATATGAATACTTAATTTGATATCTTTTTGGTCGTTTTAACGGTTGGAATAACAAAATGTATAGCAGAAAAATCTTACTGTGACAGCAAATCGAAAACTATTCCTGCTATCGATGAGAGCAAATCGAAAACTGAATTTGATATTGGTTCCGATAACAAAATAAGTACACAGTTTGATGTCAGATCATACAATTTAGAAATCTACAGCAAAATGAGATCAAAATATGTAATCAAACAAGATGATTCATATTTGAAAACAAATTATGATTTCAGTTTGATATCAAAATCAAAATGTGTTTTCTATATGCTCTCATCATGTTTTCAGACTTTGTTCGGGAGGCTTGCATTACTGTTCTTTTCCTACACATTTGCGCAATAGCATTGTGTTTGAATCCCTCTTTACTCAAGGTGATAATAAAGTTGATCCCGTGGTGAATTTCAAATTCTCTTTTTCTACTCCCAATTCTAAAAACCCAAATCTAGCGTAATAATGTTTGCACAATTTTGAAACTTAAGTCGATTGCTCAGCATAGGTGAATAAATGATTGGCCATTATTTCACCCCATATGCGTGTTAATATACTCTCAACTCGTGCTCTTGAAAAATCTCGGCAAAACCACATGGTTTCCAAGATGGGTGATTTGTGGCTTTATTGTATAATCACCTTAAGGATTTTGGGCGGAGTTAGTTGCACCGATTCATACTAAATAATAGGAATTTATGAACATTTAATATATTAATTATTACTTGCATTATCAAGCTTTGAATATATGACTTCTCCTAACATAGTTATCAAATTTTCGTGTATGTATGAAAATACCGCCCATTAGATTCTCGTTCATGTTCTGAGTATCCTCCGAAATATTGAGCCATTTCTCAAATTAGCGATATATTACATTACATTATTATTATATTGCATTAAGGAGTTGGTAATGTTCATATGAATGGTTAATGAAAAGCGTTTCGTCGAAACATTGGGCTCGCAGCACAAAGGTGTCATAAATTGTTGCGTGTGATGAGTTATTTTTAATCATTTCATCCACATTTTATCCCAGCTTTTTGACGCATTACATGATTATTATTGTTATATTGCATTGAAGAATTGATTATATTCCCACGAATAGAATTTATGAGAACGTTTCGCCGAAACTGCGAGCTCACTGCACAAAGTTGTTATAAATTATTGTGTTTGACGAATTTATTTTTAAAAAGGGGAAATTGCAGTTTTTTTTTTAATTTCACCGCTGTTCTCAAATTTCAAATTTCTATTGTCGCTAGCAGGTAATTCTGAATGATTGAGTATGATAATGTAATAACAGTCAAAGCCGAGAGTGTAGGACGGAGGAAAATCATTACGCGATAAATTTACTCGCCACTCTATATTGGAAAATTCTGACAACCAATCAATGCCATAGACTCTCGTCAACCTTGACTTCACATTTTGTACAATCAACATCATTGGCGATGGTGCAAGTGGTTGTTCGTTGACGACGCCGGTAGCTGATGATGCTGTCTGAGTGAAAAATAATAAGAGCTCACTGGAGACAGATTAGATCGCGCGATTCGAAGCATCGGTGGAGGTAGGTACATCGAGAATGAGATTGAGATAGCGTTTTCCCTGGCCAACAGTCACCCGCATCGTTCCATTATTGGAACATTTTGAACCAGGCGGAAGGTCGCCCCACACGAGTGTGAATCTCGGATCTGGCGGATGCATCAAAGTGGGTTCCGATCCGGGCACGTATACGGCAACGATGGCGAAAGCATCGTGTCTACATGACGCCAAGAGGATGGGAATCTAATTGCGAGAATGTTATTTGAATATTTCCAATTACGAATTTTCGTACCCGGGTGCCCCATTCCACAGAAGATGGGAGCGTCGTATATGTATGCTGCGGATCTTGAGGCTCAAATTAAATGCGAGATTTTCGACGAACTTGAATCGAGTATAGGCCCCTCTTACCACGCTTCAACAGCTTAGGACTAAGATTATATATTTTGTGCAGGAACAGAATAGAAAATAGAAGAGTGATTACATTTTCCTAAATAGAGCTTTACTTATCCGGAGGAAAATCTAAAGGATTGAAACAATGTAGTTATTGATGCTGGGTAGCAAATTGGTCTCGGTTCTCTAGAAACTTATTAAATTTGGGAAACGGTTCAGTGGGCGTACGTTAGTAGGATCTTGATGAACTTGGTGCCGGTTTCTGTTAAGTCATCAGTGGCGACATAAAATGGCACTTTACGCTACATCATGACCCTATGAATCGTCGCATGACTTTTCGTCAGAAAACATTTCACAGCATCCATTATATTTCGATTTTCGTTGTTGCCGCCTCACATATACTATCCCGAGAACTCGTAACAAGCTGCTGTCTTAGTCGACGGGTCTTATCAGCTTAATGGCATCTTTATTACGACTTGCAAACAAGTTCTTATTTTTTATCGCGTCATCAAAGAAAGGGACTTTTCTACAGTCAGAGGCGGTAACGGTTTTGCTTTCTAAATTTGCACAGCACGTGGCCAACAGTTTCCCTTTCGGTAGTTAAGTGCCAATTTGCACTTGAGTCTGGTCCTTTTCGATAGCGGGCCACACCACTGACAGACAGTAGTGACAAAACTTATGACGGTTGCGACGACGACGATCGGAAAATTCCGCAAACGAGATAAACGGACAGATTTTTACTCCCGACGAACGGTAGCCATAAAATTATCAGCATGAAATCTGTTCCGAATCGGGGCTCATTCACAATCAGTTTGTTGCTTGTAAATATGATTAGCTCACAGTTGGAATGGCTATCGATAGTCTTGGGTGGGGCGGTTGAGTTTTCTAGGCCAGAATGTATATTCGTTGATGGATTTTAATGACATTTCGTGGACTTTCATTGCCCCTTATTACCTTTAGAAGAAGAATTTAAAGTAGATTTAAAATAGTTCCAGAAGAATTTATGGATTTTTTTTTATAGGTGAAGCAACTTGGTGTGGGCACAGAAAGTATAGTAGTTATTGATGACCCAATTTTTCTAGAATAACTATATGCATAATACCAATTCATCTGTATCCCACGAGATTAGTTTTTTTTAAATTAGTAAAACCATGCATAGTGTACGAGGCGAGTTTATCTCATTTTATGAATAAAAAATCCTGATTTGTAATTTCAGATTTGTTCACAGAGCTTTTAATTCATATTTTTAAGGAATTTCAGAAAGAATGAAATATTTATAGTAAGCTGAATATTTCAGAATGAAATCCCAAGAGAGCTTTTGAGAAGAAATCTCTCGAGATCCTTTGGAAGATCTGAGGCCATTTTGGAGGAAATTACTGTCAATATGTTGAACATTAAGCTGTTATCGTTCAAAAACAGCGATTTTTCAAATATTTAGGTATCGAAAACGTCCGATACTGATATTCTTTCGATCGTTTTTCTTCACGTTCCGACATGATAATGGAAAGCTATTTTTTCGTTTTTCTTTTTTTCCAAACCGTTATGAATGAAACATGCTGACCTCTCCATTAATATCGCGTTCATAGGTAGCACGTAGCGTCCATTAACATAAATCTACTCGCAAATGCAATCAGTTAAGTGATTCTCCACAATCTCCAGCGCACACAACATCATGTTCCGCTCGTTGATTCATCACGGCTCACACAACGCAGGACAACAAAAACAGAAGGATAATTCGTTTGTCCTCAGACGGAACCGTGTGCCGTATAAAACATGGAATATCCCGGCGAGTACACCGGATCTGAATCGCGCTACCCATAAACCGGCAGCATAGTTCTTGCCCGTGAGCGAGAAAATTAACAATTTACATCACAACAATAAACCATCCGCTTCCGGCTTGCGAGATACCTAACAGGCAGGGGACTCTTGTCTCAAGGAGTCTCCGCATTGCAATGCCACCGTTCGTTGCGTTGCTGGTTGGTTCATTCTTTCGCTAGCCATCTCGTGCACAATCAACAATGCTTCTACACGCTCGCACTTAGAAGCACAAATCGCAATGCTCGTGGCGCAGACGTAGGGCGGAAAAAGGACAATCACCAGGATAAGGACAATGGTTGATCACTTCAGTGACATCCACTCGAGTTTGTTCCGGATTGTCGGCAAAAGAGAGCAGCGGCAATGCGCCGAGTTGTGGCACCATTGCCGAGAGTGATAAAACGTGATTGCGCTTTCGTTTACTGACTGAAAGTGGAAGTCATCAGTTATTGCAGTTTAGTTGTCATGCTGATTTTTAGCGTGTAGTATAACGAGACCGTTCCACGCAATTTCCAAAAACACATAAACAAATGTTGCTCAATACTGATGTATAGAGTCATAGAGTTGTGGGTTGACGTCAAACGTCGGATTGAAAAATTCTCAAAAACTTCCTGAACGTTTTGAGTCACTTTACCGTGTAAATACGGGATCAAACTCTGATTCAACTAGCTTCATAGTAAAAACTCGAATGAGTAAAATCTAATTTAATTTTTCCATTCTGTTCCTAATGATCATTGTGTAATGTTTTCCAAACAACCTCGTGTGTGCGTCATTGGGACTGTATGCTTGGGTAAAAAATATCGATACCGAGTGGATGGGGTCGTAATTTCAATACACTAACTTTCAAGCATTAAACTATTCAATTGGAATAAACCATCAATATCAATTAATTATGCTGATCTAACAGCGCAAACAGGAGCGAACTCGCCAAACTAGTTCTGTATATACCACGACGATATCTCGTTAGGTACCGGTTTGTCAAAAAAAATAAAACAGTGCCTCAAGTGGTGTTGACCGATAATATCCAAATCGATGGGCACCGGTCAGTGTGCTTTCATGCTATGTCTGATGTCTTTCCAACAGCAGACAATTCGGCATATGGAAAGATAAATCAGATCGACGACTGTCCGCGGCGTCACAAATTCCTTTCAATCTAATTGGGGAGAATGGTTCAGACTGTACCATCAGGATGACCGAGTAGGTTTTTGGGAAGGGTAAACGGAAATGTGCCACTAGACACCTGATGATGCCACTCTGGTGATTATGGGAGATCATAACAGTTTAGAACCATACAGACTATTATTTATGAAATTTTGATATTTACATTGAAAAATAAAGCAGAGAACAATGTTCGCTTTTTAATAATTTTTGTAAGAACAATTCCCGGAAGGATACTTTGCATACTTTGCATACTTTGAATCATTTTGTCCCTTTGGTTAATTATGTACGCTTCTCTCTTCTGATGAAACTTGTTTGCAAATCGGTTAGAATCAATATTTGTTTTTTTGCTCTTACAGACATAGCATATTATTTCGGAATCGCGTACCCTTAGTGTCCAAAATCATCCAGCACTGAATAAATAAAGACGGCAGAACAACCAGCTTTAGCCCACTTGTAGGTTGTTTGTTTTCTTATTCAATTGGACGCATGCATGATATTGAAAATAACAATAATAATAATAATAATAATAAGCTGCGTCTGCCGAATATACCTGACCTCATCAATGCATTGTAGGTAGGTATAACAAAATGAGTTGGACTTAGATAATTTTTTAGTAAGTGACTTTTATCTGATACAGCAGTAGGAGGTGTGTCACTGCTAAATAGAAGCTAAATTTTTGCTTACTATGTTGTATTTAAGGAGCTGCCAATATTTACCGACGACCTTACTACAGAACATAACGGATTTACAACTGAGGAAAACTTGATCTGACTTTGGAAATGTCTAAGGAACAATTTCTTCACCTTCGCTTAACTTTTAACGGAGCTTACTCCATAAGATATAGGTTGGAAGCGTATTCCACTCAGCTAGTTATTCCAGAATGATCTTTGATCGCCAAGAAATTATCTGCTGCAGAAGATCGACAGTCTTTCCTTTCTTCCAAAGCAAATCACAATTGTCAACACTTTGCCCTGGAAGTGCAACTGGTGCGAGTTAGTGAAATACCTTTGCAGCCTAACTCTCCTTAAATTGGGCAGCATATCAAAAGGCATTTCGTTCCGAAACATTGTCCGACTTTACTAATTAATGTACATGTTGGCGGAAGCAGCAAGCACAGTGGCGATGCCACAGTAATCTGGAGTTGTCCTTATCTCACCGGGAACGGAAAAATGGTGGATTTTTGAATACCCATACTGAAACATACTCCAAGGATGAAGATTTTGTCAGTTTTAATTTTTGCCGTGATAATTACGATTCGGTTGAAAAGAGCAAGAATTGTTTTCGTATAACATTTTCTCTCGTTCTAACATAATCCGCGAACGCAAACCGGATCGAACTTACCTAGCATCGTGGTTCATGTAAGTCCGGAAAACTATGAGGAAAAACGGGAAAAACGGTTGCCAGTACAAGCATCATCAACTTTTGCATGACGATTGACAATGCAAAATGGGAAAGGGCCGTTTGGCGGAATACCATTTGGCCAAAAGTTGTTTGGCCGAATATACCAATAGGCTGAAAGTCATCTGTCCGAATAGAACATTTGGCCAAATAGGACATTTGGCTGAATAGAACATTTGCCCGAATAGGACATTTGGACGAATAGGACATTTGGCCGAATGGGACATTTGGCCGAACAGGACATTTCTCCGAATAGAACATTTGGCCGAATAGGACATTTGGCCGAATAGGACATTTGGCCGAATGGGACATTTGGCCGAATAGGACATTTGGCCGAATGGGACATTTGGCCGAATAGGACATTTCTCCGAATAGGACATTTGGCCGAATAGGACATTTGGCCGAATAGGACATTTGGCCGAATAGGACATTTGGCCGAATAGGACATTTGGCCGAATAGGACATTTGGCCGAATAGGACATTTGGCCGAATAGGACATTTGGCCGAATAGGACATTTGGCTGAATAGGACATTTAGCCGAATAGGACATTAAGCCGAATAGGACATTTGGCCGAATAGGACATTTAGCCAAATAGGACATTTGGCCGAATAGGACATTTGGCCGAATAGAGCGTTTGGCCGAATAAAACATTTGACCTTATAGATCGTTTGAAAAGTGAGAAATGAGTTGTGAAAAACGAGGCGTCTCACTTCTCTCTATTTATTTTACACTTCTCACTGTAGAAGTGAGTAGTGCGAAGTAAGAAGTGGGACAGCTCACTACTCATTTTTCACACTGAGAAGTGAAAAATGAGGAGTGATAAGTGAGACGTAGGCCTACGCAATTTGAGATTTGGGTGCATCTCCTTTGGGACGAAATAAGGACTTTCTGGGTCAAATAATCTTGAATATAGTCTAGAGTAAAAATAAAATTGAGTTCAAATTTCCTTCCTGACGATTTATTTGATCGATTTGCAATATTTTTTCACTAATAGATTCGTTTTTTTACTGAGGTTCTTCTTTTTCTTCTGTTTGTGGTTGACTGGCTGTCATCATGCCGTTGGTTTAAGGGCTAGTGACTAAGACGATATGCCCATTTGCTAAGGTTGAGCAATAAATGAAGGGTATTTTAACTGATGGCAAAACAAACTTGAATACAAGGCTATCCTGATGTTATAAGATGTTGCTCTAAAAACTGTACACAGTATCTGTCATGAGTAACTCCGTATCAAGATTATAGCTAGCGTAAGTAGAAGGCTGGATTTTTTATGGATACTCCTGAACTATTTGATGTATTGATGGTAGCGTTTTTCTTTTTTTTATGGCTCGTTTTAGCACATTTTTCAAATTCAAAAATACAAATTAAGGGCTGCCAGATTAGTGCGATGATAAACTTTGAGAGGCTTCACTTTGGAAACTTCCTCGGCCTTCGATGGTAATTCTATTGATTCTGAAACAGCACCCCTTTCTCTTTTTAATCGATGTCCCGGACCGGATGCTACTATAATGAATTTGATTTCGATGTAATCATTCGCCTCAAAACCCCCTCTACTATTCTCGTTACGAAAACGGTGAGAGCTCGCAGCGTAATTTGTTTCCTCCTCTGCGAACCCAATCTCGTTTATCGTGCGCTGGGTGTTTATCCTCCAAGTCCTGAATTAGCAGAGAATTTGGGAGATGATGTGTTAGATCCGCTGCTGTTAAATGATTGCACAGTTGTTCAATGGAGTTACCGAACAGTATATAGTTAGCAGCCTTATGTGATTTGGGGCATTCCAATGATGATGTTGTACAAGCTGCACTGGAGGCCCAAAAAGTTATCGTAGATTTGTTGATAACCCTGGGAACCGATTTAGGTAGAAACAGTTGAATATTAACGCTTCCTAAAGCTGAACCCTTATATCGTTTCAAGTTCTCGAAGTCATAGAAACCGCAACCGTTTGAAGCGTTGCTGGACCAAAATAAAAACTGGACCCCCTAAAAGTTAGAAGTTTTCCATAAAAAATGGGAAATTGTCGATAAAGAAATCAGGCAATGAGCAATAAATAAATATAAAATTTCCACAAATTTCCATAATTTCAAAATTTCCATAACCAATAAAAATCCACGAAACATAAATAAATTAGCACTTTTTAAAGCAAAAATTGGAATTGAAAAATTTTCCATAAAGATATCAAAATGTTGTACGAAACAAAATGCATAAATAAATCAATATTAGCAACAGACAATTACAAAATTTTCCAAAAAATAAATATTATTTTTCCACAAAAAATTAAATATTTTCCACGGAAAAATTAATAAAGAGAAAAAAAAACCCTAGCGGTGTTGAATAATGTCGAATTCGTTTTTAAACCTGGGTCAGTGCCAACCCGAACCCTGAATAAAAAAACCCAGATTAATCCACCTAACGGTGATGGTGCCTTTCTCGACTTTCGTAAAATGTGTTTTGCTTGAAAGTAGATGAGCTAGTAGCTAGGAGTAAAAGGAAAAACTTCTTTGTCCGTTCTATGAAAATCGGATTATTTCAAGCCAAGATATTTTAGATCCAGTTGAAAACGCGAGATCTCGGTTCGGTTTTCAACTTGATCTACAATATGCTAATAAGGATTTCTACAATTTTTTCCTTTTCCAATCTTTTTGATGTACATACCCCTGTTTTATTTTACCCAGTTATATATTTTAAGGATATCACATTTGGATGTTTGTTAAACTGAAGCTCTGACTACACAAAATGAAAACGAAAATGTCATTCCCATCAAGCGAGCGGAGGGCAATATTTGTTATGATATGAATCTCATGACCGTCCTTCTACCAAACTCCCGTATGAAGATGGGAGGGAAGTGTATCAGTGTGGAAGCATCCGATAGTTTCGGAGAGAAATTATAGCCTTTCGGTACAACTTTGTAGCACAAGAAAGGCAAAAAGTATTTTGGCCATAATTTCTAAGGTTATAATCTAAGCTGGCCAATTTTCAATAGAAAATAATAGAATAGGATTCCGCGTCCAATGCAATTTGTTGTGAGTAAATCGATTGAGGGTAAGTGCATTAAAATGAGCTAGACTTTTTACGCGCTTTTTTATAACATAAAGCATTTTGGCCATAATTTTTGTGCCCATAGTCCGATCTTCCAAATTTTCAATAGAAAACAATACGACAGGATCTCGCATCGAATGGAATTTGTTGCAAGTAAATCGGATGAGAATAAGTACCAAAAAAGTGAGCTAAACTTTTCGCACTTCTGGTGCACGCACCGTACACACATACATTACATACACACACAGAGACATCATCTCAGTTCATCGAGCTGAGTCGATTGGTATGTAACACTATGGGTCTCCAGGCCTTCTGTAAAAGTTTGGTTTTGGAGCGAACATATAGCCTTTTCGTATACTTTGTAGACAGAATCAAAAATGATGTTTCGGTCTTAACTTCCGATCCCATATTTCGATCTGGTCAATGTTCAATAGGACACATTGGGACAGGATACTGCGTCGAATGCAACTTGTTGCGAGCAAATAAACTGAAAATAAATGACATTCTTTACGCGATTTTTTCGTAAAAGTTTGCATTTTAGCCATAACTGGCCAATTTTCAATAGGAAAAATGGGACAGGAATCTGCGTCGAATGCAACTTGTTGCGTGTAAATCGATCAAGGCTAGGTGTCCGAAAAATAGGTGACATATGTTTGTGATTTTTCTATTAAAAAAAGGTAGTTTGGCCATAACTTCGGATCCCATAGTCAGACTTGGTCAATTTTCAATAGGAAACAATGGGAAAGGATTTTGCGTCGAATGCAATTTGTTGCGAGCAAATCGGTTAAGGATAAGTGCCCGAAAAATGAGTGACATTTTTTACGCGATTTTTACGTATAAATTTGTATTTTGGCCATAACTTCCGATCCCATAGTCCGACCTGGCCAATTTTCAATAGGAAACAATGGGACAGGATTCAGCGTCGAATGCTATTTGTTGCGAGCAAATCGGTTGAGAATAAGTGCCCGAAAAATGAGTGACATTTTTACGCAATTTTTACGTATAAATTTGTATTTTGGCCATAACTTCCGATCCCATAGTCCGACCTAGCCAATTTTCAATAGGAAACAATGGAAAAGGATTCTGCGTCGAATGCAATTTGTTGCGAAACAAATCAGTTAAGGATAAGTGCCCGAAAATGAGTGACATTTTTACGCGATTTTTACGTATAAATTTGTATTTTGGCCATAACTTCCGATCCCATAGTCCGACCTGGCCAATTTTCAATAGGAAACAATGGGAAAGGATTCTGCGTCGAATGCTATTTGTTGCGAGCAAATCGGTTGAGGATAAGTGCCCGAAAAATGAGTGACATTTTTTGCGTCGTTTTGTGCGCACACACACACCCACACACACACACACACACACACACACACACACACACACACACACACACACACACACACACACACACACACACACACACACACACACACACACACACACACACACACACACACAGACATCACCTCAATTCGTCGAACTGAGTCGATTGGTATATAACACTATGGGTCTCCGGGCCTTCTATAAAAAGTTTGTTTTTGGAGCGATCATATAGCCTTTACCGTATACTTAGTATACGAGAAAGGCAAAATGGTATAATTTTAGATTCCATAGTCCGATATGGCCAATTTTCAATAGGAAACAACGGGACAGGATTCTACGTCGAATGCAACTTGTTGTGAGCAAATCGATTGAGGATAAGTGCCCGAAAAATGAGTGACATTTCTACGCGATTTTTTCGTATGAATTTGTATTTTGGCCAAAACATCTGATCCCATACTTCGATCTGGCCAATTTCAAATAGGAAACAATGGGACAGGATTTTGCGTCGAATGCAACTTGTTGCGAGCAAAACGGTTGAGGATAAGTGCCCGAAAAATGAGTGACATTTTTTACGCGATTTTTTCGTATGAATTTGTATTTTGGCCATAACTTCTGATCCCATAGTTCGATCTGGCCAATTTCAAATAGGAAACAATAAGACAGGATTTTGCATCGAAAGTAACTTGTTGCGAGCAAATCGGTTGAGAATAATTTCCCGAAAAATGAGTGACATTTTTTACGCGATTTTTTCGTATGAATTTGTATTTTGGCCATAACTTCTGATCCCATAGTCCGATCTGACCAATTTCAAATAGGAAACAACGGGACACGATTCTTCGTCGAATGCAACTTGTTGTGAGCAAATCGATTGAAGATAAGTGCCCGGAAAATGAGTGACATTTTTTACGCGATTTGTACGTATGAATTTGTATTTTGGCCATAACTTTCGATCCCATAGTTCGATCTGGCCAATTTCAAATAGGAAATAATTGGACAGGATTCTGCGTCGAATGCAATTTGTTGCGAGCAAATCGGTTGAGGCTTAGTGCCCGAAAAATGAGTAACATTTTTTACGCGATTTTTTCGTATGAATTTGTATTTTGGCCATAACTTTCGATACCATAGTTCGATCTGGCCAATTTCAAATAGAAAACAATAAGACAAGATTCTGCGTCGAATGCAACTTGTTGCGAACAAATCAGTTGAGGATAAGTGCCCGAAAAATGAGTGACATTTTTTACGCGATTTTTTCGTATAAATTTGTATTTTGGCCAAAACTTCTGATCCCATAGTTCGTTCTGGCCAATTTTCAAATAGGAAACAATGGGACAGGATTTTGCGTCGAATACAACTTGTTGCGAGCAAATCGGTTGAGGATAAGTGCCAGAAAAATGAGTGACATTTTTTACGCGATTTTTTCGTATGAATTTGTATTTTGGCCATAACTTTCGATCCCATAGTTCGATCTGGCCAATTTCAAATAGAAAACAATAAGACAAGATTCTGCGTCGAATGCAACTTGTTGCGAACAAATCAGTTGAGGATAAGTGCCCGAAAAATGAGTGACATTTTTTACGCGATTTTTTCGTATGAATTTGTATTTTGGCCAAAACTTCTGATCCCATAGTTCGATCTGGCCAATTTCAAATAGGAAACAATGGGACAGGATTTTGCGTCGAATGCAACTTGTTGCGAGCAAATCGGTTGAGGATAAGTGCCAGAAAAATGAGTGACATTTTTTACGCGATTTTTTCGTATGAATTTGTATTTTGGCCATAACTTTTGATCCCATAGTTCGATCTGGCCAATTTCAAATAGAAAACAATGGGACAGGATTCTGCGTCGAATGCAACTTGTTGCGAACAAATCAGTTGAGGATAAGTGCCCGAAAAATGAGTGACATTTTTTACGCGATTTTTTCGTATGAATTTGTATTTTGGCCAAAACTTCTGATCCCATAGTTCGATCTGGCCAATTTCAAATAGGAAACAATGGGACAGGATTTTGCGTCGAATGCAACTTGTTGCGAGCAAATCGATTGAGGATAAGTGCCAGAAAAATGAGTGACATTTTTTACGCGATTTTTTCGTATGAATTTGTATTTTGGCCAAAACTTCTGATCCCATAGTTCGATCTGGCCAATTTCAAATAGGAAACAATAAGACAGGACTTTGCGTCGAATGCAACTTGTTGCGAGCAAATCGATTGAGGATAAGTGCCAGAAAAATGAGTGACATTTTTTACGCGATTTTTTCGTATGAATTTGTATTTTGGCCATATCTTCTGATCCCATGGTCCGATCTGACCAATTTCAAATAGGAAACAACGGGATAGGATTCTACGTCGAATGCAACTTGTTATGAGCAAATCGATTGAGGATAAGTGCCCGGAAAATGAGTGACATTTTTTACGCGATTTTTTCGTATGAATTTGTATTTTGGCCATAACTTCTGATCCCATAGTTCGATCTGGCCAATTTCAAATAGGAAACAATGGGACAGGATTCTGCATCGAATGCAACTTGTTGCGAGCAAATCGGTTGAGAATAAGTTCCCGAAAAATGAGTGACATTTTTTACGCGATTTTTTCGTATGAATTTGTATTTTGGCCATAACTTCTGATGCCATGGTCCGATCTGACCAATTTCAAATAGGAAACAATGGGACAGGATTCTGCGTCGAATGCAGCTTGTTGCGAGCAAATCGGTTGAGGATAAGTGCCCGAAAAAATAGTGACATTTTTTACGCGATTTTTTCGTATGAATTTGTATTTTGGCCATAACTTCTGATCCCATAGTTCGATCTGGCCAATTTCAAATAGGAAACAATGGGACAGGATTCTGCGTCGAATGCAATTTGTTGCGAGCAAATCGGTTGAGGCTAAGTGCCCGAAAAATGAGTGACATTTTTGAGTAGTTTTGCGCACACACACACACACACACACACACACACACACACACACACACACACACACACACACACACACACACACACACACACACACACACACACACACACACACACACACACACAGACATCACCTCGATTCGTCGAACTGAGTCGATTGGTATATAACACTATGGGTCTCCGGGCCTTTTATAAAAAGTTTGTTTTTGGAGCGATCATATAGCCTTTACCGTATACTTAGTATACGAGAAAGGCAAAAATATTTTCAGTTCCATCTGTCATTGGATATGTTGGTGTGCGTAGCATCGTGTTTGTTTTGATTTGAAACATATGATCTAGGACATCCAGTGCACTAGCAGTGCGTTGGCCTTGACTAATCAGATCATGATAAATAAAAATGTTGAAGTGCGTGAACTGTTTTTGCGAATAATGGAATTTACTTTTGGGCGGCGGATATATGTATTTAATTATTTATATTCTATAATGTCGTGCACATTTTTATACAAAGAATTCCGTATAGAATTCATGTAAAGGAGATTTTCCATTCTACAAAAATTCCTGCTTCCTGGAGGAGCTTCCGTAAGAAGTTCTGTTTTAGCTTCCGCTGAAACTCGTAAAAGGACTTCCGGGGGAATTCCTGGAGGATTTTGTGGAAGAACTTCCGGCAGAACTCCTCCAAGAACTTCCAGAAGAGCGCCTTCCCTTCCAGAGGAATTCCTCAAGGAACTTCCGGAGGAATTTTTCAAGGAACTTCCGGAGAAATTCTTCAAGGAACTTCCGGAGAAATTCCTTGAAGACCTTCCGGAGGAATTCCTCAATAAACTTCCAGAGGAGTTCCTATAGGATCTTCCGGAGAAATCCCTCAAGGAACTTCCGGAGGAATTCCTCAAAGAACTTTCAGAGGAATTCCTCCAAATTAATTCCTGCAGCAACTTTCAAAGAAAATCCTGGAACAGTATTCAAAGATATTACTAGAAGATTTCCAAAGGAATTCATCTCGAAGGGATCTCTTGGAAAAAATATGGAGGAATGCCTGAAAGATATCGCCATTGAATGCATACAAGAATTCAAGAAAGAATTACTGGAATTAAATTCTGAAACGCAGTTTTTGGAATAATTTCAAAAGAAATTCTGCATATTATTTTAGAAAGAATTCTATTCGGTATTCCTCAAATATATTTGTCTGACAATTCTTAGCGGATTTTGTGAACGGGTTTCAAGGGGAATTCCCAAACTAATTCCTTCCACCGACCTAATTTAGGGCACAATCTGTGAGGAAACCCCTGAATGAACGTAAGAATAACTTCCTTAACAATTATTTTTAAAACTGAATCTAGACAACAGTACCGGATTAATTTCATTTAAAACTACAATAACAAATATAACGAAATTCCTGAAAAAAAAATTTCAACGCGCATTTTATTTGAATAACAGACAGTTTCGTTTTTCCCTTCTGCTTGTTTATTCCGCCCAGTCCCACCCACTCATATGGTTTTGACAGTTGAAGTACAGTTGTATTGGTGAACCCGGTGCGAAACCGTGAAACAACACAGTGCGAACCCGACAGCTTTGGGGTTGGAACTAGTGCGAACCTAGTTCCAACCTGAGCGAATAAAAAAACACTTTGACAGCACTTAGGTTGGAACTGGTTCCAACCTAGGTTGGAACTTTTTAAAAACGAATTCGACATAAGTGTTTTGCGCATAAAAAGAAGTAGATACGTTTTAAGTGGAATGTATTGACTTATCATAAGACGAGTTTGTACTATTCCATTTTATTCCGCTACTTTATTGTACCTTTGACAGGTACTCATTTCGACCTCAACAGTAAGGCCCGTCTTCAGTGCCTCGTACTTGACTCGACTTGGAGTTGGTGAAATGAATTAGCGGCAAGGAGAGGAGAGGTGCTGATTAGCTGGTCAAAAATGCATAACATAATCCTGGATAAATACGTGTTCAATTTGCAGGTTCTAATTTTACTTCAATATTTAAATTAGAGGTATCGCTTGCGAAAGCATGTAACCAAACTTAAGAACTCCATGAAATATTATGAACGTTGAAGGCCGTTGTCGACTTCCATTCTTATGACCTTATGGCATTTATGAAACCCTGAGACTAATTTGACTAACAAATTCCCATACCCTTACTTTCCGAAGGGAAACGTTATCTGAAATCAATAAATTGCCATACATCCAGACGAGTAAATGCGATAATATTTTGCCAAGAAAGTTAAAAATAGAAGGCTGAGCTTGCCTTTGAAAGTTGGCCTGACTTAGCCTTTGACTTTGATGCAAGATATCCGATTACGGCAATCAGTCATATGTAAATTCTTCGCTAATATTTCGTTCCGCTCGTCTCACATGAGGATGTTTTGGTGTGTGAGACGCTTGCCAAATAAAACAACCGACAAAAAAATAAGACTGTAAGGGGAAAACTTTCTCGTCTTGATTTTGATTCCGTGTGTTTGTTCGTTTCGCAAAGTGAGGTGACTGATCACCTTACATCATAATTTCCCGTTTCAACTGCCATGACTGAGCAGCGATGATACCGGTAGGAGGATTAGGGACAGAAGGTCGAATGAGCATAAGACGAATAGAAAATTCTTATTGATTCATTTAGGATTGACAATGTCTTTCTTGCCTTTGGAAAAACGCTCTACTTGAAAATGTTTGCATGCATCAGCCGACTGTGCCAGCTATCAACATGCACACGTGCACGCACAGATTATATCCAAATTTAACGAACAAAGTTCAATGTCGATATAAGAATGACATTATTGCCTTTCTTAATTCCTTCATATCAGTATTTCTTAGTCACAGTGAAAGTTCGACGTGCCAAAATATGATCATAAATCTTGATTATATTGACGATTTGCGCTGAAAGCGCCTCACAATTGATTATTATTGAACCTGCATATTATTTTTTTTTGTGTTTTGTTGGAAAACGAATACATATATTCACTTATTTTATTTACATATTTATTTTGCAACTGCCATAGCAGAGCTAACCATAATTGTTATTTGAATTAAGAAAAGATTGTGATAGTAAAAATATAAATATTTTTTTATTGTGTGTATCTCTCTGTATACAAACATATTTGGTATTTACTGTGACAAATTATTTGTTTCAAACTTATCATTTTTGTCGTTTTGCCCTCCTTTCGTCTCTTAGACTTTCGTCCTTTTATCTGTTGACTTTTTTGTCAACAGTGCAATTTTCTTCGACTCGGCAACGTACTAAAGATGACGATTGTAGGTGCACACTGTCAGCACTGAATTGCCGAATTCCAACTCCGCTCCCAACACGGATATGGTGGGAGGATTTCGTTTTGGCGCGCAGAAGGCCGCCCTGTTTCCTCCCGTAGGGTGCCACCGTGCTGGTGGTGTCACGTAACGAGTTGGGGCTGTGGCACCCAAGGTAGGTTTTCCACATCGAGCGGAAAATTCGCACAATCAAAGTCAACGACTGCGTGCATGACACTAACCTGCGAGCAGGGAAGCGAAACAGCTTACCGTACAGATGACTGATTTCCGCCAAATTTGTATTTCCTGCAAATCCGACAACCGCTTATTGCCTTTCCGGGTGGTGTGACACTAACGACGAGCGACTAACCAAGCTGATTGCAACAAAGAGTAGCTGATTGCTGGCCGTCGTCCTTTCTACGGCAGGCGTGGTTGGTTGGTGCGTTCTTGCCTTGTGGGTATTCACATTTTTCGGTCGTGTTCATAGTAATAACTTCGTAAATCGAGCTTATCAAGTGGAAAGCACCCACCGTACATGCAAAGGAAATAATTCTTAGCATTTTTCCGCCTGGTGGCACATCTCAATCAAGTTTAAGTTGTTTGACGGAACGTGATACTATTTGTGCGTTTGCATGGTAAGGGTGGAAAATAATAAAATTTCCAAAGGGGTTTCCCTGGGTTGTGTGGAAGCCAGTTGTAGAAAGCATATTGCTTGGCGGTGATCACTATAAGCTTCATTGTCTTTTTGTAAAAGATAATCCTTTTCTAGTTTATTTGCAGGTAAAAACCAAATTGATGGCTCTGAGAAATAGTTAAGATAGAAAAACGTTAAAATTAGTTGCCTGGGTCTGGTCTTTATGTAAGGATTCCTATTCGAGTCGAGTCAAGTACGAGACACTGAAGACGACCTTACAGTTGAGGTCGCAATACGTATATGTAAAAGTATTATGAAGTGGTGAAATTAAATGGAATTGTGCTAAACTTATGACAGTGAACACAGTACTGTTTATCTCTTATATCAAGACTCCTCTAGCACTAACCTCAACCAAAGTCAACCCTCCGTTCATCCTCCCGCATGACTAGTGACCCAATTCGAGACAGCTCTATCAAAAATTCATTGTGGATAGTCTCTTACTGGAATTTAGTTGTACAAGAAAAACTGTATTTCGTTTTCGCTTGCTACCTACCTACATACCCCGCCCTCCAGCAACTTTGGTACGAGAAAAACAAAACCGTTGTTTGCTGCAGCATTTTCGTTGGCGGTTATAATAAGGCAAATTATGCATTCATTAACACCAGCCAGGAAGACACAACCCAACATCTTCTTTTTCACGGGGTGTGCATGAGCCGGAAGCTTTTCGGTGGTTTCGGCACAAATTCTGCGGCAGGTAGCAGCAAAGTTGAACAATTATATCACGCTCATCTGCGGAAATGTGAGCTGGCTCGTGAAAGACACTTTAGAGGCAGGTAATGCAGAGGATCAGAAGCCATTCCGCTTCTGAAATGGAGACGGACGGTTTCTTATTAGCATAAGTTGGATGAGGTGTTGCAGGTGCGCGTTAAACGGAGAGGGGACGAAATAAATACGGGGACTAATGGAAATTTATTATTTAGATCTTCGTTCTCCTCAGCCAACGCACAGTGGAGAAATTTTCAGCAAAAAGGAGCATAATTCAAAAATTTGAACCGAACGGGATGTTCTATACCTTTACCAACGCAGAATCTTACCAGGAATCGAATGCATGCAGTGGTTACTGATGGTATCCGGTGCAAGTTGGTCTTTTTTCACGATTTTGTATTTCGTATTTTGGGAACAATGGTCTTCAGAATGCATAAAATTGTTAATAATGCCAAACCTGAATACAATTACCAATAAAGCTCCAATTACCCTCAAAAGTTAGCTTTTTTTGACAGCTTTCTGGGAATTGTAAAACATTGCTGCTACCGACAAGGATCGGTGAGATATACCTTCCAGGAAGATACTTGAAAAATATTATATTATCGAAAAAGTAGAGCACATTGCTTAAAATATAAAACTTCAATTTTAATACACAAATATATAAAGTCATACATGAATCATTGCAAATTCAACCAGCTTTCATTTGCCGAAAAAATATTGACAATGCGTGAACTCATTACTGAGATAAAACGTTTTCATTGACAATTGAAAATATCTTCAAAACAGCTATTTTGATCAAAACCTAATTAGATGGGAATAATAAAAAATCAAGAATATGCCACCCAACCGTAAAACCAACCACTTACGTGATAAAAGTGTACGTTTCCATTGGAAATAATGCTCGATACTTCATAATTATTTACTGATTAAAGTTTGGGTACCGATTACAAAAATTCCACATTTACATTTATTGTTTAAAATGATTCCAGATATACATATTACTATTGTTGATAATTATTATATTTTAGATCAGAGCTGTTTGTTGTGAACATATTTGGAGATTATATTCAAATAATGCAAACAGATTTAGAATTTATTTATTGTCAAAATATTACTTTCAGGAAATATATTGGTTCTAAGAAAAGTATTTCAAGTAATACTTTCGATGTAAAATTTCGATGCAGCTTCTCAAGTAAATCAAAACATACTTTAAATATATCCATATCACATCATATTCTGCATCACGATACACGGATAGCTCATGAATTCATTTTTGATATCTAAATTTAGAAAAATTCAACTCAATCGAAAATGTATACGATTATGGTTGTCATAACATACAAGCCTAAACAATTTGCAAGCATAACGGTTATTTTCTATTTCCTAACTCAAAATGATTAATCAGGAGGGCTCAGGGCGAAATTGAGTCTTTTAATATATTAAAATATTAAGGTTACGAGTAAACAGATTGTTTTGGTACATGTGGTTTTGTGCGGCACGGATCCATGCAACCCCGACCTCTTTTCTCTAATCTTGCTATAAATTCAAGGAAAAAATATTGTTTCGCGCTTGTTTAGTGGAATGTCTTCAGAATTATTACTATTCCATCTATTTCGATAAATGATAATAACTTCATAAGGTGTGTTTGCTTCAGAAGAATTTTTGAAAACTCGAAAACATCTTCCAGCTCGTTTTGAAAGTTTCAATTTCCACATGAAACGTCTTTATGAGCAGTTTAGCTGTTCAAATTTTCTGGAACTAGAAATTAACCCTCCAGAGTCATATTTCCCCAATTTGTTTGCAGTAAAGTCTGTGTTTTTCTAATATTGTGTTGGGATATAATATTGAAACAAGCATTTGGGCCCTTGCGGACCACCAACAAAATAATATTATATTGAATCAGGTGAATGTCATTCAAATTTCTTCATCTTCCACGTCATCCTCGTATGCATCGTAGATCTCCTCATCAGGATTTGCTAAATACTTCTTCATTTCCAGATCGAATTGGTTTTCAGGAGATCGTTGCTGCCTAGGTCTTCTCTGCAATAACAAACAACCAATCTTCGGATCCGAATGCGCCAAAGCTGTCTTCATCATGTCGGACAAGTTGGCTTCCGGTGAAGTTTGTCGAGCAAGGTGAGGGCGAATGAATTTACACATCTTGTGACATCTTTCTCCAGCTTGCTCATCTATGAAGCTCATGGGAAATGGCTGTTGAAATGAATGATTTATTATAATGTATGTTTATAACCTTAGTTATACTCATCTTACCATTTTTTCTACAAATTCAGCAAGATGCTTGTACTTGTGCAAACAAGGCGGCAGATTTTTCACAAACGGAAACTCTTTACGTATTTGCTGCTCAAAAGTTGAGTAAAGGTCGGATACCTTCTGGGGATCTAACATTCGGCTCGATAAGGCTAAAGCACTAATAAGACGTAAGCTTTCTACAGTTCCTACGTCTACCTTCAGCACGTCTGCCAACTTTTGTGGCTCTGATAAAAGCCGGCGAGCCATGTTGCCGTTGTTGCTACTCCCGCTACCGCCGATTTTAGGTCGATTGATGTTCAGATGAAAATATTCTTCAAGTGCATCCGCCATCTGGCGGGACCGTTCTTTTACTGCTGGATTTGTTAACGCTGGATATCCTGGCACAGATTTTTTCGCCGCTGTTCTTATAAACCATTCTACACAATTCAGCCTTGAATGGTAGAAAGATGGTTCGAGCCGTGAATCCACATCAGGAATACAAAGTGGGCAAACGTGTGTATTCCGGTTCCCAACAATTGCGTTGGCCGCTTTCCCATCAATCAATGAATACAATGCAGTTATCGTGATATATAGCACTACATCTCCGACTTCGATCTCCAACCCATTTTTATTAATGTTGTCGACTTCTACGTAAAATTCCTTGTACAACTTTTTTGTGATATGATCCGTTTCCTTAACCCATGACATTGAACGAACCCTGCAAAATAAGTCAGACTGAGGATTTGGATTTCTCCATATATCCTGCCCGCCTATCGTTTGCAAGAGTAGTGTCATGTAGTGTTCCGACAGCAAAGAATCATCTTTCCCTCTGAGATGTGGCTGGTTATAATGGCTGAAACCCGTAGCAGAGTCTGGCCCTGCCGTAACATACAGAACGCAATTAATAATCCTTTGGTTCATTCCTACCACAGTTTCAGAGACTTCGTTCAGCTCAGCAATTCTTCTTAAGTCACACGTAACCATATCTAGCAATGAACATTTTGATGAAAGATATCCTTCGTCCCAATTAGGTTGTGAAAACTGTGGGATAATACCGTTACAAAACGTGGAAACTTTCACCCAAGGCTCAAGCAGTTTTCGCCCCAAATGGGCTTTCACGAATCTGGCTACTTCTTCATATTTTATTCTGCTTAAACCAAGAGAGCTTCTTAACATCAATGATGATTCACATGAAGCAGTTGAAGATTCTTTGTAATCAGCTAGCTTACGTATTGATTCTTCTGCCCATGATTCACCCTTCTTGATTAATAAAGTCAATATCTTCACTGAAGCTTTATTACCAGCTTTTCGAGCTGATAGTCTGGCCGATTTTAAGAGATTTGGCAAGGGTTCAACTTTGTACAACTTCCTGCTCCGTCTTTCTTGTGATTTTTGGGATAGGCTTTGAAAATCTCTGGGCTTACGGCCAGCCATTTTTCGAGTAATTTTTCTCGTGCACGTGTGGGGTAATTGTTCTTCAGCGCATCCTCTACCGCAAGTGCTTGGTTGTTCAGAAGAAACATGTTGTCGGTCAACTATGTCCTTCATTACACGTGACTTTGGAGAAAGATAAATGGCAAAAGCAATTGGTTAAACTTCATAATGATAGGTATATAATAATAATATGATTTTGTCCATTCCGTTTTTACACAGTTAAGTATTATTCTTAGTAATCATTAGAGATAGTTCGTTTTTTAGACCGTGCACAGGCGCATATGACATCACATCCCTTAATATTTCATTGAAATCGTGACGTCATGCTCCTCCAAACGAGCGTTTGACAGTTCGTTTGGAGAATATTTATCTTCGCTTATCTATATATTCCACTATCTATAGTAATCATTAAGTTCTAAGGTGCCTTTTGAAATATGGCTTTTCGCTGTCCTGTTAGGCCGATAGAAATATTTAAAAAAGTATGTCTCCCTCCCCCTAGAATTTTTTTGCCCAAAAATAATAAGTTGAGGGACAACAAAAAATTTGGGAATTTTTTTTAATATTCTTCAACAAACCCGAGAAGCTTTTGATTTTTTTCATTTGAATATTTATTTTTTTACGCCACGTCATTTTAATTAAATAATTGTAACGGTCTTATATCCAAGAAACGTGACTAATCTTTTATTATAATAAAAACAAATATCAGTGAAGAAAATAGGGTAAATGCAATTATACAAGATAAAGAGAGCTCATCAATTTTAATTGCTCAAATTGCAACAAAATTTTCAAAATATTCATCAACAAACACAAAAAATCCATAAAACAAATAATAATGAAAAAATACTAAAGTACTAAATAGAAACAATTTTCCATAAATCGAAAACGTTTTCAAATGCAGCGCAATCTTTAAACTTTATTTCCTTACCTTGCAAACAAAACGAAATAATTCCAACGATTTTAAATAATTAATCATTATCATAAATATAAATATTTTCCAACCCTATTTCTTATTCGATAACCATAAAAGCAACATTGAAATAAACAGTTGACTCTGTTCTCTCACCTTAAACTCTGAATTTAACCAATCGGCGTTTCTTTCGAAAAAGCGTTCTTTTCCATGGAATTTGGCCCATCTTCGATTAAATTGGCGAATCCAGTTTTCAACACCATTTACGGCGCACTTATTAGAGATGCAAAGTTCACTAGTCAAAAAATCGATTAAATGTTTTTTATTTCGACCTGATTCGAAATATTTTTCGGCAATTGTCTTATTCATCAACATTCTGTAACTCACTCTTTGTAGTAACTGAATAGTTCAACAGACGCAGTGCGATATGAATAGATACAGAATGCATATATACACAATAGTATTTGTTCGCATACAAACTTGTTGTGAGATTCAGGGTAATATGCACCTTTGGTCGAAGAGGTTGTAGGGTGCAATATAGTTATTAATGTAATGCTAATATTATACTTTTGAAAATTACGAGAAAAAAACACATTCCATTATATTTTGTCATTTGATTGTGACTTTCCTATCGAGTACGAGCTATTCGATCTACATTTCTGTATATTGCAGAGAATCATCTTGTTGTCAATGCCCTGTTCAACATTGTACGCAGCGATATCAAAACGCGTAGAGTTTCACCACGTTTTCACAATATTGCTTATAGATCTGCAAACTAGCGATAACACTAAATTATTATAATTTAAAACACTTTTGCAGGAATGAGAAAAGCTTTTGTCATTCGAATATTATGTGTAGAATTGGTGGGCTACAAAAAATCTTGGCTTAGTGAGACGAGTTGTGTAATGTTTAAGATATTTGGAACGCGAAATAACACCCCTATTCAAATGCGTACAAACGAACTTCCCAGCGACGAATACGAAGTATTTACAAAGGATGAAAAAATTACACTGTATCAAGCATTGTTCAAATTCGCACTTTCTGTCATGTAAGTGGGTGCATATTCTTGATTTTTTATTATTCACATCTAATTAGGTTTTGATCAAAATAGCTGTTTTGAAGATATTTTCAATTGCCAATGAAAACGTTTTATCTCAGCAATGAGTTCACGCATTGTAAATATTTTTTCGGAAAATGAAAGCTGGTTGAATTTGCAATGATTCATGTATGACTTTATATATTTGTGTATTAAAATTGAAGTTTTATATTTTAAGCAATGTGCTCTACTTTTTCGATAATATAATATTTTTCAAGTTTCTTCCTGGAAGGTATATCTCACCGATCCTTGTCGATAGCAGCAATGTTTTACAATTTCCAGAAAGCTGTCGAAAAAAGCTAACTTTTGAGGGTAATTGGAGCTTTATTGGTAATTGTATTCAGGTTTGGCATTATAATCAATTTTATGCATTCTGAAGACCATTGTTCTCAAAATACGAAATACAAAATCGTGAAAAAAGACCAACTTGCACCGGATACCATCAGTAACCACTGCATGCATTCGATTCCTGGTAAGATTCTGCGTTGGTAGAGGTATAGAACATCCCGTTCGGTTCAAATTTTTGAATTATGCTCCTTTTTGCTGAAAATTTCTCCACTGTGCAACGGGAGCTCATTGTTAGAAACATATTTAATCCAGTTTGTTTTCTAGTTAGGAAAAAAATCGTCAAAGCGAGTTGTTGCTTTGAGTTGCAAATTATTTGGGTAGTTCCCAGCGGTTCCCGAATGAGTATGAATAGTTCATATTTGTATTACTTTCGTTTCATCTTCATCAAGTAAGTGTTGGATGCGCTGAAGTCATACGCTGGAGAAGTCACCACTCGGTGCGTTAAGAAACTGTTGAAATAAAGAATAAATCATGAAAAATAATTCATGGGTTTCGGCAGCAATGTTCAATCAACAATTGTAGATCAGATGAGAACATACCGTATATCAAATACATAAAGCCAATATTTTTTTTGTTTTGGTAGATACTTTCTGCACTAAAGTTTGGCATATGTTTCTAGCTTTAGAAGCCCTTCATTCGGAAGATTTTGTCATTTAGAAATGCAGTTATGATGCCAAAACATTTTTGAATTAAATTAATTTGTAACATTGAATTTCGAGGATCTGTTAGGTACATATTTCGATTATTCTTTAATTAGGTTGAAAATTACAGTATACTGTAAATTATTCTAAATGTGTAAGCTGGTATTTAATTGTTTTGTAAATAACAGTACAGATTTGAACATTAACGTACAGGTTTGGATTTTGTCACTGGATCCTACAAAAGCTTCGAATTCAGGGCTGACAATAGTCCTTCTCGCCATACGTAGAAAGCGTAAAAAATAGAGTCTTCGTCATAACATTGGACAAGGCAACACCCATTCAGATACTTCCCGCCGCATGCCTACCAAAAGTTGCGAATTCAAAAGTCATGACGATTTTCGTAGTCACTTCTCCACATGAATGATTGCATGTCACTATTTTCTTTCTTTCTATGTTATAACATACCTATGTAATTCTCCAGAACGTCTTGGAGCTCAAAACAAATGATCCACCAGATCAACCAAGTTTTGTATGATATTCTGCATCGCATTACTGAATTTTCCTGCATTTAGTAAATACCTTGACCTCAACTCAAGATCATCTTGGAGGTCCTTCGACATCTCCTGTTCAACGAAATTATGATCATATGCTTATTGAACCAGATTGGGTGTATACCGATGTAAGGACATTGCAAAGCACTTGGTTGATCTGTTAGATGTCTTGAACTGAGCTCGAGTACGTTTTGTACAGCCTTAAACATCTCGTTCTCGAGAAAAATGGCTCCCCAAGAAGCGTATATGCTTATTGAACCGAATGAGTACAATGCAAAAGCAAAGTTGATCTGGTAGATGATAAACTCGATAACGTTTTGGAGAACCTTGAGCATCTCTTATTTCTGAAATTTGTTCACTAGCTTAACATTCAGGACTACTGAACTTGACTGAGTGTTTAACATTATCAAACAATATGATATAACATTCAAACATTTCACATTTAGTTGCATGCCCTCGAAAGTGAAATCTTCCCGAGGTTTTGTTAGCAGGTTAGCAGAGTCTTTTTGACCTCCAATATTTTTCCTGTAAAGCCAACATCCTGATGAACAACTTTGTTGAATAAAGTGGGAAGAGAGCTCTCTTCTATATTTTTACACAACCAGTCTATAGATATTATAAAACACTGGACATGTATGACCCATTCGTTGGTTTGTTCGGCGTACAGAGCTTTTAATGCTTCTCATAGTGTTGCAGTCCACTACCGGATAACAATTTCGTTTTACTTCACTGAAGGTAGGACATCCGCGTGGGCACGCCCTTGAAATTGCGAGTTGGTAAGCAGTCGGTCATTTTTGGTACTCTTCCTGTGTCCTTAAATACATCTTTAATTACCTTTTAACGACTGTTTTTTTTAAATTTTAAGTATTTTGTCAGAAGTGTCCTTTATCTTAGTTTTCGTATTTGTTCAATTCACTATGAATTTAATATATGTTAACATTAGAGCTCCACCGGAACAAATATTTGTTTATTTGATAACATGCTTGGCAACACAGATTAGAACTATATTAAACTATAGGCCGTAAACCACACCTCGGACGATCTAGTGATCAGATGATTGGAAACGAGTCCTAAATCGATTTTTAATTTCTCCAATGTTCGTTCGTCAAGCTCATACGCAGGAGGTTGTGAGTTCAGTCTCAGACCCGTTTCATTCTCCTACTTTGTATCTTTATTTCTTATATTCTAACAATTGCAAAAACTGGAACTTGGATTTTCATAACGTTTCCATTTACTAGCTTATAAATACAATTTGACTAGTTCCAGTCTGGGAGAGAGAGAGTCAGAGACTACACACGAAATCAGAATAAAATTAAACGTCATGACGCAAGCAAAAATTACCGACGAAACAAACATATCATAGCAAGCGACGCGCGAAATTACCAACTTTTGGTCTACGTCATCGATGTTTTCGTTGATTTTGTCGAAACCAGTGCGTAACTTACACGAGTTTGAGCAGTTTAAACATGAAGCACAGACAAACAGACGTAACAGCTTGAACAATTTTCTGAAAAATCCATCGCCCAACTCCTCTACCACCATCTTGCGAGCATGTTACACGAAACAATATTTCGTATGACATTATCACCAGAAGGCGCTGGAGTGAAATGTCAAACTCGAAGGTTTACGACGCAAGCGCCTCTTGTTGTGAAACTCGCAACCAATCAAATTCAAATTGATCGTTGAAATCATGGTCGATGGTATTTTTTCTGGTGTTACGTCTGTTTGTCTGTGCATGAAGTGTCTCGCGAAATACTGCGGGCGGAGCAGTGAGAAGTGTTCAGAATTATTTTTTTTTGTTGCTTCGGAAGGAAACACAAAATCACTGTCCTTGCATAATACACTAACAAAAAAGGTTTGAGTACCAAAAAAGTCAACAGAAATCATCTAGCATTATTGGTAAAACATGTAGAAAATCAATGGACCAAAATGGCGCACATACTGACAGCTGTAGATGTCCATTTTGAATTATCAAAAGTTTCTAACGTAAGTAGACAACATGAAAATGCACAACTCTACTGGTCGGGGTTCAGCCAAACCGCACCAAGCGGCTTTTTGTCTGTGATATTTTGATTGCAAAAGGAAAACAGAAAATATTTTATGTCAATTCATGCGTACATTTGTTGTATGAGATCCTCAGTTATGGCGGTGAACGATGTCTGATGCTATTTGTGATTAATTGAATCTGTTTCTCGAAAACTTTGGCAACAAAAAATGGAATTTTTCATTAGCGCTTGGTGTGATTTGGCAGAGCCCCGACCAAATATTGTAACCATTCCGTAACCAGCTGCATTGGAAACACGAAATCAAGATGAATACACTACTAGGTGCTCCAACCTGCCAAGTTTATGGAAGAGAAGAAAGCGGGGATGAAAAATTAATTTTTAGTGCCAAACCACAACAAACCGGATGGCTCTCCCATATTAGAATCTAAGATGGTTGAATCGTGAATGTGGCAGATTGGAACACCTAGTGGTGTATTCATCTTGCACTAAATATTGTATTTCACCAAAATCCAAGAACAATAATACATATACTTAAAATAAGAATATTTAATAGTTTAATACTCACTCTCAAAATTACTTTTAAATAAAATATCCCTTATATTTTGTTTTAAAATAATTTTTTTATATAAATAAAAAGAAATTACTCATAAAATATATTATTTTTAAATTACCTTTAATAAATTAAATTTATAATTGGCTACATTTTCAAATATTTGCGTAGCAACACAGATTTAAACCGTCTAAGACGAATTAAGTACTGTCCATTTGATTCCACCAGTTAATTTTCGTTATCTTGCAGATACGTATTTCGACCACAACTGTGTGGTCGTCTTCAGTGTCTTGTACTTGACTCGACTTGAAAAAAACAATCGCAACTTACACTATTTATATTACGCTAGGTACCTAATCTAATCTTATTTAAATAAAAATAAAAATAAAAATAAGATTAGATTAGGTACCTAGCGTAATATAAATAGTGTAAGTTGCGATTGTTTTTCTTTGATCTCTAGCCAGGAAAATATTGGAGGCGCTTTGAATTTTTCATGATTCCAAAATTTTCTTGCAATGCGTTATATTATGTACGAAAAAAATAAGTCATCGTATTTTATCGTAGGGGACCGAAATCCGCCCACCTCAAGAGATATCGAAAAATAAATTAAATTGAGTTTAAGGTAATTAGTTTACACACAATTCATCTTATCCTGTTCATATACTTGACAGCAAGCTTCTAGGCTATTGAGATGGAAAGTAGGCTTTGAAATTAAAACAACACAAATCAAAAACAAATTGCCACCCACCTACCACGTAGTTTCTGGTGCTATTTGTTTGAAAATTGCACTGTATTATAATTGCAAATTGCGATGAATAAAGTAAGCTAAGCAGAATACAAATCAAAGCTAAGCAGAATACAAAATCTGCTGATTTCAGGAAGATTAGAGACTTCAAGCGGATAGAAGGCGCGGAGCGCCACCAGTTCCAAGTGTTTGTTAGCTGGGAGCGGTCCTAGTTGTTGAGGAATTTGCAGGAAAAGGCATTGTTTACGTTTGCGACATTGGCCCTTATGAAACAACCGTGTCGATATGATTTATGTAGTAAACGGCAAGCACTGTTTCACTGCCACACAATATCTAAAATGTGTATATCACGTTCTTCTTCTTCTTATTATTGGCATTACATCCCCACACTGGGCAGAGCCGCCTCGCAGCTTAGTGTTCATTAAGCACTTCCAGCTTTTTATAGTGGTAGTTTAGTTAATCAGTCTGCTTCATTCTAAATATATAGTTATAAAATAGCTGTACACAAATGCGGAACATTTCAAAAGTAGAGGCCTTCGTGCTGCTGTACCCATTGACGTAACTACAGGGGGGCTAGGGGGGGCTTTAGCCCCACCTAGGATTAAGAATGTGGCACAAAATCTACTTTCTGTTCTCAATTGTGCGCGCGGAATTGATAAGCCTTGTCGACCTAAATTGGACGTAGCAACTGTTTTGGCAGGGAAACATATTTCAAAATGCTGGAATAAAATAAGAAGAGCAAAAAACTCCAAAGATAGATTATCCGGAAAGAGACAAGGGACATGTGCTACTTGGCCTTTCGCACCACAACTCTACTAAGCGTTTCTTTAAACTTCGAGATATCTGTGGAGTTTATTCCGACTGTTGGCAAGCGGGAGCCACTTGGAACACCTTATCGCACTGTTTGTTCACTGAATGTGATGGACGACACATTCCCCGATTGCATTGATTACTGATGATGTGACTCTAAGTTGTGGTTCACATTAGGCCTTCTTCGATGGTTTCAAAGCAATTGAATATATCGACATTGTTGTTTCAAAAGGACGAAAGTCGCAAACGTAAACATTGACTTCTTCTGCTGATTTCAGGAAGATTAGAGACTTCAAGCGGATAGAAGGCGCGGAGCGCCACCAGTTCCAAGTGTTTGTTAGCTGGAAAGGACCGCTGGAAGTTGTTGAGGAATTTGCAGGAAAAGGCATTGTTTACGTTTGCGACATTGGCCCTTATGAAACAACCGTGTCGATATGATTTATGTAGTAAACGGCAAGCACTGTTTCACTGCCACACAATATCTTATCGAAATGTGTATATCACGTTCTTCTTCTTCTCCTTATTGGCATTACATCCCCACACTGGGACAGAGCCGCCTCGCAGCTTAGTGTTCATTAAGCACTTCCACAGTTATTAACTGCGAGGTTTCTAAGCCAAGTTACCATTTTTGCATTCGTATATCATGAGGCTAACACGATGATACTTTTATGCTCAGGGAAGTCGAGACAATTTCCAATCCGAAAATTGCCTAGACCGGCACCGGGAATCGAACCCAGTCACCCTCAGCCTGGTCTTGCTTTGTTGCCGCGCGTCTTACCGCACGGCTAAGGAGGGCCCCTATGTATATTAAGTGGTATATCGTGTATATAACGTGGCTAGTATGAATAATTTCCCCCGAAAATCGAGATAATCCCCACTCGGAAATTTACAAGGCCGGACTGGGATTCCGACATTCGAGAAAATAGCAAAATAGCAATATTAGCATTTATAAAGGATTTATGCAAGCATTTATGAAGGTCTTATTATTCGCGTTGGATTACATGTATTTGCATTCCATATAAATATCCGATTTGATCGGAATAAGAAAATGAGTTTTCATTAATGGCGAACTCTAGTAAACAAGGCAAAATGGTGACTCGACCATTGACATGAACACAGTAACCGATCTGGAAAGTAAGTTGTCTAACGGAAAAAATGCATCGTCGAATATGGAACATTTCAAAATATGTGCGCAGCATTAGGAACCATATGACAATTTATAAATCAATTAATGATATATGTTCTTAGTTCAAACATTTTCATTATAGGGTGGGTGTACCAATTGTCGCCATACATAAGAACAACTATTTTTTTTTTAAATAAGTAAGAGGCATGTGGGTGGACTTTATATATTCCATATTTGGCAAATCCCATTGTTTTCTTATGGGACTGGCCAAATAGGGACCACTTGTGCGACAACTGGTGCAAAGGGCGTCAAAAATTAAGCAAAATCAATTTTTACAATTATGCTTTGCTTGTTTTGGAGGAAATTTAAAGGTGTTATCGTATCATATGAATATGCTTTATCGATATGAACTTGGTTTGCGGTGATTTTATTGGCCATTTGGCATATAAAGCACTAGTGCGACAACTGGTGGTATAGCCACAACTGGTACATCTAGCCTAGTTACACATCTACTACTTAAAGATATTCATAAATCATAATGGTTTCTCAAAAAACAACGATTGTGTTTCAAAATTTGCTTAAATACGAAGAATGTGGAACCTCCACGGTACTTAAGTGTACTTAAGTGTAAGTCGTTCGCAATGCGAAATGTTTTAAAATAGCAGAATGATAGCGAAAACTTTTTGTAGAAAATCGGCTTTGTCTTACGGACATTTGCACAAATAGGTAATTTTCCGTCTATTTTCTCAATCATCATTTCTTGCTTCTCACTCAGCGAGAAGTAGGATGACTCATTTCTCACTTTTCACTACTAATTGCTCACTTCTCACTGTGAGAAGTGAGAAGTGCAAAGTTAGTAGTGAGACGCCCCATTTCTCACTTCGCACTACTCACTTTTCACAGCGAGAAGTGAGAAGTGAGAAATTATGATTAAGAAGTAGGAAGTTAGACGTCAAATAACATATTCGAACGAACTATTGGGTCAAATGACCTGTTAGGCCATATGACCTATGCAGCTACAGGCGGAGCCATTATCTCTGAGACCTACTGACGAGATGAGAATCTTGTAAGAAACCGTTTAGGGAACGTCCACAAATTACGTAACGCTTAGAGGGGGAGGGGGGGTTGAGTGAAGTGTGACGATCCATACAAATTTTTTAGAAGCTTCATACAAAAAGTGTGACATAGGGGGGAGGGGGGGTTGAAAAATTCAAATTTTTGCGTTACGTAATTAATGGATCTTCCCTTATCTTAGCATTGAGATGCGTCTTCATGTTGAAGGCACTGTCGATGTCGTATTCGTTCAGAAAACTACTAAGCTCATAAACTTTGTTCTTGATAGAACAAGCGTTCCTATTTGGGCTGTTGATGGAGTCTTCCGAGCCAATATTTGGTAAGAAAATGTACCAAAATCCGCCAAAATAACGGCCTAAAATTGTTGTTTCTTGGAGCTTGACGATGTAGCTCAAGTGATGGATGTGGATAAGAAGAATGGATAATATTTCTCTGTTATTGAAACATCCAAAAACTCTGCTCTTTTAGGGTCTACGGTTGATGCACTTAGACTCATATTTAGAACTACAGTCGATGAACTTAGCTTTTACCACGAGGAGTCTTCATATGGCAGTTTCGTGTTCCGTAGTTAAACTTGGGGTAGTTGGTGCTTTACGTGACATCGCGCTTGTTTGGTCGATAACGATTCTAATCAGCAATGATATCAACTAGTTAAAGCGCTAGTTGCAGTAGCTCTATAACTCTGCAACTAGCGCTATAACTCCGACAGTAGAGTTGTTAATCTCGCCACGCCAATAGACCTGACGAGCGCCAACGGTCCCACTACTGCAGACTCCATCGATGAAACGCAACCCCACCCTTGCGTTACTTAGTAGATCATCGATCGCATGAGAGGTCATGTGTAGAACAAGAGATGGACAAATAACGTAAACAAAGAATAGGAATCAAAAAAGTGTTGAAATCTACTACTCTACAGGCAGTGAACTAATTATTATTTTGAATTCACGTTAAATTAATTACGAATCTATCTTCAATATCATTGCTAGTGGTCACCTAAATTTCTTGGTAATATTGGCAATTGACTTATGTTACAACATTGAAGATCCTGTAGAACAATGAGAACTTAACCTACATAAATTTGCTTACAGATAATTGCTAATCCAAAAAAGTACAATTTAACCTAAACTATAATTGGCTAAATTAATTCATAATTAAGAAAGGTGAGAATTGTAGAAACCTTAGTGCACTTACCAGAATCTAACTTATATCTAAATATCGAATAGCTAACTAGTGTTGAAGATCAACTTAGATCCCTATACGATAATCCGTTCATTGGAGATAACAAGCCCTAACCAGAGTCTATCATATATAGAGTTACGCAAAGAGTGAAGCCAAATCTACCTATTAAACTGTCAAACCGTCTACCTATCGAGCAAAGTAAACAAATGCTTGTTGGTAAGGCGGAAGTATTGTTATCGCCTAATGATTTTTAATGGGAAATTAAAACGCATGAGTTGTAATGTATTAGGTTTATTCTAGAAACAGCTTCAAAAAACTTCAATACACCCCCAATAAAGTAGCAACAAGAAGCTCACGTGTTTGCACTCTGTGAGTGACTTGGTTATCGAATTAAAAAGCTTTAGCAATGAACACTCCCGTGAAGTCACTTTAAGGGTTGAACAAAAATGAAAGTTGCAAACAGAATAACAAGAAGATCATTCAGAATAAGTGTAAGAAGATCCTCTTTGCGCAACTCTATATAATAGACTCTGGCCCTAACTATATAATTGCGGTGACAAAACACCAAAAGTAAGTAGTTCACAGAAAAAAATAATGAAAAATAAACAGCGCGTAAAACTTGACATGCGATTTACGTCGAATATTGTATACATTCAGGCTATATCCCGTATGGAATTACGCTAATAATGGCGTTCCATTTATGTGCATGATTTTTAGCGTATATTTCAGTGGATTTTTCTATCTGTGTTGTAAATGAATATAACATACCAGATCTAATTTTCCATGTATTATAAGGAATTTTGTAATTATTTCGGATATCCCAGTATAAATTAACCAAATCTATTGCTTCGTTTAATCGCTCAACAAGAGTAGTAGAGTCCACCATACAGCATATTTTGAAATTCTGCTTCTATATGGCCACAGATAGAAAATTTCACTGAAATTTACGCCAAAAATCATGCACATTAATGGAACGCTATTATTAGCGTAATTCGAAACGGGATATAGGCCAAATGTATACAAAATTTGACGTGAATTGTCAGTATTGTATACAAGTTGTAAGCAATCTTGTAAGGAAGAGGACCATTTCAGCATAGAATAGGTTAAATTTCCGCATGTTAAGTTTCACGTGCAGTTTTTTTTATTATTTTTTTTTTCTGTGGACTTATTAACAAACTACTAAATTATCGAACCCAGATTATTAAATTATGGAAAACATCCTTGGTTTTGGAACCCAAACAAAGCCACATTCAGCAATGCAGGTTCCATAACTGCGCTATTTATTATTGAGCTACGCAAAGTCCTACAAGGCATATAGTTGACAGCGCTGATTCATTCTGACATAATGGCCAACAACACCTTGTTCGTCAAATTGAAGGGCGACACGAAACAAGTGTGATTGCATTTTACAACCATTCAATGCTTGATATCGTCTGCTGAGGTAATTTCATGTAATCAGCAACTCGTCTAGTCTTTTACTGGGTAATATACGATATCGATAATGATAAATTGAACAGTACTGCGGGAGGTCGTAGACGGTCTAAGGAAACTAACTTCACGTTTACATGAGGAACCGCTGCTGATGCCGCGAAAATTTATACCGCTAATGTTGATGTTCAGAAATTGCTTTGTCTACCGTTCTCAAGTAAGGACGAACACAAATTGAGAGAGGGCAATGAAAATAGGAAAAGTTAGATTGCGAAAGTGAATGAATGAGGTGTAATATAAGCGTTCTGTTTGTGTTTGCCTACGTGCGTGAGGGATTGTGCTTTTTGAGTGCGGAAACGCTTATTAAGATTAATTGCTCGGTATTACAGTCCTGCCTGGGACGAATGGGAGGGTGAAGATTGTTTGGTGATGGTGATATAGGTGAGAATTACACATTTTTCTTTCACCCATGTCCTGACAGACGGAAGCGTGCGTGCGATGTGTCGTAGGTCGATGTTTCCCTCCAGACCCCAGAACCCCTCTATGGGGAAGAGAATCCCAATGAGTGGCAGCGGAGCGAGCGGCTGAATGAATTGGGTTGATTCCCCCGGTGCACGTATCCCATTTCTTTCCTGCTCTGTGGTGGAATCCATGTGTTCTGCGTTCAACAGCTTCACCAACAGCGGCGGAAGGGTTTCCGTTTCAATTTGCGGGTGTGGAAAGGTTAGACATGATTGGCCGGTGTCGGCGCAGACGGCGGCAATGTGGTAGTCGACAACTGGTGTGAAAAATGAGCCGGAATGTCTCGGTTGATGTTCACACAATCCGTCAATGGGGAAAAGGGCTCAACACATGGGTTTCGGCTACGGCTGGAGCGATGGATCGATCCTGCGGTTTTATCAATCTGGAAAGCGAATAAAGGCTTTATTTAGTTGAATGTGTATTTTGATGGGAAAAAGGCAATCTAGGCTGAACGTTTGGCTTAACGACGATAAAATGACTTTTGTATACAATAAACGACATGAACAATCAATTCTCTAATAAATTAAATTTATCGATTTTCAAACGTTCAATGAATATTGTTTTAAAGTCAGCTCTTATTTCCATGTTTATTAAACATAAACCACTCAAATTATCACAGGTATGTGAATAGTGCAAACGTAATATGTTTTTGGATATCCGCAATAAATCTAATGACCACAATAAAACACCAATATGTTGATGAAATGCGTTTCGACCCATTACCCATAATTAATTTCAAATCGTTCATCGTTAATTCGAATGCTGCCCACTCATTGATTCCGTGCCCATCAGTAGGCTCTTGATTGAATTTGATCATCGAACGCAAGTTTTGGCTTGGATGCGAATGGGGAGCTGTAACTGGCACAAACAGAAGACGGTATCGATTCAATTGAATAAAACCACAGGCAATTGAACTGCAGACTGATTGACAGCCAATTGCGAGAGAAACCGCGAATGATTTGTATCAGTATGAATCTGTTACGGCATTGAAGGTATGCTGTGTTTATTGGAATCGATTGGAAGTAGAAAACAATCGAAACTGGTAAATCAAGCGATGGATGCATTTGATAAATATAAAACTAAGAATGCAGCTTCTATGATTAATTCATGTTCGATTTAGTTTGTGGTGCGTGGCAATCTATATTTCAAATTTCTCATGCAGAAACTTTTGAAATACATTTGATCCCTACATGCAAATTTATGGAATGGAAGGATTGATTAAGCACAGAAAATAGCAGGAGAATCTTCCTTATTTTGAACGAAGCAAAGCGTGATGTACGTGGCTTTTGCAACGGCAATTTTCTACCAATCTGTGTATAACAATTATCAAATTAATCTATTTGTAGCCAGTATTCCGAATACAATATGAAATCATGCGCTGACATTTATTTTTGCCAACAGCATTAGCGGCAACGAAAGTTCCCTTGATTATGATCAAAGAGGGTCACATTCAGCCTACTTTCATGAAATATCGTTACCATTATACTGAAACTCCAAAATCACCCTTGCCAAACATTTTCCGACGGTTTCGCTTCCATCGAACCAAGCCGGAATGATCTCCGAGGTCGGCGACAATGAAAGATGATTTAAAAAGTTTTGTATGTATAGCGGAACCTCCGGAACCCAGGCACGCACGCACGTAGACGTAAATGTAAAAAGCGAAATATGCCACATTGTGTCGTATGAGTTGTGAGCTTGCCCCTAGGAGGTGGCGACTGGAGACTAAAAGTTAATTTGGAGTGAAGAAAAATGGCGCACCATCATCAGACGTCAGGGCTTCATGGTGAACCAAAACAAAATTGGAGTTCAAATTTGATAAAGTGAATTGAGTGAATCATCAATCATGGTTAGAAAGTGATGTGATGCGTGATGTTATTTAAACTTTCGCGACCGCGACCTAGATTTTCCCGATTCCCCTAATCTGCACATTTGATTTATCCTCCTACTAATGAACGTTACCTTTTTCCATCTCTTTCACAGGCTTGCATTCTGGCCATTTCCCTGTTGTTGGTGGTGGGCCTCGGAACGTACTACACCGGAAGTCCCATGGAAATTTTCACGCGTGCTCAGGAGAGCGGCCGCATTGAATTATTCAAGTGGGTTTCAGATTTAATGAATTCTTCGCCCTCATTCACGCACATTTCGCACAAAAATGTAAACCAAACAAACTGCCGAATGTATCCTTTTTCGCATAGCTCCGGAACATTTCTATACGTTCCGGCCCCAGCAGCAGTAGGGTAGCAAATTTTCCAGATTCTGCTCCGTTCCGTTCCCCAAAGGACATCCCCGAGTTGAAGCTTTGGTGACCGTTTCCTTGCGGATGATTTCTACGGAAAAGGGCATCGTTCATGTTTTATTCAAGTAATTGAAGGCTCCGGTGTCGCTTAGGTTCGATATAATTTTACCTTCTTTACTTAATAAGGTGAATTGAAAAGCTGAGTGCTCATTAGAAAATTTGTTACCATTTGTTCAATAAGAATTGGAATTTTAACTTGAATAAACATCTTCGATCGGAGACCGTAATGACTGAAGATTTAACATCTATGTAGTTTTAGACAGACATTCACCATGATAACGTATAGAATTTTCTATTACTAGGGCGGGCATTAAAAATCGCCTAGATGATTAACGCCGTAAATTGGATGGCCATGAAGTCCACAAAAAGTCCTCTGACATGATTCCTGATATCAAAAGAAAATAAAAACTCCCGCTAGGTGAACCTGCGTGTTCTTTTATCAGTTTCCGTCTTGTTTCTTTCCACATGGAGGTAAAAGGTTTTCTCTTATTTGTGCGAATTTTCATTTCAGGTAACGTTGTGAACACGTGCAAAAACTTACTCTGTTCCTGTTCATTGGCACAAGTTTATAAATATTAATTATTAATATTATCATCATCTGTTTGTCGGGCTTGGGACAGATGAAGCACATTTCATTCTCAGCTTGGTATTCCGACAATTTTGGAGTTTGGACCGATGTTTGTGTTTTTGTTCCGGAACCATAATTCGGTTTGTTGGAAGGTATTATTTTTTCAAAAGGGTAAAAGAAAATCTGCAACCAAACACCTGTGTCTTCTGCAGTTGTTATTATTGTTCAGAACGCCACCTACACTGCAGTTTCGACATACTGCCTTGAGCTGTTGTGTTAACTGCAGCTACGACGAATCTAGCCAAAAACTTTTTAAAACAGACGAACTTTATCCAACTTGACACGTCTGGAATCAGTATATGGGTTTAATAACCTCTCTTGCCCCGTTGTTCGAATCACTCAAGCATCTTCTTCCGAGTATGCCAATCGGCACCATATCAGTAAAGAAGCATACCGATTTATGGGATATGGTGCCCATTTTCAGATATGTGAAATGCCTTCGCTCATGTTGGAGTACCACACTTGATTGTAGATAGTCTTCGTGCCTGGCTTCGCTTTTCAAAACTGTTAGAAATTATTCTCAATAACAATAATGATCCTATCGTTAGCGATGCCATTTTCCAAACATAGTAGACGTGGCGCGTTAAATTGTTGTTATCGTTGATCAGTACATGTGAGGATCATTACATGTTTATTGTTTATGGAGGACCAACCCTTCATCCATTTGACCTTTTGTTCCTTCGACCTTTTGTTCATTCAACCTTTTGTCCCATCGACCTCCTTAGCCGTGCGGTAAGATGCGCGGCTACAAAGCAAGACCATTATGAGGGTGGCTGGGTTCGATTCCCGGTGCCGGTATAAACAATTTTCGAATTGAAAATTGTCTCAACTTCCCTGGGCATAAGAGTATCATCGTGTTAGCCTCATGATATACGAATGCAGAAATGGTAACTTGGCTTAGAAACCTCGCGGCTAATAACTGTGGAAGTGCTTAATGAACACTAAGCTGCGAGGCGGCTATGTCCCAGTGTGGGATGTAATGCCAATGAAGAAGACCTTTTGTCTCTTCGGCATTTTGTCCGTCGACACGCATATTATCTTTCGATCTTTTTTCTTCCGACCTTTTTTACCACAGCATTCAGCCCCACACTGTTGGTCCGTTTGCGGATAGGTTAGGATTTAATTGATAGTCGCCTCTTCTACGGATTGGAACCCACCTGTCTTGTCCACCGTTACTTCACCGATTCCCTGTCACCGATTTTCAATAAGTACGTCAGAGCTGCTCCCGTCCACACCAACCGAGTACCATATTCTCGGGCTCGGGTGCGCTGACATGAAGCGAAGAACTGGCACTCCTCTTTACCATCTTCTTCTTCTTATTCTTATTGGCATTACATCCCCACACTGGGACAGAGCCGCCTCACAGCTTAGTGTTCATTAAGCACTTCCACAGTTATTAACTGCGAGGTTTCTAAGCCAAGTTACCATTTTTGCATTCGTATATCATGAGGCTAACATGATGATATTTTTATGCCCAGGGAAGTCGAGACAATTTCCAATCCGAAAATTGTCTAGACCGGCATCGGGAATCGAACCCAGCCACCCTCAGCATGGTCTTGCTTTGTAGTCGCGCATCTTACCGCACGGCTAAGGAGGGCCCCATACACAGCTTCAAAGCGCAGAAGAGACCATACAGAGGCATATAGAAGGCAAAACATTTGTACGACGAATACAGAAACCATGAACACAGGCTTACGGATGGGTCGGCCGTGGAGTTTGAATTGTGGTCACCGGTCCGTACCTCACGATATCGGACAGGGTTCCTAGCATCTGCATCTTTCTTTCCGCCGTTGCGGCTTTCATCGCAGCCATGTACCCGTCGAGGGAGCCACTTTTAGTCTTTGCAGACGACTTTGGGACGGTTCGTCTAATGATATTTAGACGAATGATATTTAGTCGAAGGGACATTTGGTCGAAACGAAACTACTTTTAGTCGAAATTACATTTAGTCGGTAGTAGGTAACGTAGTAAAATGAAGTAGATTTTTGAACAAATTTTATTGAATAAACCACAAGATACATAAATGAACAGATTGGAGGAATTCAGTGGACGTGAGGAAAATCAATCAGTAGCGGAAGAAACGAATAAAAAAGCCAATGGGATTTTTTTGCCTGAGCAAACAGAAACTCTGGACACCTTGGTGGACTATGGAAAAATTGAAAGCCTACAGCCTTCTGCCCCATACGCTGGAGGACCTTGGTTCAATGGTCCGTTCCATTGAATCCAAGCTAAGTTAAGTTTTCCCCAGGTGGTATAGATTCATCACAGACGAACAGATATGACGAAAGAAACATTTTTCGATGCAATTCGAAACTATTGCTTACACCGACTTTGGCAAATCATGTACCAGATGGCGGTAGTGATCAAACGTCAAGCTCGAAGAAAACCGATTGGGGAGCCACGGGCGAGCAATTCGTCAACTAATTATAATTTGAAATGATTAGTAAATCAGTGAACGATCAAATAATCTCGAGTGTTAAGTCTGTTTGTCTGTAGATTCATCATTAGAGGGGTTCGCTGAAGTAAATATCTTGTCGGCAATATTTATCGTTCTCCTTTTATAACTTTTTTCTGAACCCATCGTTCTTTGGTCAATATTGAAGTAACATTTAGGTGACTTTTTAAAACATCGCAATAAATCTATAGGTTTTCAATTATTGTTTTAGGTTTCCAATTATCCTTTTGACAATGCGTCATTCGACGAACTGTGCCAGGATTATCCATTTAAAAATCTAATTTCGACTAAATGTCCATTCGAACAAATGTCCATTCAACTCGACATAATGTCCTTTCGATCAAATGTACAAAGATTCTTCAATTTAAAATCTGCTTTCGAATCAATGTCCATTCGACGTAGTGAGAGGTACAAACTTTTGCATTAATTAACAAACCCCTATGTGTTTTTTATTTTAAATTAAAATAAGCGTAACTCTTAAGATATATGAAAAATGAACCAGAAAACTAACGGAAAATATGGGTCTCCATAAACTTTTCATTTCCCTGAAATTTTCCAATTCAAATTAAGCTTACACGTCGACTTTTTTTGACTATTCAAGGCTTCCGGCCCTCTTGAAAGTAGGACTCCGCGCCTATTTCGAGAGAACCTTCCGAGTCTCTTGAAAAAAAAGCTTCCATGTCTCTTGATAGGTGGTATTCGAGCCACTCTAAAGGAGGCTTCTGAGTGTCTGGTGTTCCCGAATCCATGAATTAAATCACGGTGTATTTTTGCTGGTTCACGAATTCGGGAACGTTTTTGCCTTTCTCGTATACAAAGTATACGTAAAGGCTATATGTTCGCTCCAAAAACAAACTTTTGATCCGAGGACCGGAGACCCATAGTGTTATATACCAATCGATTCAGCTCGACGAATTGGAGTGATGTCTGTGTGTGTGTATGTGTGTGTGTATGTGTGTGTGTGCGCAAAAAGTTTAGCTCACTTTTTAGGCACTTATCCTCAACCGATTTGCTCTCAACAAGTTTCATTCGACGCAGAATCCTATCCCATTGTTTCCTATTGAAAATTGACCCGATCGGACTATGGGCTTGGAAGTTATGGCCAAAATACTTTTTGCCTTTCTCGTATACAAAGTATACGTAAAGGCTATATGTTCGCTCCAAAAACGAACTTTTTATAGGAGACCCGGAGACCCATAGTGTTATATACCGATCGACTCAGCTCGACGAATTGGAGTGATGTCTGTGTGTGTGTATGTGTGTGTATGTGTGTGTGTATGTGTGTGTGTATGTGTGTGTGTATGTGTGTGTGTGCGCAAAAAGTCTAGCTCATTTTTCAGGCACTTATCCTTAACCGATTTGCTCGCAACAAGTTGCATTCGACACAGAATCCTGTCCCATTGTTTCCTATTGAAAATTGACCCGATCGGACTATGGGCTAAGAAGTTATGGCCAAAATACTTTTTTTCATATTAAAGCACGTTAAAAAGTCTAGCTCATTTTTTAGGCACTTATTCTTAACCGATTTGCTCGCAACATTCGACACAGAATCCTGTCCCATTGTTTTCTATTGAAAATTGACCCGATCGGACTATGGGCTAAGAAGTTATGGCCAAAATACTTTTTTTCATATTAAAGCACGTTAAAAAGTCTAGCTCATTTTTTAGGCACTTATTCTTAACCGATTTGCTCGCAACAAGTTGCATTCGACACAGAATCCTGTCCCATTGTTTCCTATTGAAAATTGACCCGATCGGACTATGGGCTAAGAAGTTATGGCCAAAATACTTTTTTTCATATTAAAGCACGTTAAAAAGTCTAGCTCATTTTTTAGGCACTTATTCTTAACCGATTTGCTCGCAACAAGTTGCATTCGACACAGAATCCTGTCCCATTGTTTCCTATTGAAAATTGACCCGATCGGACTATGGGCTAAGAAGTTATGGCCAAAATACTTTTTTTCATATTAAAGCACGTTAAAAAGTCTAGCTCATTTTTAGGCACTTATTCTTAACCGATTTGCTCGCAACAAGTTGCATTCGATACAGAATCCTGTCCCATTGTTTCCTATTGAAAATTGACCCGATCGGACTATGGGCTAAGAAGTTATGGCCAAAATACTTTTTTTTCATATTATAGCACGTTAAAAAGTCTAGCTCATTTTTTAGGCACTTATTCTTAACCGATTTGCTCGCAACAAGTTGCATTCGACACAGAATCCTGTCCCATTGTTTCCTATTGAAAATTGACCCAATCGGACTATGGGATAAGAAGTTATGGCCAAAATACTTTTTTTCATATTAAAGCACGTTAAAAAGTCTAGCTCATTTTTCAGGCACTTATCCTTAACCGATTTGCTCGCAACAAGTTGCATTCGACACAGAATCCTGTCCCATTGTTTCCTATTGAAAATTGACCTGATCGAACTATGGGCTAAGAAGTTATGGCCAAAATACTTTTTTTTTCATATTAAAGCACGTTAAAAAGTCTAGCTCATTTTTTAGGCACTTATTCTTAACCGATTTGCTCGCAACAAGTTGTATTCGACACAGAATCCTGTCCCATTGTTTCCTATTGAAAATTGACCCGATCGGACTATGGGCTAAGAAGTTATGGCCAAAATACTTTTTTTCATATTAAAGCACGTTAAAAAGTCTAGCTCATTTTTAGGCACTTATTCTTAACCGATTTGCTCGCAACAAGTTGTATTCGACACAGAATCCTGTCCCATTGTTTCCTATTGAAAATTGACCTGATCGGACTATGGGCTAAGAAATTATGGCCAAAATACTTTTTTTCATATTAAAGCACGTTAAAAAGTCTAGCTCATTTTTAGGCACTTATTCTTAACCGATTTGCTCGCAACAAGTTGCATTCGATACAGAATCCTGTCCCATTGTTTCCTATTGAAAATTGACCCGATCGGACTATGGGCTAAGAAGTTATGGCCAAAATACTTTTTTTCATATTAAAGCACGTTAAAAAGTCTAGCTCATTTTTAGGCACTTATTCTTAACCGATTTGCTCGCAACAAGTTGCATTCGACACAGAATCCTGTCCCATTGTTTCCTATTGAAAATTGACCCGATCGGACTATGGGCTAAGAAGTTATGGCCAAAATACTTTTTTTCATATTAAAGCACGTTAAAAAGTCTAGCTCATTTTTTAGGCACTTATCCTTAACCGATTTGCTCGCAACAAGTTGCATTCGACACAGAATCCTGTCCCATTGTTTCCTATTGAAAACTGACCCGATCGGACTATGGGCTAAGAAGTTATGGCCAAAATACTTTTTTTCATATTAAAGCACGTTAAAAAGTCTAGCTCATTTTTTAGGCACTTATCCTTAACCGAATTGCTCGCAACAAGTTAAATTCGACGCAGAGTCCTGTCCCATTATTTGTTGAAAATTGACCCGATCAAACTATGGGCTTAGAAGTTATGACCAAAATTCTTTTTGCCTTTCTCGTATACAAAGTATACTTAAAGGCTATATGTTCGCTCTAAAAACGAACTTTTTATAGGACCCCCGTAGACCAATAGTGTTATATACCGATCGACTCAGCTCGACGAATTGAAGTGATGTCTGTGTGTGTATGTGTGTGCGCAAAATAATCTCTCTCAATCACTGACTTATCCTTAACTTCTATCTAAATCTTGTCCCATTGTTTCGTATCAAAAACCGGCCCAATCGGACTATGGGCTTCGGAGTTATGGCCAGTTTTTACAAAAAAAAATCTGACTCTCTATTTAGGCACTTCAAGACAAAATTTTCAAAACGACTTACCTGCTTTTGTAAACAGAGATTCAAACGTCGAGTGCACGAATCTCATAGCACTTCGACACAAACCAACGCCATCATCAGGTAGCCGAGACCTTCACCTGCCTATTGGTAGTGTTTGTTTGCGTGGGAGTGTTATCAAATTCGTCGAATCGACGTTCGAATCTTTGTTTACAAAAGCAGATAAGTCATTTTGAAAATTTTGTCTTGACTTACTCTCGGCCGATTTGCTCGCAACATTCGACGCAGAATCATGCCCCATTGTTTCCTATTAAAAATTGGCCGGATCGGACTATTGGCTCAGAAGTTATGGTCAAAATACTTTTTTCATACCAAAAGTGCGAAGAAATTACTCCCTCGCAAGAAACGAGAAAGGCACTATCACCGCTAGGTGGATTAATCTGGGTTTTTTTTGTGTGTTCCGAGCCTGTCTAAACGAGCCTTCCAAGCCTTTTGGATGAAAGGATGCTTCCGAACCACTTTAAAAGAAGTTTCTGAGCCTCTTAAAAGGAGGCTTTCAAGCCACTTAAAATGAGGTTTCTGAGTGTCTTGAAAGGACGCTTCTGAGGCTTTTGAGAGTACGGTTCCAAGCCTCTTGAATGAAGAATTCCGAGCTTCTTTAAGGGAGGGCTTCCGTGCCGCTTGAAAAGAGGCTTTCGAGCTTCTTGAAAGGAGGCCTCCGAGTTTTTTAAAAAGAGATCTCCGAACTTTTTAAAAGAAGAAGAAAAGAAAAAGGGAAACTTAAAGAAGAAAGTTTTGAATAAGGCTTCTGGGCCTCTTGAAAGGTGGCTTCGGGGACTCTAAAAAGTAGGCTTCCAAACCTTCTGAAAGTAGGTTTCCGAGCCTCTTAAAAGGAGCCCCTTGAACAGATCATTCCGAGGCTTTTCAAAGAAAAAGAAAAAAAAGGTTTGAGGAAAAAGCTTAAAAAAAGGTTCCGGGCCTCTTGAAAGACAGTTTCCGAACCTCTTAAAATAAGGTTCCCGGGTTACTTGAAAGGAGGCTACCAAACTCCATGGAAGAAGGCTTCCGATTAGCTTAGAACAGTGATCACCAAAGTGCGGCCCGCGGGCCGCATGTGGCCCTCCAAGCCATTTCCTGCGGCCCGCGAAGGTTTGTTTGAGAATACACTACGTGTGGCCCATTGATTAGCACTATATGATAGGAAAAGCTTTCTATCATTCCCAATATCTCGGTGTATTCGGGAACCTGTCAAGTCACATCACTATGATGTTGAAGCAAGATTTATAAATTTAGAATAGTTTTATCATTACGGTTCATAAAATTCATAACTTCGTACATGGATGATAGCAGGCCGACAGCAAATATACTTCGATGTTATTGCCCCGGGCTATGATAATAACATTTGGATTTCATCTCAGATTCAAAGGAACTGAAGATTGAACTACAACTACAGGTAAAAATATTGTTGTAATACACTGCTCCGTAATAAGAATATTTCAATTTTTCAAAATAAGTGAGGTTTTGGAGAAATTGAATTGAAATTTAGTGGATTATGTTCAGAATACCATTCGAATTCTTTTTAGAATCGCAAACAGATTCTGTTCAGAACCTTCAGTCGGATTTTTTCAGAATCTCAAACAGAATTCTAATTCTCTATTGAAAGTCTCATACAAATTCCGAAAAGATTCTGCCCCGAATCTCGACCGGAATTCTGTTCAGAATCGCGAATGGATACTCTTTAGAATTCCAAAATGATTCTGTTTGAAATTCTGATCGGATTCTGTTCAGATTCCCGAATGATTTGTTTAAAGAATCCCAAACGGATTCTGTTCAGAATCCCAAACGGATTCTGTTCAGAATCCCAAACGGATTCTGTTCAGAATTCCAGACGGATTCTGTTTAGAAACTCAAACGAATTTTGCTTCGAATATCGAGCGGATGCTGCTTAGATAGTTTTTAAGAATCCCTTTGTTATTTGCTACGAACAACAAGTATGAAAAACATGAGATCAAAATTACAGAATTAGTTGCCACTTGATTATTTAGGAAAAAAGCATAGAATATTTTCTGCCAACTGAGCCGACAAGATGGCGACTATATATGGCGAAAAAACATTTTCTTATGTCACGTCCGCTACAAATCTTGCAAATATACTGCGGCCTGTTTCAACAGCTAAAAACGTCTGTGCGGCCCGTCATAGTAAGCATCCTGGGGACCACTGGCTTAGAAGGTTGCTTCCAGTTATCTTACAACGAAGCAACTGAACTTTTCGGGAAAAGCCTTCATGTCTCTCAGGTGGAGGCTTCCGAATCTGTAAACTCTAGATTTTAATCAGGTATTGATCAGGTGGATTGCATAGAAGATTTTTTCAATTTGTTCATTCGAGGTTTTGTCCTTTTGATCTTTTGTCTCACAGCCCTCCATCCATTGTGCTGGTTGTGTAGGACGGGATTCAATAGAGCATGACTTACTAATCGCCATGCAAAGAACAAAGTTTTGAAATAAAAAATAAAAAATTATCAAAACTTGTATGTATCCGTTATCAATAAGTTTTGATTAAAATTGTAATTCACCCGCCATTACGCATTTTTATCCGAGATACCCCTTAAGCTCGGCGAAGGTACCTTTAGGGGTACATGTACCCTAGGTTGAGAACCGCTGCAATAGAGAATAAGAAATTTTCCATATATGATAGGAAATTGCCAATAAAGAAATCAGGGTACAATCAATAAATAAATATAAAATATCTTCAAAAAATCTCTATTAACAAAAAGAATTTTCCTCAAAACTAAAATAAATTAGCACTATTAAAAGCAAAAAATGCAATTATTAAAGAGAAATAAAAATGTTCCATTGAAAAAAAAAAAAATACAGGGTTTTCATAAATAAATAAACAATTACATTTTCACAAAATAAGTATTTTTTCCACAAAAAATTAAAAGCTTTCATTAAAAATAGTTTATGAAGAGCAATAAAAAAAATGAAAAGCAATAAAACCTTCTACAAAAGCGTTTATTATTCACGAAAAAGTTAATCAATTTAATTGCTTTTTTGTATTTTTTCTGGAATTTTTTCTTATTTTTTTATTGCTCAGTATTGATTATTTTGTTGAAAGTTGGTAATTCTTTATGAAAAAAAATATTTTTTTTAGGAAATTTTTAAATTGTCCTATTGCTAATATTAATTTATTTATGAAAATTTTGTATATCGTTCGGTCAAAAGGACTTTACGTCGAAGGGAGTCCCAAGTAACATTTCAAGTTTTATTCCACTCTAGAATTTGTTTTCATGATCATATTATAAGAATAACCAATAAAACCCACTACAACCTTCTGATGACTACTATAAGAGTTAAATATTACCAAGTGGCCCAGTCCGAACTACTATAGAATTATTATAAGAGTATTGAAAAACCCTTTCTAAATTACCCGCAAAAAGGGGAACTCTGCTACGACATTGAAAGTTGTTGCTTTGAAGAAAAAGAGAAAAGACTTTGCAAACAAATAATAACAAAATTGTTCGTTCATTAAAATTATGATGAGGATGACATACATACGAAGAACTTCACATATCCTCTTGAAAAAGCTTTCAAGCTCCTTGAAAGAAGAATTTCAAGCTTCTTGAAAGCAGTCTTCCGACCCTTTTAAAGGGAGGCCTCCAAACCTCGTCAAAGAAGGCTTTTCATTATCTTGGTAGGACGTTTCCGATCGTCTTGAAAGAGGAATTCCAAGCCTTTTGAAGGGAAGACTCCGAGACTCTTAACAGGAAGCTTTCGAGCCTTATAAAAGGAGGATTCCGAGCCTATTCAAAAGTGCCTTTCAAGTATCTTGGACGGAGCCTTATGCGCTTCTTGATAGCAAGTTTTCAAGCCTTTTCAAAGGAGGCTTCCGAGCCCTCCTGAAAGGAGTCTTTTAAGTTCCTTGAAAGAAGAACTCCAAACCTTTTGAAAGGAGGCTCTCTAGCCTCTTGGAAGGAGGCTTCTGAGCTTCTTGATAGGAAGTTTTCGAGCCTCATGAAAAGGTGGCTTCCGAGCCTCTTGAAAGTAGGCTTTTAAGCCGTTTAAAAGTAGGCTTCCGAGCTTCTTGATAGGAAATTTTCGAGCCTCTTGAAAGAAGGCTACCGAGCCTCTTGAAAGAAAGCTTCCGAGCCTCTTAAAACAAGGCTTCTGAGCCTTTTGAAAGAAGCCTTCCGAGTCTCTTGAAAGAAGGTTTCCGAGCTTCTTGAAAGGAGGCTTCCGAGTCTCTTGAGTGGAGGCTCTCGAGCCTCATGAGATGTGCCTTCCGAGCCTCTTGAAAGAAGGCTTCCGAGCCTCTTGAAAACAGGCTTCCAATCCTTTTGAAAGTAGGCTTCCGAACCTCTTAAAAGAAGTATTTCGATCCTTTTGAAAGAAGGCTTCTGGGCCTCTGGAAAGGAGTCTTACGAGCCTCTTCAAAAGCGGCTTTCAAGCATCTTCGAAGGAGGCTTCTGAACTTTTTGATAGATTGCTGTTCAAACCTCTTGAAAGGAGGCTTCCAAGTCGCTTCAAAGGAGGCGCTGGCCCTCTTGCAAGAAGGCTTTCAAGCCCTCGAAAGAAGAATTCCAAACCTTTTAAAAGGAGGCTTACGAGCTGCTAAGAAGAAGGCTTCCGAAAGACTTCAAAGAAGGCTTTTGCAACGAAGCTACTGCGCTTTTCACAGGCTTTGATAAACTGATCGCATCGCCATGCATAATATGTTCAATGCAAAGTTTTGGAGTCAAACATAAAACAATTATCAAAACTAATAATAAGTTTTTAGTGGAATGGTAATACATCCGCCATTAAGCATTTTTATCCGAGGTACTCCCTGGGGCCAGCGAAGGTACCCCCAGTGGTACATGTACTCCAGGTTGAGAACCGCTGTTTTACATTATTCAACAATCCAACCCGGAAAATTAGTTGAAATGCTGAATTATTTGTGAGTGTATTTTCAAAAGTTCTAAGTAAAGTATTATGAGCTTGCGCGTTTTATTCGAGCTTTTGTTTTATTATAATACGTATTTTTGGACGAGGATTCAGAATATATAAAAATCTCATTTTCTCAGTTTCTCAAACAAACGGTTCAGATGTATTTGGACGTTCTGTTCACGACATTGTGGTTTCCGTCTTATATGTGGTGAAGCGTTCGCTCATGAATGCAGCCTGGTACCTACTTTCCCCACGAACTATCTTTCCCGTGATCTGGGTTATTACCCAGTTCAATAATTTAAATAAATAAAGACACTACAAGTTTAATGCTTACCGTTAGTATTTCACTCTTTGAAGGAAGCTCCACAGCATACAACGTTCATTGGCTTTGACGAATATTATTTTACACACGGAAAGTTTTGCGACTGATTCCGCAGCATAGTACGTTTAAATGCATGTCGACTCTAACCACAGGGGTACAAAGCTCACAATTGCCCAGTTCTAACCAATAATAATTGTGCTTATTCTATTTGGGCATGCCCAAGTCTTTTACATTAGGGCTGTAGTTTTTTGCTCTGAGTAGCACAGAGTCACTTTGCTATGGCCTGCATTAGGATATTTGTTTACAGTCCAATCGTTTCATTGCTCGTTGAGCCTCCATGCGAGACAATTAATTGGTCGTGAGTTCGCGGGATATCTTTCGGTTTTCTTTAGAGGAGGTTTTTTCGTTTATCTGGCTTGTCTAAGAAAATGGCGGTTTCCTCAGCCAGAAAGAGAGCATTGACCTCATCCCCTACTTCCTCAATAGTCGAAGCATTTCTCTTTTCAGTCAGTTTAGACTCCTACCCCTAAACGAATAGGTACGTATGTTAACTGTAGAAGAATTATTAACAAGTATTAGCATAGGAGCTTGTCAAATAAATGAATGTTAAACTCTTTTGGCAGATCTTTGTAAAATTCAACGAATTCTCAACAATGGTAATCAGGACTTACTTTATAGTATATGTTTGGCAGATTTCATTTTATATTTCTATTGTGAAACTGTCAAAAATCACTGCAAATCTGTCAAATAATTACCGGACAGTTATGTTGTTGTTCCATTCAAATTAACAAAAGCTATCAATCCCCACCATAATAATTTCAGAGCTTGTCTGATATGCGTACCTGTCTTTCACATCAGCCGAGGCTATTTGAATTTTCCAAGAGAAAAAGAGTGAGCCGTAGCCCTCGTATTAATGGGTTCCATATATGTGTTGGTTTTCTTCTTGACTTCAAGGTTTGCTAACCATGAGAAAAAAAGCTGATGGAAAAGATATGCAAACCAACTACATCCTAAAAGACACCCAAACTTGAGAAAACCTATTTTAAGCTGCTCAAACTTAGACATTTTAGGATTTTGGTAAAGTTTTGTAAAACTATTGCTCTGCGCTATCAGAATTAAAAATCATTTCAGTTAAATTCTGTTTATAAGACTCTTTTTTTTCTTGCAAAAAGAAGTCTGTATCATGCTCGAGAATAAATTTAAAAGCGTCATGCTGCTTATAGCTGTTGATTCTTTGAGATACATTTTAAAGCAATATTGTTTTAGTTTACATTTTGTCCAAGCATTTTTTGAGTATTATATTTCTGTAGTCTCACTTATACTAACCTAACGCTCACCATTTCTTCATGCGATTAACTTACTCTCGGATTCCGTCGACTCAAACTTGCTAACAAAACATGTTTTTCCACTCTATTTTTTCATATCGTTTTCGGTGACCCTTTTCAATTTGCATCCTGAATCTAAATTTGATTGCTGGAACTTTGCGTCAACATCAAACAACCATCCATCCATCCAACGAACCAAACAACCACGTGCCACGGAACCTTCATCGCTGCCGTGCCGCCGTTTGCCATCCGGTCTGCCGTTATCTGTCGTCCCCGTTGTGATGGCGCACGAAACGTTCACGAATCGCTGGTGCCACTGACTCGGAACACATCATAACGGCGGCGAACGTCGAACCGTTGCAACCCCGCCGCAACCGTAATCGTACGACATCACAATCAACTGCAATCTACCGCTTGGGTGCACTTTGCCACATCGCCGCCGGTATGTTTTTCGCGACTTTCGATGACGGCGGGCGGGCTAATGCTAATTCATCGCCTTCCCACAACCCCATCCTTGCGATGGTGACGGACGGTGCACTTCTGGGTCGGCTGCCAATGCAATGGTGCGCGCAAAAATCTGGATCACTGTCATGGTTCTCCGGTGGCACCTCGTTTGCTGGCTGGCGCGGTTGTTCTGCGACATCGGGGGAAAAAAACCTCCAACGCGATGGCGGTGGCGACGCTTGATGTACGACATGACAACTACCAATCACACAGCACGAGCACCAATCCGACCACCCGCCATTCGGTGTACTCCGTGGTAATCGGAGGGTTCTTCTATTGGACATCCCTGTTTTGCACAAATCAGGCGTCGGTTCAAAAATGTATGTCATTAAAATCGATGAAAAAGGCAAAACAGGCTATTAGCTTCGCGATTCTGGGTAAGTTTAGTTTATCTCTGTTTTTGGCTTTGTTATTTGAAATATCAGGTGGCTGCATTGAAATTCATTGAGTGAGTGGGTGAAGTATGAGCATAATAAAATGGTTATAAAACTATTCTCGTCACAGTGATTTGTTTGTCAGCGGCGAAGCTAGTTATGGAATATATTTTTTTTAATCTAAATTATATAGAAAATCTATAATGACACGTAGATTAAACCCATTTTCAAATTTATTTATTTAATCTGATCGAGGGATATGGAAAATTGTATTCGCAGGCACGCTAATTAGTATAGTGAAAATTGCAAAGGAAGAAAAGGTAACGAAGCATAGCACTTGTTGTAAATATATCAGATTACATTGGATGCAATTGGCAAATGCAGACATATGTAGGCATCAAGGCTGTTCACGTCATTATAAATGTAATAATAGTGAGATTCATCTGGTCCTATTTTATGTCTACCCCTATCGAAATGTCTGCGAACATATATTTATCCACTGTAACACAGTTTTTGCGAAAAATGACCAACTAGTTCTACATGCCAAATCGATTGGTGATCCATCTGCCGGTATAAACTTTTACCGATGCTTTTTTGATTTATTCCCATTTTATGCCATGTTGGTGTGTGTATCTGCTGCACACTTGCTGCCGAAAGTGCTATCAGTTTTGCCGGTTTGAAATTTGGAGTTATTTTTTACTCATCAATCGCATGGCGGTTGAAGTGCTGCGCCTGAAGTTCTAGTTGCATCAGCAGCATCCTATCCAGAGCGTTCCATTTGATGCGTTTTTTCCATACCCCTGCCGTTGATGATCAGCCATTTATTTGCTCGAGAAAATTAAATGTTTGTACAATTTGTTGCTGCCAGTGAAAAAGTTGTTATTTTTACGCTAGTTGCACACGAGACTGATTTCTGTCCGGATTCGCATCGAAATGACGTTGTTCTTGTATTTTATGTTTCATTCTCGGTTTTCGGAAAATAAAACAAAAACAAATAAAACAGGATTGGTGTTGGTTTTCCTGTTCAACTTCTACACGGGCCTGATGACTTTCGCGCACTATTCCCAGTGCGATCCGCTGCGTTCGGGACAGATCACCGAGAAGGACCAGCTGGTGCCGTTCTACGTGATGGACGTTTTCGGGCAGATTCCGTTCATGACGGGCATCTTCGTCGCGGGGATCTTCGCTGCCAGTTTGGGGTAAGTGTTTTGGATAACTTCTACTAATGTGTTAAATTACATGTTTGTCTTTAATGATATTTGTATATTATTCCTTCATAAGTCAAGGGAACAGTACATATATTTTTATTTAACTATTATGTGTATTATTTGATCTATTTATAAACACGAGATTTTTGTCATTGAATAAAACAACATAATGAATGAACTTTATATAATCTTGAACACTATTCCAACGGTTTCTACAGTTCCTGTAGTAACTGAAAAGTCAGTGCAATTCTTACATTAAACAGTTTGATGAAACCTATCGCTTATACACGACGATCATAAGTATCAATTTGCCTTCCGGAATCAATCATTTCAACAAGCACAACTGTTTCACCTGTTCCTCGTTCTGTCAATGGAAAATGCCTTTCACTTCCCACCCTCTGGGAATAACATTGCAATACTCAATCACAACACAATCGTGTACCAGTAACAATAAACAGCTGTAGAAGTATTTTCTGAAAACATAATCTTATTCAAAAGATCCTCTGAAGCAGTCTCAGCGGAATTGGGTTTGATGTAGAACGAAGATTCACAATTTTATATCAAGTTTATTAAGAAAACTTCAATTTAGTACTTCCAGATAGGAGCGACCGTTGACAATGCCCTAGGCTTCGATGGCGTCGTCTAGTTTCTAATCGTTGCTGTAAAATGTTTTTTTGACTGGCTTTATCAACTGAATCATTCTTTCCCACGCCCGCCCATGTCAGGCGCTGCTGGAGGATTGATTGTCTTCTTCATTTTACATCACAGACATGAAACTGCTATTTGCTTCACTACTGTCCTCAGTCGCATGATGTGATAACTTTGCCGAGCTCCGATTACAACAGTTTCCGAATTGCCGTGATTGTATATTTGATGGATTCTCTTGGATGGTTCTCGGGGGAATCTCCAGAAATAAAATCCTTGGATCACGAAGCATGGTCGCAGCTTATCCTCAGGATGCTCATTCTGAGATGCGCAGAAATTCCGGGTCTTTTAAAACCACTCGTCGTTTGCTTTGGGCATGAATTTTCACTCACGCCAACCAGAACCATAGGTGAACGATTTCTGTGGGACTATTCGACTAAAGTTATGTTGATTAATCATTCACGCGGAAAAACTCCATTTCAAATTTTATATTTCATCAATGATCGCCACCTAGCTGGTCAATCATGAGTTCTGATATGGACGTTTATATAACGAAAGGAAAGCTTGAAAAAAGACGGTCAAAACCATAGGTGAACGATTTATGTGGGACTAAAACTTTAACTTAAACTCACTTTCGTCTAGCTAAAAAAAATTAAAAGTGATAGCAGAACTTTCGAAGTCATGTACGCACAATTAGACAAACAGACGGTTCAAGTCATGTTAGAATAAACATACGACGACAAACAACAGCAATATTTCCCCATTGAAAAAGACGCAAATCCCGTGTCGAAACGTCGCACAGTGGAGAAATTTTCAGCAAAAAGGAGCATAATTCAAAAATTTGAACCGAACGGGATGTTCTATACCTCTACCAACGCAGAATCTTACCAGGAATCGAATGCATGCAGTGGTTACTGATGGTATCCGGTGCAAGTTGGTCTTTTTTCACGATTTTGTATTTCGTATTTTGAGAACAATGGTCTTCAGAATGCATAAAATTGATTATAATGCCAAACCTGAATACAATTACCAATAAAGCTCCAATTACCCTCAAAAGTTAGCTTTTTCGACAGCTTGGAAATTGTAAAACATTGCTGCTATCGACAAGGTTCGATGAGATATAACTTCCAGGAAGAAACTTGAAAAATATTGTATTATCGAAAATTAGAGCACATTGCTTAAAATATAAAACTTCAATTTTAATACACAAATATATAAAGTCATACATGAAACAATGCAAATTCAACCAGTTTTCATTAGCCGAAAAATATCGACAATGCGTGAACTCATTGCTGAGATAAAACGTTTTCATTGACAATTGAAAATATCTTCAAAACAGCTATTTTGATCAAAACCTAATTAGATGTGAATAATAAAAAATCAAGAATATGCACCCACTTACATGACAGAAAGTGCGAATTTGAACAATGCTTGATACAGTGTAATTTTTTCATCCTTTGTAAATACTTCGTATTCGTCGCTGGGAAGTTCGTTTGTACGCATTTGAATAGGGGTGTTTTTTCGCGTTCCAAATATCTTAAACATTACACAACTCGTCTCACTAAGCCAAGATTTTTTGTAGCCCACCAATTCTACACATAATATTCGAATGACAAAAGCTTTTCTCATTCCTGCAAAAAGTGTTTTAAATTATAATAATTTAGTGTTATCTCTAGTTTGCATAGCTACAAGCAATATTTTGAAAACTTTGTGAAACTCTACGCGTTTCGATATCGCTGCTTACAATGTTGAACAGTTCATTGACAACAATAGGATTCTCTGCAATATACAGAAATTTAGATCGAATATCTCGTACTCGATAGGAAAGTCACAATCAAATGACAAAATATAATGGAATGTGTTTTTTTTCTCGTAATTTTCAAAAGTATAATATTAGCATTACATTAATAACTATATTGCACCATACAACCTCTTCGACCAAAGGTGCATATTACCCCTGAATCTCACAACAAGTTTGTATGCGAACAAATACTATTGTGTATATATGCATTCTGTATCTATTCATATCGCACTGCGTCTGTTGAACTATTCAGTTACTACAAAGAGTGAGTTACAGAATGTTGATGAATAAGACAATTGCCGAAAAATATTTCGAATCAGGTCGAAATAAAAAACATTTAATCGATTTTTTGACTAGTGAACTTTGCATCTCTAATAAGTGCGCCGTAAATGGTGTTGAAAACTGGATTCGCCAATTTAATCGAAGATGGGCCAAATTCCATGGAAAAGAACGCTTTTTCGAAAGAAACGCCGATTGGTTAAATTCAGAGTTTAAGGTGAGAGAACAGAGTCAACTGTTTATTTCAATGTTGCTTTTATGGTTATCGAATAAGAAATAGGGTTGGAAAATATTTATATTTATGATAATGATTAATTATTTAAAATCGTTGGAATTATTTCGTTTTGTTTGCAAGGTAAGGAAATAAAGTTTAAAGATTGCGCTGCATTTGAAAACGTTTTCGATTTATGGAAAATTGTTTCTATTTAGTACTTTAGTATTTTTTCATTATTATTTGTTTTATGGATTTTTTGTGTTTGTTGATGAATATTTTGAAAATTTTGTTGCAATTTGAGCAATTAAAATTGATGAGCTCTCTTTATCTTGTATAATTGCATTTACCCTATTTTCTTCACTGATATTTGTTTTTATTATAATAAAAGATTAGTCACGTTTCTTGGATATAAGACCGTTACAAATATTTAATTAAAATGGCGTGGCGTAAAAAAATAAATATTCAAATGAAAAAAAAAACAAAAGCTTCTCTGGTTTGTTGAAGAATATTAAAAAAAACTCCCAAATTTTTGTTGTCCCTCAAATTATTATTTTTGGGCAAAAAAATTCTAGGGAGAGAGAGACATACTTTTTTAAATATTTGTAGCGGCCTAACAGGACAGCGAAAAGCCATATTTCAAAAGGCACCTTAGAACTTAATGATTACTATAGATAGTGGAATATATAGATAAGCGAAGATAAATCCTCTCCAAACGAACTGTTAAACGCTCGTTTGGAGGAGCATGACGTCACGATTTCAATGAAAATATTAAGGGATGTGATGTCATGTGCGCCTGTGCACGGTCAAAACGAAGTAACGAACTATCTATAATGATTACTTAGAATAATACTTAACTGTGTAAAGTCGGAATGGACAAAATCATAATACTATTATATACCTATCATTATGAAGTTTAACCAATTGCTTTTGTCATTTATCTTTCTTCAAAGTCACGTGTAAAGAAGGACATAGTTGACCGACAACATGTTTCTTCTGAACATCCAAGCACTTGCGGTAGAGGATGTGCTGAAGAACAATTACCCCACACGTGCACGAGAAAAATTACTCGAAAATGGCTGGCCGTAAGCCCAGAGATTTTCAAAGCCTATCCCAAAAATCACAAGAAAGACGGAGCAGGAAGTTGTACAAAGTTGAACCCTTGCCAAATCTCTTAAAATCGGCCAGACTATCAGCTCGAAAAGCTGGTAATAAAGCTTCAGTAAAAATATTGACTTTATTAATCAAGAAGGGTGAATCATGGGCAGAAGAATCAATACGTAAGCTAGCTGATTACAAAGAATCTTCAACTGCTTCATGAATCATCATTGATGTTAAGAAGCTCTCTTGGTTTAAGCAGAATAAAATATGAAGAAGTAGCCAGATTCGTGAAAGCCCATTTGGGGCGAAAACTGCTTGAGCCTTGGGTGAAAGTTTCCACGTTTTGTAACGGTATTATCCCACAGTTTTCACAACCTAATTGGGACGAAGGATATCTTTCATCAAAATGTTCATTGCTAGATATGGTTACGTGTGACTTAAGAAGAATTGCTGAGCTGAACGAAGTCTCTGAAACTGTGGTAGGAATGAACCAAAGGATTATTAATTGCGTTCTGTATGTTACGGCAGGGCCAGACTCTGCTACGGGTTTCAGCCATTATAACCAGCCACATCTCAGAGGGAAAGATGATTCTTTGCTGTCGGAACACTACATGACACTACTCTTGCAAACGATAGGCGGGCAGGATATATGGAGAAATCCAAATCCTCAGTCCGACTTATTTTGCAGGGTTCGTTCAATGTCATGGGTTAAGGAAACGGATCATATTACAAGGAATTTTACGTAGAAGTCGACAACATTAATAAAAATGGGTTGGAGATGTAGTGCTGTATATCACGATAACTGCATTGTATTCATTAATTGATGGAAAAGCGGCCAACGCAATTGTTGGGAACCGGAATACACACGTTTGCCCACTTTGTGTTCCTGATGTGGATTCACGGCTCGAACCATCTTTCTACCATTCAAGGCTGAATTGTGTAGAATGGTTTATAAGAACAGCGGCGAAAAAATCTGTGCCAGGATATCCAGCGTTAACAAATCCAGCAGTAAAAGAACGGTCCCGCCAGATGGCGGATGCACTTGAAGAATATTTTCATCTGAACATCAATCGACCTAAAATCGGCGGTAGCGGGAGTAGCAACAACGGCAACATGGCTCGCCGGCTTTTATCAGAGCCACAAAAGTTGGCAGACGTGCTGAAGGTAGACGTAGGAACTGTAGAAAGCTTACGTCTTATTAGTGCTTTAGCCTTATCGAGCCGAATGTTAGATCCCCAGAAGGTATCCGACCTTTACTCAACTTTTGAGCAGCAAATACGTAAAGAGTTTCCGTTTGTGAAAAATCTGCCGCCTTGTTTGCACAAGTACAAGCATCTTGCTGAATTTGTAGAAAAAATGGTAAGATGAGTATAACTAAGGTTATAAACATACATTATAATAAATCATTCATTTCAACAGCCATTTCCCATGAGCTTCATAGATGAGCAAGCTGGAGAAAGATGTCACAAGATGTGTAAATTCATTCGCCCTCACCTTGCTCGACAAACTTCACCGGAAGCCAACTTGTCCGACATGATGAAGACAGCTTTGGCGCATTCGGATCCGAAGATTGGTTGTTTGTTATTGCAGAGAAGACCTAGGCAGCAACGATCTCCTGAAAACCAATTCGATCTGGAAATGAAGAAGTATTTAGCAAATCCTGATGAGGAGATCTACGATGCATACGAGGATGACGTGGAAGATGAAGAAATTTGAATGACATTCACCTGATTCAATATAATATTATTTTGTTGGTGGTCCGCAAGGGCCCAAATGCTTGTTTCAATATTATATCCCAACACAATATTAGAAAAACACAGACTTTACTGCAAACAAATTGGGGAAATATGACTCTGGAGGGTTAATTTCTAGTTCCAGAAAATTTGAACAGCTAAACTGCTCATAAAGACGTTTCATGTGGAAATTGAAAGTTTCAAAACGAGCTGGAAGATGTTTTCGAGTTTTCAAAAATTCTTCTGAAGCAAACACACCTTATGAAGTTATTATCATTTATCGAAATAGATGGAATAGTAATAATTCTGAAGACATTCCACTAAACAAGCTCGAAACAATATTTTTTTCTTGAATTTATAGCAAGATTAGAGAAAAGAGGTCGGGGTTGCATGGATCCGAGCCACACAAAACCACATGTACCAAAACAATCTGTTTACTCGTAACCTTAATATTTTAATATATTAAAAAGACTCAATTTCGCCCTGAGCCCCTCCTGATTAATCATTTTGAGTTAGGAAATAGAAAATAACCGTTATGCTTGCAAATTGTTTAGGCTTGTATGTTATGACAACCATAATCGTATACATTTTCGATTGAGTTGAATTTTTCTAAATTTAGATATCAAAAATGAATTCATGAGCTATCCGTGTATCGTGATGCAGAATATGATGTGATATGGATATATTTAAAGTATGTTTTGATTTACTTGAGAAGCTGCATCGAAATTTTACATCGAAAGTATTACTTGAAATACTTTTCTTAGAACCAATATATTTCCTGAAAGTAATATTTTGACAATAAATAAATTCTAAATCTGTTTGCATTATTTGAATATAATCTCCAAATATGTTCACAACAAACAGCTCTGATCTAAAATATAATAATTATCAACAATAGTAATATGTATATCTGGAATCATTTTAAACAATAAATGTAAATGTGGAATTTTGTAATCGGTACCCAAACTTTAATCAGTAAATAATTATGAAGTATCGAGCATTATTTCCAATGGAAACGTACACTTTATCACGTAAGTGGTTGGTTTTACGGTTGGGTGGCATATTCTTGATTTTTATTATTCCCATCTAATTAGGTTTTGATCAAAATTGTTGTTTTGAAGATATTTTCAATTGTCAATGAAAACGTTTTATCTCAGTAATTAGTTCACGCATTGTCAATATTTTTTCGGCAAATGAAAGCTGGTTGAATTTGCAATTTTTCATGTATGACTTTATATATTTGTGTATTAAAATTGAAGTTTTATATTTTAAGCAATGTGCTCTACTTTTTCCATAATATAATATTTTTCAAGTATCTTCCTGAAGGTATATCTCACCGATCCTTGTCGGTAGTAGCAATGTTTTACAATTCCCAGAAAGCTGTCAAAAAAGCTAACTTTTGAGGGTAATTGGAGCTTTATTGGTAATTGTATTCAGGTTTGGCATTATTAACAATTTTATGCATTCTGAAGACCATTGTTCCCAAAATACGAAATACAAAATCGTGAAAAAAGACCAACTTGCACCGGATACCATCAGTAACCACTGCATGCATTCGATTCCTGGTAAGATTCTGCGTTGGTAAAGGTATAGAACATCCCGTTCGGTTCAAATTTTTGAATTATGCTCCTTTTTGCTGAAAATTTCTCCACTGTGCGTCGGGTAGATAATAAACTTGTTGTGAAACTATAAGAATGAGAAGCCATTCAACAAACATAATTATTTCTTCCTTTTTTATTTCTCATTTCTCACTACTCGCAATGAGAAGTGAAGAAAACGAGTGAGACCATTTCTCACTCCTCATTTCACGCTTCCCACTTCTCATTGTGAAATTTGAGAATGGTGAACTGAGAAGGGAGACGCCTCTTTTCTCATCCATAATTTCTCACTTTTGCAGTGAGAAGTGAGAAATGATGAATGAGAAGTGAGAAGGGAGACGTGATTTCAAATGATCTATGTGGCCAAATGTTATTGTCGGTCGAATGACCTTTTCGACCAAATGACCTATTCGGCCTAATGACTCATGCGGCCTAATCTGCCGTAATCTAAAAAAGTGACGTATGCGCAAAATTACAACATATAGGTTTTCCATTTTTCTGATAAAATGTGCGACGGGTTGAGTCCATTAACACTAATACTGCAAAATGGCGTATACGTCACTTTGTCAGATTACTGCAGTCATGAGCTATTCGGCCTTATGTCCCGTTCGGTCAAATGAGCTTCGGCCAAACGGAGAAGGGCTCTGGGAGAGACGAGAAGTAAGAAATGATGGATGAGAAGAGAGGCGTCTCCCTTTTCACTCACAGTGAAAAGTGCGAAGTTAGAAGTGAGAAGGGAGACATCTCTCTTCTCATTCCTCACTTTTCATAGTGGTCCTTTTTGCCAAAAGGCTATTAAAGGCTAGAGGTGTGTGCCGGTCCGAAAATCGGTGGCGGCGATGTTTGTCCATGTGTTTGGCGTGAACAGCTGTGACGATTTTTCTTATTACGTTCGTTTCTCAAAGATCTTTTTCTGTAATTTTGGAAAAACTCTCTAAGTTTAACCTAAGTTTTCGAATATTCATTTGGAAATTATTTTTGGATTTTCCACTGCTTTGAAATTTTGAAAATTCTTTGTAATTCCTAAAAGAAGCTCTTTGGAGTTCTCTAGAAAAATTGTTTGAAATTTACACGGAAAATCATTTTGAACTTCTCCACAGTTCTTGTTGACCTTTTGTTGAGTATTCTTCGAAATTTACACAAAAAAAATTATCGGAACATTCACGGGAAATTTTTTGTACTGTCCATTGGAAAATCTTAAGAAACTCCATAGGATATTATTATAAAAAGGGTCGTTTGCCCGAAAATCATTCAGCGGAAAGCCGAATAATACATTAATCCGAAGGTCATCTAACCGAATTGAATTTGGTCGAAATGAAAGATTTGGAGAAACGGTTTTATATCAAAAACAGTTTGGCCAAAGTGACATACGGACGACTAGGTGATTTATCCGAAAAATCTGTTTGCCCTAACAGGTCGTTGGGCCGAATACACTTTTTACGCGGATGGATTTGGCAAATCTCTTGGTTCACATTTTTTCCATAACTTTCTGAATACCGACTGATTTTACTCCGATTTTTTGTGGGTTTTTTCCTTGGATCAACTCAATGTTTTATTAAGGACAAAGTCAAAAAACAAACTGCGTAAAAAGCGACTCCAGGGTAGGTCGTTTGATAAAAAGAGCCATGTATCCGAAAATTTTATTTGGCCCAACGATTTGTTCGGATACCGCTTGGCAGAACGACATGTGGCGTTCGGCCAAAATAGTCGTTTGACTGAAAAAGTCCTTTGACCGAATAAATCATTTGGTCGAATATACCGTATGGTAGAAATGGTCGTTTAGCAGAAAAAACCCTTCTGCAAAACATCCATTTCGGCCAAACGGCATCTTCTGCCAAATGATCTATTCGCTAAACAACTTTTTTTTTGCAAAATGACCAATTCGGCCAAATAACCCTTACTGAAAAACGACAATACTGAAAAACGACCAAACGGCCAACCAATTTTGTTCAGCTAAAGGAACGTTTTGACCAAATTACGTTTCAGTCAAATAACTTTAGGCTAGACGGGCTTCGGCCAAATGGTTTGTTCTGTCAAACGATATATTCGGCCAAACAACTTTTGGCCTTGTGGCCTTCGGCCAAAATCTTCATTTAAACATTTCATTTCAACGAGATATTCTACGGATTTCAACGGAAAATCCTACGGAATTTTTACTCGACCTGTTTCTTAGTTTTTACGGAAAGATTTTCAAAATTTCAACGAGAAATTGTTTGGAATTTTCAAGGAAATCTTTGGTTTTTCACGAAAAATTATCTGAAGATTGAGCGTTATGTTGTGTGGATCAATCGAGAAATTGTACGGAAATTTCACTGAGTTTTCGGAATTTCCACGGACGATTCTGCGGATTTCTTCAAATCTGAATTGTCGTGGAAAATTGTAGATCAGTGGAGTGAAAAATTCTTAAGAGGCAATGGTGCGCCGATGCAACAATGTCGGCAGCGGCGGCGTGTCAAAAACTGTCGGCGCCGGCGGCGCTCACCTCTAATTAAGGCCTAACGTTGTTTTCGACAAAATGATCTGTTCGGGCAAACGCCATTTTCGGTCGAATATCCCATTCGGCCAAATAACCTCTTCGGCCAAATGGCGTATTCGGCTAAATATCGTATTCGGCCAAATATCCTATTCATCAAAATGTTCTATTCGGCTAAATGTACTATTCGGCTGAATGTCCTATTCGGCTAAATGTCCTATTCGGCTAAATGTCCTATTCGGTCTGATGTCCTATACAACCAAATGCGCACAAATTCCCCTTTCGGCCAAATGACCTATTCGGCCAAATCGGTTTCGGCCAAACGACCCTTGCCCGTTTTCGGCACCACACGAAAATGATCTTTTTTCAGTCTTTATTTTAATAAATTTTGACAGGAGACCAGTTCTTCCCTGGTCAAATAAATATTTCAGGATCTGAGCTCCTGAATAATAGAGGAAAGGGTTCAAGAATACAACAAGGACCAACCGTGGGACCTTCTGGCTGACAGCTATTCCTTGCCTATGTTTTTCTTCCACCTCCAAGGTAATGGTGGTGGTGAAAGGCCGGCTTCAATAGCTGACTTCAGCCAGGAGGCCATCGTGCGCGGAAGTGGCTGCAGCAAATGTGACGTGTCTACATTAGGGCAGTTCACATTTCAAAAATGTTCGAAAATTCCAACTCCCATATGTCTATTAGCATCATTTTGATAATTTGGGAGTCCCGGCAAAATTTCAGGCAATTCGGTGGCCGTTTAGGGGTGGCGCGAAGTCAATTTATGTTTATATGGAAATTTGTATGGAAAAAACTTAAAATTTATTCAAATCCCTCTACAACTCTTAAATCGTGATGAATTCAAATAGACATCCCCAACCTCCATTTTTGGAGTCTATTTGAGCTCAACCAGTGGATAACTAATTAATTTTGATTTATATTTCCACTGCTACGTTGAGGCTAATTACACCATTTTAGCCATTTATCTCATATTCACACTGGCAATAGAACCGTTCAATCCACTCATAACTAATGTGTTATCCGGAGGTCTCCTTTATATAGATTCCAAAAAGGAGGATGGGAATGTTTATTTGAATTCATCACAATTTGACAATTGTAGGGAGACTTGAATAAATTTTAAGTTTTTCCCATATAAATTTCCATATAAACATAAATTGACTTCGCGCCACCCCTAAATGGCCACCGAATTGCCTGAAATTTTGCCAGGAATCCTATATTATCAAAATGATGCTAATAGACATATGGGAGTTGGAATTTTTGAACATTTTTGAAATTTGAACTGCCCTAGTCTACATCATATTGTCACTAGCGTGACCAAGTTGACCTTTGTATGGTTGACCTGGCAGGCCGAAAATGGGGCAGCAACGTCAGATCCCGGTCGATGGGAATAGGATCTGTCAGCTGGTGCCTCCCTTAGCACACGGGTCCACGAACGATTTTTGCTTGCTTTGTCATGGTGAACAGTAACTTGGGCCCATATTCGCATATGGCTTGGTGTTTTACCGACAATTATTAACAGAATGTCGTCGGCGTAGATGAAAACGTAAATCTTATTGGTGGTCGACATAACGAAAATTCAAAGATGTGTTCGAAGAGCAATGTGGGCGTAGCCGATTTTCTTGACAGATTACAAAAACGTTTTTAAACTTCCAGAACTCACATGGTCCTGAACCACTCACGCAGCCTCGTTGCGCTTGTGGACGGCAAGCGAGCTTTTAGTAGGATGTGTTGTACTTATTACAACGGTGCGAGTTCCAGAATCTTAACCAGGTTGTGAAGAACAATTGTTCCACTGTAACTATCGTCTGATATTTCAACCGGACTAGCAATCATCTCATTGCACTGCAAACTCTGGGCAGAAGCTTATCAATTGAGATTTGTGTTACGAATTATAACATTGAGATGTTCCCCCGAAGTATTGCTTAATTGCGGGCCGGGAATGACTGGAGAGGAAGAGTTGGTTTTAGTGGGTCGGGAGTGGTGATCCCATCCCCACACTACCTGGGTTCGCCTCCTCAGGTGTCTGGTTGCAGATTTCCATTACCTTCGTTAAAATTCATGATTAAATTTTGATCATATTGAGGATCACTTTTCACGGTATATTATAAGATCGGTTTCAATGTCTAGCTCAATTTCGTAATCAAATTGGTTTAAGCCTTGTTTATGAATCGTTCATAGAGGTGGATTTTTTAAATCTCTATATCTCTCAATGTTATTTTGAGCGTTGAACTTGAGGAAGAAATCTTCACGGACATCGAAAGGGACTCACGAAACAAATGAATGCAATATTTTGGATTCCAACTTTCATTGGTTTGCCTAATAATCCCTTTACAATATCCTGCTGTCATAACTACTGGAAGAGTCGGTGTCTTGAATACAATGATTAACTTCAACAAATTCATGACCCAATTATTTGCAACCTTTCGAAAGAGCTGTTACAGGGCGCCATGATAATCTCCGATAAAGAAATCATAAAAAACCCACCTCATAATCCATCAAACAGTATCGTATCAGTACCCACCTTAGTTAGGAAAACCACTATATCTTCTAATCTTTGCGCCACGCCACATCCAACAGGTAATCATGAGCTTAATCTCATCACCTGCCTCGGTCACGGTGCTGCAACTCCAATCACATCCCAGAGCGAAATCAATCCCAATTAATGACACACTCTCTGCCTTATGGCTCAAATTGTTTTCCCCGATCCGGCGGGGGGAAAACTTCGTGGTTTCAATCCATTAAAGGAAATCAGCGCTCGAGCACGGGAACCCCGTCGTCATCGTCGCTTCTGGAGGTGAGAGCGCAGCAATATTGGCGCTGCGTTTTATGGATTACCCATAAAAGCTGATTAATCGTCCCTATTAAAAAGTTATCAAACTTTTACCTGGTGAAGTGCACCTTACCGGGTTGCCAGTAGATCACCAGGCCGGGTCATTAAATTTCAGCCCGGCGGGGGGTTGCTGTGCTACGTCGGTTTTATAGCTAAGCTATACATCCACTTCCGTATCGCATTATTCGCATCGACGACGACAAAAGACAGTGGAGAAGGAGAACGATAGTCATTGTAGCCAGGACCCACTGGTTCGAGCTGGGAAATAATGGTTGGGTGTTACGCAAGCGGGAGGAGTTGATGAATAAGTCATCAAATGGAAAAGTTGGTTACCCCCGACTTGATGATAGCGCAGCAGCAACCAGTCGGTCAGAGATGATGGCTGGGTATATCATTCTTCAATTTCCCCGTCGTTTACAAACACCTGCTCAGGACGGCAGGCGAAGCGGGGGGTTAAGCTTTGATATGGCTTAACGAGGAGGCATTCCAAGAAACGGAAACTGCTTCTGCTCGTGGGGTGCGTGTGCTTTTCAAGTCTCAATAGGATTAGAAGTTTGTGCTGTTCTGGTGGGAATCTCATGGCGCGGCGGCCGGATGATTAAAGGCAGTTCCGTCAGAAGGTCATCGTAAATGGTTATTCCTACGGGACATGCCTCGATGGAACAGCACGACTGATTTAATGAGGTGATTATCGTTGAACGACGGAATCAGGGGATAATTTTCATTGTTCACAAGTAGATTTAGGGATGAGGTTTGATTTAGATTTATTTTTGGACCGAGACGGAGGAGTTATGTACTTTCGGCAAGCAACAGATTGTTGGTCGAATTGAAATTTTCAATGAGTAGCACACGAAAGTTCCATTGATTAGGTTGAATAATTTAAAAGTTAGTTTACAGATGACGTGAGAAAAGCTCCGTAGAACAAAAGATATCAAAAGTGTTTCATTGTTCGGAGCCCCCATTTCGCTTGTTCTAATTTAACACTTTCATCATTTTAATTGTCGATTTAATTTACAACAATAGACGTTTGCTTTGTGATACTGAGTTGAAAAGCCCCTTTTTGGTTGTTTAAGTGACAAACGCTTCATTTGCTTGTTTGAGTTTGCTTGATGATAATGATAATGAAAACTCTTTTGATTTTTTCTAGAGATTCCTTTATTCGATAGATTTATTCGAATTTCCACGAGAACATTATTTCAAATTTTAGATCATTGAATATTGCTCAATTTTCCTGGAGATTTAAAAATTCACACGGGAAATTATTCCCACTGTATTTTTTTTTCGAATTCATAACTGGTCGGTTCATTGAATCTCAGCTCGAGTTCCCACAAAAAAAAATCGGTTTTCCACTGGACGATTTTTCGAAATTGCACGGAATGTTTTTTTAAAATTTTCACAGGAAACTCTTTTGAACTTGCATAGGATATTGTTTTAAATTTCCTCAAGAAATTCTTTGGAGTATCCATTCCGTTGAGTTTCCGTGGCACATTCTTTTGAATTTTCTCGGGATATCCTTTCGTATTTTCACGGAAAATTTCTTAGAATTTGCACGGGATTTTTTTTATATTACTTCGCATTTCTGCGTGGAACATCTTTGAAATTTGGGTTTTCTCTTTATCAATGTGAGTTTTGACTTTGATAGTCAGTTCTTGACTTGTCATAGTGATGTAGAGGCAGGAATAGGGCGGTCGGTATTGACCATTTTTGACAAATCCGGTATTCGGTATTTGGTGGTGTCAATACCGGTAATACCGGTGAAAATTTCATGTATTAAAGAAAAGCTTTTGATTTGGACTTTTGGATGAAAAACAATATTTGTTGACAAACTTCAAATGTTAAAATCATTGCTTGTTGAAGATTTTTGGATTGAAGCTTAAACTCATGGATCCTTTTGAGCATAGCATAGATAACATGTTATTGCAGCGTGCCGTGGCATCAGCCACTAATTCAAATTCTTTTCCGAATTCAGAATGAACATATTTTTGTAGAAAATCGTTTTTCACAGGTGATCTCCGGAAATGGGCTACTTACGGCTCGTATCTTTTTCATAATTTCATGCATTCATTGCGGGAAAATTCTTGACGATAACATAACAACAATGTTCTTAACAAAAAAAAAATAAAAATGTTAATTATTAAAGAAATTGGAGAAAAAATAGATTAATTAGATATTGCCTTCTGTAGTTTCGAAGTATCATCGTTTCTTCAATTTTTGACTGTGATGCATACAGCAATGAATGTAAACGTAAATCAATGAAAAATATGAAACCCGTCTACCTGAAGGGCTATTATGCACCATTTTCCATTTTTATGTAGGGGAACAGACGGCTTTGGCAGGTTTTGTTCTATTATTGGCAGGAGGGTTTTTGTCGACCGAATTTTATGAAATTTGGCCACAATATTCTATGATATGCAAAGAATGTTTGGGTCAAATTTGAGCGTAATCAGTCATAAAAAACCCCCCTGCCAATAATAGAACAAAACCTGCCAAAGCCGTCATTACCCCTACCAAGTATTCTTTTTTTTTCTCCAAAGCTAAAAAAAGCAGAATCGCTGCTAGGTGAATTAATCTGATGTTTTTTGACCTCGTGGCTATCTAAAAAAGATTCATCCTTTTTTGAATGATTAACACTACAAATATCTCAACGAATTCCTCCGGAAGTTCCTCCAGTAGTTCCTCCAGAAGTTCCTCCAGAAATTCCTACAGAAGTTCCTTTTTTTGTTATTTCTTTATTGAAGTTCCTCCGGGAATTCCTCCGGAAGTTCCTCCGGGAATTCCTCCGGAAGTTCCTCCGGGAATTCCTCCAGAAGTTCCTCCGGAAGTTCCTCCGGGAATTCCTCCGGGAATTCCTCCGGAAGTTCCTCCGGAAGTTCCTCCGGGAGTTCCTCCGGAAGTTCCTCCGGGAATTCCTCCGGAAGTTCCTCCGGGAGTTCCTCCGGAAGTTCCTCCGGGAATTCCTCCGGAAGTTCCTCCGGGAATTCCTCCGCAAGTTCCTCCGGGAATTCCTCCGGAAGTTCCTCCGGGAATTCCTCCGGAAGTTCCTCCAAGAATTCCACCGGAAGTTCCTTCAGAAATTCCTCCGGAAGTTCCTCCGGGAATTCCTCCGGAAGTTCCTCCGGGACTACCTCCGGAAGTCCCTCCGGAAATGCCCCCGTAACTTCCGCCGGGAAGTCCTCCGTTAGTTCCTCCGGAAGTTCCTCCGGGAATTCCTCCGGAAGTTCTTTTTCCGGGAATTCCTCCGAAGTTCCTCCGAATTCCTCCGGAATTCCTCCAGAAGTTCCTCCGGGAATTCCTCCGGAAGTTCCTCCGGGAATTCCTCCGGGAATTCCTCCGGAAGTTCCTCCGGGAATTCCTCCGAAAGTTCCTCCGGGAATTCCTCCGGAAGTTCCTCCAGGAATTCCTCCAGAAGTATCTCTGGAAGCTCCTCCAGGAATTCCTCCGGAGGTTTGGTATTAGGTACACTGGCAGAGGTAATGTTCTCCTGAGTTAGGAACATCTTCCTAAGTTGTGTGAGACCCTGGTGTAGCCGGGTCGGAGCCGGGAGATGTCCATCAGTTTTCTCAAATTGGGGAGATCTGTTCAAGCAGAGGTGGTGACTTTTACTTTGCGATGTAACGTGTTGGTGGACAACTGCGGATCCAGTCTTCCCACAATACCTTTTTTATCCAGGTATTGGTATCCCCCAGAGGGACGGATGTTGAGGACCTTGGTGTCCAGTTCCCGCAAAACGATCCGCGGTAGTATTGCCAGGTATTCCGCAGTGCCCTGGGATCCAGGGAATTTGTCGTGTTACCCCAACTGTTGACTTTGACTTCACGGAAATGCGGCAGGAAGGTGAGCTCCTGGTGCGTGCTGGAGTGTCACCGACGACAACCGACAGAATGTCGTCGGATTATATTAAAATGTAGATGTTTGGTGGTGCGAAGCGAAACATACAATTCATGGCAATGAGGAAAAGTTGAACAGTTAACACAGACCCTTGGGATAGAAACCCGTTCCATAGCCTAAGTGGAAAGCATGCTGTCATCTGTATCGAGTTTACTCGTAGCCGGCAGTTCACCAACCTCTTGCGGACTTTAAATACGCAGGAGGTCAGCGAGATTGGTAGAATTTTGAAACGTCCAGAACGCTGATTTTCGGAATTGGAATAACAAAACTTCGCCGCCATTTGTCAGGGAATATTTGGCCACACCAAGCCTGGTTGACCATATCGAGAAACAGTACTTTTTCTGGTGGAGGGAGGTTCTTCATCTGAACCTGACGACTTTCCGCTACTCTTAGAGAGGGCGAAGGACAGCTTGGCAGCTGTGAAAGGCTGAGCTAGCGAGGAGGATTTGGTGACGGCGATGGTCCTCTGGAACTCAGGTGGGTAGACGCTTACCGAAACTTATGTTTATGTTGGGAAGTATTTCCCGAGTGCGTTGGCTACCTTAGGGGAGATCGGAGATGGTACAATCTTGATCATCGAGGTGAATGGGAGAAGATCTGAAATCTTTCGAGTTTCCACGGACTATTCTTTCTCTGTTTTCCGCTGAAACCACTTTTGAAATTCTTTCGATTTTTAATGGGAAATTCCTACGGATTTTCATGGGATTTTTTTTCGGGAAATTTCTTCGATTTTTGACGGAAAATTCTTTCGAGCTTCCAACGAAAATTCTTTAGAACTGTCGAGGGATGTTCCTTCAAATTCTTGTTTGAAATTTCTTCAAATGTCCACTGTATTGTTTTTTCCTTCGAATTTCCTTGAGAAATTCCTTGAAGTTTCCATTGGTAAATCTATTTCAGTGCTCAGCGGTCTTTCCCGATAACATCTTTTTCCGTAAAGTCCAAGAGTTTATGCGATTCCTCTTTTACAAACCAGTCATAAGATGGATTAGTACTGGTTTTCAGTTAAAACTCTTTTCACTAGAGCAGAATACATTTTTTTTCCTTGTTCTGTTGCGACATGCAGTGACATTCGCTTTCTACCATAATACCGGGTAGGTACATGATGTCCCCCTCATCAATACCCGGGCCGTGAAAACGCCACCAGAAGTCCTCCAGTGAACCGGTGATGACATTTTAATCAGCGTTAAATCAATTGGAAAATTTCAATCGGACTAATTTTAACTAAATGACCATCGTGGCGTTGAATTGGTTCGGTGTCGGTATGCCGTTGCTCGTGTTGAAAAATCGAAAACATTTTAATGAACCGCAAATATGAGTGAGCAGTTGACCACATCCATTGCGTAGATTACCATCGAGGATCTAATTTAAAGTGTGGATTTTTTCATTCCGTCTGGCCCCATGGAATAAACGTGGCCAAAGCATGTGCTAATTATTATAATCTAAAATCCCACCGCTCGCTAAATTGCGTCTGCTAGGAAATGCAGTTCATAGAGACATTAAATAATTTATCCTCATTTTTGCGGTACTTAGCCCTTGTAAATTGATTGAACAATCAGCCTTTGCGGTTCGCTGTGGAAGGCTGTTCGACGATCGTTCGAGAGCCAATGGAAATCGGCGTGGGTGATGGGATGAAATATTTCACTTAATTGGATTTAGTGCGAGCATTCCATTCCACCCGGATGAGATTGACACTTTCCCATTCCCGTGTGCGTGGTGATGCTGACCGTTTCCGGGCAACGACATTATCACTTTGCATCCCAATGATCCGCTGTAGTGGGACAAATGCTTTTCCGGGTTGCATTTCCGGTTTGTCCGTGAACTAGTGCCGAATTGTTTCCGAGGTGTGGCGGAAGGGGGGAGCAGAATCAAGGGGTATCAAACAGGAAAATTAACTATGGAAAAATGGGGCTCCGTGGAGCGAGAGATTGATTAATTCGTTTCCCGGTTGCTGGGCCAACCTGATGGATGTGGGGCACCCTGTGGTTCACACGCGGAATGACATTTGCGGTGACTGGTGTGGAATGGATTGGATCTCTGCTGTACCCGGCCAGAGATTTGTTCGTTTCTGAGCGTTAAAATTTAATTACGTTACAGTTTGAGTTGATTAGGTTTAAATTAATTCATATTACAACGTGACAGTAATCCGATCAGAGTGGCTCTACGAAGGTTATGGTGCGATTTATCTTTTGAGGGGGCTGAGAGGGCTCGTTGATTACGATTTTGACCACTACAACGTTGAAAGTACTGCTGGTGAAATGCGTTAATTATGTGTGTCATGACTAGGATTTGAAATTGATAAAATTATATAATTAATGCAAAATAATACATTTGATCATTAAGTTTGCACCACGCATCCCTTGAAAAACATTTTTACATCACCTTTTGTTCATGTTTTGCTTAAACTTGTTCTAAAATGTGCATCAATTATGAACAAGTTTTCGCTTATCACGACGAACGGAAAAATAAAATGTATTCCAGTAGCTTCGCAAAAGTTTTCTCTACCGATACTTTCAACGCATATTCAGATGGGAGCTTTTATTGCCAATTCCTAGAATAGATCGGCAGCACACGGCGTGGAACCCAATTTTAAATTGTTGGCGTTTCGTCGAAGGATTCGTAGGATAGGCTCATCACTCCAACGCACAAAGCCGGCGGCAAGCATCGGGAACAGCAGCACACGGATCGCTGGGATCTATTCCGGGAGAACCAATTACTTGCTACGTTAAAAATTGACAATGAATCGATGTGATTCCGGTATTCGCGTATATAGCCCCCGGTGCCACCCGCGGTCGATGAAACTCAGTTATTTCTTTATTGGTTCCGGTAATTGATGAGGTGTGATTGGAGCCGCGTCGCCGATTGCGGAACCACGCGTAGTTGCCAACATCATAGAATGAAGACATTTCCTACGCGAACTAGCTTCATTCTCTTTCGCACAGGGGTGGCAGATGATTTTATAGGCATTTTGTATTTAATTCAATTGAATCTTATTTCTGCTTTTGCTGCTTTGTTGGAATAGTACATTCCCTAATGGAACATTATAGAATTACCTTTTTATTTGCGTTTGTATGTCATGACGCTACCTTACGTGCAGGAAATGTCTAATCCGACACAGAACAATTCTGCTCTATACAAGAAAAAGAAAAAAAAAACATTTGTACTAATAACAAGAATTCTTGATTTTCCAAAACTTAATTCAACGATGGTTTCTATCATTTGGTATTGTCGGTCAGATTATTAAGTAGTTTGTCAATGAAGAAAAACTAATTTCCACAGAAGAGACTGTTTAAAACAGCCAAAACGTGGGCCAGTTAAAAAAATATTGTTTTAATTATAAAGAATGTAAATTCAAATCCCATTATATATTCTTCTTTCAAGACCCTTTAAATTATCATTATGTTTAAGTTACTGCAACTAGCGCTTTAAGCCCGTGGCTAGTGAAATTAAAATAGTGAACTGTTATTAAGTGTTGTATATAAAGATATCACGTTAAATGTCCACCAAACATCAAAATGATCTGGTTTACAAGGAATGATTTGGCAATAATACAATCAAACTTGCCATAGTCATCTCATCATCTGTAAATATCGCAAAAAAAAAATCAAAAGTGCCTCGTAATGTCACAGAATGTAAAGAAAAACATACCAAATCGTGACTTTCCTCCAATCTGGCAGTCCGTCTTGCAAAGCTGACGTCACTCGTTTTCGTTCATCCAGACGATAATGGCTGCGAATCGTGATGACACTCTTCATCCCGCAATTGGTTCGCTAAAAGTGGATCTAGTTGAACCGTGCTCTATGGTTTGTGGGATCCGGTCCGATGGAAGGCGAAATGTGATTAGATTCCGTTCACCCCCACGATGATTTAGTCTGAGAGCGAGCCAGTTTAATCCAGTTGGAAGTAATCAACCTGTCGCGGTGATTAGCCCGTCTAATGGCGGTAATCAATTTGACAGGTTTGAATAACTGGAGGTGATTGTGACTCATAAAATGTTATTTATTTCGTTGCATCCCACGCGCTGAAACCCTACCGTTGAAAATGTATGAAAGGGAATTTCATGCCATCAATCTGAAGCGCTGTGAATGGTCGTCAATGTAAGTAACGAATAGAAAAGCCGTAGTGCCCAAGTGCTTTAATCGTTCTCTGTAATAAACTTTGTCAACTCCAGAAGCCGATGCAATCTTGGGAGGTGATTAAATGTATTGTGCAGCAGACTCACAGTGGAACGCCTTTGAGATAGCCGGCAGTGTCGAACAAAAGCCAACGAGCGCAGCTAACTTCCGAGAGCAGCAGCATAAAAGGAATCGCATTAACATACTAATAAAATTTCGTCATTCATTCGCTCGCGGGTGGGTGGGGTTGACTGAGCGCTGGTGTAGGCGCCATCATCGTCTTCAGTTAGTCCTCATCAACGTGTAGAACGGAAAATTTCGGTACATTCCGGCGAGAACGTTGGCGCCGCAGGTGTGGCAAACCGGATGCATCTCTGTACACTGACTGCTGCAAGGATGTACGGAGTTTCATGTTATGAGCTTCTTGGTGGAAGTGGTGCCGTTTGACTCAATTTCGGAAGTGTGGTTGAAACGAAGAGCGGTATATTGTGGAGTGAGAATAATGTCTTTTCGAGATGCTTAAGCGGTATCGAAACATTGGGGGGTAAAGTGAAACTTTTTGGGTGAATTTAGAAGATCGGTCGTCATTCTCAACATAGTAAAGAATCCTTTTTTACGTAGATTCATATTGCACGATATTTATAATGTGGTTTTTATAGAAGCTACGAGATTTATGTTATCGTAATTTCGTCCTTTTGCCTTTCTCGTACAACAAAGTTATGTGTGTGTATGTGTGTATGTGAACATTTTTTAGACACACTTTTAGGAACTTAAGCACTGTTTATCTAATCGACAAATATTTGTCATAGACTATTTGAACAGAATTTGCCGTGTGCTGATTATTTGACATGTGCCAGTACATGATGAACAAATAGTTGAAAATAACCTATTTGTCAAGTATTATGTTTGAAAATTTTATTTAATTGTTTATCAAATGTTTTTCAAAAAACAGTACATTGTTTGTCGTCAAACTCGCATTAGACATTTTTGTTTTGCTGTTATTTTCAACAATAAAGTGATAAATTTTCCAATCATTTCTAAACTATTTTGAAAATGGAATCAAGAGCATTTTCAGTTGCGGTCACTTTTGCCTTGGGTCGAGAAACGAGAAACAGGTGGGTGCTCAGCCAAATTGTTGCAAGAGCTACGCAGAAATCATCCGAAATTGTACAAGAAATTCGTCAGAATGTCCGCCGCCGATTTTGACTACCTTTTAAGTTTGATTGGTACTCGTATCTAAGAGCAGGACACGGATATAAAAAATCAATATTACAGAGAGCATGAGCATGAGCATGATTGACCGCCCACGGTTGCTACTCCGTTATATCCAGGTCAGCTGTAATTACACAGAGAACCAACAGACTAACATCTCCCTAAATGTGTAAAAACTGGTGACCCACAATTGAGCAATACTGGCGCCGGCCGTGTCCACATGCAGATCAATTGAGGAATGGGAAGGAATATGTTGACGTGATACTCGCTTTGATGGAAGCCGACGCATTTCCATATAGAATATATAGGGTAGGAGTGTAGCAAGGCTCGTTTTGGTAAACGGTATGCTGGCGCTGGGTAAAACGTGTAGTTTTAGCGCAAACAGAAGAACAAAAACAATATGCTGCTTGAAATCTTTTTGCACCAAAGCACGTTCGATCGCGCACTAGTTAATTATCGTTTCGACCGCACAAAGCAAAACAACGTGTATCTCGAGACTGTTCTGCATAACCAAAATCAATCGCGCACTTATTATTTTTTTCAACCGCACAGAACACAACACAACGGATCTGGAGACCATGAACAGAATAACAGAACATTGATATTTTTTAATATTAATATTTAAATATCAAGACATGCTATGGATAAGAACAAACTAATGCACATGATATTGATCACTTCTTATAAACAGCATAACTTGATCTCCTCATGATATTCTATTTCAAAATATTGATATTGTCGTTTGATCCTTCATCTATCAAATCAATTATGTAAATATCTCATTTTGTTATCTAATATACATTTGGGGTTGGGGTTTTGACCCGATGTAAGGGGTTTTTCTTTCGCTGCATCATCCACTGCTCCCCCGATTCTCTATTGTCCGGCGTCTCTAGCATTTCACACGTCGAGTGGTCCGTATTGTGACCGTCACTTTCACTCGCACGTTTTCTATCAGATTTCTCAGTATTCGGATTGGACACATCCATTACAATCACAGTCTCCTTTTCCGATTCATGCCCTATATAGACCGAAAAATGCTCTTCCATCACTACCGAAGCGTAAGTAACGTTTTGCTGGTTTGCTTTCCCTGCTGCTTTGTGAAGTCCTGTCGTTGTTTCTTTTGTTATTCCCGGGGTTTCCGCTTTCCGGGGACAGATGTTCATCCGGTTCATTTTGCAGAGGAAACATTTGTTCTTGTTTCCTTCATAAAATATGTTCCCTTTCCGATTCATGAAATGCAGCGATGAAGGGATTTCCTTCTTCACATTCATATACACGCTACGTACACCAGTGTACGCGTCGAGGCAAAGTTCACCGGGAATTTTTTCGCGAACAACATTTTTCACTTCGCCATACTTCCCCAGTACTACAGCTAGCTCATGGTCAGTAACCTCAGGGGGTAGGTCGTGCACCCGCACATATAAATGTGTAGTCCCCCGCATGAGACATGCATACAGCGGCGTCTTTTCCATCTGCATAATGGAAAGTTAGATCCTCCGAGTTGGAAGTCAATGTATGCAGCATTGTTTCCTCCGTGATGAAACTTGATGAACACTTGCGATCTTTTATAAACAGCCTCAATTTGGCCGTAGTTCGTCTCCAACATCTTCACAAAATGAACAATTTTGCTGCCAATCGGGAAAGTAAACTCTATTGTAAACTCTAAACTCACACATCGCGACGACAAAAGCGATCGAATTGAAAAATGCAACTGTTGCAATACATCCAATAATAATTGAAGCATAACTAGACAATAATAGTCAACTCGTAGTAGCCACAAACTCAACCTCGAAGATATCTAGAAATGAACAGGTTAAGTGAAAACATTGAACTATGAAGGATATAAGTCCATGCGAGAATCCTGATGCAATGAGCAATCCCCACGAGGAAGAAGTGTAATTCTTGTTTTGAAAACATGTTTGACAAGTTTGATTTGCTTTGCTTGCAGTCGAGCTAATTTGTGATTCTAAGAGGTGTAAATTCCTGGAAATTCCTCCAGAATTGCTATGGAAATACCTCCAGGAATTCCTCTGAAAGTTCCTCTGGAAATTCCTCCAGATATCCCTCCAGTACTTCTTCCGGAAATTCCTCCAGGACTTCTCCAGGAATTCCTCCAAAAAATCCTCAGACAATTCCTTCTAGATTCCTCAGGGAACTCATCCAGGATTTCCTTCCGAAAACCCTCCAAGAAATCCTTCTAGAAACCCTCCGAGAATCCATTCGGAATTCTTCGAAGAATTCCTCCAGGAATTCCTCCAAGAATTTCTTCGGAAATTCTTCCATGATTTCTTCCAGAAATTGCTCCAGGAATTCCAGAGTTTCCTTAGAAAGTTTCTTTAAGAATACCTCCGATAATTCCTCCACGATTTCGAAATTCCTCCGAAATTTTTTCCGGAAACCCTTCAGGAAATCCATGCAAGAAAGAATTTACGGAGTAATTCCGGAGGAACACTTCAAGGGGTTTCCGGAGAAATTCCTTAAAAAAATCTGGGAGGATTTTCAGAAAGAATTCCTGGAGGAATTTCTGGAGGAACTCCCGGAGGAATTCCTGGAGGAACTATTGGAAACATTTCTGGAAGAACTCACGGAGGGATTCCAGGAGAAACTCACGGTGGAATTCTTGGAGGAAATCCCGGATTAATTCTTGAAAGAAATCCCGGAGGAACCTTTGGAGGAAATCCCGGAGAAATTCTAGGAGGAATTCTCGGAAGATAGCTTGGAAGATTTCTTGGAGGAATTCCTAGAAGAATTTCCTGAAGAATTTCTAGAGGAATTCTCTGAGGAATACTTGGAGGTATTCCTGAAGAAGTTCTTGGAGAAATTCTCGAAGCAATTGTTGGAGGAATTCCTGGAAGAATTCTTGGAGAAATTTTCGGAGGAAATCCTGGAGGAGTTCTTGTACGAATTTCGGAAGATATTCCTGGAGGGTTTCCCGGAGGAATTTCTGGAAAAATCCCCGGACCGATTCCCGGAGAAATTTTAATAATTTAAAAAAATCATTAATAAAGTAAGAAAAAAACTTCGTTGAGCAATTTCGGGAGAAAATTGGAGCAAATCCTGAAGGAATTGCCGGAATAACGTTTGGAGGAGTTTCTTTAGCATATACTGAAATTTTTGGGATTGACTCGCTTAGGGAATTTTAGGAGGGTTTACCGGGAGATTTACCTGTATTTCTGGAATTTCTGATGGAATTTGTGGAGGAGTTTTTGGAGCAGTCTGGAAGAATTATTCCTGGAGGAATTCTCGAAGGAATTTATGGAGGAATTCTTGAAGGAATTCCATAAGAAACTCCTGAAAGAATTTGAGTTGGAAGAATTATTTTCCGGATAAATTTCTATGAAACTTTCTGACTTAATGTTGATGGAGCAATAATTTGCCCCAAAATCAAATTCAGAATATGCCACGAACCGAGACATACATATTGAGTTCTGATAGTAATATTTGCCCCAAATGAGTTGTTCAATTTAATATTCAATTGAATTAATGAATAAACTTCTCCATTAACTTAAGTTGATGTAGAACTAAAGATGTGAAACGCGTTGGAGTAGGTGTTGCAGTTGGTAATTGGGAAGATAAGGTAATTTGAGCACTTTTTGTTATAGGCATTCCTCAAGAAGAATTCTGAACGAATTCTAAGAACTCCCTAAGCACCGATTTTTTTTTCGGGAAATTGCTGGAATGCATTAAAATTCATGTAAATTAATGTCTTTCTTGATTTTTTTTCTTTTTCTCAGTTTGCCCGACCTGGGCGCAATGAGAATAGGCCGTTATTCAAATACTACAGCTATAGCGAATCTTTTTAATTTTACATACTGAATTATTTGCAGCACCGCACTTTAGAACGGGAAAGGACCGTTTGGCCGAATACCGTTTGACCAAATGCCATTTGGCCGAATGCCACTAGGCCGAAAGTTTTTGGCCGGATATACCATTTGGTCGAAAGAATCGTTTGGCCGAAAGGGGCATTTGGCCGAAAGAGTCGTTTGGCCGAAAGAGTTATTTAACCGAATAAGACATTTGGCCGAATAGGTCTTTTGAAAAATGAGAAATTAGGAGTGAGAAGTGAGACGTTTCACTACTCACTTCGCACTACTCACTTTCCACAGTGAGAAATGATAAATGAGGAATGAGAAGTGAGACATCTCACTTCTCACTCCTCTTTTCTCGCTGTAGAAAGTGATAAGCGCGAAGTGAGCGGTGAGACGTCTTACTATCTACTTCGAACTACTCACTTTTCACAGTGAGGAGGAGTGAGAAGTGAGATGTCTGAGTCCTCCCTCTTCATTTCTCACTTCTCACTGTAAAAAATGAGAAGCGCGAAGTGAGTGGTAAGACATCTCGTTATTCACTTCGTGCTTCCCACTTTCTACAGTGAGAAGTGGGACGCCTCTATTCCCATCGTGCTTCTCACTTTTTACAGCGAGAAGTGAGAAATGAGACATCTCACTTCTCACTCTTCATTTCTCTTCATTTGACACGAATTCACTGTAATAGTGTAAAGTGTCTTAAATAAAGATAAAAAGAATCGTTTCTCACTACTCGCTGTAAAAAGTGAGAAGCGCGAAGTGAGTAGTGAGACGTCTCACTACCTACTTTTAAATACTTTTAAATATTTTCAAAATTATCAGTGTTTTTTTTAAATAAAAAAAATAAACACGATTTTATTGCGTTCAAACAATCCTTTTTGTTTATATTGTTTTTATAGTTGCATCAGAGATTTATTTAGAACATTTCAGGTAAATTATTCAGATTGGTAAACGGTGTTGATAAAATGGAAATTTCGTTACTTTATCAGCTTATTGAACATGAACTGTTTAAAAAAATGCTAGTTTTGTTTCAAAAGCTTCAATGTTGGATAATAAAAGTTGGGCTGTTGTTCCTTGCCTTGCATAGCGATATTTGCTAGAAAAGCCAAGTCACTCATCTATTCAGGATCATACTGCTCGGGCAGTGGTTTTCCTTTATCTCATAAAAAACTTTCGCCATTTTCTTTTCGATAAGAATCAAATCTCTCAAGCGTGATACCACGGCTAAGTCAATAATACAGCAAGTCTCCGCATTCGGCTTTATTTCCGTCAACACCATTTGGATTTGGGTGTGGTTGTGGTCTTAATAACGAGTGGCAATACTTTAGGAATATTGATCGTTATCGCATATCGATTATTTTGATCAAAGGTAAGCCGGCCTAGGACTACAAGTGAAGAGGCTTGAATGAATTAAAGAATCTTTTGGTGAATATGCAAGAGCAGGGGAATGTGATTGCTTTTTGTTGCTTAGAATTATCACAACGCCATTGTTCTTTCCTGTCATTGCTGGTGCTCCATCAATCGTAAGGCCACTTAAGTTTTCGAAGGAGAAAAAAAAGTCCCTTCACACAGGTTAACAGCCCTCAGGTTAGTTGTTCACTGCATTAGGATCAAAGCTATCAATTTATCTGTCATTCGAATATGACCATCAATTCCTTTTATGAAGACAGCCACCTTTGCCATAATTTGCATGTCAGTATTTTCATCGTTCGCGAGAGAGTAGCCACCCATAGGCGGTTTTTTTTTTCAAGTAACGTAGCTTTTACATCTTCTACGAGAACTTTCACTCTTCATCGTGTTCCGCTCAAACCAGTGCTACTGAAGGAGGCTATTTCCTTAGGACACACGATGTTAACAAAAACTGAAATGCATTAACCAGTTCTCCGTCCTGGAAAGGTTTCATCCGTTTTGCCAAAATCTTACTAACAGCAAAACTGGCCCGTACTGTGTTTTCTGACTTTGAGTTTGCTCGAGTGTAGAGAATTTGTTGCTTCTATAATCCACTGTATAAATTTGAATCAATAAATGGATCGAGCGCGCTACCTTTGAAGCTCTATCAAATCAACTTTTGTTACCTTCCTGGGCCCTTTAACCCTTCATAAGGCAGACGAATCTAAACAATAAATTAATAAAAACAACAATAAAACACAATGTTTACATGGTATTTAACTTAAATGTAGGTTTGTTATAAATTAAACAAACATTGAAAAGTTGATGGCAATATAGTTGCCACTGCCTTGAAAGCGGGACAACATTGGTGGCAATATAGGGGAACAGACGGCTTTGGCAGGTTTTGTTCTATTATTGGCAGGGGGTTTTTGTCGACCAAATTTTATGAAATTTTGCCAGAATATTCTTTGATATGCAAAGAATGTTTAGGCCAAATTTGAGCAAAATCAGTCATAAAAAACCCCCCTGACAATAATAGAACAAAACCTGCCAAAGCCGTAAACGACAACGACAAAAATAAATAAAAAATTTTTAAATTAGGTTTTACGTCTAACAAATCAAAACAAGGCACGTTACATTTTGTAGTGGAGTCTCCTAGTCGGAAAATGCATTATGTATGTATATTAGAGTGGGGCGCAGTTGTATGAAAAAACGCAAACTTTGTCCGATCAAGTGAGATCAAGGTTTTTCTGAATCATTTTGGGACCCCAATCAACTGTGCAAAATATGGGCTCGATTGGTTGCAACCTCGCATGCCGCATCGCGTTTTAAATTTACATGGAGATTAGTATGGGAAAACGTACTTTTTTACATTTTTGCTCTTAGCGGCTTCAATTTATCATCAATCACGTGACTCAATACGTTAGCATATAGTCTGGAGGATGCCGAAAGACTTTGCCGAAGAAGGTACGTAGCTGGAAGGTCTACAAAAAATGTTATTACGTTTCGAAAATTGATTGTTTAAACCATATGCAAGAAATCAATGTTTCTGCCAGCACTATCGGACAACCTATGGTTATCGAAGGGCAAAACCCATCTTCCTTCTTGTCGGATTTTTTTCTTTGTGAAATAATTCCGGATAGCTCCCATTAGCTCTAAAGCCCTATAAGATCAATTATTTTGAAATAACACTCAGTTAAATTATTGGTCTACGTAGTACGGCAGTGTTGGCAGAATGAACGATTTTTTGCATATGGTTTGAACACTCAATGTTCGAAGCGTTATAAATTTTTTTTGTGGACGTTCCAGCAACGTGCCTTCTTCAGCAAAGTTTTCCGGCATCCTTTGGGTTATACTTTAACGCAATGTGCCACTTGGTTTACGCTGAACTGAAACCTGTAGTAGTAGAAATGCAAAAATATACGTTCTCCCATACTAATTTCCATACAAACTTCAAACGCGATGCGGAAAGCGAGGAAGCAACCAATCGGTTCCATATTCTGCACAGTTGTTCAGGACCCAGAATGGCTTCAAAAAACCATTGATTTGAAAAAATGACCATGACGCCCCACTCTAATGTATATATGTTTGTAGTTAGCCACCATCCTGGCTAGAGTCTTGCTCTGCATGCGGTTCCACTTGACAGTAAGGTCAAGTTTTAACCCTTTATAAGGCAGTGGCAACTATATTGCCACCAACAAATTATATGTTCTTCTATTTATTAACAAGAGCTCTACTTATTATTTCACATGTAGTGGCTTTATTCGCTTCCTAGTAACACCCCAGATGAATTTGAGCCATAAAAAAATGGAAATGTCAATTTGAGAACAGTTTTTTTACGAACAGATCGTAAGTTTCGAGTGGAAGAAGGATTTTCAGTTATAATTCGTTAAAAAAACGACAAAGATATATTTTTTCCCGTTGGTATCAATTATTTTGAATCTCCTGTGTTAGATTATTACGTGATTAGCGTGAAAAAGCTTTGCCTTTCTGTATATTTGGTTTTTGGATTTTTGACGAAATTGTGTTTTTTTCCCAAGGGTCCCCCTTGGGAGAAAAAAGGCAAAAAAAATCACTTATAATGCGTTTTCTGACTAGGACTCTTCACCAAAAAGTGTAAAGTACCTTGATTTGACTGGTTCTACGTAAAACCAAATTTTTAAAAATCTTTCTATATTTTTGTTGTTGCCTGTTTTCCCGCTTGCCGGGCAGTGGCAACTAAGGGTATGCGATAACACAATTTTTCCTGACGAAACGAAACGAAATTAGAAATGCTACTGTTGGATCGGAACGAAACGAAACGAAATTCAAATTTTCTTCCGAAACTTCGAAACGAAACGAAATCCGGGTCCATTTGATTCGAAATTTTTCGAAACGAAACGAAATTTAATTTTTTTTTCCACGGAATTTTTATTAAATAGTAATATAGATAAGACAAAAAATGTTAAAAAAAATCCGCGTTGAAAATAATTTTGTTTAATATTTTTAGAGTCAAATAAGGTCGATACAAATACATATATAAAAAAGTTTGCCCTCCCTAGAATTTCTTTCTCTAAAATAAAATTTGGATGCGACAACAAAAAAAATCGGAAAATTATAAGGATTTTCAAAATACTCTTTAACAAATCCGAGGAGGGTTTTGATTTTTTTTTTCATTTTTATATTTATTTTTTATTAACCCCTCCCCCTTGACCTTTCTGGCATCAGTAGGGCATATTTTTTATAGAATGTAACGGGCTTTAAGCAAAACCAGCAATGCACATTTTGAATATGAATCTGAAACATTTATTTGCCCTAGCTGCTGGGTTTAGTTTCAGACACCAGTCAACTCACAAAAACTTAAAACTGGCAAAACGCTCAGTTATATTTTCTGCAGATTTGAACCACCAATGAATCACGAGTTTCAAATATTTTGGTTTATGAATGCGTCGTTTTATCTACGGATCAACCCACTTTGAAATTACGGCGCCTTTCTTGGCAGCAACATAATCATTTTATTTAATTGAAAATTTTAAAAACATGTGTTGGGGAAACAAACGAGTTCGTTCTATTTTGCTCCAGATTGAAAGTAGAATAATGATCGAAAATTTGAAATGAAACTTAATCACTACTGATTTCATTCTACATAATTGTTACCCAAATGCCATAAGGAAAATGCGACATAGGTAAGTAACAGATCATTTTGGATCTATTCACCATTTTCAAAAGTATGCCCCTCACCATAAACATCGTGAAAATATTCTTAGCTTACCAACAAATTACCAACAAATTTCATATTGATTAGATCTGTTCACCATTTCGAAAAGAATTACTCCTCCATTTCATCTTAAATAAAGCCTCTAAGCAGTATGAAAGCTGTTGATTGCAATACAAAACTGGACTTTTTAAAAAAAAATGCTAAGGTCTGTTGGAAATATTACTTAATAATTTATAGTAATTTTTTTACGTTGTTATGGTGAGGGGCATTTTTCATTCATCACTTTTTTATGAAGTTAGCCGTGGAAGATAAACGAAACAAACAACCACTGACTTTCAGCTTAAAAAGCATTCTACAAATTTCAAATATAAATTATATTCAAATAGTTTATGGGCCACCTCAGGAAATATTCTTTCATGTAAGTGGCGTTTTCCATAGCAATTTCCGTATAATCTTCAGATGACGCGTGCACAGTCAAATTACATCCAAATTAACTAAAACTTTAGGAGGTCTATTAAAATGACAAAACCAATCGTTTGAGCATAGGGGAGCGAAAAAGTGAAAATTTGAATCACTCTAATGTAGGCATTACGTAGGCTAACAGTGGCCAAACGTCTCGAATTATGTGGAACTGTGGCACAGTCTACTTGCCTCGCATTTCCTGGTGCCCCGGAAAGCGTTCCGTATTTCATGGTGAACCTGTAAAGCCGTTATTTCTGCAGCTCAGCAAAATAAAGATCAAATTTCCGTTAAAAATGTGGTTATTTGCTGATTTTAGCAATAAAATGAAAGCTAGGACATGATACAACAATTCAATCGAGACTGCCTTGTTACTATTCAGTTGGTAGCTCTGAAAAGGTGATCGCCAGTGTAAACTAATTAATTTGGCACAGAATCTTCCAAATAGGGGTCCCGTGGCTTAGTCGGTTACACGTCTGCTTTATAAGCGGATGGTCATGGGTTCGATTCCCAGCCCCCCATCAACCTCTCGTCAATCACCAGAAGTGCAGCAATAGTACGGTGTAATGGAGAACGCGTCTAACCAACCTGACGGCGACTGACAATCTGACCCTCTTTTCGGAGGCATACCCCTAACGGACTCGATACATGGCAAACGGAACAAAGCATCTCTACATGGACTCACAATATGGACGAATGAACGGACGATGATATAAACAATAGGTGGTCATCTAAAAATAGATCCTTTGTGGATTCTAAGAGACGAGAATACCACAGTAGATCTCGGCACAGTAGCGGTCGTCGAACACAGAGTGCCTACTATAGATAGTGGAATATATAGATGAGCGAAGATAAATCCTCTGTCTCCAAACGAACTGTCAAACGTGTCTCCAAACGAGCATGACGTCACGATTTCAATGGAAACGTTAAGGGCTGTGACGTCATATGCGCGTGTGCACGGGCAAAAAAATCGACTCAGCCATGCTTTCGCTCATCTATAGATTCTACTATCTATAGTGCCTACTAAATAAATAAAGGAATAAATAAAGAATCTTCCAAATACAGGTTGGACTCGATTATCCGGAGTATCGATTTTATTTTCACTCCGGATAATCGAATCACCATAAAAAATTAAATCTGCAATTAAAAAACCTATGGTTTATTTTACTTGCAGTGCTGCCCGATCAAGAATGCAAAATAAAATTATAACAAGGGGTGTTATTTATTTCAGAAAAATATTGTAACAAAATGTGTTATAAATTTTGCTGGTTAGTTGTTAAAATAACAAAAATTATATCAAAAATACCTCTAGCCGTAACATAATTAAAACAGAGGTTGATATCTTTATATCAACATTATAACAAACGTTGATATAATTTTTCTGCACAAAAATCTACCTTCAAGGTAATTGCTTACATCACGGATAGAAATCTTGTACGCTACCACGCCGGATTTCCATCCATAATGTAGGCAATTAACTTTGTTCCAGCTATGTATTAATATCGAGCGGGTTCAAGTTATACTGAAGGTGATTACCACCGATTTTATTTCCAATGTCTACAAATAAATGTAGGCAATTATTTTGTGAAAATATGCATAACTAATATTGTTATAATTTTGATATGCAATAAAACTGACCGAAGACACATTTTTATCGAATTATCTAATTATAACACACGTTGTTTTAAATAACAACAATTGATAGAATTGAGTTATAATTTTGTTATGTATTCCTGATCGGGTGTAGTCAGATATTATTCAGAAAAAAAATCTGAATAATCCACCTGCGGCTTTCTGGTGTATTATTGAAAAAATAGTATTTTTGCCATATCTTTTGAGACTATAGTCCGGTCCAGCTAATTTTCAATATGAAATGATAAGACAGGATTTCCATTTGAATGCAACTTGTTGGTTGAGAATACGTGCAAGAAAAAAAATGGCTGGACTATTTATACGCTTTTTGTACATTACTTACATGTACTTTGGCCATTACTTATTTTATGCCAACAACTCGAACGCAGACATTTACGATTATTGCTAAATATTAACTAGCTATTAATTAGTATTAATTAGTAAGTTTATTATTAATTAATTAGTATTAATTAATTAATTGTTAATTATTATTCATTAATTATTAATTAATTAATTAGTATTAATTATTATATTAACTAAATATTAATTAGCAGCAGCACGTCCAAACTAACAACAAACTGCCCTATGGAAAACGCACCGCACCGGCACGATAATGACAGAAAATCGGTACGATTTTGAAGCATTTGAATAATCTGGGTCTGAAGGATCTAGAAAATGTGAGAAAATTATAGATTTCCATGATATACGGAATCAAAATTATTACAAATTATTTTTACTTCACTGAACAATATTATTATTATATTATTTGCATTAACAAATATGCATTACGTTTTATACTTGAATACTTTTAACAAAACATCGAAGAAATTTTCAAGCGGAAAGCTAAATGCGTTTCTGTTGAAGATACAGAATTGTATTACGTAGTGAGATTTAATGAAAGAATTTATATGTATAAAATATTGAGTGAAATTGACTTCATTGTGCGGCGCAGCCGAATTTTTTTTTATGATGTAAAAATTGGAATTATGTATTAAAAATAAATTTCGAAATTCCGCGAAATTCCGTTAAATTTCGTTAAAAGAATGATTTTTCTGTCGAAATTTTTGAAATTTAACGATACGAAACGAAATCAGTAAATCAGATTTCGCCATACTAAAATTCCGCGGAATTCCGCGGAATTTCGTTTCGAATGCCCTAAAACGAAATTTTTCGAAATACGGCATATGCTTAGTGGCAACTATATTGCCACCAATTTTTCAACGTTTCTGAACTGGTTAATGTATAACAAACATACATTTGAGTTTAATACCATGTCAACATTGTGTCCTATTGTTGTTTTTGTTAATTTATTGTTTAGATTCGTCTGCCTTATAAAGGGTTAATATGAGTTATCCTAGTCGGAAAACGCATTTTATGTAAAAGAAAAATTGCACTTTTGTTCCCAAGGACCCTTGAAAAAAAAAACGCAATTTCGTCAAAAATCCAAAAGGCAAATATACAAGAAAGGCTAAGCATTTTTTACGCTAATCGCGCCATAATCTAACACAGCAGGTTCAAAATAAATATTACCATTGGGAAAAAATATATTTTCGACTTTGTTTTTTTTAACGAATTATAACTGAAAATCCTTCTTTCACTCGAACCTTACGGATTCCGGATCTGTTCGTAAAAAAAACTGTTCTCAAATTGACATTAATTTTTTTATGGTTCAAATTTATCTGGGGTGTTACTAGGTAGCAAATATAGCCACTACATGGGAAATAATAAGTAGAGCTCTTGTTAATAAACAGAGAAACATATAACATGTTGGTGGCAAGATAGTTGCCACTGCATTATAATGGGTTAAAATATCATACTTCATAGAATGCTTGGATCCAGATTTAATTCCTTCAATCCAGCTTTTCTAGCCATAAACTGAATAGGGGGTGATTCAATCATGACAGATGCTGTGTACAGAAGTTTGTAGGAGCATCGCAGTAGACTTTGATTTTGGATTGTTTTGTTATCTGTCATAAATTTTCACTAATGGGTGAATGTTTACAAATCACGGTAACGTAATTTGGGTCTACAACTATTATATATTTTTTCCATTCTAGCGAGTCTGGCGATACGAGAAAGGAAAATTGTACGAATTTGATGTTCGCAATGATTTACTTTGGTGCGGCAGGAACCCAAGCCTTTTGTGCTCTACGGTTCCTTAATTTAATCTGCAAGGACTATGTTCTTTGCTGTCAACGATTGTGATGAATTTGTCATTATTTGGAAGCCAACGAATGGAGGTTTTATATTACTCCAACTCTCCAACTCAATCAGTGCGTCAATGAAGATAGTCATATCACGTCACATATTATAGGCCTTTAGCCATACAAACAGTCCCTCAAATATATGTATGTATCATTGACTGTAAACTACTCGTGAATATTGCGCTCCACCGTAATGCTCTGCTGATAATTTCTAAAAGTCTGAATCTGATATAAGGGAGAGTCTTTGGCTTTTTGATTGACACCACGAAGATATCCACGAAGAAACCACGAGATATCGAGTGGACCACACCAATTTTACGAATACTTTGTCCTATTTCATCAAAAATCATATTCCCAAATAAATTTCTCGAGCCCCGGAGTTCATTGAAGTATAGAACGTTGTGAGGGATATACAGAATGTCTGGAGCATCATGCTCTTTTCATATGCTTCGAATGTGGACGAATAAAATTTGAATTCCGCCGTACGGTTGTGTCTCACATATTCCGTCCCACATTAGGCGTAGGATTGAAGCTTTCTTGAAAGACCATTTCCACCGAACCTAAAATGATTAGAAAATTTAAGGTATAGAAAAAAAAATGAATTGAGAGGAATAGTTTGATGATTGAAGGTTGGATCTTTTGAGCGATAATGAAAACTTTTGAAGATTCATTGTAAACAAACATTTTTCATCATAGTACAGCATACTTTGATCTATGCTAGGAAAATTTATAGTGGACAACGCTAATGTCAAAAGGGGTGATTCAAAAATTATAGCTGGACAGGATAAAAAGCTGGATACATCAAAACTTTCTGAACAAATTAAGAAACCCGGCCGTCCTTTTTTCTAAGTGAATATAAACTGTTCTGGATAATCTTTATTGGAAACACATTGTTCCACATCAACCTTATGTGCCTTGGAGTCGCTTAATGCAATCTCTTCAAATTATATAAAATAAAATTTGTCGTTTCAAATTCAAATAAATGAATTCGCAGCTTACGCTTTCGTTTCAACTTTCGTATTTAATAATAAATAGTAAAAAAGAGCTTCTCGAGCCAGATATATAGAAAAGTTGGCGGGCCGTTCATCAAGTTATTTTTCTTACTTTAGAGATGGCTTTTCAGTCTTGATAAAATCCTCAACCAAGAAACCTGTAAGAATTAAGTCCCTGAAGAAGGTCCCAAACGGACTGAAACGTCGGACAAGATTTAATAACAGTGTTTTGATTTTGTCAAGACTAAAAAGCCACCCTTAAAGCATTAAATCACAGTCAAAAGTAAAAGTTATTTTTTTAACGCGCGGTCCACAAGAAATGGAGCTGAGGGCAGAATCCGGCCAGCGAGCCGTACGTTGTGTAGACCAGAGTTAAACCATTTCAACATATTTTTCTCATAATTTGTGGAAAATATTAATTTCTAATTTCCAATATGTTTGCCAACGATCATCTCAAACTATCTCAAACATTGTATTTTGGAGGAAAATGCTTCAAATCAGGGTACGGTTTCCAAATCATTCTACTCACAAGCGAGTTCTTATGGATTGAAGCTTCTTGGGTAGGTCTAGACTAGGTCATCAACGATTTTTTGAAAATTCGATTATTCCTATTCCTGGATCTTTACTGCTCGGGGGCACTATTGCATTTTATTGAATATATTTATGACGGTTTCCTAAACCCCGAAATATTTTCAGAAATAACACAACTTTTCACGCACCGCTTCACATAAATATTTGTTCTATATAGTTACAATGTTTCAAATTGAGCGCCATGACATACCTTGCTCTTGTCCATTCAACGCCTCTGGAAGGGTGTCCCCTGGAACGCGTTTGTTATGATAACTACGTTTGCATTCGTGCTTCTCGCGGAATTCACCCATTGTCTACCCAATCTTCCACCTGTTCCGTTTAATATGCGGGGTTGAGAATGAGATGGCACATTCCAACTGCTCCAACATACCTTTCCCAAAGAGATAAAATGTACTCATTTTGGTTAATCTTATGAGCACACTCTCACACCATCCCCCTCCCATTCGCGAATGCCGTGAAGATGAAGAGCGAATCCGTAACAAGATAATGTGTTAAAATTCAAATGAGCTGTACCTGTCGTTTAATGTTGTTTGAAATTTTACGACCATCGTACTGGTTGGGGGAGAACCGTTTCGCTGTAGGTTGCAGATGGGGGTGCTTCAGTTTTACTATTGAATCTCGACTGACAGTCATTTTCTGTTCGTTTCAGGACTGTTGCTGCCGCACTCAATTCGCTGTCGGCCGTCACTTGCGAGGATCTTCTGGTGACCGGATTCGGGATAAAAATTTCACCGGAACGGAGCTCACTCTACGCCAAGTGGATGTCGCTGGGGTGAGTAAACAGATGTTGAGACACATACTCGCTTATTTGCATTTTCGGCGTAGGAAGTCAGTGAAAACTCAATACGATTGTCGCAGGCTATAACAGAGAGTGTCAGATGGCGTACTTACCTAAGCGCGCCTCAGAATGGCGAATGGATCCATTGAGCATATGTTTATAAAAATGAAATTTACTCAAACGATGTGTTTACGGTAGGAATGAAGGCGAGTGATTCGAAAGTTTTAATTGTATAAATTTGGAGAACTCGCACCGCAGTGGTGTTACATAATCCGTAAAATGTTACTGAAATCGACAAATTGATGTTGGACTTGCTCTTTCCATTTTATACTCAGGTTCATGTTGTTACACTGAAATTGGTTACTTGTCCCCTTCGCATGCTGTTGTAATATGAAACTGTTAATGACGATGTTCATTCTTGCGGCATACTGTAACTGGTAGTGCAAGTTGGTTCTGTCGAACAGGATCAGGAAATGGTTTCTATCAGTTACTCTGCCATTAACTGCCGTCGCCCTTCCTTCAAGGCTTGGAATGAAATGTGAAAGAGGGTCAACTAGGTCATGTGTGAATCATTGGAAGATTTATCTTTCGGATCCTATAACTTATGGATAACGTATAGGTTGTCAATGTGTAGGCGATACTTCCGTAAGTGATGGAAACTATTTAGAATTGATTGAAAACCGATCATTTGGAAAGTAGTTGCGTGACATGCAGATAACGATAGAGATATTTTTGACAAAGCAGAAGGAGTTTGAGCGAAACTCCCATGGATACACCATGGTAATCCACCACCTAGTGAATTTGATCTCGCAACGATATTGGAAGATTATCATGGAAGAAAGGGATTTTCTATAGGGAGCAAAACTTTTATATCCTAAGCTTTGAATCTGCGAGAATCGGCGGAAAAAGTAAGAATCGTAGGTAGGTTATGTTGAATATTGTGGAAAACATGCTGGATACACCTACAAGATACTAGATTATGATCTTGTGTAACTTTCTTCTACATTTTATCAAGTAGCCGCAATGTAGGTACTGTTATATTATTGCTTCAAATAAGTTTGTATGAGCATTACTGCCAATCCTTACAATATCAAAACAATGCTGTTAATAGAAGTATTTGTGACAATTGGGGGAAAATAAACTGAGACTTGATTCCACATTCTTAGCAACAGTCTGAATAAAGCACACGTTTTTTATTTGCTTCATATAATCAACATCTCGATCCTCGAAAGATTTTAATAAGCCTGTCATAGGCCACCCTTCTGCACAGCTATGAGCACAACTTCTCAGATTTAAAGCCATCTACTGTCAATTCCTTCCACCTGTCTTCATTCTTGAGCTCTGTACACTGACTGTCTTGCACCGACTGAAACTAGCATTGCTTTCCAGCCATCGAGCGAACCCCAATGCCAAAGAGAACGTGACGAAGTAGCAATTTTTTTCCATTCTCTTCAGTGGCTTCTTAAGAAAAGAAAGCATATATCTACGTACGAATGTACTCCGTACATACTGCTCAAGCTGAACCACCCGAACGACGCGAATCATGGTCTATCAGTGCTGAACACTGATGCTGATGGGTTATATACGCATATAGACAGATACGAGTGTATCACATGTTTGATATTGTCATTTCGTTATCACAACATATTTTTACAACGATGAGATACTTTCGTTTTCCTGTTGAACCTAATGTGTGTTTGAAGAACAAACTCCTGTGCTGGTAATTTTATGCAGCATATCATCCCATGATTTAATTTCTAGTTCCAGGTGGGAGCTTGTGACGCTTCCAACCCCGACAACGGGAGGACTCAGCCAGCCATTCAGCCGCTTGTCAATTTTTCGCGGATCATGCTCCTTAACTAGGACAAACAGGGATCAAGCGGGAAAAAGCTTGTCATCATTCGGCGCAAATTCCGACCTCACTCAGGTGAAGCGTCCCGGAAAACTGCTTCCACTGGAATTGGTTCAGATGTTCACGTTGATGAGCATCGAGCTTCATGCTGACGACGACGACGACGACGACGACGCACGGTGCCGGTGATGATAATGATGGTGTCTCATTTTCATATACATCACGAATTAAACACCTGAATGGGCACGAATAACATCTACGCGGATCATTCTTCGCCCTCGGTGTAAGCGGGATTCCGCACTGCTTCCGAGGTGTAAGCATGTGGGGGCAAAAATCTCATTTCTTTTCTCCATCAGCGCGAGTTAAGGATACCTACCTGGCTCCGAGGGGGTGTTTTCTCTTTAGGGAAATAAATCAATCTATCGCGTGTGCACTCACTGGAAATAAGCTCCGCTAGTAGCGCCGCCGGGATGATTATGGCCCGATGGAAAGTGATTGGGATGTGCTACGTGCGAGAGTTTTCCCGATTATCTACACCTTGATGTTTTCGCATTACTGAGCAGGTGACTGAATGAGAGCTTACAGAATGGGAGGGTTGTGTTTTCATACGGGATTTTCTATAGATTTCGTTTGCGTATATAGAAATCGTAGGAGTGCATTTCACTTATCTTTAATGCCATGCTGTATTGTTGCACAGACTTAGTCGAGTGCGAGATTACCCCGTCCATTGGAATTATATGCGAACTCTAGCTATTGGGAAAAGATATTTCACAAAATAACTCGGAAATCAGTACTTTAATCTTCAGTTAGAACCAAATAAATCCCTTTTTGATAACTCATCTTGGAAATTAAATGAAACTATGACGAAATTGAAATAATTAGGTTTGACTTAAACTTTGATTCAAATATATTATTTGATGCATGAAAGAAAATACTGATATTTAAGAGAATATTCAATCTTGTGCTTATTCTGTTCTGAATTTCCACAAGAAATGGTTCTGTTTTCTTAGTATATCTGAGGGAATTTAGCTTAATTTCGGTCTTGTCTCGAATTTGAGAGGGTGATTCTTTTGAATTTCCAAATCGAATTCCTTTCAATTTCCGATGAAAAAATCTCCTTTGTTTCACAGAAAACTTACTTACTTTAGGCTCGCAATTTCCGAAGGTAGGTCTGTCATATTGTCCGAAGCCAATCATTCTGGATCTATAAGGGAAAATTTCCTGATTTGCTGGATTTTTCTTATGAATATCGCTAAGAAATTGTTTAAATATTTCGTTAGTGATTTTTTTTCAATCCCTTAGAGCAGCGGTCCTCAACCTGGGGATACCTTTGTTGGCCCCAGGGGGTACCTCGAACAAAAATAACCGAAAAATAACCGCCTTCGTACCCCGGGATGGTCGCCTGAACTTCTTCTTCTCATTGGCATTACATCCCCACAATGTGACAGAGACCCCTCGCAGCTTATTGTTCACTAAGCACTTCCACAGTTATTACCTGCGAGGTTTCTAAGCCAGGTTATCATTTTTGTATTCGTATATCATGAGGCTAACACGATTATCTTACCGCAACAGCGCATCTTACCGCACGCCTGAACTACAGTGAGGAAAAGCGATGTGGTCCTGGTTGACGGTTTCGGTTGTAAGGGTAGGCGTTTCGGTGACATTCCCGGAGTTCGCTTCATGGTAGAACAGGTGGTCAACGTTTCGCTGCTGGCCCTGTACAAGGAGAAGAAGGAATGTCCACGATCATAAGAGAAGAAAAAAAACCGCTGGAGGATTCGCTGTAAATTATATTACTTTAAAATATAATGTTAAATACAGGCTTCGTAGTTGGAACCATCGGACTCCAAAGCCTCCTTCCAAGAGCCTCTTTTCAAAAGGCTTAGAAGCTTCATTTTATTGATTAATTAGTTGCAAGCATCTTAGAGGAAATCTTTCACGGTTAAAAGACTATTATTCTTCCATTTACTTCCACTAATTGATATTTATGTATCAAACAGATACGTATATCGTTTTCTACTTGAAAATTTCTTCAGTGTTTTTTTATCGAAGTTTTCAAGTAGGAAACGAAATACGTATCTGTGTGATACATAAAAATTGATTAGAGGGAGCAAATGGAAGAATAATAGTCTTTTAACCGTGTTCATTTTAATGGCTCCGAAACCCCTTTTTAAGAAGCTGTGTGGGCTTTTCTTGAAGAGGCTCACAAGCCTTTTTCTAGAGGCTCAGAAGCATCTTTCGAATTTCTGATAAGCATTCTTTTAAGACGCTCAGAGGCCTCCTTTTAAGAAGCTCGGAAATCTCCTTTTAAGAGACTCGGAAGCCTGCCTTTAATTGGCCCGGAAGCCTTCTTTTAAGAGGCTCAGAAACCTCCTTTTAAGAGGAACGGAAGCCTTCCTCCAAGAGGTTCAGAATTCGTCATTTAAGAGGCTTGGAAGTATCCTTTTAAGAGGCTAAAAAGGGTACTTTCAAGATGCTCAGGAGCCTCCTTGATAGAAAGCCTCATTTCAAGAGGTTCAGAAGCCTCCTGCCAAGAAAGCTCAGAAGCTTCCTTTCGAGAGGCTCGGGAGCTCGTTTCAGGAGGCTTGGGAGCGTCCTTTCAAGAGGCGGAAATGTGCCCTTTCAAGATGTTCAGAAGCCTACTTTTAGGAGGATTGAAATCTTCCTCTCAAGAGGATCGGGGACCCCCTTTATTTTCATTTATTTAGTTAACATCTAAACAGATAACACTGAATCAACAATTTGACGCCACAATGCACAGTTCGAGGCCACATCTCTCCATCCTCGGATACGCCCCACGCTCGCCAAGTCGTTTTGCACCTGGTCTGCCCATCTCGCTCGCTGCGCTCCACGCCGTCTCGTACCTGCCGGATCGGAAGCGAACACCATCTTTGCAGGGTTGCTGTCCGGCATTCTTGCAACATGTCCTGCCCATCGTACCTTTCCGGCTTTAGCTACCTTCTGGATGCTGGGTTCGCCGTAGAGTTGGGCGAGCTCATGGTTCATTCTTCGCCGCCACACACCGTCTTCTTGCACACCGCCAAAGATGGTCCTAAGCACCCATCTCTCGAATACTCCGAGTGCTTGCAAGTCTTTCTCGAGCATTGTCCATGTTTCATGTCCGTAGAGGACAACCGGTCTTATAAGCGTCTTGTACATGACACATTTGGTGCGGTGGCGAATCTTTTTTGACCGCAGTTTTTTCTGGAGCCCGTAGTAAGCCCGACTTCCACAGATGATGCGCCTTCGTATTTCACGATTAACGTTGTTGTCAGCCGTTAGCAAGGATCCGAGGTAGACGAATTCCTCGACCACCTCGAAGGTATCCCCGTCTATCGTAACACTGCTTCCCAGGCGGGCCCTGTCGCGCTCGGTTCCGCCCACAAGCATGTACTTTGTCTTTGACGCATTCACCACCAGTCCAGCTTTTGTTGCTTCACGTTTCAGGCGGGTGTACAGTTCTGCCACCTTTGAAAATGTTCGGCCGACAATGTCCATGTCATCCGCGAAGCAAATAAATTGACTGAATCTGTTGAAAATCGTACCCCGGCTGTTACACCCGGCTCTCCGCATGACACCTTCTAGCGCAATGTTGATCAACAGGCACGAAAGTCCATCACCTTGTCTTAGTCCCGGCGCGATTCGAACGAACTGGAGTGTTCGCCCGAAATCTTCACACAGTTTTGCACACCATCCACCGTTGCTTTGATCAGTCTGGTAAGCTTCCCAGGGAAGCTGTTCTCGTCCATAATTTTCCATAGCTCTACGCGGTCTATACTGTCGTATGCCGCCTTGAAATCAACGAACAGACCTGGACCTGGTAGCTTCCCACGAACTCGTTCACTAATGGTGACAGACGACGGAAGATGATCTGGGATATCACTTTGTAGGCGGCATTAAGGACGGGGACCTACTTTAGGAGGCTCTGAATTCGTTTTTCAGGAGGCTTGGGAGCCTTCTTTAAAAGGCTGAGAAGCATCATTCAAGAGGCTGAAATGCGTCTTTTCAAGACGCTCGGAAACCTCCTCTTATAAAGAGCAAAACATTCCTTTCAAGGGGCTCGGAATTCGTCTTTCAAGAGGCTGAAAAGTGTCCCTTCAAGACGCTCAGAACCCGCCTTTTGACAGGCTAGGAGGCCGCCTGTTAAGAGGTTCGGAAGCCTCCTGTCAAGCAACTCGGAAGCCTCATTTCAAAAGGCTCGGAAGTCTAATTTAAAAAGGCTTGAAAGCCTCCTTTAAAAAGCTCGTAAGTTTCATGGGCCTTGGAAACTTCCTTTCAAGAAGCTCGTTGGAAGCCTCCTTGCCAAAGTCTGAGAAGTGAATTTTCAATAGGCTAAAAACATTCTTTTGATACTACCCAGTAGCTCGGAAGCATTATTGCAAAATGCAAGGAGGTCTCTCCTCAAGTGGCTCGGAATTCTTCTTTTAGGAGGCTTGAAAGCCTTCTTTCAAGAAGCTAAGAAGCGTCCTTTCTTTATGCTCAAAAGCCTTTTAAGAGGCTCGAAATCATCATTTTAAAGAGGCTCTCGGAACCCTGCAAAAGGCCTTAAAAGTCTTGTAGCATTTTCAAACATAATTTGAATTAGAAAGTTCTACGAAGTAATAAAAATTTCAGACAATCTTTTGGTGAGCTGTTAGTTTTCGGGTCCATTTTTCATTTATCTTACGAACTAAGTCTATTTGTATTTCCATCGGTGGCGTCTGTGGCGATATTTTGGGTGAAAATTATCCGTGGCCGTTTTCAGCGACAGCAGGACTCAGGCAAAATTTTCTCGCAAGGCTCAGATTTTCGTTTGGTGGCTCTTATTGATCGAAAAACGATTATTGAAAATAAATCGAGCCAGCTTTTTATACGACTACGCGAATAGAAATACAGTCACACCTCGATATAACGTATCTCAATTTTTATTTTCGTTACGCTATATAGAAGCAAACTTTTTATTTCCCGGATTTTTTTTATCTTGTTTTTCTATAACAGAATTAACCAAAAATCATTGTTATTCAGCCAGCAGGGTGTTCCACCACCCCTTCATCTCTTTCTATCAGTTTCTTGGAAAAATCTCTTTTAGTGGAATGTATTCAACCGTCTAAGACGAATTAAGTTATCTCCATTTAATTCCACCAATTAATTTTCGATATCTTTGCAGATACGTATTTCGACCACAACTGTGTGGTCGTCTTTAGTGTCTCGTACTTGACTCACCTTTTTTCTCAGTTTCTTGTTTATTTTTTGTTTTCATATTTTTATTTGTTTTTTTTTTGTTCTTTCATGTTTTTATGTTTCATATTTTTTTCTCTTCCATTTTTTTTTATGTTTTCGTTTTATCTAAGAATATTACTTTTATACTTTTTTAATATTGTAAATTTGAAATAAACTAAAATTTGATTTCAGCTTACTCCAAATAACCATCCCTCATTCATAAGAGTAGAACTCAAATTCATAACAATTCATGAACTGAATTCAAGAACGTTTTGGATGCCCTTGCATGCGTTGAAATGTAGGATAATAGATCTTACACATTTTGATAGACATCTAAGAGTCTGTTAAGAAGAACTTTGATTGAAGCCGAAGACATTTTTGATGCCGTTATTGCATAGGCCTTAGGAGCTGAACTTAAGAATATTTCGCTAGTTCTAGAATGTCACTATGGGCCACGCCAAAAAACTTTCACATGAATCATTTGATATTTGTGAACTGCGTAGGATGTATTGATGTACGTATTTTGATGTGCGTATTACCGTATGGCAGAATTCAAGGGAGAAAAGCCGTTTGGCAGAATGTCATTTGGCCGAACAAACCATTAGGCTGAAAGTCATTCGGCCGAAAGGGTCACTTGGCAGATTGCGTCATTTGGCTAAAAGGGTAATTTGGCCGAAAGGTTCAAGTGAGACGTCTCACTTCTCATTCTTCTTTTTTCTCTTCTCACTGTAAAAAGTGAGGATCGCGAAGTGAGTAGTGAGACGTCTCACTACCTACTTCGCGCTTCTCACTTTTCACAGTGAGAAGTGAGAAATGATGATCGCGAAGTGAGTTGAGAGACGTTTCACTACCCACTTCGCGATTCTCACTTTTCACAAAGGAGAAAAATGAATAGTGAGAAGTGAGACGTCTTACTTCTCACTCCTCATTTATCACTTCTCGCTGTATAATGTGAGAAGCGCAAAGTGAGTAGTGAGACGTCTCACTACCCGCTTCACATTACTCACTTTTAACAGTGCAAAGAGAAAAATGAATAGTGAGAAGTGAGACGACTCTCTTCTCACTCCTCATTTTTCACTTCTCGCTGTAAAATGTGAGTAGTAAAACGTCTCATTATTCACTTCTCATTACTCAATGATAACTGTAAAAAGTGAGAAATTAGGAGTGATAAGTGAGACGTCTCTCTTCACAATCCAAATTTTTCACTTTTCAAATGACATATTTGGCCAAATGACTTATTCGGCCAAATGTCTTTTTCGGCCAAACGACCCTTTCGGCCAAACGACCCTTTCGGCCAGAGAGGTTTCGGTTTGTTCGGCATAGTGACATTCGGCCAAATGGCTTTCGGCTGAATGGGTTTTGGTCAAACGTCCCTCCCCGAATTCAAGACCTGAACTCATGAATGTTTTTGATGAATTGGAATGTCCCCAATAGTATTCTCAACAAATGGATTGTACCTGCATATTTGTTTGGGTTATTTTATTCTTTTGCGTTGTTTTTATACTTTATAGTAGTATTTATAGTACATGTTACACTAGTGTATATAACATTTACCGACCATTACCGTCAGATGAACGATTTCCGACAACGAAGATTTTAGTCAAGTGAGTCTGTAGTTAGACTTCAATTTATATTACCTAACCTATACATTTCCTCTAAATAAATAGGCCCTGAAGAAAGTGTGAACCAAACACCGAAACGTCGGCGATGATTACATAAAAATCTTTCATTCGAACAATTCCTGCAAATTTGTTCGAAACGAATAAAAATGGCTCGAAAAATACAATTTGTTATCTATAAAAAAACCAGAGGGAAGAATTTGTGAAGAATGAGCTCGCTTTTCGGTACAATGTTTGTATGATAATTAAACATTTTCATATACGTAGCAAAATTAAGTAGTGGTTAACAATACTGAACTTATCTAAAAAGAAATTCGTACTAAGAAGTGAGCCAGCCCAGGGCTGCAAGCCTCTCTAATGAAGCCAAGAAAAGTACGCGCTGTTAAATTTATTTTTTACTCTCAACTGTACATATTGACAGATACAAATAGATTTCAATGTCAATTGGAACACGTATTCAGTGCCTCGTACTTGACTAGACTTACTGGCAAGCTTATAGGGCAGTAGCGTAGCCACGGGGGTGGTTTTGGACATAAAACCCAAGAGACAATATTTTTAGAAGAAATTTTTTTTTACTGAGGAGAATTCCAAAGGACTTCCTAGAATTTCTTTCTAGATATTTCGAACGATTTTCAGGAGGATTTCCGGAAGAACATATAGAGGAATTTTCAAAGGCATTTTCGGGCGATTGGCTCAAAAAGTCCTTGGAAGAATGATTCATTAAACTAATTCCTTGAGGATTCTTTTTAATTACTCCAGATGGGAATTCCGAAAGAGGTTCCCGAAAGTTTTTTCTTGAGGGCTTTTGGAGGAATTGTTCAATGCATACTTGAAAGATAACCTTAAAAGACTTTCTATAAGAATTTCAAAAAAGTTCGGGAAGTGTCTCCAATGAAAAAAAAAGAATCTCCCCAAAAATTCCCAACGAAATTCTCGATAGAACTCTTGTTGTTTTCCGAAGAAATTTCAAACGGAACCTCCAGAGAAATGACTATTGGAGCTTCCGAAGAATTCTTTTGGGAATTTGTGCACATTTTTTTTTTAAATTAGAGAAACATTTGTTTATTTTTCAAAACAATTTTGGCGGTAATATTGAATTCGTTTAGAAACAAAACATGCCCCATTCTACCCCAGTTTAGTTCTGTCAGTAATTTAACTGAAGAAACAGTAGGAAAAACAATGTCTTTGAATGATAAATTCAGACTCTAGAACATTATTTGATCCCTATGCACGAATATTTATGACAATTCAAGCTCTACCTGGTGAAACGGCGAATGTCGCAGGAAAGAATTCTCTTCGTCCCCTCTTTTAGATAAAAGTGACAAGCAGAGGATTTCTTTGCAGTTTATTACCTCAGAATGCAAGTTTGCATTGTTTTCATTCGTTCTGAATAGGTAAACCAGTAAGAAATCTGCTGCTTGTCACTTTCATTTAAACCAGAGAAAGTCGACGAAGAGAATCCTCTCTTGCGACATTCGCCCTTATTTCAGGTAGAGCTTGAATTGTAATAATTGTTTTGGAGAAATATATTAAATTAAAAATATTTTTAGTAGCGTACGTCAACACCACTTGTTTCTCAGTGAGTAACAAGAACTGTGGTGTGACTTACTAAAGGTCTGATTTATGCACAACGCGTCCTATTAGGAACTCCTTTGTGACACAAAAAACGCAAGAGGTGGAGTGGTAGTTGCAACATCTTACGGCTACAATGAAAATAATAACACAAAAAACAACCGGGAATCGTACCATGGACCTTGAGATTTGCAACCTTTCACTTTAATCATCAATTGTATTTAGAGATTCTGCTACAAGTGCACTACATAAACAATAAAGTCATTTGTAACTTCATTGTACTTTATACGGGACATGCAGGAGACTTTCAAAAATAAAATACCACTCAGCTGGGCTCAAAGCCTTTTGCAACATATCAGAAACCATTTTGTTAAGAAAATTATTTTGAGCTTTTTAGTGGAATGTCTTCACTTGGCATAAGACGAGTTTGTACAATCCCATTTAATTCCACCATTTAATTGTACCTTGACAGATACGTATTTCGACCTCAACAGTAAGGTCGTCCTCAGTGGCTCGTCGACTCGAGTCAAGTACGAGACATTGAGGACGACCTTACTGTTGAGGTCGAAATACGTATCTGTCAAGGTACAATTAAGTGGTGGAATTAAATGGGATTGTATAAACTCGTCTTATGACAAGTGATATCAGAAACATTATCGTAACAGCAATGAACCGGAGTGTTATTAATTCTGCAACTTATCTGTTTTGTTTTTGATAAAAAAAAAACTGAATTTCAAATCACCCAAAACTTCAGATGCGTGGCATATTGCGACGCCACTTAAACGGAAATGAAACATTGTGTGTTTCTGAAACTGGAAAGTGGCTCTAATGTGACTTGATGTACACAGACATTGTAGAATCTTATAAACGCGGGAAGGGTCTAGCGGGGCGATTCCTATAGGATCCCTACTAATCCCCTTTGAGAAAAGCCCGATGTTATGAAAATCGGTCAGCGCATTACTGAGAACGAGCACTTTGAACGAGGTGAGGGTCATCCCGGCCTTTTAAGGGTTAAGTCCTCTTTTTTGAAGGCGGAAATGAGCAATGTGGTTGCCAGAATAAACCCGACTAAAGGGATTATAATTCATAATAGAGGTGCTCCTCCATCATGCTGTCGTGGTATTTACTTTGGCCATTGATTATATTCTGAAGAAATTCTGCGATACCGAAAAAAATTCAAAAATTACAGAACTTCATAAAAATCCAGAAAAATCCCTTCAAAACTCATAAGCACCATAATCCATTGGTTAATATAAAGCAAGTGTTCCGGATCTCTATCACATTGATCTCATATTCATCTATTAAAAAATAGAGATATGAAAAACAATGGACCCGTTTTATATTTTCTTGATTTGGTTTTATCAGCACTAAGCATGAGTACTAGGAGAAAGAAGTAAATTCACTTCAGTAAGATGATACAGGAAACAACTTTTCTTTTTTGGGAGCAGCATAAATTAAACAGATTGCTATTTTTATCCGAATTGATGTGAGTTTGAACAAAACATTTGTTAGTTGGTTGTTGGATGATTTAAATTGTTTAGAGCGTTGATATAGTTTCTTTTATTTTCAAAATTTGTTCATAAAACTAATCCACATTAATTGGTTTCTAAGATATTTGATGGAATAAACCAACCATTTAGAAATCCCAGGGCCAGAATTTTTTTTTCGGAAAACAAGGAGTATATTGAAACACCTAAATGAATATGTAAGTAAAAATATACTTTCTGTGGTAGCTCAGTGGTTTGACTAGACTGCGAGGTGAAATTGTTCCAGTTATAGGACGTGAAAAGAACAAATGAAAGTGCATCTGAAATTCAGAATTTTTACTTCTTATGTTTAACAGTAATACTTGTAATTCTTTACTGTGACATAGCTTGCATTGGGTATGTGAATTTTGCACCAAATATTTTGAATTAAACTTAAAACTTCAACTTAAATGATTTATCAATCCTCACTTAGTAACGGAGCGGTTGGTACGAGATGTCCCCGTTCTATGTCTTGAATGTGAAATTAAGTTGAGCATTGATGTTCACAGTAAATTTAAACAACGCTGCACTAGCATTCTTAAAAAGCAAATTTCTATCTCTAAGAGCGTCTTAAAAACGTAACTGTTACTAGGGATGGCATATGTCTGAAAGAGAAACTAGCATAAAGGAAACGACAGAGACGTAAAATTTAAAGCCGAAATAAAGTTCATTTCAAAGCTCCTTCAAATCAAAGTGAATGATAACGAACGTTTATAGACCTTGCGATGCGTACCAAGGGACGTAACATCGTTGAACAAATACTTTCATTCTACATTTTATTTGCATAATCAGTCCATAACTCAGATTATCAATGGTCCTCGAAGAGCTTAATTTTCTTGTTGCAAGATGTTATGTCGAATAACTTCGCCGTGGTAATCCACAGATAGCACCCGACGGTGATAATATATACGAGAAATACTGGCGTTTTGCGAAACTAGGTTGAAAAAATGGGCAATTCCATCGCATGATGACTTTAAATGTTATTACAACCAATGATCCTATAACACTTAACAAACTCCACCGGGGAGTGAAGGTTCCATTCAATCGACACATCAAGTGTCATCTTCCTTCCCCAACCATCATTACTGTTTCCGTTTTCTTTTCCCATCAACCAAATCGTAATAACTTCTCCGCAAATCCACTCCGAGGCAAAAACTTCCTTTTATTGTCACTTTAGCGTCGTTTAACGACATTTTCCTTCGGAATACGGATCCAGCTGTCGCTGGCTGTCCATCCGTGGAACACGTTGGATGGGATGGGCAGGTTTGTGTAGAGGCACAAGCACAGGATACTTGATCGACCTATGAAGCATTTGCACATTACTGGGCAATTGTCTTTATTGCTCTCTGTGGCCGAGTCCGGGAAATCGGCAGCGGACAGTCGGAGGATTTTGCGGATCACAGAAATAGTGGTCTCGAGACGATTGGCGACTGGGGGAGGCCTCTGGATTTCTGAGAATCACGTAAACAACTTTGGAAAAACATGGATTATCTGTATACTCTCGAGTAGACATGATTGGTTTATCTACGCGGAGTATATGGATGATCCCGAAAAACAGACTGAAGGGGAAGTTTTTTTTCGTCAAAGCTGAATGGGATAGTCATCTGAAACGCACCACTTGTTGCGTTTTAGGCAAAAAATGCTGCAATAAAAAAATCGGATGATTTAAAGAAAATTAGAAGCATACCCCTCTTAATCTATTGCGAAACAATCTTCCGACTTTTGAGACAACGATATCAAATGTTTATTTTCCTTCCATATTCAAACTCTAGGGAGGACTTATATGACCATCTTCACCTACATATTCGAGCCAGGATATTGAGTTTTCCGGACAGGATTACAACGAAAGCATATTTTGGTGTGCGAATGGAATTTTCTTCTCCCGCTCGCTAGATGTGTAATAGCGGAAGCAGGTTCAGTTGCGATATGATTTTAGTGCCAATACCGACAAATTGAATGTCGTCATATTTTCCGGCATCATCGAGGCCTGCTGGTCGGAGGGACCAGAGCGTGACGCCGTCGTCGTCGCCCTCGTAAAACTATCGGTAGTAAAAGGGAGCTCATTAATTTCCTTTGTTTCTGCTGATACCGCAAACGGAAGATGATGGCCACGTGCGGCGCGGCAGCTCGGGAAGATGATGCATAAGTAACGTTCCCGTCGTATTACTTCGAGCGGGATGGATGGAAGTTTCGGTAACCAGGCGATCGGTATACGGTGACGCACTTTCTTCCTTCGCACCTCCATAAAGTACGGCGGTTAATAATTTATGAGCGGACGAAATTAAAACTATACGCCATAAAACGGAGACAATTTTCTTATCAGTCACAAGTAAGATGGCACACGAATGATGCATAAAATTATACGCCCGCAGCAACGAAGGACATTCGTAAAAGATTTGTGCTGTCAAACGGAGGGAATGGGCAGCAATATGTAAAAAGGATGCAAAGCGCTGCCGTGCTTGCGTATTTACTATGAGGAATGTGTATCAAATGGGTGGAGATAACTGCTGCTGAATTATTGCTCACATTGTATCGCGGATACGAGCGATAGTTATGATTTATGGAGCACAGTATTAGATTTTTGGCTGTGTTGTTTGGAGGGTGTGGCCAATAACTACGCAAAAACATCAGTGTCTAAATTCATAATAGAATAGCTTTGTCTACATAATTTGAACTCTACCGTTTTGCCTTTCTCGTACATTAAGTACGAGTAAAGGCTGGAAATTCGCTCAAGAAATATTTTTTTATAGAAGGCCCAGAGACCCATTGTGTTATATACCAATTTACTCAGATCGACCAATTTAGGTGATTTCTGTGTATGTGCCTTTGCGCAAAAAAAGTTTTATGGTTCCTATACTTAACCGATTTGCCTACAACAAGTTGCATTCGACGGGAAATCCAGTCTCTTTGTTTCCTATTAAAATTTTGGTCAGATCGGACTATGAAATTGAAAGCTATGATTAAAATACTATTTTTTATAACACTTAGCGTCGCAGCATACGTGAAATAATAAAAATGACAGTTGTACGTCCGTATTGAGTGGTGTGCTCTTGAAAACGCGAGTACTTTTAAATTTGAATTCTGTGAGGATTGTCCTTAAAAGCATTTTCTGTTTTTGAGCAATTCATTTATTTTGTGTTAATTCATAGAATTAATTCCAGAATAATTAAATTAAACGCAGAATAAATTAATTTCTCAAAAACTACAAACAATTATCATTTTGTTTATTTGTTCTTTGTAATTGTCTTCCCGAGTTCGCCGACCCTGTTGAAAAAGCCCCTCAGCCAGCTGCTTTTCACAATTTACACAAATTGCTAGAACTCAGAGTGTCACTAAATTGCTGCGAATTTATATATTCGATTAAATTTAAAATTACGGCTGTTCTTTTCCTTATATGGAAAAACTGACGTCTTCACTTACTATTTTCAGCACAAATATGGCAACCCCAATCCCATAATCGTGGCTAAACAAATCCTCACACAATATGTAGGCCTTTTCGTGTGACACTGCCGAGACTGAAGTTGTTTACAACCGCTGAACAGGCCGTGCAAACTCGAAGCTGTACCTTCCATATAAGAACTGTTAATTGACGGTTAAATCAGCGTTACGTGCAAAAAAACCTATTCAGTAATCTGCGGAAAACTAGTATGAACTTCAAAACTTCTGTGCAGATAATGGACGTGGAATAGTCAAGGAATGATTCCACAACTGAATTGTTTTGAGCAGTATCGAGCTGGAAAGCAATGCATAGTGAGGAAAAACCGACGAAAAGGTACCTGTTTATTGCGGTTATTCGATGCGTCAGAAAATTACACTTCGGTGTTGGAAATCTGATCTCATCAGTACCCGATGAAGCCGCCTTCGGAGCTTATTAGGGAAAGCACCTGTCTAGCGTACTAGGGTCGTTGGATCAAACCCAATATTCTTCGAGCTTAATGTTACAATTGCACAAATCGAGTTTCCGACATAGTAATTAATTACCTGGCTGGCTGGCTCAGGCAATGAACTTTGATTGTTCTGCCAATACTTAATTTTGTGTTTCCACTTGCCTATTCAGTATTGATTACGAATGGTACATTATTTATTATTTGATAAGGCCTGAGTGGCATGTGCAGTACATTCAGCACGGTCCATGGCTGCACGTCGCCAACCACGCAGTCTACGGAGGATCCGCAAATCGTCCACCACCTGATCGATTCATCTTGCTCGGTGTGCATCTCGCCTTCTTGTTCCCGTCGGATCGTTGTCGAGAACCATTTTCACCGGATTACTGTCCGACATTCTAGCTACGTGCCCGGCCCATCGCAGTCGTCCGATTTTCTCGGTCTGATACAACTCGTGGTTCATTCGCCTCGTCCATGTACCGTCCGCCATCTGCACCCCACCATAAATGGCACGCAACACTTTCCTCTGAAAAAAACTCTAAAGTACGCGCTGATCCTCCACGAGCATCCTCCAGGTGAGGATGAGCGTTTTGTATATACACAGTAAAATTAGCCAAGACAGAATCCATAATTGAATGTAAAATTCGGAAACAAAATGTGTACCAGATCATAATATTAAGTTTCTGTGATGTAAATGATAAAATCATTGAAATTTCTGTTCAATATATCTTAATTTTACATGATTCCATCGGAAACCTTGGTGAGCGAGTACGTGGCTGTCAAAACAAATCAAAACGGTCTTCATTGAATTTCATACAAACCGTAGTTGGCACCTATTTTATTCATACAGTGAACTCTCCCTTACCCGATATTGTAGGGACCATCGAGTTATGAAGGTATCGAGATAAAGAACACCTTTAAATTTTTCTTCTAAAATATCACACCCATTTCATACATGTAGAAATATGGTTTAGGGTCATTTGACAGTATGCCATTTGGCCGAAAAGTTAAAATTGATATTCTTATTAAGTGAAGTGAGGAGTGAGATGATCGAAATGAATAGCGAAAAGTGAGAATTGAGAAGTGAGAAATGTACTCACCAACCTTTTTACTTTTCATTTCTCACTTTTCACTTCTCACTTTGCAGCTCTTACTTCACGAATTTTCTCAAGGAAAGCAGCAAGGAAGGAGAAGGGATGATGAGAAGGAATAAAAATTAAGTTTAAAATTTCCAATTTTCACTTCACTTTTCACTTCTTACTGCTTGTTTCTCTTACTTCACAGTTCTCACTTCACTTTTCTCACTTCTCACTACTCATTTTGTACTTCTCATTTTTCCCCATTTACTTCGCCCTTCTCACTTTTCACCTCTCACTTCTTAAACTTTTCACTTCTAACTTCTGATCTCTCATTTTTTACTTCTCAATTCTTACTTCTCACTTCACACTTCTTTCTTCTCATTTCTTACTTTTCCCAATTATCCTACTACTTTTTGCTTTTCTTTTCTCACTTTTCATTTCTTTTATCTCACCTCACAAATCTCACTTCGAATTTGTTACTTCTCACTTCTTATCTTTAACTCTTACTATACAGTTCTCACTTCTCAAATTTCTCACTTCTAACTTTTCACTTTACACTTTAAAATTCTTCATTTCTCATTTTTCACTGTTCACTTATCAATTTTTCTTCACTTCCTATTTCCTATTATGAGATGTGCGAAATGCCTCATTTGTCACTTCTCGCTGCACACTTTATGTAATTCTTACTACTCATTTTTCACAATATAAGTTTTTTTTAACTTTTCTATCAGACAGCATTTGTCTAGGGTATAGGATCTCTAGAGGGATGGGCGAATACTTTTTCAGACGATTTAGCAACGCTGTTACTTTCGTAAACAAACGCTACCAGCACTTGCCGCAGCGCAAAATGTTGGAGCTCGTACATGACTTTGCATTTGATTACACTTTTCGATTATGTTGTCTATCTTCCAACAGTGCATTATCACTAAAATAAAAGTACAATACAGAATAACAAAACACAATGCATAAACTAGACCACTTCTACTTGAGAAAATAAAACAAATTGTTTATTAGACCAAATTTTTCGTTAGATTTTTTTTAATCAAAATCGTAATACCTTTCACTCTACAACAATAACCAATGTTCATTTGGTTTAGATTTTGACAGTTCTCAATGCTCGATTGGCTCAAGATGGCCGCTTTCGCATATATCTGAATGAAGGATCTCTCTATTCGACCAAACGACATTCGGCCAAATGGCCAGACATCGTCCCGAGCAACACACATGTTGTAAATCAGTTGATGATACTCATATATGACCGAATTTGGTCATATATGAGTTATTGCAACCAAATCAACGTGAATTGTGCTGCTAGGGGTATATATTGTGCATGTGAACTAATTCTGACAACATCGAGTTAGCGAGGTGAAAATGCTTTGGAAAATAACTTCGACTTAGAGAATATCGACTTACGGAGGTAACACAGTTTGCAAAATTCAAGGGATTTTGAATTTCATCGAGTAAGAGAAAATATCGAACATCGAACAGAAAATACAGAACATCGAGTTAGAGAGAGTTCACTGTATAAGCATCAACCAAAAGTGATATCTTTGCATATGAAAACAAAGCAGGCTTTATGACGCTGCGTTGAAACTTTAAGTTTTTGGTATCTTTCGACGAGAGATCTGTGATGTTTTCAGCAAACTCAACCTCCAGCAGTTCGGTCCCGAAAGAGATTCCTTGTCATGTAAATTTAAGGTAACGTTTAGTCTGATGATGAAGAGTAATTACTAGGGTGGTTCAAAAAATCGATTTTGCTCCACAGTGCTCATCTGATTCTTTACCATGTTCTGAGTGTCCTTTTAGCTATGTAGTTTTTCTTTTAACATGCGCTTGATGGGGAAGCGTCATTAACAGTATAATGAAAAAATAAATTTCCGCATACTAATTTGCATGCAAACTTGCAACGGCTTGTGCTAAATCAGTTTTAATCCAAATGAGCTCAAATTTTCACAGGACACTTAGAACATGGTAAAGAATCAGATGAGCACTGTGGAGCAAAATCGATTTTTTGAACCACCCTAGTAATTACTATTTATTGAGAAATTACTATTTATTGTGAAAAAGAGTTCAAAAAAGTCTAGCTCACTTTTTTGGCACTTAGACTTCATCTATTCCCCAAGCAACACAAGTTCAACAAATCTGGTTGCAGTAACCATATTGTGACTGAATCCGGTCATATATAAGTTACTGTGATTGATGTGCAATATGTGTGCTTCTCATGTCGCTCGCAACAGATTGCATTCAACGCAGAATCTTGTCCCATTGTTTCCTATAGAAACTTGGCCGGATCTTACAATTGGGTCAAAAGTTACGGCGACAATACTAATTTTTAAACTACAAAATAAAATGCCATTTTTGGCTCTTATGCTCATCCGATTTGTTTGCAACAAATTGCGTTTGGCGGGATTTTTTTTATGCATATAAAAAAATATGAAAAATGAGACCAATCCACATATTAGTGTTATTTTAGATTTTTCCAAACATTTTGAACGAACGAGAAAGGCACCATCACCGCTAGGTGGATTAATCTGGGTTTTTATTTTCCATTTAAAATATGAACCATGAAATTACAGCACGTGTAAATTTAAATTAACATATAACTTCATGTTGTTAAACACGGAGGTAAGTTTACAGAAATTTACAGGTTTTGTTGGAACTGTGAGTCACGTCATAGAAAAATATATTTTTTAGAGGAAAAGATTTAGGGTCGGAATACATACCAGCAGTATTGTCTACAAAATTAGCTTCAGATAGGAGTAGTTAGCCGAAATCGGTTTTAAAGTATAGCTGCCAGAGAAAAAAATACTTTTCTTGAAGTAAATGAAGCTGAGCGGCCTTTGTTCCCCTGTGTTAAGAACAATGAATTAATGTCCGTCCCATAGAACAATTATTACTCTTGCATGTGTAAATTACACTCAAATTTACTCTAAGCGCTTTTCGGTGCGAAATATTTTGTTTATAAAGAAGTGAACTGCAATCGCATATTTGTAAAATTTGCTTTTTTTCGTCTCAAATTTGTTGGTTATTTCTGTTGGCCAGATGAAAATAGAAGGTCTGTTCTAAAAAATTTGGAAAAAGTAGCAAGATGTTGAGCACAAAATCATGGACAAAAATAATCCATACAGTATTTACATAACTAACCCACATATCTCCATTTTCCTGTAGGTCAATACAATTTTTTTCTATACTTCCAAATGGATAATAATAACATTTCATCAGTTCTTGTATAATTTTTCAGCAAAATCGATGCGTATTTAAATTTTGTTCATTTTATTATGTTGTTTAATTATTTACCACCTTGACTAATCGAAACACATTGGGAAATATTTTTTCATTAGCATTTGAAATGGTCTTCAGCAAATTTCAATTAAAAAAATCAAATATCATGTCTTTGGTATAGTATTTCTATGAAAGGGAATAAGTTTTTTTGACCATTGCCGATTGAAACGCCTACCCTTCTTTGCCCCGGGTATACTCCGTTATGCATAAGTACGTTAGGTATATAGACGTTAGGCATAAGTACGTTAGGCATAATAAACGTTAGGCATAACGGACGTTAGGCATAATAGACGATAGGCATAAAATGACCCAAAGAACAGCCCATGACAAAATTAGGTTGAATTATGCCAAACGTCCGTTATGCCTAACATCCATTATGTCTGACGTACTTATGCCTAACGTCCTTATGCCTAATGTACTTATGTCTAATGTCGCGGACCTCTTTATTGCCCCATAGCATAAATGACATGTGAAAAATTCTATAAATTTGCCTTTTTCAGCAATTAATCACCAGAAATCATTTTTGCTAATCAGATCACCATCACGAATCGTGTATTTTGCTATTGTCCTTGATTTTGAATAATATTAAATAGTGAAAGTGTTGATAAAGTATAGTTACTGATCAAATTTCATTGTTTGATCTTTCTTAAGTAAAAAAAAACATTACAGCAGGCTGTTGAATTTTGATTCTTTTTGTTAGGTCTATCAAAATGAAGCGACAAACAACTTCTCTGATAAAATCACACTTTAAAAACGCTGTTTGGCCGATTTGGCGTATGGGACTTTTATGCGAATATTTCTAAAATTTTTGAATATTGACCAAAATGTCGGCATTAATGTGGTTAACCTCTATAAATGTTTCGAACTAAATCTTTCACATGTTGCACAAATCAAGTTTTAGACATAGTAATTATTTTCCACTCCAGGTGGCTTCTTCCCGAAATATAGACAATTAACCTTGACTGTACGAAATTTAAATTTTATTTTATTGTCTTGAAGTTGTTTAATACTTTATTGTAAAACCTCTAGGAATTCTATTAAATGTTTCTCCAAAAACTCACAATTCCTGGCATTTCTGAGAATATTCGAAGAAGTATCGTTTAGACATTCATTTAAGAGTTTCTCCATTTACTTCGGGAATAAATTAAGATTTTTTTTTGAAAATTCCTCCAGATATTCCTCTGAAAAGTTTCCTTCAAATCCCTTAATCTGGAGAGGGTCTTACAAAAAAAAAAAGAAAAAAAACTTCAGGAGAACTAATGAATTTTTGGAGGAGATTTTGGAGAAATTCATGGTGGATTTGGTCAGGAATTTTCAAATTGATTTTCGAAAGGTATTTTTGAAGGTTTCAAAGATATTTCTAAAAGACTTCCCAAAAGAATTCCTAAAGGAGTTTCCATAGGAATCCACAGAGGAATTTCTGAAAAGATTTCCCAAAAAGAATTCCTAAAGGAGTTTCCATAGGAATCCATAGAGGAATTTCTGAAGGTTTTTTTTTATGGACCGGAAGAATTCTCAAAGGAATTTACGAAGAATTTCCTAGTAAAATTTCAGAGAAAATGCCTACGGGTATTCCTGAGTTAACTCCTAGATTTCTCCAGGAATTCTTCCGGATTTTTTCCGAATAATCTATTCGCAATTTACTGCAGAAATTACTTTGGAGATTCGTCCAGGAATTCTCTCGGAAATTGCCTCAAGGAGTTATACACCCTTCCGAAAACGAATTCCAGAAAATCTTTCGGATATTTCTAGGAATTTCCGTCAGGAATTAGTTCGAAATTTCGAAATTTAGGAAAACCTTGGTATATTCGTTAAGGTATACTTCAAAAATTCATTCAGAAATTCTTCTAAGAACTCTTTAAGAATTCCTTGCAATGTTATAGGACGAAATTCTTGGAAATTCCTTGAGAATATCTAAACAAGTTCCTGGAGGGATATCCGAGGAAATTCTTGAAGGAAACTTCAAAGAAACTCATTAAGAAACTTCCGACAGTCTTAGATTTCTTCAAGAAATTCCTCTAGGCATTTCTTCAAAAAATCTTTCGAAAATTGCTTAGGAAATAAATCTTCAAATTAAATATATTTTAAAATTTCTCGGAATATTCCTCCTTACAACTTTTCGAAAATCCAGTAAATTCTTCAATAACTTTAGGAAAAATGCTTGGACGTTTTCCTCAGGAATTACTTCACAACATGCTCCATAACTTTTGATTGTTTTCTGGGGAGTTCTTCCGAAATTCCTTCAAAACTCCTTTAGAAATTTCTTCGGAAATTCCCTTGAAATTTCCTTCGAAAATTGCTTCTGGGATGCATTCGGAAGTTCTGTTCGGAATTCCTTTGAAAATATCTGTTGGGATTCCTATAAAATTTCCTTAAATGGTTCCGTTTTGATTTTTCTTTGGAATTCCTTCGGGACCCCAATTTTTTTTTCGGAAATTCCTTTTTTTTTTTGTTTGATGTCTTCATCAACTCTTTCCGACATTAATTTAAGAATTCCCTTGGGAAGTTCTTTAGGAATTTCATCGAAAATTCTTTAAGAAATTCATTCGTAAATTATTTAGGAATTCCTTCGGAAACAACTCTTTTTTTTTTTTTTTTTTTTTTCTTTATTATAGAGACTTTCAGCCCTAGGCTGGCTCATCTCTGAAAGATTATTATTATAGTAATTCATATAAAAACAGTACAATTCAAATTATTTTTTCTTAGATCTAGTATTGTAGACTTTCCACTCTGATTTGGAAAAGTTTCCGTCGCTATATTCTAGCTCATCTGGGCAGCTCTGATCTTCACATGTTCTTTTACATTCTTGTTCTATTGCGTCCGTTCCATTCGTTTCGTTTGTTCCAGTTGACAATCTTCTCTTTGCCGTTGCGGTGCCGTATTCATGCTCGTTGGTGTTATTTCCGTTCTCGCTATTGCCGTCACCGTCGTCGTTGTCGCCTTCACCTTGATCGGCTCCTGCCGATGGGTCATCTGTTTTGTTTTGCTCATCGTCGTTGTTCTGTCTATCGGTTGAGTTTGACGCTTCTCGGTTTTGATTTGAATTTTCTTCGCTTGACACTGTTGATGCACCAGAGCCATTTGAACGAGGTTCGGCTGGCTTGTCTCGGAAAGTAACGAGTGTGGACTCGTTTTCAATTACAATACGAGATGGTATTTGCTTCTCTTGCCTCAGTCGTATCACTCGAACGCCGTTCGGGATGCCCGGGAAGAAGTTTTTCCATACCTCGTTGTGTATGGATATAATTTTGCCATACTGTTTCATGTGTCGCAAGATTGTAGTGTTGGACATTTGAGGCGGCAGATCATGCAACCTCACGATAGCGGTAGGGCCATCCATGTACACGGGGATGTAGTAGTGCACATCGAGATGCACGAATGAATGACGAAGGTGGTGTTGCTTCTGCAGCCGAAGTGCTTCGCTTTCATCGATCACTTCAACAAACACGCAGTTTTTAATGTTATGGAGTTGAATGTTTTTTACATCATCCATGTTTAGTTTGAGTTTAGTATCAAAAAACCTTTTCACTATCTCAAGACTAGGTCGCGTTGGTAGGCCACTGAAGTCCACAACAAGAGTGTTTCTCCTGTATGACATATTGCGTCGAGTGCAAATGTTCTTCAAAGGTTCGAATGCAAAGGTACTGGCTATCGGAATAGACGTCTACCGCGCGCGAGAAGCGATTGTCAACTGAGGAAACAACTCTATTTTTTGATAAATTTCACAATGATTTCCTTTAGAAATAATGTATGTAAAGAGAACCTGAATGGATTTTCTAAAGAATACATTTATGAATTTCCGCAAAAACTCTCATAGGATTTTACGATGAAACTCTTAATGAAGTTTTCAAAGAAATGCCTTTTGGAATTTTCAAAAAAAACCTAGTTTCATCCAGAAATACCTTGAGCAACTCCACCAAGAACTTTTTTGACATGTTTAACCAAAATTCAGGAAGAATATTCAATTTAGTTGGTCATCGTGCCCCAGTCTTACTCAGCCAATGCTCATTATAAATTATGTTGATCACGCACGGCACGGCATTTCAATTGTGGCTGTAATTTGTGGATTCCATCGTGTATGTCCTTCCAGGATCCAGGGCTCACAGCAGGTGAACAAAGTAGCACTCCACATTATTTAAGAGCCAGTTCGCGAGAAGCGCGACCCCCTCTTGTATCGATATTCTCCGATTTGGATGAAATTTTCAGGGTTTGTTCATATATGTAAGAGAAGACATTTAGCAAATTTTCAGATTTTTTCATTGAGGGGAAGTGGGGTAAAACGGCCCTTCAAAAATTATTGTTCAAAAATCGCCAAAACCAAAAAAATGCAATAACTTTGGCAATGAGTGACCGATTTTGTTTAAATTTTGCACGCTTTTTCTACTCAATTAGTACTTTATACCAAGTGGTTAATATGGTTATAAAAAATTTTACTTCAGGAGAAAATTGATTTTTTCGATAGAAAATGGTCGTTTTTCCAAAGGGAATATTTTTCACCAACAGATCTAGGATAAAAAACTAAACCCGTAAGGCAATTAAGGAACTAAAGAGCTTTCATCTCATATATAATGTAGAAGCGCCAACTCAAGAATTTCTAAGAAAATCGCAATTTTCTGCAACACTGTTGCCTTTTGAATAAAAGAAAGTTCGCACAAATTTTGACCCTACTTAAGTTGATGTTTTCCGATCTGAACCGAGAACAATTTTCAACAGAAGTAAAATAGGACCAAAATAAGTGCCTTAAACATTAGCACGTCTTTCGCAAACTGAAACAAAAACGAACGGATTCGACGAAAGTGCTTGTTGATATTTTTTTTGAATCAGCTACAATTACTGTGGGTACCGGTACTGATGTTGCTTTTACAGCTATGCGAAAACACAATTATTCTTAACGGCAAATGAGCAATTTCGTAGCGTTTAAGCATAGCTTGTTGGTGGAGCTGCTTCTCAGATTATATTTTTCTTTTGTACCTATTTTCATCAGGTTACCATAGGCTTGTTTATATAGCTTGTAACGATTGTGCGGTATTCATAACTCTCTTTCATCCTCCATCATTACCAAATTCTGCAAGTATATTGTGCAAAAACGTCAAACCGTGTATCATTCATACATTTTGAATTACTAACCTTCAAACTGGTAGCTAATATTACAGAGATACAATCTAAAAAAAATGTTTGACTGAATGGACTATACCAGTTCTAATCGGGTGTATATATTTTCAAGGGTTGGACAATTTTATCTCATAGGTAATGGAATACCCTCGATTCTATGTTTACACAACTGTGTGAAAAACACTCCAAAGTTTAACAAAGTTGCATTCATTTTGCACAATACGGGAAAAAACCTTTTTTTCTAAAACTAGCTGATTTTTTTACACGGAGAGCGTAACAATGTAATGTGTATACTATTGAATAGGATAGAGTATCAATTGTCTGACGATTTGAAAACACACCCCTTATGAAAATACTTAAAATTTTAGGATACACGTTTCTACACTCATAGATAAAGTATATAAATTGTAGATCGCTCAAGCAAAACTGTTTTATTCTCGGCTTAATTAACACCACCTGAAAGCGCTTGAGTACCTCAACAAGACTGTGTAGTTGATTGTAAAAAGGATGCCTTAAATATCAGCCTTTTTCTCTTGAAATATTTACTAACCTTATATGAACATATTTCCAACCAACCATAAGGTGTGGTTTGCTAAGAAGTAGTACTTGGGTAGTAACAGCTTGCATTGCTTTTTGAGAAATCTATCTATTGCTTTTTTCACCGAGGAACAGACTATCGTGTTGAAGTACCAAAACAAATGTACTCACTTCCGAATGGATGGAAACTAGCTAAAGCAGAGGTTCCCAAACTGTGGGTCGCGACCCCCAGGGGGGTCGTGGGCTGTTCAGCGGTGGGTCGCGAAACAGAACAGATCTTAATTCACATTTTTGTTACTATTTTGTCTCACAAATCTATTCCACATTTTGAATTAGGATCTAAGTAATGATTTGATGATTAAAGAACAACAAACCTGACGAGGCCAACGGACTTTTTTTTTGTTATACCATATTTGGGCAAGTAGAAAGAAGTCCGATACAATCTAAATCTAAACCCCGAACCCAATCCAAAACCAATCCTAATCCATTTCGAATCCAATCTAAATCAAATCCAAATCTTTCTAAAATCCAATCCAAATCTAATTCAAATCCAATCCAAATCCAATCCTCATCAAATCGAAATCCAATTTAAATCCAATCTGAATAAATTTCAAATCCAATCCAAATTCAATTCAAATCCCATCCAAATCAAAACCACATCCAATCCAAAAAAAATGACGAATTTTGTGACAAATACACTGATGGAATATGAAGCAAATTATTATGATTTGTACAATCTAACGCGAACTCATTTATATCTAATTTCACAAAGTGAATGCATTTGGTACCTGGTGGGTCGCAAGCAATATGGGATTCTGCTAGGTGGATCGCATGTCTAGAAGTTTGAGAACCTCTGAGCTAAAGCATTGGATTTTGCTTTATGTCGTTCTTGAACCATGCATCGTCCTTGCAATTAAAACATCACCATGGAGGAACTGGTGGGAATATATTTTGGTGGAACAATATTTTTGAACAGGAGTTTAAGACGGCCCTAAGTTTACAATACCTCCGCCGGAAAATTATAGAAATGACATGACTAGTTGACCAGTTCACGTTATTTTTTGAGATTGAGAGATTGTGAAGTATTTAATTGATGGCAGATTTGTATCTGTTATCATACCATAAAAATACTAAGCTTGGAAGAATTTCGGGTCGGTTGGGTCGGAATAATTCGTTCATTTTTGTTTCAGTTTGCGAAAAACGTGCTAATGTTTAAGGCACTTATTTTGGTCCTATTTTACTTCTGTTGAAAATTGTTCTGCATAGTTTGTTATCTAATATAGATCAGCGAAGGGACGAGAAATATAGATAAATTGAAAGGAAGAAGAAATAGTGTTTTTAAACTTATATATTTTCTGCTAGAACTCACATAAAAAATTTATGTATTTTTTGACATTTATTTTTAAAGGACTATTTTACCCTACACTCCCCTAATAGAAAATTCTGATTTTTAATTTTAACTTAGACAAAAAAGTTTGGACAGTTTTCACCAGATCGGAAAACATCAACATAAGTAGGGTCGAAATTTGTGCGAACTTTCTTAAGAATAAACAGTGTTGCAGAAAATTGCGATTTTCTTAGAAATTCTTGAGTTGGCGCTTCTACATTATATATGAGATGAAAGCTCTTTAGTTCCTTAATTGCCTTACGGGTTTAGTTTTTTATCCTAGATCTGTTGGTGAAAAATATTCCCTTTGGAAAAACGACCATTTTTTATCGAAAAAGTCAATTTTCTCCTAAAGTAAAAAAATTTATAACCATATTAACCACTTGGTATAAATTACTAATTGAGTAGAAAAAGCGTGCAAAATTTAAACAAAATCGGTCACTCATTGCCAAAGTTATTGCATTTTTTTGGTTTTGGCGATTTTTGAACAATAATTTTTGAAGGGCCATTTTACCCCACTTCCCCTCAATGAAAAAATCTGAAAATTTGCAAAATGCCTTCTCTTACATATATGAACAAACCCTGAAAATTTCATCCAAATCGGAGAACATCGTTGCAACCTCCCTTGGAAAGGGGGTCGCGCTTCTCGCGAACTGGCTCTTAAATAAACTAGATATACAGCTGCTCAAACACTGCCTAATAATATGACCGGCGCACAGGTCTAATGTAAACACATCTACAGACGACTTGAATATTACTAATGATGTTCATCGTCACTCTGCCCTCATGACATAAAAAAATTAGAAAAGTCGTAGGATTCCTGAAAATATTGATGGAAGGATTTAAAGTTTCCTCTCTGGTTTGTTGCCACTCCTTGCAATCTTAGGGTCTTTTCTCAAAATCAAGAATTGCTCAAAATTACTTATTTGTCCCATAATGAATAGGAAATTCAGCACATGGGAAGGATATGCGATCATAGGCAGAGAAGCATAACTCCCGAATACTACCAGACAAACCTGCAGAAAGAGATGCCTTCAATGTGTCTAGAGCAGGGTTTGTAGAAATCGCTCTCATTAGATAACGAACAACGATAAAAGAGAGGCAAAACTGTTTCGAATTATTACAAGCCATGATATCAAGCTTATTAAACTTGCGTGTAAGTGCAAAAAAACAAAATCGGATGGGCAGTCCCCACCGAGAAGTGATGATATCTCGCTGATTTTGCGTTGGGAGCCATATTTTTCCGCACAGCTGTGTAAAGCAAGTTGACATGCATCATCAGGACCAGTTCCCCTGCGTTTGGAGCTTTTTAAAAGAAATTTATCATGGGGTATAACCTCCCGAATCAATTCCTTATCATGACAGCTTGCGAAAAAAGTCTCTCACTTTATGCTACATATCGTAAATGTATACAGAGATGATAAGTGAGAGACTTTCTCATTCTCTTTTAGATTCAATCCCTGGTCAGAGACATACAAAAGGTTGTATTTGGCTATCACACAGAAACAAATATCGAAAAATAAACAGCGCGTAAAACTTGAGATACGGAAATTTACGCTATTCTCCGCTGAAATTGTCCTCTTCTTAACAAGTTTGCTTACAACTTGCATGCAATATTGATAATTCACGTCAAGTATTGTATAGATTTAGGCTGTATCCCATGTGGATTTATACTAACAATGCGTTCCATTTATGTGCATGATTTCTTGCGTAAATTTCAATGGATTTTTCTATCTGTGCATTTTCAATAGGATCCCTTTGATAATGCTTTTAACTCTAAGAAAGCAAGAGATGATACGCTCGGGTTTAGTAAAAATTACCCACGACACTCTAAAAAAATATAAAATTCGTAAAGGATTGATCACTTGTTGAAGAATTTCACTGTAAAATCAGAATTTGCTAGCTAGTTACGCCAATGTGCTGAAGTATGCCAATTTTATGATCCTGCACCATGGATTTTTGCATGGGACAGCCACCGAGTTTGTTTACGCGTTGCACTTAAAATGAATTATTCACACCCACGCTAATCTCTTCCATCTTCTGTCGAAGTGAGTGAACTCTGATATAAGAACCCTGGATTTTCGCTTGTCATAAGATGTACAATTCCATTTGTTCCACCATTTGTGTGTAACTCTTGCGGCCGTTTACATTCCATGTCTTTCTTACAAAAATGCTATTCATTGGCATTGTAATTCGATTCATTGTTCGAGAAAGAATCATAGCTTTCCACATTCCATATGACTTAGGGGAGAACGGTCCAAAATGCACCCCTTAAGCTTTTTCGATGTTTTCGCCCATACAAATAAAAATAACCAGCCGTTTCAACGTGTAGGTGCAAAATTTACAAACCCAGCTACATTTCCCAATGATCTCCTATTCAAAACAATAAGGTTTTCATGACTTTCTAAGGCATTTAAAAAATGTTTTAAAAATAGGCCTGGGGCAAAACGCCCGAATGGTGGTCTAAAATGACTAAATTGCATGTAAAATGATGGTGAACGCATGGTAGTTTGTATTTTCTTATTGGATTGAACTACAATCTTACGGATGTGGTTGAAGAATAGCAAATCGGTAAAATTGAGTGAATATGAAGGGATTTTGCTAGATTTTTCCAATGGAGCTCAATGATGGATAACTAATTATGAATTGTAATGGTAATATTCGTTCATAAATGTACTACAACAGATTATATGAGTGATTTTATGAGGGAGGCCATTTTGCCCCATGGGTGCATTTTGGACCGTTCTCCCCTACAGATGTCATCCAAAGAAATGGCCTATTGAGTGTGATTCCTACCATGATCATCATCATGCCATTCACATCGTTGCGTCCTTTTGTTCAATTGTCTCCGATTTGGAGAAGCTTAATCGGATTGGCAGCCTAACATTGCGAACGGAAAACAAATGAAACCATCGTGCTTTTAATTTCGCCGAACATTGCAAGGCGCGTTTTTGTTTTCGCCACAGGAAGCAAGAATCGACCGATATTTATACACGCAAGGTTAAAGATGAAATTGAGTGAAAATCCAATTACATTCGAATCGTCGCCTCGGATAATGACACTCTGCTCTTTGTTATGTGAGAATCCGACTCAAATTTCGGCACTCACCTGGGTTTTGTGTATGTGCAGGTCGCTGATACCGCAGCTCGGGCGGAACCAAAACCACCAGACCGAATTGTGCCCCCACCCGCCGGGATCGCCACTTGCTTTGGTTGGAGCTGTGCCAACTCGCTGGACCGTATCCTTATATGTATATAGTCCGGTTTCCACTTGGAGAAATCGGGAAATGAAACCACCCCCGGCCCTTCTCCTCACCGAACAACAGACACCGTGCATTCGGAAGCTGTCGGTGACCATTGGGCGGACGCGGGCGAAAAAATCCAATTTCAAAAAACAACGAGATTAATATTTTTTATCTCTAGAACTGAAAATTTTATAGTCCTCCATTTCGGGATGGAGCTTCTATGAAATCGTCTCCATTGAATGAGTCAAACGAGCGCCACTTTCGAAGCATCGCCCTCTTCCCGAGGGTTGCCTATTCCGCCAGGAAACAACGGTCTGAAGCCATTCGCTGGTTCGGAACAAAGCCAGCGAGAAAGTGTCCCCGCGATTCGCCATATTCCCGTTATCTCGTTTATGGATTTCGATATTTTCCAATACATTTGATTCTTTCAGCCAGATTTTTTCCCTATCGTCGTTGGCCAGCTGCTGGTTGTTCAGCAGGCCGAGATTTTTGCACATCTGCGGTCAACAGTGGACGAACGGTTCTCTCAAGTGTGTTTATTCATTTCTAGATCGAATCCAGTGGATGCATTCTTTTCGCTTCACAGATGAGTTCGTTTCGATATTTTGTTTTCCGGCCATTTCCAGATCGCACTTCGATGATATTGGCGCGTTTTATTTGGACTGCAGAAAAAAAGGGCATCCTCCTGGGATAGAAGCAGTGAGTTGGGACCGTTGTGTTTTTTTTATCCGGAGCATAACGACAGATGGCATACGAGTACAGTTCGATTAGAAAAGTTTGTTTGTTGTCGATAGTTTCTATAGGATTTACCTTCGTTGATTTCTATCGTACTGAATCTCGTTGTGTGGTGCATAGATCGTTATTTATTGTATGGGATACTTAGATTTCCATCTACGACATGATTACACTTAGTTCGTTTGTATATTCTCGTATTGATGCATTGAAATGTTGTTTCTATTCTTCTTATCTCGAACACATGTGTGATTCAAAAAGGTATACAATGTCCAATCAGGAACGATTTTTATTTATGTATTATTCATCGTACTCGATAAAAACAAAGTAGAACAATAAAAGTGTTCAGAAAACCTATCCAGCGTAAAGTTGGTAACGTAGAAACTAAATAATGTGAGAAAAGATGAACAAAAGAATGACATATTTTGTGAATGATAATTCTAATAGCCGAGCTTATTGATATGAGTTTTAAACAAATCAATGCTGTTTTCAATTTCAATAACGAGAAATATGTTCTATCTAAGTTAATGACTCTACAACACTGTAGCCTAAAAAATTTCAATCAATAATTCAGGATTGCACATAATTGCATAATATATAACATCGATTTTGTTACCGGAAGCATTCTGGAAGCAAAACTCATGGAAGTTGGCATTTCTTAGCGAATACGCGTGAGCTCTTCTCGTTTAGAGCCGATGTCCACGTACCACGAGCGTTTTTTCAAAGCAACGCGTGTGGATGGAGGCGCGCTATACTTTGTACGCTGGTAGCTCAATTTGAAATTCATTCGTTTCAACCACCAACTCTGACTCACTTAGATTGATTTGCTAGTGAAATTTTATTTGTTTGTACCTATTCCCATAATAGGAAAGGACATCAGCGTAGAGCTTTCTTCTCGTTACTAACACATCAAACATACTTTTTGTCACTGCGTTGGCACTTTACTCAAAAATGAAAAATCACCCAGCAATAGTTCTTGGTTCCCATTCATGTTTCTCGATTAGGGTGTCACCGTGCTACGTTGCGGTAGCATCCTTTTTTTTCTCGGAAAATCATCGACAACGATTGGCAGTAAGAGAATTCCTCTGACGTGCACTGCACCGCTTCCAAACCATCTTTGACGATTCACAGAAAACCGTTCCACTTTCCGGAAATTCAGTTTGCGGGCATAAGGGGAAACTAATTCACGTCAGACGTTTCATCGTCGACTGGGAGCTGAGCCGCAGTAGGTGGAGAAAAGCCAATGTCGACCGGCTCCCGTGGATCGACAGCGCAAATAAAACAAAAGCCAAAACGAATCAGCTCGCTCGAGTGTTCGTCCTCTCGTCGTTCGCAGTCGAGGGTGTATCGGGCTCCGAGAGTCATAAAGTGGATAATTTATGCAATCCGAGAGGTTGCCAGAGAAGGTGGATACCGGGCGGAATCGTTAGTCATGCGATCTGACAGTCTGGAAAGAAGTGTGCTGCAGTAAAGCAAGACACCTACCTTCCTGGCTGGGCCCGAGCCTCGGGGTGGTTCTTCCAAACGACGAGGGTGTTCACTCTTCGTTCTATTCTCTACACTGCAGTGGTCCTCTTTTCCTTGCGGTTCGTTTCTCATGAATTTCTTATATCAAATTTAAAAGTACATATTGAAATGAATTTCTGAAATCAATTTTCGGCGGAAGTGTCTTTTTTTGTTTCTTGCTTCCCGTGCTTTGGATGCTTTCTCGGAACGTCTTCGATTTTTAACTGCCATTCGACGAAAAATGTGTTTTCCTCTGCGGCAGGCGTGCAGTTTGTATTCGAAGGAAAAACGATCGGAAAAGGAATTCGGAGGGCCGTGGAGTTAGTCTGGGCTTGCAATCAAATTATTATTAGAGTTCAGTGGAGCGTTTCCGAGTCTGCACTGTCTCCGAACATTGAATTGAAAGATACGGCCGTAGGCAGCACCAGGTAAGAATTCGGGGTGAAGAATAGTTGAATTTAATCAATGAAAATGATTATCAGCTCCTAGTTAAAATAAATGTTTTTCGATCCATAAAATCAGCTTTCCAACCTAAATTATTTCCAATAACGTTTTACTTCCGATGGCCTGAAAAATTATCAATGCATTGTATGAATGTTGCTAAAGTTTGTAGCGGCAAAACATACTTTTGCATATAAACGATAAAGACGGATCCATAAAAAACTGGAAAACGATCCATAAATAACATCTGAATGTTCCTTAAAATGCTACCATAAGTCCATAAAATAGTTAATGAGATTCCATAAAGAATAATTTTTCGATCCTCAACTGAGCTAAAATTTAGCAATTAATTGGGAAATATGTTCCATTAACATGGTCAAGAAAAACAATACAATTCTTGCTATTTTCCCATGAAAATATGAAAAATGATTTGGAAAATGATCCATAAAAAACTGTAAAAAAAAAAAAAAAAAAAACTTCAAACTTGCGCATTTTTTTTATCGTGATGATGATCCATAATTTCAGTAATATGATCCATAATTTTAGTCATATGATCCATAATTCTGGCCATTTGATCCATAACTTTGTTCAAATGATCCATAGTTTTGGTGATATGATCCATAAATTTTGATAATTGATCCATAGATTTTATAAAATGTGTGAATCAATTAATATAGTTTCATTGGCCTTCTTTCCAAGCATTATGGATCACATTATCAAAATTATGGATCATATGACCAAAATTATGGATCATATGGCTGAAATTATGGATCATCATCAGGATATAAATTGCGCAAATTTGAAATTTTATGGATCAATATATAGTTTTTATGGATCATTTTTCAAAGTTTTATGGATCATAAAAATATTCTTTAAGGAATCTCTCGAACTATTATATGGATTTATGGTAGCGTTTTATGGAACATTCAGATGTTATTTATGGATCGTTTTTCATTCTTTTATGGATCGTTTTTCCACATTGAACGGTGCAAAGTAAGGGCTGCCGTTTGTAGCACTTTTTTGCGAATACTTCTAGTTTCATTTTATGAGATGACGCAAAAAACGCCGTTATTCCAAAAAACTCATACTTTTTACGTAGATTGTTGTAACATTTGACAACTGTTTTGGCTTTGTTTTTAGGCAAGTACTAGGTATTTCATTCTAACGCATAGTGTGCATTAGCCATAGATCTTCCAGACGAACCGATTGTTGTTGAGTTTTGGTAGTAGAAGCAAAAGTCGTAGACCGCCTGAGTATTGTTAACAGCGATTGTGATTAACAAGATTCATCTATTTTGCCTAAAGATTTTCATCGGTAACTTAGATGTCAAGTGATTAAAAACTAAAAATATTTGACACATTCATTCGCCTTGAGCAAAACATGTTGATAACAAAATTTACATCTACTGTTATGGGCAATCGGGTGATTTTTTCGAGGAAATTTAAATAAATCTACTAAAAAATTTAAATAAACTTCATATAAATTCTCCTAGAAAGTTCTGATTAAATCGTCTTAGAAAGTGGAATGAAGTTTTTAGGAAAATCGGATGAGTTTTGATAAAAAGTTTTAATGAATTTATTTTCTTAAAAAAAATACAATTTTCCAAATTTGGAATGAAGTTACCCTTCGAAATTCTAATGAGTTTCCATTTAAAACTAGTGAAATTCCCTCATAAATGAAATTAATATTTCCTTGGAAATTCAAACAAATTTATCTGTGAACACAAAAAAAATCCTTGGTGGTTCAAAAGAAATTTATTTTAAATGCCATGGGAAATTTGTTCGAATTACTAAAACAATTTCATTGAAATTCAGCAAACAAATAAAATAAATGTAATCGAATTATTTGAAGAAATTCATTCAAAGTTCATTGGAATTGTCAAAGAAAATTTATTTCACACTCCAACTTTGAATAAATTTTCTTTGGTTCCCTTTCTTTGGAAATTCGATTTGTTTTTCGTTTTTAAAATTCAATTACTATTCACTGGAAAGTCAAATTAGCTTCCGTTGAAGAAAGGAAGTTTCCATTGAAAAAAGGAATGAATTTTCATTAAAAATTCGAAAGAATTTCTGATGGAATTTCGAGTGGACTTGCGTTACAGATTCGAACGAGCTTCTTTTGAAAATTCGAATGAAACTCCGTTGAAAATATGAATGAATTTTCTTTGGAAATTTGAATGAATTTCCGATGGAATTTCGAATGAATTTCCGATGGAAATTCGAATGAATTTTTGATGGAAATTTGAATGAATTTCCATGGGAAATTCGAATGAATTTCCGTAGGAAATTCGAATGAATTTCCGTAGGAAATTCGAATGAATTTCCGTTGCAAACTCGAATGAATTTCCGTTGGAAATTCGAATGAATTTCCGTTGGAAATTCGAATGAATTTCCGTTGGAAATTCGAATGAATTTCCGTTGGAAATTCGAATGAATTTCCGTTGGAAATTCGAATGAATTTCCGTTGGAAATTCGAATGAATTTCCGATGGAAATTCGAATGAATTTCCGATGGAAATTCGAATGAATTTCCGATGGAAATTCGAATGAATTTCCGATGGAAATTCGAATGAATTTCCGATGGAAATTCGAATGAATTTCCGATGGAAATTCGAATGAATTTCCGATGGAAATTCGAATGAATTTCCGATGGAAATTCGAATGAATTTCCTTTGGAAATTCGAATGAATTTCCGTTGGAAATTCGAATGAAAATCCGTTGGAAGTTCTAATGAATTTCCTTTGGAAATTCGAATGAATTTCCTTTGGAAATTCGAATGAATTTCCTTTGGAAATTCGAATGAATTTCCTTTGGAAATTCGAATGAATTTCCTTTGGAAATTCGAATGAATTTCCTTTGGAAATTCGAATGAATTTCCTTTGGAAATTCAAATGAATTTCCTTTGGAAATTCGAATGAATTTCCTTTGGAAATTCGAATGAATTTCCTTTGGAAATTTGAATGAATTTCCTTTGGAAATTCGAATGAATTTTCTTTGGAAATTCGAATGAATTTCCTTTGGAAATTCGAATGAATTTCCTTTGGAAATTCGAATGAATTTCCTTTGGAAATTCGAATGAATTTCCTTTGGAAATTCGAATGAATTTCCTTTGGAAATTCGAATGAATTTCCTTTGGAAATTCGAATGAATTTCCTTTGGAAATTCGAATGAATTTCCTTTGGAAATTCGAATGAATTTCCTTTGGAAATTGGAATGAATTTCCTTTGGAAATTGGAATGAATTTCCTTTGGAAATTGGAATGAATTTCCTTTGGAAATTCGAATGAATTTCCTTTGGAAATTCGAATGAATTTCCTTTGGAAATTCGAATGAATTTCCTTTGGAAATTCGAATGAATTTCCTTTGGAAATTCGAATGAATTTCCTTTGGAAATTCGAATGAATTTCCTTTGGAAATTCGAATGAATTTCCTTTGGAAATTCGAATGAATTTCCTTTGGAAATTCGAATGAATTTCCTTTGGAAATTCGAATGAATTTCCTTTGGAAATTCGAATGAATTTCCCTTAGAAATTCGAATGAATTTCCCTTAGAAATTCGAATGAATTTCCTCTGGAAATTCGAATGAATTTCCTCTGGAAATTCGAATGAATTTCCTCTGGAAATTCGAATGAATTTCCTCTGGAAATTCGAATGAATTTCCTCTGGAAATTCGAATGAATTTCCTCTGGAAATTCGAATGAATTTCCGTTGGAAATTCGAATGAATTTCCGTTGGAAATTCGAATGAATTTCCGTTGGAAATTCGAATGAATTTCCTATGGAAATTCGAATGAATTTCCTATGGAAATTCGAATGAATTTCCTATGGAAATTCGAATGAATTTTCTATGGAAATTCGAATGAATTTTCTATGGAAATTCGAATGAATTTCCTATGGGAATTCGAATGAATTTCCTTTGGGAATTCGAATGAATTTCCTATGGAAATTCGAATGAATTTCCTTTGGAAATTCGAATGAATTTCCTTTGGAAATTCGAATGAATTTCCTTTGGAAATTCGAATGAATTTCCTTTGGAAATTCGAATGAATTTCCTTTGGAAATTCGAATGAATTTCCTTTGGAAATTTGAATGAATTTCCTTTGGAAATTTGAATGAATTTCCTTTGGAAATTCGAATGAATTTCCTTTGGAAATTCGAATGAATTTCCTTTGGAAGTTCGAGTGAATATCCTTTGGAAATTCGAGTGAATATCCTTTGGAAATTCGAATGAATTTCCTCTGGAAATTCGAATGAATTTCCTCTGGAAATTCGAATGAATTTCCTCTGGAAATTCGAATGAATTTCCTCTGGAAATTCGAATGAATTTCCTCTGGAAATTCGAATGAATTTCCTCTGGAAATTCGAATGAATTTCCTCTGGAAATTCGAATGAATTTCCTCTGGAAATTCAAATGAATTTCCTCTGGAAATTCAAATGAATTTCCTCTGGAAATTCGAATGAATTTCCTCTGGAAATTCGAATGAATTTTCTATGGAAATTCGGATAAATCTCCTCTGGAAATTCAAATGAATCTCCTCTGGAAATTCGAATGAATCTTCTCTGGAAATTCGAATGAATCTTCTCTGGAAATTCGAATGAATCTCCTCTGATAAGTCGAATGAATTTCCTCTGGAAATTCGCATGAATTTCCTCTGGAAATTCGAATGAATTTCCTCTGGAAATTCGAATGAATTTCCTCTGGAAATTCGCATGAATTTCCTCTGGAAATTCGAATGAATTTCCTCTGGAAATTCGAATGAATTTCCTCTGGAAATTCGAAGTAATTTTCTCTGGAAATTCGAAGTAATTTCCTCTGGAAATTCGAATTAATTTCCTCTGGAAATTAGAATGAATCCTTTGAATCCTTTGGATATTCAAATGAATTTCTTTTGGAAATTCGAATGAATTTCCTTTGGAAATTCGAATGAATTTCCTTTGGAAATTCGAATGAATTTCCGTTGGAAATTCGAATGAATTTCCTTTGGAAATTCGAATGAATTTCCTTTGGAAATTCGAATGAATTTCCTTTGGAAATTCGAATGAATTTCCTTTGGAAATTCGAATGAATTTCCTTTGGAAATTCGAATGAATTTTCTTTGGAAATTCGAATGAATTTCCTTTGGAAATTCGAATGAATTTCCTTTGGAAATTCGAATGAATTTCCTTTGGAAATTCGAATGAATTTCCTTTGGAAATTCGAATGAATTTCCTTTGGAAATTCGAATGAATTTCCTTTGGAAATTCGAATGAATTTCCTTTGGAAATTTGAATGAATTTCCTTTGGAAATTCGAATGAATTTCCTTTGGAAATTCGAATGAATTTCCTTTGGAAATTCGAATGAATTTCCTTTGGAAATTCGAATGAATTTCCTTTGGAAATTCGAATGAATTTCCTTTGGAAATTGGAATGAATTTCCTTTGGAAATTCGAATGAATTTCCTTTGGAAATTCGAATGAATTTCCTTTGGAAATTCGAATGAATTTCCTTTGGAAATTCGAATGAATTTCCTTTGGAAATTCGAATGAATTTCCTTTGGAAATTCGAATGAATTTGGAATGAAATTCGAATGAAATTCGAATGAATTTCCTTTGGAAATTCGAATGAATTTCCTTTGGAAATTCGAATGAATTTCCTTTGGAAATTCGAATGAATTTCCTTTGGAAATTCGAATGAATTTCCTTTGGAAATTCGAATGAATTTCCTTTGGAAATTTGAATGAATTTCCTTTGGAAATTCGAATGAATTTCCTTTTGAAATTCGAATGACTTTCCTTTGGAAATTCGAATGAATTTCCTTTGGAAATTCGAATGAATTTCCTCTGGAAATTTGAATCAGTTCAAATGAATTTCCTTTGGAAATTCGAATGAGTTCGAATGGATTTCCTTTGCAAATTCGAATGAATTTCCTTCGGAAATTCGAATGAATTTCCTTCGGAAATTCGAATGAATTTCCTTCGGAAATTTGAATGACTTTCCTTTGGAAAGTCGAATTAATTCCTTTTGGAAATTTGAATGAATTTCCTTTGGAAATTCGAATGAATTTCCTTTGGAAATTCGAATGAATTTCCTTTGGAAATTCGAATGAATTTCCTTTGGAAATTCGAATGAATTTCCTTTGGAAATTCGAATGAATTTCCTTTGGAAATTCGAATGATTTCGAATTTCCGTTGGAAATTTGAATGAATTCCCGTTGGAAATTCGAATGAATTTCAGTTGGAAATTCGAACGAATTTCCGTTGGAAATTCGAATGAATTTCCGTTGGAAATTCGAATGAATTTCCGTTGGAAATTCGAATGAATTTCCGTTGGAAATTCGAATGAATTTCCGTTGGAAATTCGAATGAACTTCCGTTGGAAATTCGAATGAATTTCCGTTGGAAATTCGAATGAATTTCCGTTGGAAATTCGAATGAATTTCCGTTGGAAATTCGAATGAATTTCCGTTGGAAATTCGAATAAATTTCCGTTGAAATTCGAATGAATTTCCGTTGGAAATTCGAATGAATTTCCGTTGGAAATTCGAATGAATTTCCGTTGGAAATTCGAATGAATTTCCGTTGGAAATTCGAATGAATTTCCGTTGGAAATTCGAATGAATTTCCTTTGGAAATTCGAATGAATTTTCGTTGGAAATTCGAATGAATTTCCGTTGGAAATTCGAATGAATTTCCGTTGGAAATTCGAATGAATTTCCGTTGGAAATTCGAATGAATTTCTGTTGGAAATTCGAATGAATTTCTGTTGGAAATTCGAATGAATTTCCGTTGGAAATTCGAATGAATTTCCGTTGGAAATTCGAATAAATTTCCGTTGAAAATTCGAATAAATTTCCGTTGGAAATTCGAATGAACTTCCGTTGGAAATTCGAATGAATTTTCATTGGAAATTCGAATGAATTTCCGTTGGACATTAGAATGAATTTTCATCGGGAATTCGAGTGATTTTCCGTTGGAAATTCGAATGAATATCCGTTGAAAATTTGAATGAATATTCGTTGGAAATTCGAATGAATTTTCCTTGGAAATTCAAATGAATTTCCTTTGGAAACTCGAATGAATTTCCGTTGGAAATTCGAATGAATTTCCGTTGGAAATTTGAATGAATTTCCGTTGGAAATTCGAATGAATTTCCGTTGGAAATTCGAATGAATTTCCGCTGGAAATTCGAATTAATTTCCGCTGGAAATTCGAATTAATTTCCGCTGGAAATTCGAATTAATTTCCGCTGGAAATTCGAATTAATTTCCGCTGGAAATTCGAATGAATTTCCGCTGGAAATTCGAATTAATTTCCGCTGGAAATTCGAATGAATTTCCGATGGAAATTCGAATGAATTTCCGCTGGAAATTCGAATGAATTTCCGCTGTAAATTCGAGGCAATTCGAATTAGTTTCAAGGGGAGAATAGGCCTAAATTTCCATAATATGTTTTACAGAATTTGTAGATTTTTGTTCCTAAATGCGTGCTTCCTTGTTCTGAGTACTGTTATAGCTGCATTCCACTAGTAAACTTCAATGAATCAGTATAGCAAAATGTATCCCCAGTGTGTATTTAACCACATTGAAAGGGGTTCAGGTTTCAAAACCAAACGGCTACACTCATGTATAACGAAGTGAAGCTGCGTCTCCTACAGCCTTCGGAAGTTAGAGAAAAAGAAGGACTTGTTTATAGCTCCGAAACAAACTCATTGCGACAACTAACCGACAGTGAAAGAAAACCCGACCCGTTCAACCGTGAAAAGGATACAGAATGCGACTATCCAATTCGACATTGACTATTTTTCCCCCTCTCTCTCTGTATTGGAAGTTGTCACAGTTTTCCTTTTTTCTTTTGCCGCCCCAATTGGGTGATATTTTATTCTTACTCAGTGCGATGGAAAATTTGAATTTATAATCCATTTCACCGGAAAATTCACTACGAACGAACGTCGAAGACGAAGCATACGCCGGAGACGTGTCGTCATTGGAGTGAAAGTCGAAGTCATATATATTATTCACCATCATCTTCAGCTTCAATTATCTCATTTTGATTTGATTTCTACTTTTTCTCCCCTCTTTCAGCTACGGAATTTTCTCGTTTGCTCTGGTGTTTGTGGTGGAGCGTCTCGGCGGTATTTTGCAGGCCACCCTCACCTTGAACGGACTGATCGGAGGGGTGACGCTGGGGCTGTTCTCCCTGGGGATGTTCTTCAGATTTGCCAACAGCAAGGTAAGTGATAGTAATTTCCACAGGAGATTTGTGCAGCTGGGTTTCCTCAGGTGCTAGTCCGTGTGCAATCGATTGGGGGGAAAATAGAAATATCGATGCAATGCAGACAACCAATCAGACAAGTAGAAACTCAATGATGGAGAAATCAATTAGATTGATCTGGAATTTTCTTTAGTTTCTCGGAATGCGATGATATAGTTACTGGAAGAGGTTAGTGACTTCATTATTTGAGGTTGGAATTTTAATTTCTGAATAATCGTATTCGATTTGCGATTGAGAAGAATGCATTCACCGTTCTTTCTCACTGATGAGAAACAGTTCAATGATTTTCCAATATTCGCTCAAGTATGCAAAACGTATTTTTTAAGTTCACCGAGTAGTATGAGAAAGTTTAATCTGAAACGAAATCCAATTTCTAATCCAGCATGTAATCTACCGCGAATCCCACTTGTATGGGTTCCAGAAGTGCTTCATTCAACGACAACCTGGGCGTACATTTTCAAGTGCGCACTCATATCTCACATAGCGTTTCCGACGAGTACTTGCGGAACCGTTTCCCAGCCGCTAAGAGCCGCTGCGACTGTTACTGTTGACGATGATGATAAAGGCAAAGTTACATGTTCATGCCCTCCGGCACTTTTGCACTCCGCCAAGCAGCGTGCGTTTGCCTCCGTAATCGCTCTATTTTCACACTGGATCGCAGCTCGTGCCTGATGGAGAGCACTTATCTCGCTCCACTCGAGGAGCCTACGCGGAAATGGGCGAAATAAAGAGTCCCATCGGCAGGCTCGTCTGTGGTGCCCACGTATATGAGTTTCAGTGCGATGACAGGTGAAAGCCTTCTCTCTCTCTCTCTTTCTATTCCTCGAAGTGTGAATTGAAAATATGAAAATTTGATTACCTGCTAATATTTTCGTTCTTTGTGCGCGGGACTGAAGGCCAAGGGCAAGATGATACTGTTTACCTTTCACGTTAACTGTGTTTCTTTTGCGCGCACTGATTTCCCGATGGAAGCTATGGCTGATCGCCCAGCAAGTTCAGATTAAATCGAGAGTGGATTTTTAACGAAGCCTCACCGTTCACGGTTCTAAGAGGAGACGTGCTTGAGGCGGTAGGATCGACTTTTATCGCAGGAGTTAGGAAAAAAAGTGGTATGGGTACTATTGGTACCATTGGGTAGAGAAGCAAGGAATATTGTTGTGCGAGCAGCGTCAAAATAATAGTTAAAGGTGATACCCCTGGGAATTGATTCGTGAGCTGTAGTAACGTCTAATTTAATCGGAATTGCAGTATTGCCTTCCTTTATCACACATTTTTCTACTGCTGGCGGGTGATTATGTCGAGACTAGTTCGTGCACATCAGAATAAGTGGGTGAGTCCTGTATCCTACCTGTGCTACAGTTGAATCAATTTTGTCAGAACAAGGGAATGTAGAATAAAATTTTTCAATTTGGCTTGTTTCGCTGGATGAATTGGTACCGTGGTCTAAGGCATACGGATGTTGGAATAAAGGACGATAAATTAGTGTATAAACATTTGGACCATTGGGCGACGATCATTTATTTTTAGGACTAGAACTTTGTCTCGCCCAAAATCAATTAGTTAGCACAAACATTTATTTTGTATTCACAATTTAGGTTTTAACGTTTGCAATTCGATTCAATTTGGCAGAGCAAACGTCAAAACTTCTTTTCTCATACAAGATTGGGTTCCATTTGCTTAGTTAGTTGGCCGGGGCTCTGCTAAATCGCACCAAGCGACAACAAAAAATTATTCATTTTTGACGTAGGACTTACGTCTTTCTTTGCTATACTGGGTGTCATTTAGATTTTTGGAAATCGAGAGCGTTACGCTGGAAGGGAAGATTTTGAACGTTACTAGCGCCTTTATCTTTCGATGGATTTTTAAGACTTATATATCAATCGACTCGGACACTCTCCAGCAATTTGCGTATTTCATTGAAACTTAAGATTATTAACGATAAGCTATTGAAAATTTCAATTCTTGTCAAATCCAGTAAAAATTTCATATGTAGCCAATCCCGTGCGTTCCTAACACGGACATCAGAATGCGGTATGTTACGGGCTTTCGGGTCTATCGGAAGATTTTCTTTGTGTATAAAAGAAGCAGTTTTTGCCGTGTGCGAGTCATTACAATTTGTGACAGCAGCGCGTACTGACGTGCTTTTTGCTCGTGCAATTTTTCGTTTCGTTCGTTGGTTCGCTGTGTTTACCTACACAGCGACATCATGGGTGACTGCATGAACTGCCGGTAGAACTGCCGGTGGGTCTGCGAATATGCATGAAAGAAGTGGGCGCATTTTTTTTTATCATTCTGTGCTTGATGATGGTCGGATGCAATGCAATCGCCCATCGTATCGCTCGGAGTTCACGGCTAGAGGCCGATGATGGCTGCTGCCAGTGGTGGTGGATGAAGAAGTATAAAATTAGAGAGATTTGGTCTGCTCATCCAGGTGATTGGTTTCATAGTCCACATGATCCCGGGATGGGTACGAGTCATGTCATATTTGTTAAGTTGTGCTTGGTACTAAACGACACGTACATTAAAACATGGTTATACTATAACAGTTCTGATTCCCCAGCAAACAAAATCAACTACACTGACGAAAATACAAATTTGATTAAAATAATTACTTTCATTTGTTTGCAGAAGGCATTAGCAATTAAAGATGCATAATCAGCAATAGTGTTAATATCCATTTTAGCTTAGACAATTTCGCTGTATTATTTGTAAATGTTTTAAAAAAGTTCACAAAAAAAATATTTCCAATAGAATATTTAAATAAACTTTATCTTATTCTTTGTTTTGCATTTTCTGAGAAATTGTATTTATAAACTTGACGTAGACTTAATAAACTTGACGTAGAGTTTGGAATCAAAACATTGAATAATTTTTCGTTGACGTATTAGCAGTACCTCCTCTATTTTAGTAGGGTTACTGCTCCTTGACTTGTTTCTTATTGTTGTGAATTTTTTCAGCAGTAAGCACGCATGTTACCAAAAAGAAGCAACGAAATTGGTCCTGTATTTCTTTGTTTGGAAAACGGGACAGTTCCCCTAAAATAGCACATTTTGCACAGGTCTTAAAATTTTATAAATAGATTTTTGAAACTTCAAATACTATCATTAATAAAAAAATATATAAATGACCTTCATTTGCTTGAGTAAATAAGGGCTTAATAGTTAGAAACAAAGCAATTCTAAGTATGTATTTAATTATTAGTTTTATTTCCAGAGGTTTCGAATAAACAAATTGCTAATAATTCTACAAAGCATGGAAGTAGTCGTTTCCAATATCAATACCTATAATCAAACTCCATGGATGCAAAAGTAAGAAGTTAAATGTAAATACGTTACGTTTATACAAGTCCTACGTCTACTCGCGGTCATGTTGAAAACATTACCCATTGCTCGTTTTTTACTCTAACTTTCGGTCACAAATCATATCGGATATCCCTCAACCTCATAGCTGTGGATATCCTTCAACAAATGTACGAATAAATTGATATGAAATGATGTCCTTTTCCTTTTTGCGAACAAAATACCGCAAGTCAGTCGAAAAGGGTTGGCTGAACCCCGACCAGTTCTCGAGTTATGTAGAAATTAGTGTTTCATTTGCATGGCAGCCCTCCTTTCTAGAGCGGAGAGGGGTCTCAATCCTTTCTAAGAACCTTTCCCGGCTAGTGATGAACTTTGTACTTAACTTAAAAATCACTCTAATAAAGCCACTAAAAAAACCTTTCCCGGCTGCAAACCCCAAACCCCTAAAAAAAATTTGCACGCATCGGTTCAGTAGTGTCCGAGTCTATAAGGGTCAGATAGAGAGAAAATCATTTTTATGTATATATGTTTCAAAAATTCCAAAATCAAGAGGTATGTTAGTTGTAATGAGTTAATTAAATCGACAACCGCGATTGCGAAGGTGGCATATTACCCTCCGACCGAGCCCGCTAAAGTGTCACGAATTATCAATACCATTGACGAGAGCGTAAAACCCATACACAGGGCTCTGAACTTAAATAAATCAAGCGCCACCGAATGAGTGCATCTAATTTCTCCTGTTTGAGGGTACCCCAATAGAAATCCTGAAGGTCATGAAAAAAAATGGAATTAGATGCAAATTTCCACTCGTGGAAAAAATAATTCAAAGTTATTGTGGGACCGGAACCAGCGCTCAAAAACGCAACCGGAAAAATCTTAAAGGCGGTCAGCAACTAACACCGGGAAAAAGAACTAGCTGAGATATTGTGTAACTGTATTATCGTCAAAGCTTATGAAAGCAAAACTTGTTGTTTAAAGTTGTTTAAAGTCGTGAAAGTTTCGATGGATTTTCTTTTGCTTGCGGTATGACAGCGGTTCTTAACCTTTTTCTTGAAAGGTAACCCTTATAACTTTTGCAATAACTGAGGTACCCCCTATTTTTTGTTGGCTTCCTAGGATCTTGAAAGACAACTTTATAGCTACCTAAAAGGAAGCTTCTGAGTATCTTCAAAGGACACCTCAGAGCCTTTTGAAAGTAGGCTTGTAAGCCTCTAAAAAGAATAATTCCAAGCCCTTCGAAGAGAGGCATCCGAGCTTAGTTAAAGGAGCTTTCGAATCTCTTGAAAGTAGGCTTCCACGCCTCTTGATAAAAGGCTTCCGAACCTTTTGGAAGGAGGCTTTCGAGCCACATAAAAGAGGGTTATTAGAATCTTGACAGAATACTTCTGAGCTTCTTGAAAGTATGCTTCCGAGCCTCTTGAAAGGAAAAATCCGAGCTTCTTGAAAAAAACCATCCAAGCCTCTTGAAAGTAGGCTTCTGAGTCTCTTGAATGAAGGCTTCCGAGCCTCTTGAAAGGAGGCTTCCGAGCCTCTTGAAAGGAGGCTCCCGAGCCTCTTGAAAGGAGGCTTCCGAACCTCTTGAAAGGAGGCTTCCGAGCCTCTTGAAAGGAGGCTTCCGAGCCTCTTGAAAGGAGGCTTCCGAGCCTCTTGAAAGGAGGCTTCCGAGCCTCTTGAAAGGAGGCTTCCGAGCCTCTAGAAAGGAGGCTTCCAGGCCTCTTGAAAGGAGGTTTCCGAGCCTCTTGAAAGGAGGCTGAGCCTCTTGAAAGGAGGCTTTGAGCATCTTGAAGGGGGCTTCTGAGCCTCTTGAAAGGAGGCTTGAGCCTCTTGAAAGGAGGCTGGAGGCCTCTTGAAAGGAGGCTTCTGAGCCTCTTGAAAGGAAGCTTCTGAGCCTCTTGAAAGGAGGCTTCCAGACCCCTTGACAGGACGCTTCCACGCCTCTTGCAAGGAGGCTTCTGAGCCTCTTGAAAGGAGGCTTCCTGAGCCTCTTGAAAGGAGGCTTCCAGGCCTCTTGAAAGGAGGCTTCCAGGCCTCTTGAAAGGAGGCCTGAGCCTCTTGAAAGGAGGCTAGAGGCCTCTTGAAAGGAGGCTTCTGAGGCCTCTTGAAAGGAGGCTTCTGAGGCCTCTTGAAGGAGGCTGAGCCTCTTGAAGGAGGCTTCCAGGCCTCTTGAAAGGAGGCTTCTGAGCCTCTTGAAAGGAGGCTTCTGAGCCTCTTGAAAGGAGGCTTCCGGGCCTCTTGAAAGGAGGCCTGAGCCTCTTGAAAGGAGGCTTCCTGAGGCCTCTTGAAAGGAGGCTTCTGAGGCCTCTTGAAAGGAGGCTTCCGAGCCTCTTGAAAGGAGGCTTCCGAGCCTCTTGAAAGGAGGCTTCCGAGCCTCTTGAAAGGAGGCTTCCGAGCCTCTTGAAAGGAGGCTTCCGAGCCTCTTGAAAGGAGGCTTCCGAGCCTCTTGAAAGGAGGCTTCCGAGCCTCTTAAAAGGAGGCTTCCGAGCCTCTTGAAAGGAGGCTTCCGAGCCTTTTGAAAGGAAGTTTCCGAGCTGCTTGGAAAAAGGCTTCCGAGCTGCTTGAAAGAAGGCTTAAGAAAAGCGTAGAAGGGGAGAAGGGTCGTTTTGCCGAAACTCATTCGGCCGAAAGCCATTTGGCCAAATGCCACTAGGCCGAAAAAACCATTAGACCGAAGGTCATCCGGCCGAATAGGTCATTTGGCCGAAAGAATCATCTGGCCAAATTGTTAATTTGGCTGAAAGGGTCATTTGACCGAAAGGGTCATTTGGCAGAAAAGATAATTTTGCACTTCCCACTGTAAAAAGTAATAAGCGCGAAATCTCACTACTAACTTCGAGATTTTAATTTTTCACAGTAAGAAGTAAGAAATGAGGAGTGATAAGTGAGATGTCTCACTTCTCACACCTCATTAATCATTTCGCGCTTCTCATTTTTTACAGTGAGAAGTGAGAAATGAGGAGTGATAACGGAGACGTCTCACTTCTCACTCCTAATTTCTCGCTCCTCACTGTGAAAAATGAAAAGTGAGAAGTTAGTAGTGAGAAGTCTCACTTCTCACTTCGCACTACTCACTTTTCACAGTGAGAAGTGGGAAATAAGTAGTAAAAAGTGAGACGTCTCACTTTTCTCACCCTATTTTACACTTTTCAAATGACCTATTCGGCCAAATGGCCCTTTCGGGCAAATTACCCTTTCGGCCAAATGACCCTTTCGACCAAATGACTTTCGGCCTAATGGTCTGTTCGGCCAATCTTTGTTCCAACCTAAAAACATCCTAGACTGGACCGAGAATCGAACTCGCCATCTTCGGATGGGCAATCCTACGCCTTTGCTCGCTACTGTAGACATAAGGTCGAGCCAATAGTTGATTGAACAGTTATTTAAGGTGTCAATCTATTAATCATAGGAAATTCATTCCTGTTCGTCGAATGACATTTGGTCAAATGGTCGAATTTAGTCGAACATGAAATTTTAGTCGAAAGTAGATTCCGTAATGAATAGTTTTGGTACGTTTCGTCGAATGATTATTTTCAAAGAAAGAAACTTCAATCAATGATATTTAAAAACTAAATTAGAGTAGAGTGGGGCCACTTATAAAACTTTTTTTTTAACTTATAAAAAAGATAAACTAGCAGCACTGCATCAGTTTGATAGGTATTCTGACCAACTATTTTCAAGAATAATTGTCAACGATTTGAATTAACAATAAGGGAGATATGAAAAAAGTTCATTTTCTGGTCATTCTGCTAAAAATAATTGTGTTTTCGCAACTGCCATTACCATATATACGTTCAATCAGGTGAATATTATACCATTTCGATAACCTATTGTATAGAGTACTTTATGGTGCAGAAAATTAATTCGATTGGTTTTCCATGAGGTCAAAATCATAAACTGAATAAATTTTGGGGATGTGGGTTAAAAGCACGCAGGAACGCGTAGGGCAAGAGTACGCATGTGAACTAGACCTCTTCATGTTTTCAAAAAGTATCAAAAATTCAACCGGTCAGCCCAGAATCACAATTCTTATGCTAAAATAAGCCTTCTGTCAAATTTTCAGCTAATTCGGATAAAATTTCGAGGTGACTCAAGTCGATTTAGTGTTTTTGGGCTATTTTCAATTAAAAAAAAAATATATGTATATATGTATTCTATATATATGTATTCTGCTGTGCAGAATCCACACAGAATCTATTTTTAAATTTCCATTATCATTATTGTTGTCGTTGCCAGTCCATCTAATCATGAGTCCATTGTGTCTGTTTGTCCATGTCGTGCATTCAATGATCGTTGCATTATTGTTCGGTTGCCGTTTTTTATCCGAGTACGTTGTTGGAGGAATGCCTCCGAAAAGAACAAGTTGTCAGTCGTCATCAGGCAGCCATGACGATAGGCGCGTCTCCCAATACGCCACCGCATGGGCTGCGCATCCGGCGACTGACGAGGGTTTGGTGAAGGGGCTGGGAATCGAACCCATGACCATTCGCTTATAAGGCGAACGTGTAGCCAACTACGCTACGGGACCCCCCACTTGGTCTTTATTATTGAATTAGCTTCTTGCTGGCTTCATTGTGAATTTCAATGAAATTCCATCGGTACCCACAATTTTTCGGGACTAGAAAGCTTTTCTCACTGTACATGCTTCGGAGTTTCTTTAATTCAAGACCAATAACGATGCCGGCCACTTCCTCACAGTCAATTAGGATAAGGGAGGAAAATTAGTCCGACACTCATTGCAGCAAGAGACCGAGGAGACCTCTGCATCTCCATGAGCGCACTGGAAAGGAATAGTATGTTAGTTGGGAAGTAAATCTATTGGATATCGCCTTGGCAAGCGACTAATTTTTCCTTTGAAACGACGCATTCTTCCGAAGACTGATTGGACATCTGAAATACTTCGCGACGACTGAAACATGCACTGTACTTACTTGCTCGATGGCTACTGAAAACTATTGAGATCGCGCTTGTTCGTACCAAAGTAAAGCGCAATACATGCGCATGAGCCACCGATCATCAAACCAGTCCTTCAAATTCAAATCTCGAAAAAGTCCTAAAAATTTCTACGAAAAAATTCTTCGATGTTTTACCTTCGAGTTTGCACTAGGAAGTCGTTAGAGTTTCCTCGAAAAAGTCTAGGGGAACTTCCTCCAAATTTCCACGGGTAATTTCTTTAAATCCTGGATGGCTACAGCGTCAATACACCTTTGCGTCTGCGTCACACATCATTTTCTAGCTTTCCTTCGAGAATTGTACGCAGCACTTTTTGCCCGAAAACTCCGAACGCTCTTCGTTCCGCCTCATTTAACGTCCATGCTTCATGTCCGTTGTAACCTTTCTTGAAGTTTACAAGGCTGAAATGCCATTTCAGGTGATTGTTTTGCTACACCATTATTGGATTATTGTCAACAGTAAATGTAAATATTCACACAAGAACATTTTTCTTATATAAACATAAATACCGACCCCCCCCCCATCGAATTTCGCTAAATTGAATTACAATTTTAATAATTGTGGTAACCGGATTGGGACTGATCATCACGCTGAATTTAAAAAAAAAAAAGAATTCTAGCAGCACGGCAAAAAGAGTTCATGTGCCGTCAAGTGAGAGCTCTCTCAATACGGTGAACCAATAGAAGGTAGGGAATGTTCGAAATTCGAATATAGCTAGGAAGCACGCTTGGGGACATGTTCACTGCTCGCAACTATCATCGGACGTAGAGACCGGTAGTTAAAGCGAGAGGTCGCAACAGGTCGAAGAGTTTAAGTCGGTACAGTGATTGAGCGTGAATATACCGACCTAGTGTGCATGGTGCCGCGAGTGAACTAAACCACGGTTAAATTCCTCTCGAAGACACTATTCAGTGGTCTGCCGAAGGTCGTCCGTCAACAAACGACCCCAACGTAAAGTCCTCCAGGCGGAGGTGAAAGTAAAGCCTTCCCGAATTAGTGGGACAGTGAAGCCGAAGAGCAGCATTTCCCCGGCAGTTCTAGTGCCAAAAGTTGTCTCCGGCCGGTTGTGAACCGGCGCCATTGCCAACCAAGTGGACCTCGTGGTGGCGATATCACGTGCAGCAGCATCAACGAGCTAAAGTAAGTCCGTTCCCTATTAACAGTGCTTAGAATTTCCAAATAAAAATAACCTAGTATCAAAATGATAAATTTCTAGTTCATTATTCACTTCTTATTTGCCAACTTCTTGTGAGCACCGAAAAATTAAATTTCAGTCCATTTACTTCACTGTGGTTGCAAAGTGGTACAGGTAAGTCTCCGCTAGTGCGATTGTTCGACCCTGAGATAAGGAAAAGAGGTGAGCTAGCTCGGGACGTGCGGATGTCCATGCCAAAGACGCATGGGCGTCATCGGCAGTAACACCGTAAAGGACCACCGGTTGAATCAGAGTTTTATACAGAACAGATTTTGTTCCCATCTATGTTTCGGGACTTAGACTGGTTACGTAATCCGTAAAAGACCCTGTTCACAGCAGTAATTTGAAATTTGAAATTTCACTTCACGGGAAATGTTATCACCAGCGTCCCAAGGTAAACAAATTCTTCAACAAGTTCAAACACATCCGAATTCAGAAGAGAGCAAATGCCAAATATTTGGGTTGTGTTAGGCTTGTCGTGTATTAATTTTTACTGAACTTATTACTTCTTGAAAGTTTCTGTACGGATTCTAAAAAAAAATACTTGTAGAAACCCCAGAAGATACTCTTAGAGCAGTCCCTGGATTTGCTGCTGGTGGAATTCCAGACGGAACTTCTGGAGCAATCCTAGAAGAATCTCTTGGGCATGTCCTAAGATAAGCTCATACAGTTTTAACGTTGGCACATATCTAAAAAAAATGAGCTAAGATGAGCCATTTAAAGAGTCCCAAGAACAACACATGGAAGAATTCTCGAATCATACCCCAGAGGACTAAAAACAAATCTTGCAGAAATATTAGGAGGAATTCCTGGATAAATCGATAAAAGGAATCGTGGATGCAGCTTCTGGAAGAAAGGAACTTCTAGAGCTGTCCAAAGAGAACTTCTGGAAAAGTACGTACTATCAAGATAAGTCTGTAATAAATTCGTTACACCATATCTTTGAGGTCAATCTACTATCCCCAACAAACAATTTTAGCTGAATAAGCTGAAGAAGACTATTTTTGGTCAATATAACCGCTTTATCCACCTCCAATGCTTGTTGGGATCCTTTACAGTTTTTGATTAATAAATCAATGACACTGCCGAAAAACACATATCTTTTATTGGTATACCAAACGGTTTCTATATCAAAGCAAAAAGTTTGATTGTAAAAATTGTGCAGTAACTGCTAGGTGTTACACTTTTAAACAAGCTGTCATGAGCTCTAAATGACGATGGCGTTCAAAAGGCAAGTCAATAATTTATCCAGGCGAATCGGTGCCACTCAAATAGTCGAATGCTTTTCCGTCGCTACAGTAGATGTATTTTCCGGCGCTATTATTACCTTTCCGACATTGTTTCGATATTCAGACTTGGTGCCAATTGTCAGAGAAAAATGCATTGATTAATTCCATAAGCCAATTTGGAGCTATCAATTTTATCTCATAGAGATGCAAAATAGTGTCGTGCAGTTGGTGTCACGCCGGAGCGTTCACAATTACTGAGCAGGATACGATCAAAACATTATTGTGCGGCTGTTATTGTTATTTGTGCACTGGGATGTTCGGTGGGGCCATTAATTTCTGCGTTCCAAACTAGTCCTAGTGGGTTGGCCCACAGAGGAAAAAGAATCGTGTTTCACGCATTTACGACATTTGTTTGCGACTGTTATAGTTTGTTCAATAATGATGCTTCGTTGTTTTATCGGAATTCTCGGTTGGATCATGAATGAGTTAATCATTGCTTGTTTATTTCATGTTTTTAGAATATATTTGTGATAGTTGCATTATATCTGTTTGTTGGCCTGAAAAAAAAAATACTATTGGAGTGACAAAATTTAATTCAGTTGCTTCTAATTTAGTTTAACTTTTCTTAATTTCAAAAGTTATCACAAAATTTCCTAAATCATATTTGTCCGCTGCTTATGAGTTATGATACTTTTCTAAGCCTAGCGTTTAGATACGCGGCTACAAAGCGAAACCAAGCAGAAAGTGGTTTGTCTGGCCTAAAAAGTTTTCGGGGTACTAACATTAATTATTATTGAGACTGAAACACCGATCCTACATCAAAACTAAAGTATACGAGCTGCCATTTTCGCCTTAGCGCAACACCATTCAAAATCATTTTATCTCGTGATATGCAAATTGATAGAAAGAATAATGCCATTTCACTGGAACCGTAACGAGGTGCTCACCGAGAGTTTATTTGATTCAATAAAATAAAATTTGAGCAGGAAGTGCAAAACGAAAGTGAAATGTCACTGTCGCAACTGAATGAAAAATAAAACGGTTTGACAAAACATGAATGACCACAACCCTGAAGGGGTCAATAATATGGCCCCGCAGAACGCAGAACGGTGGGTGGCAGGAAAAATTCCGTTTTCCTATCACGCATATTTGCATTTTAATTCACAATCATGTAAGGGGAGTAAACGAATGTTTCCGCTTACGTGTGTGTATGTGTTTTCCATTGGGTGCCGCCAATAGCAATGAATTCAAACAAACGCAAAAAGTGGATTAAACAATTTTTCCCCAGGGGCGGTCGGGGCGGAAATATGCGCGCGGGTGGGTGGTATTGCGTTTTTGTGCTCCTGCAGCTTGCTCTGGTGGCTCATTTGGTTGCACTCGGAGGACCAGCGGGTATGGTTGCATGTTTGATTGCAGCAGGAGCCCCAGCATTCCCATTCGAATGATGTTTCTCCTCTTTTTTTTGCGAATTGATCTTCGTTATTTTTATTCCGTTTTTTTATCCATGGAGTTGGCCGCGCGTGTTTTCCAACATTTATTACCGATTGGGTGAACATCGCGCCGGGGTTGTTGGTGAGTTTGTTATGGTTGTGATCATTCGTAGCAAAAAGCCGCGATGCAAAAGAAAAATAACGTATTTATTGATTCGGAAATTGGAGCTAAATATTCATATCAATGGTGGCGAAAACACTGGCCAATTGTAACAATTTCCCCTGGACTTCGAATGGATGCGCTAAGCTTTTTGACTTTTGGTCACTTTTTGCTTATCAATTACTGTTCGGAACTGCACTTGAATGTTTCGAGTTCCGGATAGATTATTGGGTGCGAGCCGTATGCTAATTGACGAACGAAAAACCACAGATATCTGACAATTGATTTTTAGCATATTGGTCTAAGCTTTAGTACACTCTTTGTTTTTATTCTTTGGTACCTATATTCTTCTGAATTAGCTCGTACGTGTTAGTAAAAGTCGCGATTTGATAAAATGAGTTATGGACATGATTGTAATAGGAGCTAGAAGATTAGACGACAATTTAATTATTGTGCTCTGAAATATCATGCGAACATTAACCTTATTCTTATTCATAGCGTAGGTACCTACCTACTTTAATTCACATTTCAATGGTTCAACTCATCCGTAAGATTTCCGTTCAATAAAATAAGTTTTACAAACAACCATGCGTTCACTGTCCATTTCTCATGCAAGTGTACCATTTTGCTCTACCCTTAGTGCGATTTTTCCTAGTCTAATTTTTTGAACAAAATTTGAAATGCTTGAGAATGACATTAAAACTAGTCATTTTGATTAGGAGACTTTTGTTATTATTATTAGAATTTTCACAGACTAAAGACGGAGTGGCCTGAACAGCGCATAAATGTCTTCTCCATTCAGTTCGGTCCATGGCCGCACGTCGCCAACCATGCAGTCTGTGGAGGGCCAGCAAATGGTACCTGATCGATCCACCTTGCTCGCTGCGCACCTCGCCTTCTTGTGCCCGTTGGATCGTTGTCGAGAACCATTTTCACCGAATCACTGTCCGACATTCTGGCCCACCTCAGTCGTCCTATTTTCGCGGTGTAAACGATGGATGGTTCTACACACAGCTGATGCAGCATACGTCTCCTCCATGTTTTCCATATCCACCCCACCTTTCCTATCTCCATAGATAGTATGCAAAACTTCCCTCTCGAAAACTCCAAGTGCACGTTGATCCTCCACGAGCATTGTCTAGGTCTCGTGTCCGTTGAGGAATACCGGTCGAATGAGCGTTTTGTAGATAGTCAGTTTGGTACGGCGGTGAACTCTATTCTGTCCTCTCTTGAGCCTCTACCTATCACGTACTTCGTCTTCGACGTATTGATGATTAGTCCGATACGCTTTGCTTCCCTCTTCAATCTGATGAAGGTTTCTCCAATTTTCTCAAAGTAACATGCCGTCGGCGAAACCAAATAGCTGAACGGGCTTCGTGAAAATCGTACAACTCGTTTCAATCCCTACCCTTAGTATTATCCCATCCAAATCGATCTTGAATAGCAAGCATGAAAGAGAACTGGCATAGAACCTGGCGCCAGCTAAATCACATTGACAAGCTTCCCACCTGACAGTTGCATCAGCCGTCTAAGACGAGTTTAGTACTCTCCATTTGATTCCACTACGTTTTGTTATCTTTGCACAGCACATGCACATGCAAAGATAACAAAACTTAGTGGAATTAAATGGAGAGTATTAAACTCGTCTTAGACGGTTGAATACATTCCACTAAAAAGAGCTTACAATATTTTTTCTAAAGTTGCATCAGTTCAAGAACAATTCGCGGCGATCGCTGCTGCTCCGGGATGGATAATTCTTGAGCTTAGTGCCCTCGCTGAACGAGAGTCTTAGAGATGAATTTTGTTTAAAACTTAAAAATCACTTTAATAAAGAATACAAAAAAATTAACGAGAGTCTGCTGATTCCCTCTACTACTCAGTGAAGTTCGAACCGATGGCTACGAAAAAGCCGATCCAAAGAACACCAAATTCAAGCCGATTCTTCAGCGGTGGAGGATTTTCTTGCTAAATATGGACAGTGCGCTCTCCCAGTATGTGCTAAGCCTAGGTTGAAAAAAAAATTATCTGAAGTTCAATCCTCGCCCAATTGCACCAAAGATAGAGTAAATAGTTTGTCCAACATGTTATACCAAGTGCAGTCGAGTTCAATAAATTAACCGTCTAAGACGAATTAAGTACTCTCCATTTAATTCCACCAGATAATTTTCGTTATCTTTGCAGATACGTATTTCGACCACAACTGTGTGGTCGTCTTCAGTGTCTCGTACTTGACTCGTCGTACTTGACGAAATTTAGCTGGTGGAATTAAATGGAGAGTACTTAATTCGTCTTAGACGGTTGAATACATTCCAAAGAAAAAGAGCTTTATATATTTTTTCTCAATAAATTAGTTTGTAGGCTGATCGTGCATAATAGACCAGTTATGTGAAAGTCCTTTGAGGTGTCGTCTTTACCAATAGAAAAGCTTTATTCGTGGCAAAGTACCATTTGTGACCCGATTGTGATCCAAGCTCAGTAATCGATGTTATGTGGATCTGACTGATCAAAATTCTGCGTGGTAAGACACCTGCATTTTATAGTTTCGTTATCTACGTTGGTGGGACACCCGTATTCAAGTGTTTATCTTTCTGCGGTGGTTGGACACCCGCAAGAAGAATAGTGTTATTGTGAATTTGTTTTGATCCCAATTGAACCCTTTGTTTGAGAAACTGCATATGTGACATTTTTCGCCAGAATAAAATTTTTCTTCTTCTTCTTCTTCTTCTTCTTATTGGCATTACATCCCCACACTGGGACAGAGCCGCCTCGCAGCTTAGTGTTCATTAAGCACTTCCACAGTTATTAACTGCGAGGTTTCTAAGCCAAGTTACCATTTTTGCATTCGTATATCATGAGGCTAACACGATGATACTTTTATGCCCTGGGAAGTCGAGACAATTTCCAATCCGAAAATTGCCTAGACCGGCACCGGGAATCGAACCCAGCCACCCTCAGCATGGTCTTGCTTTGTAGCCGCGCGTCTTACCGCACGGCTAAGGAGGGCCCCAGAATGAGATTTTTATATATTCTGAATTTACGTCCAAAAACACGTATAATGGCAAAAAGTTCGAAAGAAAACTTTGTTCACGAATGTATGATTTTTTTTGTTTGTTTGAGAATCTACATATGTGCACGCAATTTGAAGAGCAATTATGGAGTACTGCTTGCAGTTTTGACACTGAAAGTTTCCCAGGGTGTTGAGTTTTGCCAAAAATTATTGATCTGTATCGAAGAAATCGAAGAAATCGATTCGGTTTTCATTAGTTCATAACCTTTTTTTGTTGTTTTCTCGAATTTGTGTAAAATGGATATTTGCAGACCCGTAATGCTGGGTAGACACCTTAACGTGGTGTGTTACGGGGTAAGATCTACCACGGTTACATTGCTAGCTACAGGCAAATCCTGACCCAACGATTATCTTCCTCATTATCCAACTCCGTGGTACTTATGAGGGTGTCGCTAAGTCGGTGGCCTCTCGTTAAGTAAGTACTACATCAACACTTCCTTCCTCTCCCTAGTTACGGTGAAGATGGGCGTGGCCAGGAGTAGTAATCCTCATGCTTTTGTTATTTTTGTTTAAGACTGGAACCAAAGACCACTCCCCTTCTTGATTTCTGATAGCATTCTAGATAAGGATCTCAAAAGTAAAACATGAGTATCACTAGTGTCCAATCTACGAATTACACCGTAACAATGCTAATGCTAATGCTATGCTAAATGGATATTTGCAGTTTCTCAAACAAATTATTCAGTTCTGAATGGTGAGACTCTGCGTTGATGGAACCCCCGCAAGAAGAATGACATTGTTGTAAATCAGATTGATTACAATTCTGTGTGATTAGACACCCGCATTCGAGAGTTTCGTCTTCTGCGTAGGTGGGACGCTCGCAAACAGAATGGTGGTATTGTGGATTGGAATTACAATTACAATTCTACGTGGTGTAACGCCCGCATCTAAGAATAGTGTGGATCGCATTTGGAGCTAGTTTTTCTGCGCCCGCAAAAATAATAGTGTTATTGTGGAGCAAATTGATTACAATTCTGCTCAGGAAGACGCCTGCATTCAAGAGTTTTTTCTTTTGCGTTTGTAGGACGCCCACAAGAAGAATGATCAGAATAATCCCAACTTTGCGTTGTTGGACGCCCACATTTGAGATTTGCTTCCTCTTGTTTTGGGGAAGCTAGCAAGAAGAGTGGTGTTATTGTGGATCGAAATGGTCACAATTCTTCCCCCTAGGATGGTCGCATTCAGTTTCATTCTCTGTGTTGCTGAGACGCTCGCATTTCACAAGTAGAATGGTGTTGTTAGGGATCGAAATGATCACAAGTATGCGTAGTATGACGCCCGCATGAAAAAATGATATTATTGTAAATCAGATTGATCAGAATTCTGTGTGATTAGACACCCGCATTCGAGAGTTCCGTCCTCTGCGTAGGTGAGACGCTCGCAAACAGAGTGGTGTTGGTCACAGTTCTACCGTCCAGTATGGATGCGTTTGTAGGACGCCCACGAGAAAAATGATCAGAATAATCCCAAATTTGCGTTGTTGGACGCGCACATTTGAGATTTACTTCCTCTTGTTTTGGCGGAGCTAGCAAGAAGAGCGGTGTTATTGTGGATCGAAATGGTCATAATTTTTTCCCCTAGGATGGTCGCACTCAGTTTCATTCTCTGTGTAGCACTGTGAAGCTCGCATTTCTCAAGAAAAATAGTGTTATTGTGGATCGAAATGATCACAAGTCTGCATAGTTTGATGCCCGCATGAAGAATTGTGTTATTGTGGATCAAATTAGTCTTAATTCTGCGTAATGGGACACCCGCATTCATGAGTTTAATCTACTGCGTTATTGGGATGCCTAACAGAAAAATTATATTGCTGTAGGTAGGAATAGTCACATTTCAGCGTGGTGGGATGCCTGCATTCATCTATGTTGGTGGGACGCCCGCAAAAAGAATTGTGTTATTGTGAATCGAATTAATGCCAATTATGATTTTCTTTCGCTACCCCCGTAAGAAGAATAGTGTTATTGTTGATCGAAACAAAATTACAAAGTTTTAGCTATTTTTGTAGAAGAGAGAATATGTCGTGAAAGCAAACAATGCACACATGATGGGTACTGTATGGGATGTTGAATTGTTCAAATCCTGAAAAGATCCCCTGGATACTTATCCCAAAAATCTATCGACCCAGCAGCCGGCTTTCTAGCAGCACATGACTCTTCATTCGAACCATCTGAACAAAACAATAGCTTGCTCGAGAAATAGTTTGATTTTCAACAAAAATCTCAAATAAGTAGATCAACTACTAATACACATCGTTTATCTTGTATCGTCGCTCTCCTTGGGCCCCTACTATTCGCCTTCAACTGGTAGCGGCACATTGTCACGTGAATTTCAATAACTTTTAAGGTTTATGTCTAAGGTCTTCAGATAGGACAGAGAAGAAAGAGAGAAAATTGTTTTTTTTGGTTAGTTGGGCCGGAACTGTTGCTGAATGCTGTAGCCGGCGCCAGCTGTAGCGCCACGTTGGGCGCCATTTTTTTGGCCGGCACGGAGCGATCCGTACCAAAAAGCACGTGGCTTAAGCGTTACTCCACAAGGGAGACCACGGCCCAAGTTAATTTGCTCGGATGAGACTCTCTCAAGGCGAGTCCATTTAAATTTTCCCGATAGGGATTTATGGATCGGTCCAGCCAGCAACAATGGAACGTGCCAAATTGGGTCCACCCTATCTTCCATCCATACTTTACAGTCACATCACACACTCAAAGAATCGGTGAGAGCACAGCAGTACCTAATACAATCTAAGCTTGAGTGACGCTCTCATCATCGGCGGACTCTCTCCTCTCACCAACAATTATCAATGAGCTGGAAGCAACATAACAAACAACAGTCAAACTCGCAAAGAGGACGGGACTCGATAAACAACAAACAATTCGCGCTGTGACGTTAAACACATTAATCAATTAAATTCGCATGGCTAGGGGGACTACAGAGAAACATTTTATTGAGGCAAACACATCGAATATTTATTAACTTAATACTAACAAAGTTGCCTCCGGCTTTCGGTTTTAGTGTTTGTGTTCGTTCATGATATTATTCCCTAGCTTGTGTGCGGTTTTCTCTCTTCTAGCTCCTACTCTATTCTCACTTGTGCTCTGTGCCTAATGTTTACGTGACGTCACGGATTTGGAGGGCGCTCAGCTTCTCTGCGGTCCTGGCATCTGACGGAAGTTCAGGTGGTGGCGAAAAACGGCTCACGCACGCATATTTTCACGGGTCCGTGATGACGGACCCTCGCGATTGTTAGTGGGTTCTCAGACTCCGACTAGCGACAAATTGTTTCGGCTTTCTAGCAGCACATGACTCTTCAGTCTAAGACTGGCACATAAAAACGTTTCCTCCGCGGCGCACTCCGATCAAAAAAGGTTTGAATCACCGGTTTGTTTTGGCTTTACTGACCCTGTCGATGACCTGCTGGTGGGGTCGACGCTCCCGGCTTGTTGACCCCGGTGATGACGCTCCTTAATAAGCCGACGAAACGGAATGACGGTTGCTTGCCGGCGGTTTGACGGACCGGCTAGTGGACTTCGTCCACGTGGAAGTCCCATTTGCTTCCCAGACCGGTAACGGATAGGATAGGTCCGCTTCTGGCTGCTAGAGCAGGTTGCCTAGAGCAGCGGTTCTCAACCTTTTTCTTGAGAGGTACCCCTTCGAACTTTTGCATTAATTGAGGTACACCCTCCTGAAAGTAGGCTTCCAGGCCAGAAAAGAAAAATTCCAAGCCCTTGAATCTCTTAAGAGTAGGCTTCCACACCTCTTGATAAGAGGCTTCTGAGCCTTGGATGACGGCTTTCGAGCCACTTGAATGGAGGCTTCTTTTGCATCTTGAAAGGACGCTTCTGAGCCTCTTGAAAGTAAGCTTCCAAGCCTCTTGGAAGGAGGCTTCTCAGCCTCTTGAAAGGAGTCTTCCGAGCCTCTTGAAAAGTGGCTTCCGAGCCTCTTGAAAGGAGGCTTCCGAGCCTCTTGAAAGGAGGCTTCCGAGCCTCTCGAAAGGAGGCTTCCGAGCCTCTTGAAAGGAGGCTTCCAGGCCTCTTGAAAGGAGGCTTGAGCCTCTTGAAAGGAGGCTTCTGAGGCCTCTTGAAGGAGGCCTGAGCCTCTTGAAGGAGGCTTGAGGCCTCTTGAAAGGAGGCTTCCAGGCCTCTTGAAAGGAGGCTTCCCAGCCTCTTGAAGGAGGCTGGCCTCTTGAAAGGAGGCTTCCAGGCCTCTTGAAAGGAGGCTGGAGCCTCTTGAAAGGAGGCTTGAGCCTCTTGAAAGGAGGCTTCCAGGCCTCTTGAAAGGAGGCTTCTGAGGCCTCTTGAAAGGAGGCCTGAGCCTCTTGAAAGGAGGCTTCTGAGCCTCTTGAAAGGAGGCTCTGAGGCCTCTTGAAAGGAGGCTTCTGAGCCTCTTGAAAGGAGGCTTCTGAGCCTCTTGAAAGGAGGCTTCTGAGCCTCTTGAAAGGAGGCTTCTGAGGCCTCTTGAAGGAGGGCTCTGAGCCTCTTGAAAGGAGGCCTGAGCCTCTTGAAAGGAGGCTTCTGAGCCTCTTGAAAGGAGGCTTCCGGGCCTCTTGAAAGGAGGCTGAGCCTCTTGAAAGGAGGCTTCCGTGCCTCTTGAAAGGAGGCTTGAGCCTCTTGAAAGGAGGCTTCCAGGCTTCTTGAAAGGAGGCTCGAGCCTTCTTGAAAGGAGGCTTGAGCCTCTTGAAAGGAGGCTCTGAGCCTCTTGAAAGGAGGCTTGAGGCCTCTTGAAAGGAGGCTTCCGGGCCTCTTGAAAGGAGGCTCTGAGGCCTCTTGAAAGGAGGCTGGAGCCTCTTGAAAGGAGGCTTCTGGGCCTCTTGAAAGGAGGCTTCTGAGGCCTCTTGAAAGGAGGCCTGAGGCCTCTTGAAAGGAGGCTTGAGGCCTCTTGAAAGGAGGCTGAGCCTCTTGAAAGGAGGCTTCTGAGGCCTTTGAAAGGAGGCTTGAGGCTTCTTGAAAGGAGGCTTCTGAGCCTCTTGAAAGGAAGCTCTGGAGCCTCTTGAAAGGAAGCCTGAGCCTCTTGAAAGGAGGCTTCCGGGCCTCTTGAAGGAGGCTTCCAGGCCTCTTGAAAGGAGGCTTCTGAGGCCTCTTGAAAGGAGGCTTCTGAGCCTCTTGAAAGGAGGCTTCTGAGCCTCTTGAAAGGAGGCTCTGAGCATCTTGAAAGGAGCCTTCCAGGCCTCTTGAAAGGAGGCTGGCATCTTGAAAGGAGGCTTCCAGGCCTCTTGAAGGGAGACTCTGAGCCTCTTGAAAGGAGACTTCCAGGCCTCTTGAAGGAGACTTGAGCCTCTTGGAAAGGAGGCTCTGAGCCTCTTGAAGGGAGGCTTTCCTGGCCTCTTGAAGGGAGGCTTCCAGGCCTCTTGAAAGGAGGCTTGAGGCCTCTTGAAAGGAGGCTTGAGGCCCTCTTGAAAAGCGGCTGAGCCTCTTGAAAGAGGCATCTGAGCCTCTTGAAAGAGGGGCTGAGGCCCTCTTGAAAAGAGGCTTGAGCCCTCTTGAAGAGAGGCTTGAGCCCTCTTGAAAGAGGCTTCCGAGCCTCTTGAAAGGAGGCTTCCGAGCCTCTTGAAAGGAGGCTTCCGAGCCTCTTGAAAGGAGGCTTCCGAGCCTCTTGAAAAGAGCGTTCCGAGCCTCTTGAAAGGAGCGTTCCGAGCCTCTTGAAAGGAGGCTTCCGAGCCTCTTGAAAGGAGGCTTCCGAGCCTTGAAAGGAGGCTTCCGAGCCTCTTGAAAAGAGGCTTCTGAGCCTCTTGAAAAGAGGCTTTCGAGCCTCTTGAAAGGAGGCTTTCGAGCCTCTTGAAGGAGGCTTCCGAGCCTCTTGAAAGGAGGCTTCCGAGCCTCTTGAAAGGAGGCTTCCGAGCCTCTTGAAAGGAGGCTTCCGAGCCTCTTGAAAGGAGGCTTCCGAGCCTCTTGAAAGGAGGCTTCCGAGCCTCTTGAAAGGAGGCTTCCCGAGTCTCTTGAAAGGAGCCATCCGAGCTTTTTAAAAGAAGGTTTCCGACCCTTATAAAAGGCGGCTTTCGAGCCTCTTGAAAGTAGACTAGAACAAGGCTTCCAGCCTCTTGAAAGCAGTTTCTGGACTTCTTCCAAGACGGCTTTCAGATCTTGAAAGGAGGCTTCCGAGCCTTTTGAAAGGAGTTTTCCGCGCCTTTTGAAAAGAACCTTTCGAGCCTTTTGAAAGGAGTCTTCCGAGCTTTTTGAAAGACGGCTTCCGACTTAGAGTTTTTGAAGGAAAAGTGCTGTGAACCATCTATGGTGGGGTGCAGATGGCGAATATCGGAAGACTGCGGTAGACTTTTTAGGATCTAACTACTAGAAAACGAACAATTAATTAACTAAATAATTACATCTAACGCCACTACATGAAACTCACTTCAGACGATCGAAAAATAAATAATCGAACGCGGACACTTAAGGGGGTCCCGTAGCGTAGTTGGCTACAAGTTCGCCTCACAAGCGGATGGTCATGGGTTCGATTCCCAGCCCCTCACCCAACCCTCGTCAGTCGCCGGATGCGCAGCCCTTGCGGTAGCGTATTGGGGAACGCGTCATACCGTACGGCTGCCTGATGAAGATTGACAAATTGTTCTTCTCGGAGGCATTCCTCAAACGGACCCGGCTTAATGGCAACCGAACAATGCAAACGATCATGGATGCATGACATGGACAAACGGACACAATGGACTCACTATGAGATGGACTGGCAACGACAACAATAATGAGCAATGGAAATCTAAAAATAGATTCTGTGTGGATTCTGTACGGCAAAATACCACAGTAGATCTCAGCCAGGGTAGAAATATTTCACAGTCAATGTAGTCAAAAACATGGATCTCAGTAAAATCTGCAGTCGCCTTCATCGCCGCCGTGGTGAGTGCGGCTGGGTGCAGCCGAAAAATCATTTCCAACACCGACCTTTCAATTTCGCATTCAGCCACTCACAAGTCACTCTGACATGCTGCTCAGTTCGCTCCTTACCGTATGACTGTGAGTGGCCCATTTAAACGCGTGGTGAATTTTTTCAATTGGCTGGGTGAATGTGTACATTTTGCTGTGGTAAATATCATCTTCGTGGCGCGGTGGGTGATGTGAGTTCTGTTGTTTACTTTTCTGCCTCTCCGGGAATGTGAGGTTGATTTCAAAGCAGGAAGAAAATAAAAACATGATATAAAAAAAACATCACCTTCATCCAGTGCTGCCGAATATTTACAACCCTGATCTCAGCACAATAGCGGTTAAGTAACACAGAGTGCCTAACAAATAAAGGATGGAATAAAAAAACGTGGACCCTTAACTCATTGGCTGATCACAAACGAAATGATTGAGTCGGTGAATCCTCAGATTAAGGAAGGTCTGCTCGGACAAAACTGGAAGTACGTCATTTCCCGACTCCCTTCGTGTATGATCGTGGCCTTATTGGTACGATGGATAATCTGACACGAAGGTTGTGCTGCTATCCCTCTCCCACCTTATTTGAAAAACAAATGGCCACGACCTTGGAGAGCTTGGCTTATTAGTAAATGCCCGCTTGCCTATGTCCAGGGAAAAATTATGTACATTAATTGGCGATTGAAAGACGGAACTTCTTCTTACAATTTTCCTGACCGCTACAATGCAAACAAATAGGAATAGTTAGGGATGGCTATCTATCCCCCTAAAATGCTGTTTTGACCTATCTTATGTACTCTTCCTAATACCTTTTTTTATAATGTACGAGAAAGGCACCATCATCGCTGTGAACGAATGTCGATTCAGTTTTGACACCATTCGTCCTACATTGTACGACAATTGTAAGAAAAATCTGACTCATCCTTTGATAAACGTTTTACCCCGAAGGCAAAAAATCACCACGGTACCAAACAGCTTCGAATTGTCTTTTCCTGCCTTTTGAAATTGCTCCGCATGACATGCGTTACTCGTCATTTTTCCGAACAGAAGAGAAAGAACGCCCCCATACCGGAAAGTAAATGAAAAACCACTGGATAAATTGAGTGAAAAATGAATTTCCGAAATACCTTTCCTGTGGGTAGGAATGTGTGCTGTGCCTACTTGCAGCGTTCGTTTTAAGCGTCGTCGTCGTCGTCGGCATGACGCGACGTGCCCTTCCGGGAAAGCCGAGGAGTCTTTCAGTCTGTTATTTTATCCTTGTCATGGCTTGGCCCGCTTCGCTCCACCTATAATAGCAGGTGTCGCTCATACTCTCCGCGCGCCGGATGTGTACAATCGGATTCCGAGATTCCGAATGAAAGATGGTTTTCATTTCTGCCATCACGGTGCCAAATCATTCGCGGGCTGAAGTCGCTTGTCTAAATTTGTTTCCCGCGTGCGAAATGATTCGCAGAAGGTGCAAATGATTGACGGTGTGGATGTGGATCGATGCGGGGGAGGTGGGAGGAGAGCGATTGTTTACTGAGTGGGACGTAGGGATAGGGTTGCGGGTATCCAGTTCCAGTGGGAGGCTACATGATCAAGAAAATGGGATATGTATTTGTGTTCAAATAAGCACAAACAATTGATGACAATATTATTTCCGCCGGTATGTGAGTGGGGATGTGTGCTTACGAGGTAGAGAATATCTCATGAATTTTAGATTTTCAATTCATATACGTATTTACCTGGTTGGTTATAGTTGGTAGGGATGGGGCGGGACAGGAAAATATCACGTCATAGTCAGAGCCGTACTAAAATCTGCATTGACCTCCCTGGTATAGATTAGATTTTAAATAAGCAATAAAAACAGGTTTACACTTTTATACTTAAAGACATTACTTTTTTTCAATCTCGACGTATGCGCCCCATTAAATCTCATATGCTTGCTCGTCCTTAGTGTCTCTTACTTGACTCAACAAATTGTTGCACAATAATTGCGAGATTCGGCTCTGTTCAAAGCGGAATTTCCAGTTTCTGATTAGAATCGGCAAATCCAATCGATTGCATTGCGTAGGTGCCCCACATTGAAATTAAATCCAAATATTATAGCAAATATTTGATTTTCCACCTATCGGAAAAACTATCCAACAACGCTGCTAAATTGAAAGTGCGATTTATGTTTCATCACTGCGACTCACCTAAATTTTGCCTGTTCTTTCCTTTCCCTCTCCACAGGGCGCCCTGTACGGTGGGATCCTCTCGCTGGCATTTGTCATCTACATCGGAGTGATGGCCCAAATTGACGGAGAACCGGTGACGTTCCTGCCAACGTCGATGGAAACCTGCAACTGCACTCAGTCATCATTGTCAGCTTCGTCGATGCTGTCGGCGGAGCACTCCCGGGCGGCGATGATGGCAATTGGCGACGGAGCGGCCACTATGGCCCTGGTAGCGGCCGAGAATCCGACCGGAGAGCTGTCAACTGCTGCCGCCTCCATTCTGGTTGATAAAGTGCTTCCTGCTGGAGCTGGTGCTTCTATGGAAATTATGTCCCGGTAGGTATGATGGGCAGCTGGATGGGCTAACGCAATTCAGTGCAAGAGAAATGTGCTTTTCGGTGAACTTCCCGGTGTGATTAATGGGAAGCGGAAGTTATTGGATCTTCCGGTGCTTCGTCGAAATGGGCGCCATTTGGGCTTGGCGAGTTGGCGGTGCGGACTCGTTCGGGTTCACTGGAGTTGTTTCGGGTGGCACCCGCCCGGGCGGTTCACGTGTAGTAGTAATACGTCTGTCGGTTGTTTTGGAAGTCACGGAATCGACCCAGTGGAACTAATCACCTAATGTGGGCGAAATTTATTGAGCCATATTTTCTGGGTTAATGGGAACGTTATTTTGCGAGGGCAAAATTATGAGAAAGCTCAAATCATTTGGTTTTATTTTATTTGGTTACTAACATTACCGACCTAATGTTACAGAAATTATTTTCTGATTTCCGTAGTGGAGGGGGTAAGAAACAGAGGATCCGGCTAGGACAAGTAGGTATCAGGTTTTGATTCCACGGAATTATATTGTTAGATACTATTTTAATCATAATTATTTTTTATGAAAAAATACAAAAAATGGGAGATTTTTTTAAATTTTCATTCGGTTTGACAAAGGAACAAAAATGAATGGCATGCAGTTGATGTAACAGTGGCCTCAAACTTTATTTTCCTTACTGTTGAGGTCGAAATACGTATCTGTCAAGATACAATTAAGTGGTGGAATTAAATGGGATTGTACAAACTCGTCTTATGACAAGTGTTTATTTTCCAGTTGAATTCATGGGATGAAATACGTATTAATCGATTAGTTTTTATGTGTTGCAAATAATCTAAAACCACCTCTGTTTCAATGGGAAATGAGTCGAGGCTTGGATTTTAATATTCTGATCAGTTATCAGAACGGTTTGGCGCAGTATGAGAGAACGCTGATCTTGTTTAAAAATCCTATAAGACATCAAGTCCCCCATTCAGGTTTTGATAATCTTGATCGTGAAAGTTGTTATTCTCTACTGGTACGGCTCTTTTAGCCCTCGAGGATTTCTGTCCGGAACCCAGAAGGGGAATCCGATTAAAACCCCAGGCCACTGGTCTAACCTATGGCAGCCAACGGGGTGGGCGCGAAAGGCCTCTTTTTGGTCATCGAGTCCCAGGGTCGTTTTGAGGAAGCGGGGAGGTGTTCGCATCTGGTTAGCAACGGAATTGTGGGTTAGTTTTTGGAACTTATATTACTCACTCGTATGCTACACGACAAGGCCGTGAATTGGTAAGGCTGGACCCGTAGGGTAGTCCCTGACAGGATCGTTAAGTAGTTCGGCCTTATTGACGGACCGGGTGGTGGTGCTTCTCCTGGAAACTCTAGTCTTTGATGAAGGGGGAGGGGTCCAATAATGTAGTTTGACAGGTTGGAGATGGGCGGAAGTGGCAGGGCTTGGACGGCTGATATCACGGCGAGAATCGCGATGGCGGCAGCAACTATAGGCTAGCAGGCTGACTGGGCGACGCACTGGATCAGCGACAATCGCGATGACGGTAATAGGTGGACAGGCTTGACAGTGGGGCAGGAATGCTGATGGCGACGGTAACTGGGGCGGTAGTCTTGCTTAGCGATGGTCAGGATTATTCACGATGGCGGCGATAACTTAACCGGCGAATGGAGCGGCGACGGTAACTGGGGCAGCAGGCTTTTTGAGCACTGGGCAGGATTTCCGATGGCGGCAACGGCGGCGATAGCTGGACCAACAGATTTGCGGGGCGACGGTCAGAATCAACGGCAACCGTAAAGGCGAAGCTGGGCCGGCGGTAAAACGATCGATGGCCTCGCTGGCAAGCAGCTGACGGAATAGACCAGAAAAGCAGTTACACAGTCGCGTTTCGTATTGGTGGCGATGATAAATGGAAGCCGAAATCTTTTGCTGTCACTCGATTGGCCGGTTCCCGAAACTTGGACCGAACTGTTCTTGATGACTCACGCACTATTGCGCGAATCGCACGTTTCGAAACTCGCTTTAATTTCCGCGAAAAGAAAAGACTGTTCGCCACGAGGCTTTACATTCAACTCCTCCGAAAGCAATCTCCACTCAGAATCCCTTGTCCCCACCCATACAGTCATCCAGGTCTTTTTCTCCCCATTCTCGACATTCTTCGTGTCATTTCCCGACTTCCGTCCTATATTCTGTCACCCAGCTACCAACAAGCGCCATCTGTTGGGGAGTTTGTCATCCCCATTCGTTGGTAGCACATGCCCGCGTAATAGGGTTCTAAAACCGTACCACCGTTCCATATACTATCCAAATAGTGAAAATCGCGATAACACTTTCCTCTACTGCTTTGGAACTTGCAAGGTTACAAAGTGCAACATCTCTTGAGCACAGCTAGTCCAGTTTGTGGGTGCTGCCTGCGAGTAATATTCTACAGATGACTCAAATCTTTGGTGAGTGTATCAATAAATTGAATTCTTATCTGACGACCAATAGGAAGCTTAAGATCGATATCATAAGGAGTGTCAAATCCTGTCAAAAGTGTCGTTACTGACGTTGACAGCGAAAGACTCTCAGGAGAACGGCCAAAATTTATCTGACCGAAAGCCATTTGGTCGAGAATGTCATTTGGCCGTTTGATTAGCTTGATTGACTTTATGCATCGTAGTTGAAATTGTAAGTCCTGATTGGCCGTTATTCTTACTGTACATACTTTGAAGTTTCTTTAATTCGAGACTAATAGCGATGCCCACTAGGAGAGGGTTAGTTTTAAGGGAAGTCACCTTGGTAAGCGACTTTCTAACACGGTATGTCTGTTCGAAAGTAAAGACAAAAACGAATACCACTTGGCCGAATACCACTAGGCCGAAAGTTGTTTGGCCGAATATTCCATTTGGCCGAACAGACCATTAGGTCGAAAGTAATTTGGCCGAATGGGTCTTTTGGTCGAATGGGTCGTTTGGCCGAAAGGGTCATTTGGCCGAAAGGGTCGTTTGGCTGGAAAGGTCATTTGGTCGAAAGGATCGTTTGAGACGTCTTACTTCTCACTCCTCATTTCTCACTTCTTACTGTGAAAAGTGAGTAGTGAGATTTCTCACTACCCACTTTGCACTAATCACTTTTTACAGTGAGAAGTAAGAAATAAGGAGAAAGAAGTGAGACGTCTCACTTCTAACTTCTCGATTATCACTTCTCGCTGTGAAAAGTGAGAAGTGCGAAGTGAGTAGTGAGACGTCTCACTACTCACTTTGTGCTTCTCACTTTTGACAGCGTAAAGTGATAAATGAGGAGTGAGGAGTGAGACATCTCACTTCTAAATCCTCATTTCTCACTTCTCACTGTCAAAAGTAAAAAGCGCGAAGTGAGTAGTGAGACGTCTGACACTTTCGGTTAAATTACCCATTCGGTCAAACGACGCTTTCGGCCAAATCACCCTTTCGGTCAAATGACCCTTCCGGCCAAACGACCTCTGGCCAAATGACTTTCGGCCTGATGGGTTTCGGCCTAGTGGTATTATATTCGGCCAAATGGCTTTCGACCGAATGGGTTTTTGCCAAATGACCCTTCTCATTTCCAGCAAGCCATCGTACTAACCGATAAAACGATCGTGCATTGATTAATCTGCTAATCGAAGATCTTATCGTTATTTTTCACTCCGCGCTAGCAATCACGGCAAGCGATAGCGCGATCGATCACGCGCTACAATTGACAGAAAAAGTTATGAAGAAATGTTGAAATTTTGAAGTGTGAACTTCCCATTTCTCACTTAGTGCCTCTCAGTTCTCATTGTGAGAAGTGAAAAATAAACTAGTGAAATGTGAGAAAACACAACTTTTTTCTTCTCATTTCTCACTTTTCACCGTGAGAAATAATAAATGAGGACTTTAAAGTTAGACGTATTACCCAATTCCCATTCCGCACTTATCATTTCTTAGTTATCACTTCTCAATTACCAATAATCACTTCTTTTTTCACATTCGCTGTTGTTTGGCCATACAACATTTTCAACTACATTTCTCTGTTCTGTCGAACGGCAGATAACATTTTAGGTCAAACGGCCTTTTCCGCCAACTGGCACATTCGGCCAAACCACATTTTCAGCTAAGTGACCAATTCAGCCGATTATACCCCGTTTGGAATAATGTCGCTCGGCATAAAGTCGTTTGTCAATCATTATTGATTTATTGGGATTTATCGGTGAGTACAACATCTAAAGTTCAAAGTAAGAGGGAGCGCAACAATGAAGAACATTATGGGTAGGTGCCACAAGCGAGCGACGAGTATGAAGCGAACAGAAATTGAAATTTTAGTAGAGGGCCAGTTGTGAGAACAGCATTGTTGAAATCGCTGTTATTCTGCCTAACGTCCACCCAGGAATAGCTTGGGTAGTAGCATGGTGACTACTCTTACCAAGACAGGCCATGTCTGAACCACTTTTTGCATTCTGACGGTCAAATGCATCCTTTGAAAGCAGGTTCATATCTTCCCTTGCCTTAAACCGAGCAATTTTCCTAATTGAACAAATTAATCATATCATCTCTTGCCTTCTGCCGGGCGAATGCATCCTTTGAAGGAAGGAATTACATCTTCCCTTTACTTGAGCTGAAAAAAGCATACATTGAGTATCCATACACGATTATGGTTATGACATCGGCGAATACCACTAACTTGACTCCTGGCGGCAGCTTCAATCTCAACACACCATCGTACATCACGTGCCACAGCAATGCACCCAGAATTGATCCCTGTGGGACACTGCCGTGATGCACAAACTTTCGTCTGTCTCGTAGGTCAATACTCGATTTTGAAAGTAAACGTCGTTGTAATACAGAACGCAGTTGACCTGGTAGACCAATTGATCTGAACTCCGCAACAGTTTGGAGAACTTAGAACAACTGGTTTAGGCATAATTGAATTGCTAGTTATACCCATAGGCTCTACGGACATGTGTGGGCTTGGTGGGTTGACGTCGATGTGTTACAGAACGTAGTTGACCTGGTAGATCAATTGATTTGAACTTCAGAACGATTTGGAGAACCTGGAATTTCTGTGGGAATATTGTTTGTAATACGGCATTTATCTCCTCAGGAATAATTTTTGAACACATTTATGAGTAAAAGCCGGCTCAAAATTGTTTGAGAAATAGTTGAAATAAAGTCATTTTGAGCGCTGTTTTGTTTCGTTTTCCAACATAGTAGACCCTTCCAAAGGTGTTTAGGGATGTTCAAAAAGTTTATGTGGCATTTCCTTATGGAATAATAGTGAACTATGCTAAATTACATTAAGTAAACCGAATTTTAAATTTTTTTGATTGGCAGAGTCCTGACTCACGTCATTTAAGGGAAAAACTGAGCATCTCTAGAAACAAAGAACACCAGTTTAATGAAACTACATGAGATGGGTATATAGCGATATAGCGATTTGAATTTCAAGTTTCATCCAAATTTGATCTGGGTATTCGGCGTGTTAAGGGAAAACGTATTTTTTTCACATTTTTGCTGTAAGCAGTTTCAATGTATCGTAAATCACGTGATTCATTATGTTATCATATAGTCTGAACGATGCTGAAAGACTTTGCAGAAGAAAGTACTTAACTGGAAGGTCTACTAAAAATGTTATTACGCTTCAAAAATTGATTGTTCAATCCATATATAACAATTCAATGTTTCTGCTAGCACTATCCGACAACCAATGGTTGTTATATGACGAAGCTCATCTTTCTTCTTGTTTGAATTTTTACTTTATGCCATTATGAAAAAAGGGCTTTATGCCAAATGGCCTACCACCACTCAGCCGAACTACAGAGTGCACGATTGATCGTGTTTCGCAAAGGATGCAGATCCTTACTTTATCAAGGTCTTGGTGTTTTATTTGATTTGCCCGATCGGGAAATAATTTATTCAGTACAGTCAATCACGGATTGATCATGTTTCGAATCAAGCGCGGATCTTTCGCGAATTCCGAGTGTTCAGTTCTATTATGTGCTTTGTGTTAATTAGTGCGCGATTGATCGTGTTTTTTATCGGACTCAGACCTTTTGCGAGATCCGGGTGATTAGATCAGTTTATCGCTGAGTTATTCTCAGACGATATTGATTGTTATAATAATTTGAGAATAATAGGCGAGTTGTCGCTAGCGATAACTTCTCGAATTTCGAAATACAATTTTAATAACCACAGCATTTTAATTCAAATACAATCCTTCGCCTCAATTAATGTACGTTTTATATTCGCATTCAATAAAATCTCCTCTCATAAATAGCATCACTTGTTAAAGTGAGTGCAAATAATATATCCTTTAAAACTGCACGTCTTTTTAGCGTGGAGAGCTCGGAAGGCAATCTCTTTATTTACGGGGTAGGTTATTAGGATATTGATTATGTCGTAGGGTAAACTGGGGTAAAATGCACCCCCGGGGCAAAACGACCTTTTGGCATTTTTGGTGGTGTGTCAGACATATTTTAAAGAATGTTTACTGCTGGATTGGTAGTTCGAGATCCGAACTACATGCGCTGTAGTAAATACTCTCGAAAAACTGCCGGAAACATCACAAAAAACGTCAAAGGGTCGTTTTGCCCCGGGGGTGCATATTACCCCAGTTTCCCCTATAAGCGTGTGAGGAGCATTGCGGTCCCTTATCTGCACTAACTGAACATCTCCGAGGAAAACAACCAAAGCCTATTAGGGAAGTGCTGGTGAGCATTGATCTCGAATACGAATTGTACACCAATGTTTGAAAGTTGATCATATTAGACTGTTATCAGAGTCCGCCCATTTCCTTGTCAGTCGTACTCCACCACGAATGTATTTCTCTTGTTGTCCATTTCAGTGTCTGTTGTTAACCTTTCGTTTGTCTTTCTCTTGTTGCTGTTTTCCAAGAAAATGTTTGTTGATCCCGTAATAGATTATTATTATTATCGTCTTTATTTAAGAGGTTTTCAGCCCTTGGCTGGCTCACCTCTCCGTAATAGATGTGAAACATAGCCAAAAATGTCATCAGCATCGTAATTACTTAAGCATCCCTAATTCCCTTCCTTCCCTACTGTATTGTTATATTCCCAAACCTCAACCAAACAGCAAGTCTTTTGGTTCAAAAACTATCAATATTCTCAAGGAATGAAATTGTAATAAAACTTCATTTCGGCTTCGTAGCGCAAAAGAGCCTCCTTAAAAAAATGATAGATTATAAAAAAAGTCAATCATGGAGTACCAACTATGAACTGTTATACTTAATGCTAAGGCTCTTGCATAAATTACCAGTTTGGCCGAATGACATTTTCAGCTGTGTCCCTTTTGCTAAATGTCAGTTTCAGCCAAACCATTTTCGACCCAATAACCGTTTCGGTCAAACGTTCGATCTGGCCGAAAAATATTCCTCTAGTTTACTTTTAGCCTAATATGCGCTTTTTGGCCGAAAAACTTCCGGCCAAACGACCTTTCCCAGCTTGCTCGGTGGTTGTTTCATTGGAAGAGTTGGTGTTGGTTGTCGGAAAGTGTTCCAAACTGAGGTCTCGAAAAAACGACTGGCACTGCGAGATGTGGTTGTCCATATTGATGATGAACAGGTCTAGCGTGGCCTGAATCTCAAATCGGCAGTTGCTCCTGAGTGTAGAAAGTGTAAAAAGGAGCTGTCTCATCATTAGAGATCAGCTCGTTTCCCGATTGCAGTAATAGGAGCTTGTGAGCCTTGAGACCCTGATGTCTGCGGTAGAACGGAAGCAGCGGCAGTTGCCAGACGTTTTGTGGTTGTAGCAGTTGAAGGACCAGGGTCAGTAAAGATGGCAAGATTCGATCGGAAACTGTTGGAGCTGGAACAGCTTTCGGCCTTGGTTGGTTCCTTGTAGAAGCACGCTTTCGTAATTCAGTGAAGATGTTCGTTGGTTTCAATCCGCTTCCCTCCAGTTCGGTCTTGAGTATAATACTTTAAGTGCATTTCCCTATCGGTCATCAACGTAATGTCCTCGTTGTACAGCTGAAAAAGGCACTTGAGGCCCTTCCAAATCAATAGTAATGAATATTGGCGGTCACTTATCCTTACGTTTCAGATTCACAATTTTAGTGATTGTTTTATGACCACTAACGGATTGCCAACCTGTTGTTAGACTTACTTACTGTTGCTAGACAAAACTGCTTTTCATCCACAGAAATTCAAACTTCAGTTCAAAAATATTTGACCGAATTTGATTATAATTTTGAAAAAAAAAAAATGTGGACAGCATCTATTTTATCCTGATAATGACTAAAGATAAATCACTGCTTTACAGACGGGAGCAAGGATTTCGCCAACAATTGAAATGTGTTTTCGACTTTGCCCTTATACATGTCATGGAAGGAAGTAATCGATAGTTGGACACTTACTGGAGCAAAGTTTTTTCTATATCTTTATCGACGAGAATCTCAGCTGGATTACTTTGAAACCTCAAAGAAGAACTTTATGACGTTGGAAAGTTTCCAGTTGTTAGTAAGAAAAGTATAACAGTAGGAAACGTTTTGTAGAGCGTCAATAACAATTAGAGATGGTACGACAGGTATTAAGCCAAATATACATAGTAAGAAGAGAGGGACGAACCAACATCCAAGAACTTCTGCCCTACGGCAGAATAATCGTCATTAGACCATCAGCACCCACCAAACTTATCAGTTTCAATTTTTGCATACGGAAAAAGTAAGGAGCCTAAAAATAAGTCTGAAATCCATGCGATTTACCACTAGTAGATACATTTTCGTCCGTCATCTAATTCACGTCATTCTCACGTCCCGTATCATTGTAAAGCTTGTGAAATTGAACTTTGCCCCGAAGATATCGTCGTGTCTTGTGAGAGATTTTGTAATGATCGTCATCAATTCCATGCAAAATGTGTAGGACTAAGCTACGACGAAGGATGCGCATGTTTACATTCCAACATATTCTGGATGTGCGATTCATGTAGGCATGCAATTGAAAACGGACGCTTCAGACAACCGGCAATATCAGATAATAAAGAATTGAAGGCAACGGAGGACGAATTCATTCAATTGAAGAACGTGGTGGAGCGCATTAGCAAAATAGTTACTAGTCTGGAATCAAATTCTACCGTATCGAACCAATTCGCGCTAGAACAGCAAATGAGTACTTCGCGTCAAAAGGTTTCGCCATTATCATCTACGAGAATCGATAGCAAAATTCAAGATACGATCAACAGTACGAATCTTTACATTTCCAACATAGGAAATGACGTTACCGATCATGAAATAGAGCAAATGGTTTGCGAAACCATCGGAGCTGAAAAAGTGTCAATGGTAAAATGCTTGGTCTCACCATGGCAAAACATCTCTACACTCGATTATGTTTCGTTCAAAGTCGTTATTGATGCCCGATACAGAAGCAGACCACTGACTTCATCGATCTGGCCACCAGGTGTGCGATGCCGTGAATTCGTTAACCACGCGAATGCTGTATGGAGACCCACGAACCGGACAATTGTGAAAGATAATATTTAAAAATTCATGATCTAAAGTTTGTTCATATTCCATATTTCTGTTGTTTTCTGTAATATTAAAGATTATGTTTCGCGTTGTATTGTATTATTAGAAGTAGTCTGTGCGACCTAGTCGAAGGCGAATTAAGTAAGTAAATAAATAATATTAGTTATAGCAAAAAAGTTCCTCGTTTATAGATTTTCGAGCCTAGGACGGGAATTAGAACGCAGACGAAGGTAGTTTCCTCATGAATGATATTTCAACAATTAGAACTGCATCTACCCAGCGTTACACCTTTTTCAAATGTTGTTGTGGAGTTAATTTATGTTTCCGTGTGCATCAAATATGATGAGATGTTTATTCCTGTCTATTTCAATACCGTTTTTTTTTCTTTTTCATGTGTATTTTAATTCTACGCAAATGATAGGTTTAGTTTTTCCTCTAATTCTCTGGATTAAAAAATCAGGTTGTGGTTTCCTAATCAAGCCTTGCTGCATCGAATCGAGATCCACTTAAATGCACGCACGCCAAATCTGCAATAAAACTCAACACAGTGCCCCATAATTCCAAGGTGTGCCACGGCCAACTTAATTGGGATTAAACACGAAGCGGAAGTTGTACATTGCCGTGGTGCAGAAAGGCACTTCCGCTCGTCTTTGGTTTTGTTCATCTTGATTCGTCCATTTGTTGGGGCGCAAGCTTCGCGGTACCTCGCGTAGTAACACTCACCGTTTTGCACCGTGGCTAAATAAACTTCCAATGTCATGGCAAACCGCAATAACCCCACACCGAAGGCACCAACAAGTCACTTGTCGCACGTGAATGCTTCTCGGGAGTGCAATTTCGCATCGATTCGAAGTTTGCTCGATTTTCGCGCTAATGCCGCTGGGGGTTTCCACGAACCGACGACACTGGTACTGCTGCAGCCGGGAATCGTGTCCTCGTCAATCGGAATGCAAGTGCAGTTTGCCAGCACCCGCGAAGCGTTTCTTTGTTTGTTAATAGTTCTGTGACTTGACTGCGGACGGACGGCAGCTTGACTCGCGGGATCAATGGGATGGGTATAATGCGGGAATTCTACTTTTCTTTTCTTTTTTGCTATGGCAATTGTTGCCGTCATTGTGACAAGTTGAGAGCTCTTTTGGTTTGCGTTACTGCTTCAATTGTGAGCCAACGCAGCCCCAGCGCTGGAGGAAGAAACAAAAACTTTGTGATACTCTTTTACATTCTAGTTTACTCTTGTATACATTGACAACAACAGAGGGACTCCTAGAGACAAAGTTTTGCACAAAGCAAGGAAATTGAAAAATAAAATCTGAGCTTTATGGTTGCTTGAGTAAGCAAAGCTAGCAAGTGGCATGCCAGCATCTCCTCTGTGTTTGCATGGAGCGGAAAACTCGGGTGTGGTAATTGAAAATTAGTCACAATCACTGCGGGGAAAGTGCTTTCTGGTGCAGTTATAAAAATAGAATAATGGTCGTATATTTTATGTGGATTATTCTTTCGCTAGTTTGTATCATTGTAACGGTTGACTGCCTTCTTGATAAATCTTGAGGAAGTTTCGCCGTTACGTGGGATAATGATGGAGATGATGCGCGCTTCAGGGCGGTTAAGCTTTTATAGTCCACTTGAACGGATAATTAAATCATGAGAAAGAAACACAAACTTAGCCTAACAAAAAATCTCTGTTGCAAGTTATTGGCGTGGGTTTGACAAGTTGTCTCATGATGTCCCACTCTCTGTTTAATAAGTATGATTTGATTTCACGAGAATTGAAAAAGATGTGGTCATAGTGGGTCGTTCTCGCCCAAACCTAAATAAAACTGTTTTGAAGGAAAATGTGACAAAAAGTGTTAGAAATAACATTACCTATTTTTTCGAATATCTTATTATTTTAACATTGTTTTATAAGGCAAACAGTGTAATGTATAGAGCCAGGGGATGCTTTGTCAATAATTATGCTTTGTCACTGCAATTACATCCTAAGAGAGATGTAGAGCCTCGTGTTCGCTGACACAACATAAAAAAACTTATCTTTTCCTAATTTTTTTGCAGGGTTTCGACTTTTCATTTCAATGAGATCAAAGCAAGCGTTTTTCGTTCCAAGGGAAAATCTTGTTTCGTTGTTTTTGTTGAGGATCATCTTTCACCCATCAATCTTTTCTCTAGAATTAGCATTGGAAGATAAACGAAAATGTTGCCTATTAGATGAAAATCTTTTTTCGTTTCATTACTTTTACCTCTCACTCACTTTTCGCGAGAATTATCGCAGAACAATCACAAAATTGTATGGCCGGCCCGGGATTAGAACCCAGAATAGTAACAATAATAGCTGTGAGGATGCGCTTACTTTAGCCACACCACCACGCTATCTGTATGAAAGCATTAAGTTATTTGTTCCACATAAGCTAGGGTAAAAACCCAATAGTGGAGGAACTAAGCACGTCCCTCCACTATTTCTTCGCTAAAACCACATCTATATTTCATGTCGCTTACCTTAAGTACTTATCCAACAACTCGTCAATTATATTTTAAACGAAAAGTATTCCAAACGCTGCAGAAACCATTATTGTTACCTAAAATGATGCCTCCAATTATTGGTGCAGTGTTCCATTAGTTGCGGTATTTTTTAATTTGTGTTTCTATAGTTACGAATCCCATTGTTTTCTTATGGGACTCGCAACTATTAGAACGCTACCGTAACTATTGGTGCAAAGCCGAGAAAAAGATATGGTAATTAAGTGATATTTTACCGATTTGGAGGGATTTTCTTATCTGTTTTCTTTTATTTCGAGTAACGACAGGTCAACAAATTGATAGACAATATGGGTTGCTGCGTTAAATTCGTAGATTTTGTTAAAATAACACTACCGCAACTATAGGAACACCCACGGCTATCGGATCTTTTGCCCTACTACAATTTGCATTGATGATGCCACGAAAAGACTCGAATATGAAAGAAAAAGAGCAAACCAACGTTTAGTGGCAATCGAAGTGAGCGAAAAATTGTTTTCACTCTCCAGGCTGTTTTTCTTTCCCGAAAAGCGATTTCTCCCCGAAAACTTTCGTGAGGGAAAATCATGTGCTCCTGAGATTGAGTGAGCATTACGAACTCTGAATTTTTTGAGCTATATGCGCATAGTAATTATGGCCTAATGAGTTCAATAGAGCTTTCAAAAGTTGATGCCAGTAGTATTCCGGATTTTTTTTACTCTCGTCAGTAAACACACCAGTGGAAAATTGGGATACATCCGAATCTTTTTTCAAACAGGAAAATTTTCACGTGAGACAGTGTCACCAAAGCATTACTACGGGATGCTAATATTGGTAGGAAACGGTTTTAAAAATAAAAATAACAATAGATGAGAATGAAAACCTTGGAAAAAAAATGATTTCTTATTAGTTTCCTCCGAATTAGAAAAGCATAAATACACACGGACAGACAGACATTTGCTCAGTTCGTTTAGCTGGATCGAATGATATACAATATTATGGGTATCTGATCCTTCTATTAAAAGTTCATTTTAGGCAAAAACACATTTAAAAGCTAGAAAAGTCTTCAAGACGAAAAGATCTTTCGTGTACCGAAACGATTTGTGTGATAAGGAAAAAAACTCTAGAGTAAAAAAATAAGTTATGTTGCCGACCAAGAAAATTGTCAGAAATAGTTATTTGGCCGAATGAATCGATTCGCCATACGAGTCATCTTGATTTGACCTAACAAGTAATTTAAAATAAGTAGATCTTGCTCTTGCATGTGTTAACAATAAATTGCATTGTTACATTTGCAACCGAGGCTGCTTGTAAAATTATTGAGATTTGTGAAAGATTTTACCAACACTGGAAGTGATATTTGAGGAGTGCCTAGTGAAAAATAAGAATCACTCTTTACCAGAGCATTCCAAAATCGATTGTTTTGGTGAAGTACATCGGCCTTCTGTGTCATCTCATTTCAAAACATATTCATGTTCGTCCAAAGTAACATTTCAAGTTTTATTCCACTCTTGTTTTGGTTTTCTAGATCAAATTATCACTTGTCGATAGTAAATTTGTATTCGCGACGCTCATGTGTTGCATTTGTTGTTTTCAACCTCTAAAATCGACTGGTGACAGGCGTTAGTTGATTGATTGGGAACATTCCGAGATTATTTGGTCACAAAATTGGGGATGGTTCGTCGCTTTAATTTTTTTTTTAATCTTTATTTAAGCGATTTTTAGGACGTTCGTTTTATGTTTGCATGATTGCATGTTCATAGAAGTAAAAATACTAAGTTAATACGATAATCTAAGTTCTTACGATATCTGAATGTCCTCATAAGCGTTTTTCAGGAAAAAATGGGCCTCCCAGGGAAAACGGCCTATGTAGCGATATTGAAAACTGTTCAGCAGCATATAATCATAACAGCATATGGAGACGCATGGTACATTTGTGCAATAATTCGTCTTGTGACTGAATGTTTTATGCAAATTTCACCCATCCCAAGTTTGTGCAAGCATTTGTATGGCAACTTGTATTAAGATAAACATGAACCTAATTAATTGTTGAGAAGTACATGTTCTTGGTTAACATGGCGAATAGTGCGATCAAACAGCAGGTTCCCGGGCGTCTTCTAAGCGAAACTCACAATTCTTTCACGGCTGTCTCATACACCTCATCTAGTTTCCTGTAGTTTGCTGGTTTGTTATATTTCTCGGGATGCAATTTTTTTTCTGCGAGGTGGGATGGAGCAGGAATGTTGCCATACAGAATGTAGAAGATAGCAATTTACCATCTTCAATGAGAGTAAAATTTACAGATTTAGAAGTACTTCATAACGATAATCAGCCCAGCATGTCCATGTCCATGTCCTAGACACCTTGCGTATAATATACATTTCAAATTAGATCAATGCAGATGTTCTAGGTTTTCCAAATTGTTCTGGAGTTTAGGTCAATCGGTCTACCAGGTCAACCAACCCTGGCTTCAAACAGAAATCAGCCCAGCATGCCCAATGCCCATACGAGTCCCTAGAGCCCTTGCGTATAATATGCATTTCAAATTAGTCCAATGCAGATGTTCCAGGGTCTACGAATTGTTATGGAGTTTAGTACAATTGGTCCACCAGATCAACCTCAGCTGGTATCAATTCGAAATCAACCAAGCATCCCTAGTAACATTTTGGTTTTATACTGGTTTTATAATACTCTAGTAGAGTAAATTATGGTCTACAAGAGCGTTATAGAAATTAAAATGTTACTTGGGATGTCCATTCAAGTCCCTGAAGCTCTTGCGTATTATATGCATTTCAAATCTATTCAATTCAGATGTTTTAGGTTCTCCAGATTGTTCTGGAATACAGAAAAATTAATCTACCAGATCATAACTACTCCTGGTATCAAACCGAAATCATCTCAGTATATCCATACAAGCCGCTAGAGCTCTTGCGTATTATATGCAGTTTGAAGTACATAGATGCAACGTTTTTCTAGAATTTCACCAGTAAAACTCTTAAAACCCGGGATTTAGCTCTGTCTACAAGACCATTTCAAGCAAGAGAATTTGTTCAGTAATAAGAACTTCCGTGTGTGCCTCTCACTACCATTGGTCACCAGTTCAAGAAGAGTTAGTACGTATTTAAACCCCTAACTCGATTTTTCCAGCAGTCAGTTCAGCCTAGGACCGGGTACCGAGGTTTTTTAACTAATTGCTTGAAAAGTTGTTTCCGCTGCATACAGTTTAGCCTCAAACAAGAGGAACTCGAGTCTTTCAACTGTCTGCAAGGTAACATTAATTATGTTTTATTTCTGAGACTGCTGTTGGTAGCGGGGACTGATTACGATGAATCCTTAATTACCACAACATATTGCTCTAGCTAGAGAAATGGATTAAGCTAGGGCTCTGTTTGGCAGATCTTACACCGCAACACACTACGTCAAAGTGATCTACCGTGTTACGTCTTTCAGATAAATCAATTGCTGTCGAGAACCTTGAACATCTGCATTGAAATAATTCGAAATGCATAAACGCAGAGAGACTTCTGTGGACATGCTGGCTTGATTTCGGATTGATACCAGGGGTTGTTGATATGGTGGACCAATTGACCTGAACTCGAGATCAAATTGGAGAATACAGAACATATGCATTGGAATATTTCGAAATGCATATTGAACACAAAGGCTCTATGTACTTGTATGGGCATGGTGGAATGATTTCAGTTTAATACCAGGGAAGCACGACCTGGTAGACCTGAATTCCATAACAATTTAGAATATCTAGAACATCTTCATTGAACTATTTTGAAATGCATATTATACACGAGCGCTCTAGGAACTCGTATGGGCATGCTTGATTGATTCCGGTTTGATACCAAAGGTGGTTGACCTGGTTGACCAATTGAACCAAACTCCAGAACTATTCAAAGATCCTAGAACATCTGCATTTATATAATTTGAAATGCATATAGTACGCAAGGGCTCTGGGGACTTGTATGGCCATGCTTGGTTGATTTCGTTTTGATACCAAAGGTGGTTGACCTGGATGACCAATTGAACTAATTTCCAGAGATTCCGGAGACGAGCCAGCCTCGGGCTGAAAGTCTCCTTAATAAAGACACAAAAAAAAAAAAAAAATTTCCAGAACAATTTTGGAGACCCTGGTATATCTGCATGTGACCAATTCATAATGCATATAGTACGCAAGGCCTCTAGGGACTTGTATGGAGATGCTGGGCTGATTTCGGTTTGATGCCATGGTTGGTTGACCTGTTAGACCGATTGCACTAAACTTCAGAACAATTTGGAAAACCTAGAACATCTGCATTGATCTGATTTGAAATGTATGTTATACGCAAGGTGTCTAGGGACTTTTATGGGCATGCTGGGCTGATTATCGTTATGAAGTACTACTGAATCTGTAAATTTTACTCTCATTGAAGATGGTAATTCGCTATCTTCTACATTCTGTATAGCATGCCATACCATGCGTCTCCATATGCTGTTATGCTTATATGCTGCTGAACTGTTTTCAATATCGCTACCTACCGTTTTCCCTGGGAGGCCCATTTTTGCCAGAAAAACACTCATGGAGACATTCAGATATCGTAAGAACTAAGATTATCGTATTAACTAGTATTATTAATTCTATGAACATGCAATCATGCAAGCATAAAAATGACTTCAACGCCGTTAAAGCGACGAACCATCTCCAATTTGAGATCAAATAATCTTGGAATTTTTCCAATCAATCAACTAACGCCTGTCATCAGTCGATTTTAGAGGTCAAAAACAACAAATGCAACATATGAGCATCGCGAATATTAACAATTTTTCTGATTTTGTCGTCCAGTGAATCAATAAAACTCACTATTACATCGCAGCCTTCTGATATCATATATGATATATCACGATGACTGCTATAAGAGTAAAATCCACTTGGTGGATCACTCTCGAAACCTTTTATAAAGCTATTATAAGAGTATTTAGAAACCCTTTTTAAACTACCCGCAAAAAAGAGAATTCTGCCGCGGCATCAACAGTTGTTGCTTCAAAGAAAAAAGAGAAAATATTTGCAACCAAATAATAACAAAATGGATTGTTCATCAAAACTATGATGAGGATGACAAATAATGAATGGCAAATAATATTTTTTTCAGGTTTGTTTTTTGATATGCCATCGAAATAAGGTGCGCGTTTGATTTTGTTGTGAAAGATAGTAAAAACTAAAATTAAACAACATGCGCCGATGAAACATTGTAGATGTGTCTACATTGAATGTCTACTAAATTGATTGGCACTTGACCTAAAGTATTTGTTATTTATTTATATTTTTATATCAGAAAACTGAGGTAAGCGGTTAAATATCGTCCAAAAACGGACTTCGGTAATAAATTTCACTAATTTTCTTCTCCGTTTTCATTATGGCCATCATTAATTTTGATGCAAATAATCTTTTTGGGGTAATTCAGTTGACCACAGCATGACCGAAAATTGAGGCATTATTCGATGGTTGAAAATTTGATTCATTGCGATCATAGATCTGCTTTCAAAGTGAATATGCATTTCACGTTTGAAGCTTTTTCTGTAGATGTATAAGAGCTATTTGACCATTTGGCCAAAAGTTGTTTGGTCGAATATGCCATTTGGCCGAAAAATCATTAGAAGATAAATCCATCTGGTTGAAAGTCATTTGACCAAAATAGACGATCATTTGGTCGAAATTTAATTTGATTCTCTTTTAAAGAAAATTTTTGAAACTAAATTGAGGTTCATTACTATTGAGCATGAGCATGATGACCGTGCATTTCGTAGTTGATTGACCATAGCAATAGCAATTGCACAAGGAATCAATGGATGGAAGCATGGAATTTGCTCTCCAAGCTCAATGTGCACAGTCCGAGAGCTCCAATATTCTGAATGGTCGCCGCGGCGCTGGTTACGTCCTCATATGGGATGGGAAGGAATTGATGATGCAATCACTCGCCCATTGCAAGCCGAGAACACCCCTGCACTCGCCACGAGTTCCTGTGGAATTTTATTGGAATCTGGGGATTAGGTTCTGTGGCAGAGGTTCGCCTTGGTTAACGGATTGCCAATGTGAAAGAAATGAAAGAGTGGTATATTCTAGTTGTATGCTGAAACGAGTTTTTTTTTTGGCTCATTTCGTGTTCTAACAGTTGCTGCTAGAACTAATCAAGTTGCAGGTATAGGGATAGAAGATGAAAACGGTACGATTCCCATTTCCAGCTCTAGCGATTGCTAGGACATGAGAAATATATGAAAAGATACAAAGTAGGAATAATGGAACGGGCCTGGGATTGAACCCACGACCTCCTGCGTATAATACAGAAGCGGTAGCCATATGAGCACGAAGCCCGGTTCATTAATTTCATTGAGGTTCATTACTATTTAGCCGACAAAGTCGTTTGTCGAATAGGTCATTTGGTCGAAAATGCTACTTGACCAAAATGGTCGTTTGACAGAAATGGTCATTTGGCCTATAAAGCGTTTGGACGAATAGGTCATTTGGTCGAAACGGTCGTTTGGGAGCAAGGACCTTTTTGGCGAAAATGTTATTCGGTCGATCAGGTCATATGGCCGAAAATATTGTTAACCGAACGGATAGTAGGTAGGCAAGAAAAAGGAAAAAATAACGTTCGCGAGTATTTTGCATTCTCTACTTCCCGTTATGAGGTAAAAGCTAACTCACTTCCACCACTGGAAGTGAGATGTCTCATTTCTCACTTGTTGCTTCTCATTTCTCACACCTCCACCGTTTAAAATCTGTTATGCCGCAGATCTATAATTTTCCACGTCGAATGAAATCTGTAGAAGCCCGTTGAAGGCCCCAGGTATTGTCATTTGACTTAATTGTACATACTGCCGAACTGCCCAAGTAACCATAAAGCTATATATACTTGTAAAAAACATAGCCCTAAGAGTTGACTTTAGGTGGAAAAGGGCAATTATAAGACCAAACTAATGTTTCATTACTTTGACATGTTGAAATAAAGCATCAGTAATGCATCACTGCATTCGTAATGCTGATTTAGAGTATCGTTGTATGACAGTTGATAGATAAATGCAACTTCACATCGTTAAAACTGATCTAATGCAATTAGCATTTAGAATGCCGATGTGATTGATATACGTGCAATATTGTAATGCTTGGTGTTACTTGTGTGATCATTTTATCGAAAAAGTATTTTGGCCTTTTACTGAGAAAGGTTATTTAGTCAAAAATACCATTTGACCGAACGGGTCATATGACCGAGCATGTTGTTTAGCCGAACAGGTCAATTGGTTAAAAAAGTCGTCCATTAAATGGTATTTTTCACCAAATAGTTTATTTAGAAGTGTGTTACGTCGCCACTAGTGGTCTCTGGAATTACGCCGTCAACGTTTCTCTTCGGCGCGCTCCTGTTTAAAATCTGCCATGTCGCTGATTTGTAAATTTTCACGCAGGTAAGAATTTTCAAAAAGTCTACATTATTCAATATTGCATTTTAAATAAATAACTTTTAGTGAAAACTCTGCAAATTTTTCCTTATATTTTTTAAAGAACTCTGAAGAATTCCACAGCGAAAATGCTGCAAAAATGTTAAAAAAAAACAAGCCGTAGAAAAGTCCAGGGTGAGTTCCTAATAATTTTCCGAAGAAATTTAAAAAAAATTGCCGACGAAATTTTCGAAGAATATGTCATTGACATTTTGAAGTCAGAAGAATTTCCCGAGGAAATCTAAAAAAAATAGAAGAAAACTTCGAATAATGTTCTAAGAATTTGCGAGAAAATTTCAAAAAATTCGCCAAAGAATTTTTAAAATATTTCTCGTGCAAATTTAAAAAAAGGGTTATAGGAATTTGTTTAACAGTTGTGTAAATACTTGAAAGTTGATCCTGGAAATTTCTTGAATACTTTCCTGGCAGCGATGATCGCTGGCGCTGCAGCAACCGGCTAAAAAGAATCCTGGTTTGAATCTACGGCTTACGGCCACATTGAGAGTTGACGTAAAGTCAATGTCAACTTCTCTCCCCGAACAGCCAAGATAGCTGTGTGGTGTCGGCAGCCAGTTATCTGGCTAAGAATAACGCTACGGATTGCCTGTTCCGGTGGTAGAAGTCCACCATACAGGTGACCCCAAATTCTTGGTGTGATGCGGCTTTATGCTTACCGTGCCTACGAATGAATGGTTAGGGGGGTCTAAAAAGAACCTAACCGCTAACGGAGCCTGTGAAGCACCAGGGCACCCTTCACAGTATCTAGCCCTTACTGCGCTAACCGGAGCTATGGCGTAGTTGACTTTTTGCTTCTCCGAAATAATCGGCTACTCTTATTCAATCTCAACTTGAGGTTAAATAAGGGTGGGATTATGAGCATGTTTTTATTTAGTTTTTCATCAAATTGTCACCTATATGGATTCGCTTTATGCGTTATACACATTGTACTCTGTGTTTCGTCTTCGACTTTCTTGATAAAATACCAATTTGGTTTCATCGTTGCTGTTCATATTTATGCTGAAGTTGTGGAGGGCATTATCTTAATTTGCAATGGCTTCAGTTAAGATAGCTCAAATCAATCTTCAGCATAAAAGAACAGCAACGATTAATCTTTGTAGACTTATGCAAAATGGCAAATCCCAAGTGGCTTTGGTGCAGGAACCCTATTTTCGCAAGGGTAGCTTCTACCTAGGTAACCTAGTGAACTCGGTTTTTGCTGCTTTCAGTAATGAAATGGCAAACTCTCGATCAATGCCGCGTGCATACAATGAGCTTGTTAACAATGCTATTGTTGCTACACTTATCTCTGAACTAACAACCAGAGATGTATGTGCTGTCACAATTGATGCAACTGGCGGAACCCCCGTCAGGAAATACGTCTATTGTTCGGTTTATCTACCACATGATGAACCATCCCCTACGGATGCTTTCAAACGAGTTGTCATATATTGCACTTCAAAAGGCCTTCCGCTAATTGTCGGCAGTGATGCTAATGCTCATCACATCATCTGGGGTAGCTCGGATATCAATCTGAGAGGCTCCAGCTTGATGGAATACTTAAGTAGTACCGAACTTAGTTTACTTAACATAGGCAATCGCCCAACCTTTATGGTATCTAATAGAGCAGAAGTGTTAGACATAACCCTTTGCTCCAATAGAATCAGTCACGAATTGACGAATTGGCATGTGTCAGATGAGGAATCGATATCTGACCATCGCTACATCTACTTTGATCATTTGAATGTTACTTCGCAGACCTTGCGTTTTAGAAATCCCCGTTCAACAAACTGGGATCTTTACACAGAGTTGCTCTCTACCAAATTTCATGGATATCTACCTTCAATAGAAACTCCTACCGACTTGGATGATGCAGTTGATACTACAACGTTGCACATCGTGGAAGCTTTCGAAGAAGCTTGCCCTTTACGTTCTGTAAAAACCTCAAGAGGAACCCCTTGGTGGAATTCCGATTTGGCTAAGCTAAGGAAGCAGTGCAGAAGGAGTTGGAACAGACGCCATTCAGCAGGGACGGATTCTTTCAAGTTGGCTCGCAAAGCTTACAAGAAGGCTCTACGATCTGCTGAACGATCCGGCTGGAAAAACCTTTGTGCAAATGTTTCCAATTTGAGTGAAGCCAGTCGATTGAATAAAATTCTTGCGAGATCCAAGGATTTCCAAGTTGGCGAAATTCGCAAGCCAAATGGCGACTACACTTCTTCTGATGAAGAATCGTTAGAGCACTTATTTGATACGCACTTCCCTGGATGTGTCGATATAACATCTTCGGATGATCCTGATGTCTTTTCATGTAGCTATGGGTCTTGGGCTCAAGCACGTAGAATCATAACTACTGAATCGATTCAATGGGCACTTAACAGTTTTGCTCCCTACAAATCTCCACGTTCTACTTCAGAGAGGTTTTGAACATATCAAACATGTTTTGAAAAAGCTTTTAGTATGCAGTTTTGCTACTGGGTATATTCCCATATCCTGGCGGGATGTCACTGTAAAGTTTATCCCAAAAGGAGGACGTGCTTCGTATGAAGAAGCAAAGAGTTTTAGACCCATCAGTCTGACCTCATTTCTTCTGAAATGCTTAGAACGTATTATCGATCATCACATTCGTGATGACTGTTTGGCAAACATGCCTCTTCATGTTAATCAACATGCTTACCAATCTGGAAAGTCCACCGTGACTCTTCTACACAAGGTTGTGTACGATATCGAGAAAGCATTCGCTCAAAAGCAATCGTGCTTGGGTGCTTTCTTAGATATTGAAGGTGCTTTCGACAACGTGTCTTTCGATGCAATATTGGAAGCCGCACGTTGTCATGGGCTACCTAATATTATTACCAAATGGATTCACCAGATGCTTAAAACCGACATCTCTACTCGACATTACGTCAAGCAGCGATTAGGAAATTAATTGTTCGCGGATGCCCTCAAGGGGGAGTATTATCTCCACTTTTGTGGAATCTCGTTGCAGATACGCTATTGAGGTTACTCAATAATGGCGGTTTTCCTACCTATGGATTTGCCGACGACTATCTTACATTGATAGTGGGTTTGTGCATTACTACCTTATTCGACCTGATGCAAAATGCTCTTCAGGTAGTTGAAAGTTGGTGTCGCCAATATGGCCTTTCGGTCAATCCGAATAAAACATCTATTGTTCTTTTCACGGAAAAACGTAATCGTAATGGTATTCGTCCATTACATCTTTTTAGTTCTGAAATCAATGTAACTGATCAAGTAAAGTATGTGGGTCTAATTTTGGATTCAAAGCTTTCCTGGACTCCTAACATTGAGTTCAGAATCAAAAAACGTGTATAACTTTCGGCCAATGCCGACGAACCTTTGGTAAAACTTGGGGTCTTAAACCCAAATATATCAAATGGATTTACACAACAGTTGTACGACCAATTTTGGCTTATGGATGTCTTGTGTGGTGGCAAAAGGGGGAAGTGAGGACAATTCAGTCTAAATTAGGCCATCTTCAAAGGATGTGCCTAATGGCAATGACTGGTGCGTTCTCTTCAACTCCCACGGCTGCTTTCGAAGTTCTCTTCGACGTGGGCCCACTACACATCTCAAACAAGAAGCATTTTCTTGTACTTACCGACTATGGGTACTCGGTTTTATGGAAGAGAATCCTGTAAACCGCAGTTCTACACACACTTCGTTGTTACCGCTTATGGATAATTGGGACAAAATTTTTTCCTTGCTCCAAGTGATCTCACACACGTTAGTAGTTTTCCTTATAGGACATTTTCAACACAATTCCCCTCGCGGGATGAGTGGACATCTGGCTATTTGGAGAGAAGTATGTCGGACAGCATTGTTTGTTACACTGACGGCTCCCTCCTCGAAGGTAGAGCAGGTGCAGGCGTCTATTCGCGTGAGCTGAGATTGGAACAGTCACACTCACTGGGTACACACTGCACTGTCTTTCAAGCGGAAATATTTGCCATCATGTGTGGAGTGCAATCTGCACTGCAGCAACGCATTATGGGCAAAGTAATATACTTCTGTTCAGATAGCCAAGCAGCTATTAAAGCTCTCGCCTCGGCCAACTCAAGGTCGAAGTTAGTAATCGCATGTCGAACTCAAATTGAGGAACTGAATTCAGTTAATACTTTACACCTTATATGGGTACCTGGCCATTCTTCCATAGCTGGAAACGAATTGGCTGATGAGTTAGCTCGTAATGGAGCATCGCATGACTTTATTGGTCCTGAGCCAGCTATTCCAATATCCAAGTGTTGGGTGAAGCTTTTGATCAACTCTTGGGCTGTCACTCAACACAAATGGCATTGGAGTAGTCTGGATTCATGTCATCAAACAAAATTGTACATCCGGGAGCCATCTCCGGTAGTAGCAAGCTATTTAGCTAATCTGTCTAAACAGAATTGCAGTGTCTTAGTCAAGGCCTTGACAGGTCACTGCCGACTGAACTATCACATGGCAAATATTCAACGCGTTGAATCATCTGTTTGTGATAGTTGTGAATCCGATTATGGAACTTCTTATCATCTAATATGTAACTGCCCAGTCTATGCACAATTGCGCTTCCAAATATTTGGTAAACACTTACTTAGTGAAATTGACTTCAGAAACCTGAACCTTCAGAGTATTTTGTTGTTCATAACCCGTTGTGGTAAGGAGCTATAAGCTCTTGTACGCTAATGCGTTGTATGCCCTCTTCAAGGGCCCTTTTCCAAACATTCTTTTTGTTCTCCCATCCACATTCCTTTCCTTTTAGTTCACTTCCTTTTCCGTCAGGTGTGTGATGAAAAAGGCTGTGAAGGCGATGGCACAAATCTCCCAAATTGAGGTGAACGTGCCCCTGAAGCCGACGTTCTGATACCTGATATGTACTTGTAAAAAACATAGCCCTAAGAGTTGACTTAAAGTGGAAAAGGGCAATTATAAGACCAAATTAATGTTTCATTACTTTGACATGTTGAAATAAAGCATCAGTAATGCATCGCTGCATTCGTAATGCTGATTTAGAGTATCGTTGTATGACAGTTGATAGATAAATGCAACTTCACATCGTTAAAACTGATCTAATGCAATTAGCATTTAGAATGCCGATGTGATTGATATACGTGCAATATTGTAATGCTTGGTGTTACTTGTGTGATCATTTTATCGAAAAAGTATTTTGGCCTTTTACTGAGAAAGGTTATTTAGTCAAAAATACCATTTGACCGAACGGGTCATATGACCGAGCATGTTGTTTATCCGAACAGGTCAATTGGTTAAAAACGTCGTCCATTAAATGGTATTTTTCACCAAATGGTTTATTTAGAAGTGCGTTACGTCGCCACTAGTGGTCTCTGGAATTACGCCGTCAACGTTTCTCTTCGGCGGGCTCCTGTTTAAAATCTGCCATGTCGCTGATTTATAAATTTTCACGCAGGTAAGAATTTTCAAAAAGTCTACATTATTCAATATTGCATTTTAAATAAATAACTTTTAGTGAAAACTCTGCAAATATTTCCTTATATTTTTTAAAGAACTCTGAAGAATTCCACAGCGAAAATGCTGCAAAAATGTTAAAAAAAAAACAAGCCGTAGAAAAGTCCAGGGTGAGTTCCTGATAATTTTGCGAAGAAATTTAAAAAAAATTGCCGACGAAATTTTCGAAGAATATGTCATTGACATTTTGAAGTCAGAAGAATTTACCGAGGAAATTAAAAAAAAATAGAAGAAAACTTCGAATAATGTCCTAAGAATTTGCGAGAAAATTTCAAAAAATTCGCCAAAGAATTTCTGAAATATTTCTCGTGCAAATTTATAAAAAGGGTTATAGGAGTTTGTTTAACAGTTTTGTAAATAATTGGAATTGGAATTGATCCTGGAAATTTCTTGAATACTTTCCTGGCAGCGATGATCGCTGGCGCTGCAGCAACCGGCTAAAAAGAATCCTGGTTTGAATCTAAAAACGTCGTCGCTGCCGAGCAAAATCACGACAACGATTTATGGATTCGCAATGACCTTGAGACGATTTTGTTCGTTTATTTCCTTAATTTACTTCTCACACAATAAAAATGAGCTTCGACCTTACAAGTTAGTACTTGGACGAAAGCTTTTGAATATATCTTTCAGCTGAGGGTATTAAAATAAATATTGGTGTTAAAATCACTCCCTACGACTTGATCAATGTAAAATTACAGTTCGGCCCGCGGGCCACACCTTTGTTTTGCTTTGATCGTTTCGTACGGAGTGAACTTAACACCAATAATATCCGTTTCATTACCCTTAACTAATAGATATATTTAAAAGCTTTCGACCAAGTGCTAATTTATATGGTCAAAGCTCAGTTTTATTGTGCAAGAAGCAAATTAAGGAAAATACGCCCAAAGTACTGGGCATCACTGTATTAGGCTAAACGAAGTTTTTGGCAATATTACTCATTCGGAAAAATAACAATTTCGGCTAAATGGGTTTTTCTGCCAAACGACAATTTTCAAATATTTAAAAAAATATTTATTGGGTCAAGTGACCGGTTTTTTTAAATTACTCTTTTCGAAAATTTTTGGTAAAACGGCAATTTCTGCCAAATGATTTAGTCGGCTTTATTCTATACAACTTTTTTGGTCAAATTACCAGTTCGACCGTATGCTTCTTTCGCTTGTATTTCTTTTACAGCTAAATAACCTTTTCAGCCATACCGTTTTTGGCCTAGTGTTTTGGTAATATGATACATGTTCATTAAGGCCTCTCTTTTTGAAGTGTTCCACTGGTATGCATTTCATACTAAGAACATGATAAAGTAATGAATAATATCATTACCTCCTGAACCGAAATTCGTCCAGCGTGGACGGATTCCCGAGTAGACGAAAATAGCTCAATAATATCAATTGTTGATCAGATAGCAACATTAAATATATGGACATGATTGTATTGATAGATAAAAGACAGACGACAATATCAATATTTTGCACAAAACTATCATGAGGAAATCAAGTTAAGCTATTTGTAAGAAGTGATTAACATGTGCCATTAGTTTGTTCTTATCCATAGCATATCTTGATATTTGGATGATATTTCGGTGCAAGTTTCTGATATGGTCCATATCATGTTTTGTTACTCTATTATTGGCTTTTGTCCGGGTTTCGAATCAAAGAATGAAGGTCGGTACAGCTATTTTAAAACTAAATATTTACAATTTGAATTGAAGGAGATCACTGTCATAAGATGGAGATCCATTGACTAATCTCCCACTGTGAATAGTGCAATACGCACCTTGAGAAGTGATCCCTTTGATTTATATTTCGTTAATCTCATTCAGATCACTGCTATTTGTAATTTAAATACAGTCCCATTTCGAACAATTATGGTAAACACGCGAATCAATTGCACCTGAAAATTCGCTTTTGCTGGGTGGCCAAAAAGCGTACTGTAAATTATATGAACAGGATAAGATAAATTATTAATAAATTTATTACCTGAAACCCACTTTAATTTATTATTATTTCATAAGATAGATGGCTTTCGGATCTGCACAGATTGCGATCCCTCACGGATACGGTAATGGCTACCTGGGTATGCCCTTAAGAAAAAAAAGCCTTTTGATGAAAAAAAGTCATTTTTGGCTTCCTCGCCTTTGAAAAAAATGAATCTGGAGAAAATAAAGATTGGAAAAAGAATACTTTTTCTATTATACGCCTTCTATGGATACCGGAGTATGTTATCCTGAATTTTTGACCATACATCTTAACCTTCTTCGGATATTAGAAAAAACTTACGAATAAGATGTTGGGGTCATATTGACCCAGAAATGTAAATGCTTATAAAACAGTCAAATTATAACCGAATTGCAAAGTTTATATACCATTCGAAAGATAAACTCATCAATTTTGTGGCTATGTGGTGATATGCTGGTTCTGGAGACAATGGCCACCGGGAAACGACTTCCACGGGGACCTTGTCGGTCACATAAGGGGAACATAAAAATCGCTCCATATATGCCATTCGATCGCTAATTCTTCATAGATTCTCTTAAAACGGTAATGCATGGTCCATGAGAGGGCTTCCGATGAAAGTGGCCACTCCTTGTACATGCAAGGTGCCCCCGGGGAACCCGCAGGAGGGGACATTTCCGTTTTAGCACCAAAATATGCCGTGCGGCAACTCTTTCGTCATGATTTTCCACCAAACAGATGGTTATGTGCTTGAAATCGATAAGTGACCACATTGGCCACTCCTGGTACATGCAAGGTTCCCCCGGGGAACCCGCAGGAAGGGACATTTCCGTTTTAGCACCAAAATATACCGTGCGGCGGCTCTGTCGTCATGATTTTCCACAAAATATATGATAATGCGCTTGAAATCGCTAAGTGACCACATTGGCCACTCTTGGAGCCTATGAGGTGCCTCCGTGGAACCCGTAAAAGGGGACATTTCCGTTTGAACACCAAAATATGTCGTGCGATAGCTCTTTCGCCATGATTTTCCATAAAATAGATGATTATGTGCTCGAAATCGATAATTGACCACATTGGCCACTCTTGGAACCTATGAGGTGCCCTTGGGGAACCCGTAGAAAGGAATATTTCCGTTTAAACTCCAAAATATGCCATGCGCTGGCTCATTTGTCATGATTTTCCACAAAATAGATGATATTGCGCTCGAAATCGATAATTGGCCACATTGGCCACTCTTGGAGCCTATGAGGTGCCCTCGGGAAACCCGTAAAAGGGGACATTTCCGTTTTAACACCAAAATATGTCGTGTGGCGGCTCTTTTATCATGATTTTCCACCAAAAAGATGGTCATGCGCTTGAAATCGATAAATGATCACATTGGCCACTCTTGGAGCCTATGAGGTGCCCTCGGGGAATCCGTAAAAGAGGAAATTTCCGTTTTAACACCAAAATATGCCGTGCGGCAGCTCTTTCGTCATGATTTTCCACAAAATAGATGATTATGCGCTTGAAATCGATAATTGACCACATTGGCCGCTCTTGGAGTCTACCAGGGGCCCCCAGGGAACCCGTAGAATGGGATATTTCCGTTTTAACACCGAAATATGCCGAGCGGCGACTCTTTCGGTGTGTTTTCCCACCAAAGAGATGGTTATTTGCTCAAAATCAATAAGTGATCACATTGGCCACTCTTGAACCACATTGGCTACATTTGAAACCTATGAGGCTCCCTCGGAGAACACGTAGAAGATGACATTTCCGTTTAACACCGAAATATGTCGTGCGGCGACTCTTTCGTCATAATTTTCCACAAAATAGATTATAGTGAAAGAGCTGCTGCACGGCATGTCTTTAAGGGCCGATGTCCACGTAAAGTTTTTTCAAGCTGCGTGCACGCCGCGTCCACGCAAGGTATCCGGCATCAAATGTAGTCGTGCACACGTTTACGTGTGCATTACTCCATTTGATGCTGGGTACCTTGCGTGAACGCGGCGTGCAAGCAGCATGAAAAAACTTTACGTGGACATCGGCCCTTAAAGACATGCCGTGCAGCAGCTCTTTCACTATAATTTTCCATCAAATAGTTGGTAATGCTCTTGAAATCTAATATCAACCCGGGGGAACCCCAGGCCCAATTTCGGTAATTGTGGAGTGCCTTGAAGAATTCATTGAAAGTGTCTGTGCACACAATATCTAACTCACTTTTAAGGAACTTTTCCTCAACCGAATTGCTCGCAGTAAATAGCATTCGACGAAAATCCTGCCCTATTGTTTCCTATTGAAAATTAGCCAGATCGGACTATGGGCTCCGAAGTTATGGCCAAAATACTTATCTCAGCAGCTACATGGGAAAATCCCTTTTCTGGCACTTATGCGCATCCGATTGGCTTGCAATAAGTTGCGTTCAGCAGAAAGTTTTAGAATGCAAATAAACAAATATGAAAAAATAAGTGCTATCTACCTATTAGTGTTATATTAGCCTTTTCTTATATATTTCTCAACCCTTTTGAACGAACGATAAAGGCACCATCACCACTAGGTAGATTAATCTTGTTTTTTTTTTTCTATCAAATAGGTCATTCGTTCTGAACTTAATATCTACAACCTACAAGGTACCCGCAGGAGTCTCACAGAAAGAGAGATTTTTTTTATATCAAAATGTGGCGTTTTCATATCATTGTCCCCGGCGATCGGTGAAAACCTCAAACTTCTATGAGTCGATATTGAAGGGACCATCGACTAAAGGTAATATCGAGATGTGGAATAGTAAATCCTTGGAGAGCTGTTCGAAGGAATCATCACAGTAGCCCAGAAACTATTTTTTAATTTGACTCAGTATACTCAATTTCAAATGAAGAACAATTTCATGCGCATAACCAACTTCTTGAAGACTTGTGGCCAGGGTAGACAATGTTAGACGTAGATTGAGCTGCCGCAAGCGGCACAGTACATTTGATATAACCATGAAAATGTCCTCTCCTACGGGTTCGCAGGGCATCTCAAAGGTTCCAAGAGTAAACAATATCACTAATCAACTCCATGCACATGACCATCTGTTTGATAGAAAATAACAAAGAAAGAGCCACCGCACGGCATATTTTGGTGTTAAAATGGAAATGTACTCTTCTACGGGCTCCCGGGGCACCTCATAGGTTCCAAGGGTGGACAATATGTCAATAATCGATTTCGAGGGCACCTATTTGGAGGAAAATCACGACGAAAGAGCTGCCGCATGACATATGTTGGTGTAAAAATGGAAATGCCATCTTCTACGTGTTCTCCGAGGGAGCCTCATAGGTTTCAAATGTAGCCAATGTGGTCACTTATCGATTTCGAGCGCACGTCCATCTGTTCGATGGGAAAACATCAAAAGAGCCGCCGCACGGCTTATATTGGTGTAAAAATGGAAATGTCCCCTTCTAAGGGTTCCCTGGGGCCCCCTCATAGGTTCCAGGCGTTGCCAATGTGGTCGCTTATCGATTTCAAGCGCATAATCATCTATTTTGTGGAAAATCATGAAGAAAGAGACGCCACACGGCATGTTTTGGTGCTAAAACGGAAATGTCCTCTCATACGGAATACCTGGAGGCACCTTGCATGTACCAGGAGTGGCCAATGTGGTCATTTATCGATTTCAAGCGCATAACCATCTTTTTGGTGGAAAATCATGACAAAAGAGCCGCCGCACGGCATATTTGGAGCTAAAACGGAAATGTCCCCTCCTGCGGGTTCCCCGGGGCGCTTTGCATGTACCAGGAGTGGCCAATGTGGTCATTTATCGATTTCAAGCGCATAACCAAACCATCTGTTTGGTGGAAAATCATGACAAAAGAGCCGCCGCACGGCATATTTTGGTGCTAAAACGGAAATGTCCCCTCCTGCGGGTTCCCCGGGGGCACCTTGCATGTACCAGGAGTGGCCAATGTGGTCATTTATCGATTTCAAGCGCAATATCATCTATTTTGTGGAGAATCATGACAAAAGAGCCGCCGCACGGCATATTTTGGTGCTAAAACGGAAATGTCCCCTCCTGCGGGTTCCACGGGGGCACCTTGTATGTACCAGGAGTGGCCAATGTGGTCTTTCATCGATTTCAAGCGCATTATCATCTATTTTGTGGAAAATCATGACGACAGAGCTACCGCACGGTATATTTTGGTGCTAAAACGGGAATGTCCCCTCCTGCGGGTTCCCCGGGGGCACCTTGCATGTACCAGGAGTGGCCAATGTGGTCATTTATCGATTTCAAGCGCATAACCATCTGTTTGGTGGAAAATCATGACAAAAGAGCCGCGGCACGGCATATTTTGGTGCTTAAACGGAAATGTCCCCTCCTGCGGGTTCCCCGGGGCGCCTTGCATGCACCAGGAGTGGCCAATGTGGTCATTTATCGATTTCAAGCGCGTAACCATCTGTTTGGTGGAGAATCATGACAAAAGAGCCGCCGCACGCCATATTTTGGTGCTAAAACGGAAATGTCCCCTCCTGCGGGGGCACCTTGCATGTACCAGAAGTGGCCAATGTGGTCACTTATCGATTTCAAGCGCATAACCATCTGATTGGTGGAAAATCATGACAAAAGAGCCGCCGCACGGCATATTTTGGTGCTAAAACGGAAATGTCCCCTCCTGCGGGTTCCCCGGGGCGCCTTGCATGCACCAGGAGTGGCCAATGTGGTCATTTATCGATTTCAAGCGCATTATCATCTATTTGGTGGAGAATCATGACAAAAGAGCCGCCGCACGGCATATTTTGGTGCTAAAACGGAAATGTCCCCTCCTGCGGGTTCCCCGGGGGCACCTTGCATGTACCAGGAGTGGCCACTTTCGTCGGAAGCCCTCTCATGGACCATGCATTACCGTTTTAAGAAAATATATGAAGAATTAGCGATCGAATGGCATATATGGAGCGATTTTCATGCTCCCTTTTATGACCGACAAGGTCCCCGTGGAAGTCGTTTCCCGGTGGCCATTGTCTCCAGAACCAGCATATCACCACATAGCCACAAAATTGATGAGTTTATCTTTAGAACGGTATATAAACTTTGTAATTCGGTTATAATTTGACTGTTTTATAAGCATTTACATTTCTGGGTCAATATGACCCTAACATCTTATTCGTAACTTTTTTTGTGGGGTCGTTCCTGTTTCACCTTAAAATACTTTTATCATGTCAGATGCTTCATTTCCACAAAATATTAAAAGTCAAAAAAATTCAGAACGATCGGATTATCAGGTAAAAAGTTATTCTACTTTGAAGTTTCGTTTTGGGTAATATTGACCCCAACATGTTACTAAGGTTAACTAACTGAGCATATTCGCTACCCAGCATACTGTTTTCTCGGCTTCGAAAATGCTGTACCATGTGTTTGACGATGATTGATGTGGTGTAATGGTCACCCCTTCCTCTATCCGTAGATTGGTAGATTGTTCGGGTAGGTTGAACAACTTCTTCGTCTTTTAGTCAAGGGACATTTTGTCTATCACAGTTTCCAAATTTTCTGTGGTAAAGTTGAAGGGGTTAGAAAATATGGAATGAGTTTAAAAAGGAATCTCAAGCGCATTGCTGCTATAATTGCCATGCCAATATTTATCTCAATTCGTGGAAAGTTAGTTTTTTTTAACTTCCGTACAATTTACATAAACCAAAAATATTGAGATGATTTTTAGATCGTTTTTTGTCACTTTCACCCATAATTGTTACAATATTTGTAGGCAAATAGCCACCCAACGGCCAGGACATTTCTGCTCGCTTCTTCATCTTCTTCTTCTTCTTCTTCTTCTTCTTCTTCTTCTTCTTCTTATTGGCATTACATCCCCACACTGGGACAGAGCCGCCTCGCAGCTTAGTATTCATTAAGCATTTCCACAGTTATTAACTGCGAGGTTTCTAAGCCAAGTTACCATTTTTGCATTCGTATATCATGAGGCTAACACGATGATACTTTTATGCCCAGGGAAGTCGAGACAATTTCCAATCCGAAAATTGCCTAGAGCGGCACCGGGAATCGAACCCAGCCACCCTCAGCATGGTCTTGCTTTGTAGCCGCGCGTCTTACCGCACGGCTAAGGAGGGCCCAAGCTCGCAGTGACACTGAAATAACGAGAGTGTTGCTTTTCCTACGTAACACTCGCATATGTATTAATATTTCCATGTTTCGTATATACAATCGTGTTATTTTTTTTCGTTTGCTATATTGTTGTCGATTGTTTCAAGTCGTAACTTGAGCGTTTTATAATTATATCTATGGTTTTATAGCTGAATAATTGAGTCAATCTGGATCCCTATCTCTTAGATCAATCGTTTGAAATTCTGCCAAGATCCGATGGTTTCGATACCAATTGAATGCAATTATCGTTAGTCTACTTAACAGCGTTTTTTTTCGTTTAACTCAATTGGGAAACCATCCGTCAGTTTAATGATTCATAAAATTCAAGGATAATCCCCACTTAGAGCCAGTTACATCATATTAATCACCCTCCTGCGAGTGCACACCGCCACAGTGAAAGTGTTTGGCAAAACAACTCAACCTTGCACCAATCCCCATTTACCTCTCCGGAAATTCCCGCTCGCTCCGAACTCCAATCCGCTTGCCCACCCCCGTCGCGTCGCATTCCTTGTGCAAGCCCGAGGTGTTTGCTGCAGCGCTAAAAACAAGTCAAGATTTACTTGAACCACAAGCCACACTTCACCTTTCGCACCTGCTCCTTCGCCTCCAACAGTCCCCCCCAAAGCACCAAACTAGGCGACAGCTCTCACAACAGCCCAACTCGAGTCAGCCTTTCGAGGCAGAGCTTCCTTCGTAAGTACGCTTCCGCTCGCTGGCTGGTACCCAACCATTGTCGACGGTTGTTGGGGTGGATGCCAAGGCTCTGTCAGCAAGAATTACTCAAGATACATTGTTTGAATATTGTTAAAAAAAAGTCTTTATTTACCACCGCTTCCGACAAACCATTCATCATTCTCCGTTCAGCATCGTTAGAGGTACTTCTTCAAACCAGGACGACAACGGCGACCGACGGGGCTCTCTAACGAGGGGGTCATAGAGGTTCTGCCTCCCGGGTACTGAATGCAATGGTTTTGCTTACAGTCGCCTCCCGGCTCCCACCCAAGTGGAGGATGGAAACCGCCGCATGCCTTGGGTTCACTCTATGAGAGTAATTTTTCCTCCTCCCATTCTTATCGTGGTTGGTAGCAACCGGCTTCTCTAAACCAAATCCGATTCCCATTCGATAAGCGCCCGTATCTCACCACAAGAGTAGTGGCAAGCAAACAAAGCTCCCTTGCCATAGGGTTGATCCTGTCGCTGGAAGGATTTTCAAAGGGAAAAGCAAGCTTCAACCGTTTGGGGCCGCCTTCCACGAAAATGTTTGCTTTTCTTTTGCTTTTCATCATAACTACGAGATATATGTAGATAGATGGTTGCCGGGGATGCTTGGTGCGGCGGGCTGTAATTCACGTGAGCTGCTTCTGAGTTGAGCTTCACAAAGAATGCATTCTTGATCGAGGATTTTTTTCGGTACTCGAGATTCTGGATCCTTTCATACCAAAGCTGCAAAAAAAAAAATCGGGTTTTTCCTCTAAAAAGCGAAATCCGTTTTCTCCAGCGCAACCACGCCACGAATCACGCCACAACGAGTGCTTTACTAGCTCTGACGAAGAAAGAGCCTCGTTTTACTTTCGTTACATATAATACCATTACCGAGGAAGGGTAAGCCTGCCGCAGTTGACTGCAGGGGTGAGGTACGTGCCAATGCTGACGGGGGAGTGCCACCGGTTTCTACAGGAAACGGTGCATTCAACCGACAATGTCAAGTTGAGCAGAATCGACAAAGAAATGAACGAGGTAGTGGTTCAGATTTTTGTACATTAAGTGTACGACATTCTGTAGGGCTATTGAGATTCGGGAGGGTTTTTTTTTCGGCAACTGCAGATTAAAGAATTGATTATGTGACTTAGGGGTTGAAATTATTGACGCGGAATAACGAGAACGAAGGTTGCTCCTTGGATTATTTAGACTATTTACAGTATTTTGAAATTTGACCGAACCGAAATAATTCACGAACCGGAAATAATCTTTTCGTTTGAAAATGTCAATTGGAAATTATTGAAATTGAAAAGTTATCAGAGACCAACACATACTTCATGTGGGAAAGGGCTTTGTAACCTATTTGTATGAGAAAAGGTTCAGTTACGGAGCATTGATCATTCAAATATTACAATCTTAAGGACGTTTCAATGTAAGTAGCATCTTTAATTGTATCAACAAAGAATATATTGCAGAAAAGCTGTAGCTTCCGATTGAAAACGGAAGAAAAATATGTCGCTAATATTGCTGATATTGGAAGATACGATTCCATTTGAGTAGACGAGTAAGTCAGTGTTTAGTAGCTATAATTAGAACAGTTTTACTAAAGTGTTTAAGACGTTTGGACAACAGGGGTTTCGTCCTGAGTTCTGTGCGTCAAGCTTTTGTTGTATTCTTAGAAGAATTTCTTACGAAAGGCATCCAAGCATTTAGGTATAAAGGAAATCTCTTTAACTATGCAAAAGGCATTCAATCGAATTTTGACCAATCTTTTGCTTTCGTCGATAACGATCTTTAAGTCTGAACATCTGGATTTTTGTTGGAATCAACCATAGCAGCATAGCATAGTTACGGTGTACTTCGTAGATCCAGAACATCCGGATTTTCGTTGGAAGCGACCACTCCAAAAACTTGACCAACAATCTGTTATCTTCGTTATACTAGTTGTAGGAGATTACAATCTGCCTGAGATCACGTGGGAGATAGACGAAGATGTTAGCAGTTTCTTTCTGTCTAACGTCTCTTCTGAGCAAAAATATGTCCTGGGAGAGACAATCAATGGTTGCTTTTGGGCTGAGGCTGAGGAATGAAACGGTTTCTAGTAGTGATGGGCTATCAAGATTCCGTATACTATACAAACATACTTGGCAGATAATCACGGGTCTGAGCAAGAGTTTCTAAACCAATCAGTCTGCAGCAGCAAGTATAATCCGATGAGAAAATCGCGTATGACAAGGGTAGACAACGTTAGGAAAAACAGCGTAATCCAGAATCCACAACATAGACATTTGAGAGCCGCTTTTACTTGTGATTTGTCGGAAACATTTTAGGCGGTCAAATTCGACCGAAGATCAAGGATTAACCTTGTTAAAACCTTATCAAAACCACATAGCACTCGGTATCGTATCGGCCAACCGTTGATTGCCAACAGAGCGATGTACGGACTGGAGTTGACTTGTGTTAGTACTTCGGGAGCTTGTCAGCTTACTCTCCCCAGTCTCAACCAGTACCTGTGCTTAGTTTCCGGACTTTTTCTCTCCACTCCCGATGATGTTGTCTGCGCAGAAGCAGGTATCCTTCCATTTTGCTATCGTATGAAAGCAGTTATTTACCCAAAAACCATCGCATACGCTTTCACCACATCGGGAAACCAAAGGATCTCTCTCTTTAATAAAGAGGGTCGGTTTCTGCACACGATGGCCGGCGTTAGTCTTCCTCCAGTGGCTAGGGAGAGGTCACTGGCACTGAGTGGGGAGCTGGCACTCCTCCACAGTCAACGATGCGCTTTAAAATAGAGGACAGCACAGAAACTCTACGAAGATCGGTCGCCGAACTGCATAGCACCGAGATTAGAAACCATGAGCACCGCTACACTGACGAATCCCTTTCGAGGGAGGAGATCGGCTTAGGCGTTACAGGGAACACCCTAACTGTGTCGGATAGCATTTCTGAACAATTTAGCGTTTTCTCTGCGGAAACCACCACTCTCTGACAAATCGGTCTTGCTCCTGACTGATTCCGATATTGCCATTGCCGAAACACCCACGGGCCATTCTCAGTTACGAACAAATGTCCATAACCTTCGCCTGGGGGTGCCAGAGAACGTCACTGCGGACATTTTTGCTGGGGTCGGTCACTGACGTTAAAACCTGAATCAAAAACCAATGAGCAGCTTCCAGGACCACGCAGCTGCGGTGATCAAAGGATCATGGCATCCTGATGGAAAAACATGCCCAGTTCCCTGGTCTTCCATGGGTGTTATCGTCGTAAGCTTCCCCTCCCAGTGAAGCTACTCGGGCAACCCAACCTGGATCGTAAGTCCTGTGCTTCTCAACCATAATCATAGCAAGGTCAGCAGGGGATTTCTTCCCTGACTTCGCTAACATCCTTTCCTTGTTTTGAAACCAATCGATCTTTTTTCTTTTGTTTGACTGCGATCTGCATATTGTCATCGCTTAACTGACATTTTGATCAGTTTATTGCGGAAATCTATTTTTAGTCATCCGACCAAAATTTGCCGATGGAAATTTCCTATCGTGGAAGACGACTGCCCTCCTACCGTGATTGATGTTTTCTTTCAAGCTCATGTTTTTGTTCAGCTTATACTTTACAACTAAATTTTAAACTAATTAATGATTTGAGTGTATTACTTCTACGTGAAGTTAAACGATTTACAATGATATGGAAATGCTAATATCATCTTCCAAACTTAGACGTACATGTTCATGATAGAATTAGAGGGGAAAGTATAGAATTGACAGTTCCGTTAGGATACGGCAGGCATGAAGAATGTTTTTATAGAAGTCGATTTGAAAGCGAGCGGAGGGCAATATTTGTGATGGCACATATCACACGACCTTCCTTCTGCCAAGGGAAGAATATCAGTGTGGAAGCTGATATATCTCCACTGGCAGAAGACGAGACGAACGCAATGAGAAAACAGAACTGTGCAATAAAAATCCTATTCGACTAAATGCTGATGTCATATTAGAAATTTGGAGACAGTACTCGTCGATAGAAAATCCTTCCGCACGCGATGGCATATGAGCAAGTCAAACCACCTTCCTTTTGCCAGTGGAGATATAGCAGCTTCCACACTGATATTCTTCCCTCCCCCTTCATACGGGAGCTTGGCAGAAGGAAGGTCTTTGGAGTTTGAAAACCACACTGGTGGTGAACGATTGATTTATTGCAAATCTGATGATGGCTGAAAAGCAGTATGCCGAAACGTTATGCAAAATTATGCAAAGTGTGTGTTTAGTTTTCACCGAAAAATATTAACAAATTAACGATATAAAAGTTCACGGTGACCCAAACCCTACCAAGTGAAACGGTTATTATATTGTAAACGATTTAGCCAAAAATGTAATTTGATCGTACTATTCATTCGGCTGAACAAATAATTTAGCCGACATTTCCCTCGACAAGAGATGAGCCAGTCTAGGGCTGAAAATGTGTTTAATAAAATAAAAATTTCGCCAAACATATCAATTATTCACATGTAAATGAGAAGGGAGAAATAAAACCCAAATTAAACCACCTAGTAGTGTTAGAAAGTGAGAAATAAGGAATGAGAAGTGAGATCTCTCACCTATTTTTCCTACTTTTTACTGGCCACTTCTCATTTCTAACCTCTCTTTCTAATCAGCGCATAAGATATGATCTTCAATTGTGCAAATATACTATCCTTAACCAAAGAGCACTTTGAAAAGATATCATTTGAGGATTTGATGATTATCCTGAAAGCCATCGAAGTTTAGGCTTTATTCGCATTGCAAAGGTATCATCAAAAGCTATAAGAAATGCTTCTCCATGATGAGCATTGCACTTATTTACTGAGCGGATATATAACTAAAATTTTTGTCAAACGACCCGTTCGGTCGAACGACTGTTTCGACCAAACGACGTTTTCGGGCAAACGACTTTGTCGGTCAATAGTCCAGTTCGGCCGAACGATATGAGTAATTCTCGCTGAGACCGGGCCACTATTTGCACAAGGTTCGTAAAAATGCTTAAATTAATGTTCATTCGAAAGCTTTCGGCGAGTATATTAAGGACCCGAGTTAAATTCTTTAGAAAGATGGACTCCTCGTTAGTTATACACGAAATCACTTCCATGCACCCCTCGATTTTAGTCAATTCTTGACTCACCAAAACTATCATAGCTCCAATATTTCTTAACAGATCTTAGAAATCAGCATATCGTTGGAAAGAGGAAGAGTGTGTACTCAATTTACAATAACAGAAGCGCAGGCAGTTAAATTGAATTCGCTCGCCATATTGGATTTATTTTTGAAAACTATTTTTCCGCTAAGTTCGCAACCACCGATTTTGAATATTATTACTTATGGAAAGCTTTGCTTGTACTTTGTGTCCAAAAGTTTCAGTTGAATGTTCTTTCTATCGAAAGTTATGCACGATTTACCAAATTATTTATTTAAGGCCCATCTGACCAACAAACATTCCTTTTATGGTTAATATAATACTACGACGTCAGTTGCTTGATTTTATAAACTGTTCTATGTTTTCAAAAGGAAGAGCATACCTATAACAGTATTTTATTTGGAAGGCTCAAAAGTTTTGAGCATAACGGAGCCGAATTCAAGTTATTATTTTAAATAATTCAAGAATTTTGGTGTTGGCAATTATAAAGGTAAACGAGATTTACTTTTGATTATTCTGCACTTATTTTTCTCAACATGTTACCTATGAAAAATATAAGAATAGCTAGAAGGGATGTTTTAGTTTCGCTTGCTTGTTTGTATTGGTGTAAATAAATGAAGAAGCAAAAAATCTGCCTTTTCGTTAGTTAAAGTATTTATATAATTACAGCCGATATTTCAATCTAAATAAAAAAAACCTATTTGACGGCATTGCTCATGTATTCAAAAGTCTTATTTAAGGTAGCTTAGTTAGTCAAGAATGGACAAAAATCGGGAAGTACATAAAAGCGATTTTGTGTAAGGTACACTGGGGGAAGTAGAAAAAGGGGGTAAGTGTAAAAATCGACTCGAAAAATTGGAATTGTACTTACTTTACAGTTTTTACCACATCATAACATTATATAAGAATATACTTTGATGTTCACACTAATACTATGTTGAAATTTGTTTAATACATACACTAACATGGTTAACGCTTGAACTGTAATTTAAGGTTTCGCGAAAAGTTGATTTTTGCATTCATAAAATCAATTCTTATTTGCACAAATTGTTCTTTTTTCAAGTTATTTTTTATCACTGGTTTCCACTATAATACAATTAAACTAATCCCATTCAATTGGTAGTGGTTTGTATCAAGAAAAAATAATTCAAAGATTTTACACTTACCCCAAGTATCAAACACTGCGGAGGAAGTGGATAACGTTCTTAATACGCATTTGATACGATAGCTCTGAAGCTTAATATGTTCCTTCTTTGTTATCATTGTGATTCCAGTGGTTATTGGACTCATATAAATGAGAAAATGCCTTATTAATCCACCATCGGTATTGATGCCTATCACATGTTTTACATATGAAAAAAAATGCATAAAAAAGTTAAAAATAGCACTGATAGGTAAATATATTGTATAATTCACATTAATTTTTGTTCATAACAAGTTTCGCCGTTGAATGCATTTTTTTTTGCGAACAAATTGGTTAAGGACAAGTGCTTAAGAATAGTTGATAATTTTTTACGTGCTTTGCGCACTCACATACATACAATTCGCACATACATACATCATCTCAATTCGTTAAACTAAGTTGGTTAGTTTAAAACCCTGTAAGTCCCATTTTTCCTTTAAAAAGTTCATCTTTGGGGCGAACATATAGACTTTACGTACACTTAGTGTTCGAGAAGGCAACACCAGCCCTCTCCTAGCTATTACGTGAATTCCTTGAGGATCTATTCCGTTAAGGTAATGAAATTATTCCACAATAGATATTCAGAGCAATTATCGTATTGATTTTAGCTATATGTAACTACTCATCAGTATTGAAGGTCAAGGTAATATGGGTTTTCCACTTACCCCATCCAACTAGGGTAAGTGGAAAAACAACTCCTAATTATAAAATCTATTTCCATAAATTTCAAGCGACCAAAATGGTATGAATTATCGCACAGTTGGTGCAAAATTGACTGTTTTTGATAGCCCATTTTGATTGAACGCATTTAAATCATTTAAACTGGTTTTACACTAATTCAAACATGCACTATCGATTTTTACTTTGAGGCGTTTGAGGATTTTCAAAACATTCTTTAACAAATACGAGGAGTTTGTTTTGATTTTTTTTATTTTAATATTTTTTTTTTATTATTAGACTAGTAGGACATAATTTTAAATAAATATTTGTAACGGCCTAATTAAAAATAAAATTCGAGACACTGAAGACGGCCTTACCATATGAGGTCGAAATACGTATCTGTCAAAGTGACAATTAAATGGTGGAATTAAATAGGATAGTATGAACTCGTCTTATGACAGATGAATCACTTTCGATCAAACATCTCTTTCACATACAGCGTCAAAAGTCCAATATCACTTCCCCGCCGTTTTTCTGCTGCTTTCGTTTAATATATAAATATCAAAACATCAAAGAAAATAAAACTCAATACAATAAGGACTGTTCAGTTTATTGAGAGGACACTTTTACATGACGATATAAAACAGACAGATTGGTCAATTTTGATAGAATTTGCTTTATCGTATATTATAATACACTGTCAATCAACTGTAATTTTTGAAAAGAGATTTTTTTAAAAAACAGTTTAAATCCAACAAAATGGCGCCTATTGTCAAAGCTTCTCGAATTTCGCGTAAACATAAGTTTTTCAACACATTTTTTTATAAGCTAAATTGACAGTTATAATAAAAAATGTAAATCGGGATGTCACCTAAATCATCATGAAGATCAGAAAGAACCACACTGTCATTGATTTGTCGATATCCAGAACATTAGAGCCTGTGGCAGCCCGGAAACGGAATATAAACGGTTTTAGCTGTTGAAAATCCAACAAATTGAGATTGTTATAAATATATCAAATTTATGAGTTAGAATTGTTTCGTTGATAAGTGGATTTCATGTCTAGAAGGTCAGATAATATATTCAACGAAACAAAACTGATTTCTTATAAGATTGATGGTTTAAAAAACATCGACAATGCAAGGTGTCCTCTTTATACACTGAACAGTCCTTACACCATTTGTACCAATGAACACGACGGAGGACACGACGAAGTAGTAAAAACAAATGATCAATCAAGATTAAGTTTGTGTTCCGTGGAAGATACGCAGTTAAATGCAGTTCACTACATCGACTAATTAAAAATATTAAAAAAATAGATGGCCCATTCATTCACGAAGCATTGACACAGCTGTCTTATTTACCGGATTCTGTTAGTACCGGGTAGAAACCATGAACAGAATAACAGTAATATGGTATGAAATAGATTGATGTAGGAGATAAAAGATCAGGCAACAATATCAAGCATTTGCACCGAAATATCAATAAATATCAAGACATGCCATGGATAAAAACAATCTAAAAGCTTGAGATATTGATCACTTCTTACAAATAGCATGATTTGATATCCTTATGATACTTCAGTGCAAATCTTTTATCAGTTTGATCTTTTATCAGGATTTGTTATTATTGAGCTATTTTCTTCTGTTGGGGTACGGGATGCATGATTTATGTTTCTAAACCTTCCTAACAAAATAATAGTTTAATTTCGCTTCCTCAGCCTGTCAACTTGCGCAGATCGATTGGAAGACAATAACAAGCAACCTTGCGTCTCCATTAATCGTATTCAACAACCGATGGTTTATATTTCTCTAACCGTATCGTAAACTTAATAAAGTTATTAGCAGAATTTTCTCACATTTGACGTAGTTTATTCAATTAGTCATCAAGCCTGTGTGATTTTAATTTAAGAAGGTGTTAACATTGCTTCGTGTTTCAATACGGCCGCTTCTCTATATTATCAGATTTTAACTACATTACGAGCTAAAACAAGCAAACTCATATAGATCCTCGCCAAAACTAAAGTGACTCAATTTCGCCAATATTTAAACATCCCCGTTAACATCCCAGTGCGCGTTGTACCCACAGCTTTAAATCAGCTTTCGTTCGTTATTTCATTAAATTCATTTTGAATTTTCACATCCCGTCGGGCAGCTTTACTGACAATCAGCTGAGAAAGAAAAACACAATAATCATAAAAACCGACAGACCGAAATCAGCGCTCGCTCTGGTCGACGACATGCCGAAAAAAAAGCGTCCCTTTAGTTTAACGGCTTCGTATGGAACTTTGCTCCAATCATGTTCCCGCAGGCCGGCAGGAGGTGGGAAAAGCGAGGAATAGATTTAAAAATTTCATACTCTGATTATTTTCCACATTTACTCACCGAAGCTCACCGCACCGTTACCGGTGTCGACGTCGACTTCGGTGGCACAGCCATCATTTGCCATCGGCACTGCCACTTTTCGGAAGGACGCACCGGAACTGGGCGAAGAGAAAGTATGTTACCGAGCCATCATAATCGTGGAAATTTTCGGGCAAAATTCGCTCTTTCGCATCGTTGGACGTCAGCAAAAGTCATATAGCCATTCATTACCACTGTGTCACATTATAGTGGCTACTGTGACCACGACCGAAACCATCCATGGCGTGGGCTGGGTGGTGACAGCCCGGATATTTCAATCGACAGATTGCTCCGCTGGAAAAGAAGAAAGCGTCCACGGTTCCGCCGAACCGAATCCGACACTGGCCCGTGTCATTGCGTGAAAGGTTGATGCATAAAAATCGATTCGCGTTCCGTTTATTTTTTGTGGAACAATGCTGATAACAACGCAAAATTTTCGCTGAAAGGCTTTCGGATTGAAAATGTAGCGAAGTTTTATGTGAAATTTTAATAATCACATTAGGGGGCTTATGGCTTACAGTGGTGGGTGTCCGTATGGAAGCTAGTCAAATGTGATAAAAATGCATCAGATTTTTTAAAAGCTTTGTTAAGCGCAGTTCTTTTTCAGCATTTGATTTTGTTTAATTTAATTTCCATATTCATGACGAGGCATAGTTACCTCGAATCTCATCTCACATTATTTCAGAAATTTTGTGTTTGACACCCTCTTGTAACAGATGAGCTTTCTTTCAATTATTTTACTACTGTGAATTGTAAAAAAGGAATTTTTACTGATGATTTGAGAGGTTTCAGACTTCACTGTGCGCACAATAAGAGAAACCAAAAGCTTCTGTGCTCTGCAGCAAATCACGATTTTTCCACGCAGGAAAACTCTTACTTCGGTCGAAAACGTGGGCAGGCGAATTTTTATGACGGTTGTAAAATGAATAATCAAATTTATCCCCATCAGTAATTCCAATAAACATGAAACATTATCGATAGGTTTATAGCTTGGCTCGTTGGCTCGTACTTTGGGTGATTCACCGTGCCCGGGCAGGTATATTATGGAGATGATGGCCCACGCAACGAAACAGACAGCTGGTTGCCGTCATGACGTCGTTTTATTGTCAGCATTATTATCGAAGGGATCCGGTGTGGAATCTGCACGGTCGGTGGATAAATACCGACCGACAGGAGTTCATCATAACGATCTCAGAACCTGCAAGGTGGCGCACCGTCAGGTGGAACGTCACATAAAAGCTTCCCCAAGGCTTCCTCAGGATGGTGAACTTGAACTGAATTGAGTGATTACGCAAGAGGCCAACTAGAAACCACGTGCCTATGCAATACAAGACTTTCAACCATTCTTGCCCATTTGTTTGTTGGGGATTTTTACTTACCCCATCATACTGATGATCATGGAAAATAAGTTCCTGAGCATCATTGACAATATTTTAAGCTATTTAACCAACCGAATTATATAGCTCTCTTAAATATAGAGCAAAGTATAGAAATTTTTTATTTGATCAAATCAGGAGTTTTTATAATTAATAAATCGATTAATAAATGACACTTTTCCAACCTGTTGACAGAAAACTAATAAAAGCAAAAGACAGCTGTGAGAACCGTCTACTTTAGAACAGAGCGTGGAGACGCATGGTAGATCGTAGCAGAAAGTTAGCCTCACTATGGGGACTTTCACTAGACCATTGTTTCATCGCTCAAAACATTATCTTCGAACATTATTCTTCTTCTATTTACAGAGGATAGAATACGACGAGTTCTGAGAAATCGCCAAAATCGATTACAACTCGTTGTTAAATTTTAGAAACAAACGACAATACGAACCAAGTCGTTCTATCACGAACCCAACCTTTTCTAGAAGTAGATTACATGGCCAGAATGGTGTCCCACAGTGCATCATCACGTTGTTTATGAATGGCCCGCCCAAGCAGGAGATTTCTTTGCAATCTGCAGTGCTTCATTGTAGCCTTCCTTTTGTTGGCCGGCTCAAACGAAAGAATTGATAAATTTTACACGTTTTATGAGCCACCAGCCGGTGCTTTGGTATCTTGTTTCAGCGAAATTAAAGTAAAAATGAGTTTTCAGCCACTTCTTAGCCGTCTAAGAAAGGAAGACTCTGGGTGGCTTATATTGCCTTTGGATTTGGATAGGTAGCCGTGATAGAACCCGCAGTGGTTTAATTGGTGGCTATAAATTTGCTCTCAATTTCCAGTACTAGACAATGAAGATAATTTTAAAGTGCTGAAAAGGTATTTTTGGTAGACAGCTTTACTGCATGTTATTTCAAGATACCAGACGCTGTAGCTTGTGCATGCTGTTCAGTTTTGATTTATGGATCCTTTTCTTTTAGCTTAGCGGTTATAAAACTACATCATTCCTGACGTGAATGAGAGAAACCTGAAGTAATGTTTAAATGGAAGCGTTTTCGATTTGCATGGAAATCTTTCAAATTTCTAATGAAAGATATGCTTCGCAGAATGTGCTTTAAAAGTGCTTAATAATACATATAAACAAGATTTCTTGCCAACATAATCTGAAAAGATGTGAAATTTTATTGACCTGTAAAAATATAACTTTAAAAATAACTTTGCATTCGAATTTGACTTAAAACTGCAATTGAGGTTGGCTGGTATTTCTCCGGTTGAAGAATGAATGATATTTTAATTCTAAAAAAATATTGCAATTCTAGTATCTTCATTAAACATAGCAACAAATCTTGCAAGAAAATCTAACTATCTATCACTGATTGGCTTTAGAAGCTACCGTGGCGAACACATTTTCTGAACCACTAGTGTTGGCTGACTCCATCATAGTGATTAAATTTTCTGTCAATTTTAAGAAAAATTTTCACGAATCAACCCTCTAACGATTGAAACTGTGGTACTGAAAGGAATCAAGACCACCAAATTGAACGGAAGAGAGTTGATTTGAGACTTTTTTAATAGACCTAGTTCATTGGATCGCAACGACAAACTTGGGAAAAGTGCATCAATTAAAATTTTGATGGGTAAGAAAAAATTAAACTTTAATCTTTTGGTATTATAAATTAGCTTTTAATTCAGTGAGTTCATTCAACATCAGAACACTTTCCAGGTGCTCTGGTGTTTATTAGAATCAATTATTTTTATTAGGAATGACAACGAAATCAAAGTCGTAGTCCTGCTTCACCTTTGGGTACAATCCGTTTGAGCTTTGAGTTTTTCACATTGTTGAATCGTATTTTACAGCTCTCTCTGACCTTTTGGAAGGTCGATGCTGACTTTTAATCCACTCGGATTGTTTCCGGTAGGAAACGGACTTTTGAGATTGAAAAAATCGAGGTGGATCAACAGTCACGCGCGATCTTACTTTCAAATGGACAGGTCTTGAAAAAAAAAATCGCCAGCGAGTATGAATAGTTTGAAAATTGTATCATTTATCAAATTGTTCGCATTTCCCGTACTTTTCCCGTATTACCACGGAATAGTAAGGTTTTTATTTGAATGATAATACTCTGTTCATTATCGGTTCTGTCCAACTTTGAGAAGTTATCGCCGGTGATAATTCGTCCTACTGCTCTTATTTGAAAAGTTTTCAAATGAAAGAGGCAATCTTTTTCGTTTGACCACTGAGTTGATGGAAGGTCCGGAGAGTTTGTGCCTACCATTGCAAACATGATCTCTAGGGCTTTTCGTGGCAAACATAGTATTTTAAACATACATAATTTACCACTAAGGATTTAAACAGCTCATTCATAGTTACCCGGAATAGAATCGATCTTTGATTTCCTTTGTGCAAGTGTTGGACATTGAACTGTAGCGGAAAGATTGATCACTTTTTTACCCTTTATGTGACTTTTGATATTTGGATCAGCTCTTCATTTCTAACTTATTTTTATTTTTATCAGTCCGTCCATTGATGGAGTGCCAGGTCCAGTTGATGGCTAAGGAGATGGATGTAATACTGTCTAAGAAATCATGCATGTATCAAGCAAGGCAATGCTTGTTGTTACCCCTTCTTTGGAAATATTCAGGGTGAATGTGATTCCTTCTTTAAAAAGAATACATCTGTGCGAAATATAGCAATGGAGGATGTTATTTGTTCTTAAAAACAAAGCTTTCGCATATGAAGAAAGACACAACAAGACGATGCGTTTATTAGCGTTATTGTGTCTTCTAAACATTTTATCAGTAACTTATTGGGCTACGCTGGAGGTATAAAGCTTAATGATCGAGCCTTTTAAAAGTTAGATGAAATAAAAATTCTTTTCTAATTTACATCATATAAGGTTTTTGTCTGCACTAAAGTTATACTAAAACTTCTCCAGAAAAACTTTGTCGAAGACGCCAAGTTCGTAATTTCATTACTTTTGGAGATTTATTACTTTTATGCCAGCGCGCTTTAAACATGTCATCCATATAAGCATACACACGCTAACTTTCATCTACTCAGTGAGTGAGTAAGATTGTAGCGATTTTATTTTTCACTACTCAAAGCAATAAATAGTCCTGCTTTTGACGGAAATTGAGTAAAATTGTCGTAAGAGGAAAGAGACGGCAATACAATTTTACTCAGTCACAGAGTAGAAAGTTGAGTGTAAAGGCAAATGGAGACGCATGGTGCATTGTTTATCAACTTTTCACTAAACTTTTTGAGCAAAAATTTAACCTTTGTATTATTCTGGAACCAGTGAGAGCATATTCGCTTCAAAATATGATCAAAAATAACCTGGCTTAAGGTTAAAGCCTACTTGAAGTTTCACAGGGGTAATGGCAAAATACGGAAGATTGATTCCTGCTTTGAGCAGTAGGAAATGGTTCTTGATGAAACATACATTTGCCTACAACTTGACAGTTTAGGTATTGAATTAATGTCAATTGCTTGTAGTTTGTTATGTGCATGAGATTGTCTAGCACAGTTGGCCCCTTGTCGAGTTGCAGCTATATCAAATATGACTAAAATATCCATTAAGACTGTCAAAACTATTTTATTTTTCAAGTATTCAAGTCGCAACAGTCACCAAACGGTGTATTTTAATATTATTTAAATCTTTCTAGTACACGCAAAAAATATAGAAATGGAAAAAAAGTATGATGAAAAGAACGTTTTCAAGGGGTTGTCGGCATAAAACGAGATAATTCTTGAAAAGTAATAAATTCATTTCAGCCACTGTGCAGTGCCGGTTACCTAAGTCGGGTGAGTCGGTTACCTAAGTTGGGTGAGCTTATCAAAGGATCCGACGAGGTAATAGCACTAATGAGTACGTCTTGTAAATTTACCTTTCATGATGCTCCATATTTCTCTGGCTACGAAGCTATCATAGCTATCATCTTCTTGGTAAAGTATGGTAGAAGGCACTCGAAAAATCGCATCTTTATGAGTAATCTCTGCTCCTATCTGATAGTAAATGTTCTAGAAGTTTGAAAAAGGATATAGACTTTTTCGAACTCTTAGAATATTTACCCTCATAAGTCCATTCAACATACTTTTTTGTATGTTGTAGCTCAGTTAATTTCAGAACAGAGCTTCGGCAGCAATTTGGATTGTCATTGATTTTCGGAAAAATAATTACCGTATCTCAGCAACTAAAACGTCACTTTTACTGAGATCTCGGCAAAAATCATGTTTGCTGAATTTGGTTTCAATGCAATCGGGGATGTCCTAAGCAAGTCGTAGTGATAGTCGCTAGGCGAAACTTTAAGAAACTTTTTTTTGTATGGAACATTTTGCATGAAATAATTTTTATTTTTTCATCGGGCCATTTTAAGATGTTTCACTACCTATTTTTCCGCATGGTACCCGCTGTTCAAAAGTTCTTGAAACAAGTTTTTAGAAAATTCTTAAAAAGTTGGAAAAGAGGTACTGTACCCTAAGATATTGGTAGTTGAACAATGCATTGGTTTTTCAAAATCTAAATAGTGCTTGGTTCTGATGCCTATATCTCCATAACCATGTGGCTTAGAGTGCTGATATTCTTGGGTGTAATGCTTTGAAGCATTAGCTTTTAGTAGGTGAACTTAAATTAGGAATCGAAGAAAGTCGATTTTTGATTTTCGGCCACCTGATTCCCCATAGTGCAGTGATGAACCGTTCTTTGAAGATAGGCGAGTTTGCTCGGAATAAGGCTATGTGAAATGTTATCCTTCTTCAAAAAAATGCATCTGCCCCGAATACAGCAATGCTGGATGTTATACCGTCTTCGAAAATAAACTTTTGGAAACGGATAATATGGCTGCTTCTTCAAAAAGATAGTATGTACCGTAAGTAAAGATGGATGATGATGGATGAATCCTTCTCTCGTAAGTAGAATTGTCCGGAATGGTAGATGTGATGGCAATGGTAGATGTGATTTCTTCTTTGAAAAATTTCTACCAATAGTTCTTAATATGGGCGATTTGATCAGTTAAAGAGCTCGGAGGCATTTATGTCTAGGCTTGACAGGCCTGCAAGTGTTTTCCGACCACCAATGGAATACTCTTCGTCCCGGGTTGCAATTGATTTGGTGATTGCTAACCTGCCAGCATCATGCACCATCCTAATGAAGAGATAGAGATACGTGCACAATCCTAGGGAAGAGCCGTGGGACTTCGGCGTTGTAGGCCTGTTAAGCACGTCAAGGCGCTGATGGTCACGACTTAAGCTGGATTTAGGGTTAGCAAAACTGGTGATTTCGACGAGGTGATGGTCGCTGCGGCTGAGTTAGGATTAAATAGCTCCGCTGGTTCTATCACAGAGGAGACGTCCTAATGCCAAGGTTAAACTTTTTTTTAAAGACGGAAATAACAATTTTCGCCTGATGAAGTTAGAGAGTGATTTACTTCTCCATTAATGATTACTTTATTGTTCATGAGAGAGTATTTTTTATTGGTTTGTGTTCCGTACGGAAAAAAAACTAGATGAAACTTCTGCGAGCAGTGAATTTGTCAACAACACGCTGAGCACTGAAAACGACCAAACCACCCATCGCCACCCACCGAACGACTGCAACATCAAAACAAATTGCGATGATAGTTAGCATCAGTCATATATATGACAGGAAACACTGTTGATGGTGCTAACCATCTGAATGAACATGGACCGAATGAATGACATTTACGTGAGTGAACGTGAGCTACTCTTCTCAGGCAGTGCAGCCAAATCTTCTTGAATATTGCAGATCTTTCTATTTTTCGAACATTCCAGATAATTCCAGCTCTTAAAATTAAAGTATAAATATCCTAGCTCGATGCATAACGAATCAGTTAATTTTCTACCGTCGCGAATATACCTCGTAGTGTGTAAATTAAGTGAATGTAAAAATAAAGTAGTGATTAAGTTAAAGTGAAATCTGATGGTGTTGAATCTTTTATTCCGAATCTTGAAATACAGTCCATCCGACCCAACCGGAGTTGGTCACGGTTATAGCGCCAACATAGTGGTCCTTCGAACCGGATCCAGTGCCGCCTTTGAAAAGTGACAACACCATAACCGCCAGACACGTTTGTGTGGTAACGTGTATCCAACGTGTATCGATCCGAGGAACAGCCGCAAGACCGTCGCGTGTGAATTCATTTCGAAAGGTTCCGTGGAAAATCCGATTCAATAGCGTTTCCGAAAAGTGCTTTATGAGCAACGTCGCGTGTGAAGTAGTTTCGAGAAGTTCCGTGGAAAATCCGACCCGATTGCGTTTCCGAAAGCAACATCGCGTGTGAATTTTTTCCAAGACTTCCATGAAAATCCTTATTATTGCACATTTTGAAGTGTTTAACGTTTCCGAAATTCTCGCCCCTATGGATCGCACACTTATGACCAGGTCAGCTATTAAGACCGAAGCCGAAAAACAGAAACTACAAGAAAGGTGTACCAACTGGGAAACATCCGCAGACGCAGTAACGCTGAAGGAGCTGTCATCCCTTTCCCGCCAACGAGATCAAGTAAATCTTAAACTAGCGAGAGTGCAGAGAACACTTTCTACTGCCCAAGATCATATTAGTCTTGCTCAGCTCAAAACCTACATGAAGAAAGTGGATGATGCTTATTCCGAATTCAGTGCTGTGCATACCAAACTCGTTGCAGTGATTCCGGATGAAGCATTTAGACAACAAGAAGAAGTGTACATTGCCTTCGAAGATCGTTATGATCATGTGCGAACAGCTATTGAAGAATTGATGATGGCATATGAATCAAAACCGTTAAAACCCAAAGCTCACAGCCCCAAGTAATAGTGCAGCAGCAACCATTAAAAGCGCCTATTCCACATTTGATGGATCCTACGCCAATTGGACAAAATTTAAAGCCATATTCCAGGACTTGATGGCTAATTCTGGAGACTCGGATGCGATTAAGCTGTATCATCTGGACAAAGCTCTTGTTGGTGCTGCTGCTGGGGTCCTTGATACTCGAGTGATAAGTGAAGGAAATTACCTGCAAGCGTGGGACATTCTTACCGAGAGATATGAGAATAAAAGGATCATTGTGGAGACGCATATTCGTGGCCTTTTCGACATCCCGAAAATGTCTTCAGGGTCATGTAAGGAGTTGCGACGTTTACTAGACGACTGTACGCGCCATGTTGAGAGTTTGAAATACCTTAAGCAGGAGTTTCTAGGCGTTTCCGAGTTGTTTTTGATACATATTCTTACCTCCGCTATGGACCATGCAACAAGGATGGCGTGGGAAGCAACACAGAAAAAGGTGAGCTGCCAAAGTATGTACAAACAATCACGTTCCTTCAAGCAAGATGCCAAACGCTAGAAAACTGTGAATTAGCGTTTACGGAACTTAAACTGAATCCTAAACAACAAACTACATCGAAGGCAATCAATATAAAAGTTCACGCCGCAGCAACAGAACCAAAAAGGGAATTTTGCGATTTTGTAAAGGTTCGCATTTTAACTACCAGTGTAACCTTTTAAATACACTGCCGTTTGACAAGAGAATGGAGAAGGTACGTGCCTCCGGTGCCTGCTTCAACTGTCTTCGTAAAGGACACGGTTCCAGAGAATGCTTATCGACAAAATCATGCCAGAAATGTCAGAAACGGCATCATACGCAGCTTCACAATGACGAGGTAAAGCAAGAACCGAAACCCAACGTATCCGTTTTGGTCCAAGATGCCCAATCAGATCTGACCAAGGAGTCATATTTTGGATCGTCAGCTGCAACAGAGATTCCAACCACATCCTTCTCATGCAATTATGCACATTCTACAAAAACAGTGTTCTTGTTAACTGCTGTTGTGAAAGTATTAGACAAAAACGATCAGCCACATTCGTGTCGTGTTCTCTTGGACAGCGGATCCCAAGTCAACTTTGTTACAGATGAGTTTGCAAGCCGCATTGGAAGTCAAAGGCACCGTGTATCTGTCCCAATTAGAGGAATAAACGATGTCAAAACGGTCGCCAATGATAAGGTGGTAGTCAAGTTCCGATCCCGCATCACAGACTATCAAGCACAAGTGCAATGCCTTGTAACGCCAAATGTGACTGGAGTAATTCCTGCATCAAAAGTAGATACTTCGTCATGGAATATACCATTCGGCGTGCAACTAGCTGATCCGGAATTCTACAAACCGAAAAAAATAGATATGCTTTTGGGTGCAGAATTATTTTTCCAACTACTCCGTCCAGGGCACATAAAACTCGACGATGAATTTCCGGATCTACATGAAACAACCCTAGGATGGGTGGTGGCTGGCGTCTTCAGAGGAAAATCAATGGAAAGCCAAGTTCAACATTCATTCATAGCATCCTTGGATGAAGTCGAAGAAGCTATTCAACGTTTTTGGCAGATTGAAGAAGTGCCAACCGTAAGTCCATTAACCAGTGAGGAACAAAAGTGCGAAGCTCATTTCGTCGCTACTCATCAACGGACAAGCGACGGCCGATACATGGTAAGGCTGCCTTTTAGAGCAAACGTCAAGGAAGTAAGTGACTGCCGGTCAGTGGCTTTGAAGAGATTCCAAATGTTGCAACACAGGCTTCAACGGGATTTAGATTTGAAGGAGCAGTATATACAATTCATGCGTGAGTATGAAGAATTAGGACACTGTAGAGAAATCCAAGAGGAAAAAGATGACCCGAATCAGCAATATTATTATCTTCCGCATCACGCTATACTACGTCCGTCCAGTTCTACTACCAAGTGCAGAGTAGTATTCGATGCAAGTGCTAAACCTACCGAGGCTAGTCTGTCGCTTAACGATGTGCTTCAAGTGGGTGCAACAATACAGAAGGAGCTATACGATATAATGCTGAAGTTCTGTACGCACCGGATCGCATTTACTGCCGATGTGCCAAAAATGTATCGACAGATAAACATGCATCCACAAGATACACCATTTCTACGTGTCTTTTGGCGAGAGCAACCATATGATAAACTTCGGGTCTTGGAGCTACAACGGTAACGTACGGGACAGCAGCAGCTCCGTTTCAAGCCACCAGGTGCTTGAAGCAACTAGCTGAAGACGAATCATTCGATTTTCCTGTCGGTGCAAGAATTGTCAAGGAGGATTTTTACGTGGACGACGTTCTTTCTGGGGCAGATTCACTTGCAGCGGCCATCGAAGCAGCAGATCAACTGAGGGGCATCATGAAAAAAGGAGGATTTTCTCTTCATAAATGGTGCTCCAATTCAAAATCCTTCTTGGAACACATACCAAAGGATCAACAAGAGCAACTGAACGGTTTGGAAGAAAGCGGACCAAACAGCGCTATAAAGGTACTTGGTTTACTCTGGGATCCAAGGGATGACATTTTCCGCATAGCTAAACCCGTTCAACGTGACATACAACATCGTGCTACCAAAAGGATCATATACTCCGAAGTGGCAAAACTATTTGATCCGCTAGGACTTATCTCACCAGTAATTGTCGTCGCTAAACTCCTTGTCCAGCAACTGTGGAAATGTAAAGTTGCTTGGGATGATCCAGTGAACCAGGAAATTCAGGACGCTTGGGACAAATTTTCAAGTGCATTATCAGCTCTGGAGAAAATTTCAATTCCTAGACGGATAACGTTCAACGATGCAATATGCTACGAATTACACGGGTTCGCCGATGCATCCGCTTTGGCGTATGGTGCGTGTATTTATATCAGAAGCATTTTCGCCGATGGATCAGCTAAATTAAAACTTGTCACTAGTAAATCGAAGGTTGCACCGTTACATGAGCTGTCGACACCCCGGAAGGAATTATGTGCTGCTTTACTGCTAACCAGGCTGGTACAAAGAGTTATACCTGTCGTACAAATGGATTTCCGTTACGTCGTTCTTTGGTCAGACAGCCAAATAGTTTTAGCTTGGATGAAGCTACCAACGCATCGACTCAAGGTTTTTGTACGAAATCGTATCCACGAGATTAACAGCAACACAGATGGATATGAATGGCGCTACATACGATCCAGAGACAATCCAGCTGACATTATCTCTAGAGGACAACTTCCAGACGATTTGAACGACAACGAGCTTTGGTGGTACGGACCGAATTTTTGACGAACCGTGAATATGAAGCAGAAGCTGTAGTAGACATCCCTGATCATGTCTTGCCTGAAACAACAAACTCTGAAACAGTTGCAATAGCAGTAGAAGAAGAATTTCCATTATTCAACCGATTCAGTGACTTCAGGAAAATAGAAAGAATCATGGCTCTAGTTATTCGGTTTATTTGCAACACCCGGACAAAGGACAAATCCAAACGAACAATACTGCGATATGTCACGGTCAAAGAGCTTCGGCAAGCGAATCATACGATACTTAAAATGTTGCAGTATTCTGAACTAGCCGAGAAATCTGTCGAGTGGAAACAGGGTTCCGTGTCGCAAAATAGGAAATTTGAATCCAATTCTCATCGATGGAGTGCTTCGTGTTGGAGGACGTCTTCAGCAATCTAACTTGACAATGAACCAGAAACACCCAATAATATTGCCAAGCAAACATCGTCTTACAAAATTGATGATTCAAGCTTTGCATATCGAACATCTACATCTGGGTCAAAATGGATTGACGTCTGTAATCCGTCACAAATTTTGGTTGTTAAACGCCAGGTCAACCATCAGACATATTACAAGGACTTGTGTACGATGTTTCCGCACAAGGCCACAGATGGCGACGCAGCTTATGGGAAACCTTCCACCATCTAGAGTTACTCCATCACCTCCTTTTGCAGTGAGTGGTGTAGACTATGCGGGACCACTGTGGATCAAAATGGGAAATTATCGAGCACGATACACAAAGTGTTATGTGGCTGTTTTTGTTTGCATGGCAACTAAGGCTATACACCTTGAGGCAGTGTCCGACCTAACATCCGATGCATTTATTGCAGCACTTCAACGCTTTGTGAGCCGTAGAGGAATGATCCATCAGTTGCATTCCGATAATGCAACAAATTTTCGTGGAGCACAGCACGAACTACACAAGCTCTATAAACAATTCCAGGACCAATGCTTTAACGAACGTATCCAATCCTTTTGTCAACCCAAACGAATTGAATGGCATTTCATTCCTCCCAATGCTCCAGAATTCGGTGGCCTTTGGGAGGCCGCTGTAAAATCAACAAAAAGGCATTTGATCAGAGTTATCGGAGATTCTAAGCTATCTTACGAAGAACTCGCAACCGTGCTCACAGAAATTGAAGCAGTACTTAACTCTAGGCCACTGTTCTCAATTTCTACAGATCCCGCAGATGATGAAGTAATAACACCAGCACATTACCTGATTGGGCGTCCACTAACTGCAATTCCAGAACCCTCACTCGAAAATGTACATGCTAATCGGCTGAAACGGTGGAAACATCTTCAAAAGATGCGCGAGGATTTTTGGAAATCGTGGACTAAGGACTATGTTTGCAGTCTTCAACCAAGATCGAAAAATATAAGGAAGGCAACTAACATACGTCCAGGAATGATAGTGTTGATTGAAGACAAGGCACAGCCGCCACTTAATTGGAAACTCGGACGTATATCTCAAGTTTATCCAGGTCCAGATGGATTGGTGAGAGCAATCGACGTATTTTCAGGTGGAGCAACGTTTCGACGATCAATCAACAGGATTGCTGTTTTGCCGATCGAGGACAACAGTTCTCTTCCAACTTGTTGAACTTTCGTGTCAACCGGGGGGTGTATGTTCCGTACGGAAAAAACTAGATGAAACTTCTGCGAGCAGTGAATTTGTCAACAACACGCTGAGCACTGAAAACGACCAAACCACCCATCGCCACCCACCGAACGACTGCAACATCAAAACAAATTGCGATGATAGTTAGCATCAGTCATATATATGACAGGAAACACTGTTGATGGTGCTAACCATCTGAATGAACATGGACCGAATGAATGACATTTACGTGAGTGAACGTGAGCTACTCTTCTCAGGCAGTGCAGCCAAATCTTCTTGAATATTGCAGATCTTTCTATTTTTCGAACATTCCAGATAATTCCAGCTCTTAAAATTAAAGTATAAATATCCTAGCTCGATGCATAACGAATCAGTTAATTTTCTACCGTCGCGAATATACCTCGTAGTGTGTAAATTAAGTGAATGTAAAAATAAAGTAGTGATTAAGTTAAAGTGAAATCTGATGGTGTTGAATCTTTTATTCCGAATCCCGAAATACAGTCCATCCGATCCAACCGGAGTTGGTCACGGTTATAGCGCCAACAGTTTGGTTTGCGGCACTAGAGCCTGAACAATAGTGATAATAGCCCAACAAAAAGTAGCCAGACGTTTTCAGCAAACCACGTGCATCACACTAGGCCATCACCAGTGGAAGCTGATCCTCATCACACTCAGGATCAAAACAATCACCCAGAAAAAAAAATTCCTTCTCCTCTGCCGCGAAATAGCATCAATGTGTAACATAGTGAGCTACATTTCCTGCATGTTGCTTAGGGTGTTTCAAAAAACACCATGTTCGAAAAATCATGGTTTTCAAGCCCTAAATGAAAGATAATCACATCTGGAGCATTTCTGTAGAACAACTCATAGTTATCAAAAATGGCTTACAGGTTCCGACAGAGCGAATTTTGAAAAATTGTGTTTTTGCGGTTATTGTCGAATCTATGACGATAGTTTGCAGTAGTCATCGAGCGTACTTACTTGCTTACTAGTGCGTGTTTTTCCGTTGTCGCGAAGACGTTAAGCTGTCGAATCAGTCTTGGGGAGAATACGGTAGACACACGTTGATTTTACGTCTTTGTAGCATCATTTATGCATGCGTATTCATATTACATCGTTCGAAAGAAATAATTAGTCGCTTAACAAGGCGATTTCCAATAGATTTCCTTTCCTTATATTATTATATTCCTTTCCATTGCGCTCATGGAGATGCAGAGGATTCCTCGGTCTCTTGTAGCAGCGGCTCTCAGCCTGGGGGTACCTTCGCTGGCCCTAGGGGGTACCTCGGACAAAAATGCGTAATGGCGGACATATTACAATTCCAAACAAAATTCATTGATAATTTTTTGATAATTGTGTATTTTCTATTTCAAAAATTTATATTGTACATAATATGTAATGCGATCAATAAATCTCAATTGAATCCTGCCTTCCACAACCAGCACAATGTATGAAGGGCTGCGGAACAAAAGATCAAACGTACAAAACGTCATTGCAAGAGGATTAGAAGCATCCTTTTACGTCTCTCGGAAGCCTTCTTCCAAGCAGCTCGAAGGCTTCCTTTCAAGAGGCTCGGAAGCCTCCTTTCAAGAGGCTCGGAAGCCTCCTTTCAAGAGGCTCGGAAGCCTCCTCTCAAGAGGCTCGGAATCCTCCTCTCAAGAGGCTCGGAAGCCTCCTCTCAAGAGGCTCGGAAGCCTCCTCTCAAGAGGCTCGGAAGCCTCCTCTCAAGAGGCTCGGAAGCCTCCTCTCAAGAGGCTCGGAAGCCTCCTCTCAAGAGGCTCGGAAGCCTCCTCTCAAGAGGCTCGGAAGCCTCCTCTCAAGAGGCCCCGAAGCCTCTTTCCAAGAGGCTTGGAAGGATCCTTTCAAGAGGCTCGGAAGCCTCCTTCCAAGAGGCTCGGAAGCCTTCTTTCAAGAGGCTCGGATGCATCCTTTCAAGAAGCTCAAAAGCCTCCTTTCAAGAGGCTCGGATGCCTCCTTTCAAGATGCTCAAAAGCCTTCTTTTCTAGAGGCTCAAAGGCCTTCTTTCAAGAGGCTTTGAAGCCTTTTTCCAAGAGGATCGGAAGGCTCCTTTCGAGAGGCTCGGAAGCCTCTTTTAAAGAGGTTCGGAAGCCTCCTTTCAAGTGGTTAGGTTGCCTTCTTTCAAGAGGCTCGTAAGCCTGCTTTCAAGAGGCTCGGAAGTCTACTTTCAAGTGGTTCGGAAGCCTTTTTTCAAGAGGCTCGGCAGCCTCCTTTCAAGAGGCTCGGAAACCTCGCTTCAAGAAGCTCAGAATTCTTCTTTCAATATGCTTGGAAGCATACTGTCAAGAGGCTCAGAAGCGTTCGTTCAAGATGCAATGGAAGCTTCCTTTTAAGTAGCTCGAAAACCGCCTTCAAGAGGTTTGGGAGCCTCTCTACAAGCGGCTCAGAAGCCTCTTATAAAGAGGCGCGGAAGCCTACTCTAAAGGGACTCAAAAGCTTCCCTTCAAAGGGCTCGGAATTATGTTTTCAAGAGGGGGTACCTCAAATCATGCAAAAATTCGAAGGGGTACCTCTAAAGAAAAAGGTTGAGAACCGCTGTCTTGTAGCAATGAGTGTCGAACTAATTTTCCTCCCCTTATCCTAATTGACTGTGAAGTCGTGGCCGGCATCGTTATTGGTCTTGAATTTAAGAAACTCCGAAGCATGTTCAGTGGAAATAGCTTTCTAGTCCCGAGAAAACTATTCAATTGGTGAGCTGTGCATATTTTTGTTGTTTCTTTTTATAGAAGAGGACAAAAGATCGATCAAGAAAAAATTTATAACAAGTTGGGTGAATTCTAATGTAAATTGAGAAATGCATTTTACTTCTTGCAAAAGTAATACACTTATTTCATCTATCCAAGTTGAAGAATTATCAGTTTTCAAAGAAGGATTAATTAATATTAAACAATATTATGAATATCTAGCTAGTTCTGTCAGAGATTTAAGAAAAGAATAAAAATTGTAGTATGTGAGATTGATACTCTCCGTTTCAGTTTATTATCTATTTCGACCTTTTGCCCCTTTAGATCTTTCGTTTTCTTTGACCTTCTGTCTTTTTCAACATTTTGTCCCGTTCGACGTTTTGTCCTTTTGACCTTTTGTCCCGTTTGAGGTTTTATCCTTTAAACCTTTTGTCCCTTTCGGCGTTTCACCCCTCGATCTTTTGTCTTTCGACCTTTTGTTCTTTCGACATTTTGTCCCTTATTCATAATGAGTTTCATACAAGATAATACGGGTGGTATTATGCAATAATATGAATGTTAGAACCATTTACAAATTATAAAAATTGCATTTTTGCGATAATTTTCGCAGAAATTTATCATGTGTCCTTAAAAAAAATTGTTCGTGCATTGTCAAAAATTATTCATAAAACATTTTTAAAGGCAAGTTTTCGAGAAAACAGATTGAAAAAAAAATTATAACTGGGCCGATATATTAAAGTTTTAGTAAACCTTTACAACCATAAATATTTGCTTATCTATCAAAATTAATCAATATTTTGGTTATTATTTCAACTTTCAACAAGTTTGGCGTTTTTGGAATAATAATTACATGTATTGACACCCCTAGCTTGATTTTACTATGGGACGAACTATTCAACCTGTTAGCTAACTGCCAAACAGTCATATTTTCAAAAACTTTTAAAAGGAATTTTAAATATCGGTCTAGGAGTGTGGAAAAACATGTTTTAGCTCAGAAAAAGGTGTTCTTTCGAATGAATACAAAAAACATGTTTTTAGAAAGTAAAAAACCCAATTCATGGTTGCTGCTCCGTGATTGAAGAACTTAATTTAGAACTTGCAGAATCGCAAAGGGAATCAATTGAATGGAGCTTGGGTTTTAGCTATCATTCTCAATGTGCAAATTTCGGAAATTCATTGCATTTTATTATGTCAATAACGGCGCCGGCCACGTTCATACAGTTATAAAGGAAAGTAAAGATTATTAGTTTAGCTCTCATTGTTACTTTACAATCTCAGGATATGCCACAATCATCTCATGATAGGATATTGTGTTGGTATGAAGGGAGATGTTATCTGGAATCACTTTGGTAAGTGATGCGATCTATGGGATTGGAATATTTCAATGAGAGTTAGAAGTACTAGAGAAAGTATTGAAGTGAGTTGTAATGGGATGAATTTTTTACAATTAGAATTTGAATACTATTGGATTCTAATAGCAGGCGTACATCTACCACACTACTGCTACTCGTGCAACAACCTCACACATTCGTACCAGAATGAAGCCTGCTTGAGAATAGCGGCCATATAGTATCGCTATACGGGTACATATGAACACCATTCTATTTTGACATTTTTATTTTACTGCTTCTAAGTAACTATAGTTCTATACATAGATGCCTGCTTGTTAGCAATAAGAATTTGCTTTGCAAAGACATTGAGCTGTATGGTTAAACAAATTATCCAATATGAAAAGGGAAAGGGGCTTGGGGTCGAACAATTGATCTTCTACTCATAAGGCAGAGGCAGCCCACCAGGCACATTTGATCAAGACAGCTTTTTCAATATGCAGCTGTGGGCGAATGTCGTGATAATCGTGCCATCCGTCACAATGTGAACAGTGACACGATGACACGATTGGCAATGTGTCTTATGTGCAGTAGGCTATTTTATGTGTTACCTCCCAAGCAGCACACATATTGTAGAGAAGTTGCAGTAACCCATATGCCACCATATTTGGTTACATTTAAATTGCTGCGACCAAATCAGATCTTTCTCGGGGTTGTATTATTTTGCATTCTTACTGTCATTTGTTGAGTTCAGAAAGGTTCGTAGTGTGCGCTGTCAGAGTATCGACTCCAAAACTTTGATTGCGTCAACATTTCATCAGATTTTTACAGTTGGTTGAAAAAGTTATTAGTTTCAAAGGTGCATTATTATAATTAGTATCTCTGTGAAATTGTATGTGTTACAAGTGCATAGTGATTATTAGTTGGAGGCTTGATCCGGTTTCAGCAGCCCCAAGTATATGCAGCTTTTGCTGTTGGAAGGCTTTGCACGAATGATGGCTATTGGCGTTAAGGAATAGAATTTTCTGGTCTCCGGATATGGTTTCTTGTAAAGTCGACAAGTGACAAGAATTGGTACGCGTCGAGCTGGAAACTGTCAAATAATTTCTTGTAAACTACCTAAAAGCGAAGTATCGTCAAGAACTCGTGTACGCCGAGTCGAATGTTCCCTCTCCCCTACCCAAAAGGAAATTCGGATGCTGCAGTAGCCATGACAATAACAGCAACCAGAACTTCAAAAGGCACTAGCCCCACGAGAGCTTTCTCAGCAGCCAAATCAGCCACAGTTGGGCCAAAGGCTAAATAGAAACAAAATAGGATCAAGTGCAAACTCTGGATGAACTGAATTGGTAATCACGTTCCAATTCTTCACTTTTTCTTCTCTCATTGCATATGAATTTGAAAAATTGAACACTAAATACGTACAGGGCATCGTCTGCTGCTATTGCCGCGGATATTGTGGGAGTCCCAGATATCCGGTTCCAGCTGTAGTTAGCAGCGATGGCTCTTCTCGACCTTCTACTCCTAGAGTAGTTAGTACGAATAAGGGCGTCCTTGTGAAGTCTTGCTGTACCTGTTATGATCAACTAGTACATACCGTTCCCTACACTTCTGAAGAAAACTTCCTTGATTCAGAAGTGATTCCTTTTTGTAGTACTAGTCTTCATAACAAAAAGGGCTCCATTATGGAGCATGAGATCTGCACTCAAAAAAGAGCGTTCTTGAATTCGTGAACCAGCAAAAATACAAAAATAGCAAAATAACAAAAATTTAATTCATGGATTCGGGAACACTAGTCACGTTTTTCAGAACGTTTCAGAAAACGAGACTGTGTTCCCGAATCCGTGGCTGTTGTTCATGAAAAAATACACCGTGAACTTGTTAGTTCACGAATTCATGAACGCTTTTTTTGCGTGTGATCAAATTATTCGTAGTACTACTTGATCAACACTCACGGCTGGGTGAGGGATAGAGGATGAAGCACACAAACACATTTTTTGTGCGATCGCATTGAGCTTTCTCCCAACTCACCCTAATATTGTACTTTAACATTTTTTTCTACTTTTCCCGTCAAATTAGCAAGCTGATCCCATGACAAATCGATCCGTGAGGAAATCTTAAAAATCGGTCCATCCATTTGTGAGTTATATTGCCTCAAAGATGCCTGAAGTATTGTGCATATTAATTTTTGTACCTATATTTTTTTGGATTTTACCTCTTATGCAAGGCTAGTTCATACAAAATTTCTGTTATCGAGGTCGTCACTCCTGCTCGTGTAGCAGTATTTTTTAATGTTTTCACAGCGAAACTTTTGGGAAGCTTTCCTCTTTTAGTGATAAAAGTTTTGTGGAAATCCATTGAGATTTTAAAAAGTTGTGACAAATTAAAGCTGAAATAAGAAAATTAATTCGGCAACTTGAGGAGCCATTTTATTGACCATTTCTTGACTTCTGTAACATCCCGAGGAACATTTCTATTCTTTCGCATTATCTGCTTGATAACTCCTCAAACTATACCGATATTAAAAGTTATTGGGTGGATTAAGGTTCTTTTCAAATTAATGTAGTTTCTTTCGACTGTAATGGCAGCCAGCAAAATCTAGTCAATATTTTGCCGGTCCTTTATTTGATTTGTAGAGTGAAAGAATGCGTTTTCAGTATATGTCATTTTCCACGTGGAGCTCGAGTTCGTAGGTTCATTTATTGTAACAAAACAAAATCTTTTTTTTGTCCGTAGTTGCAAATCGCTGGCCAAATCAGAAAACCGAAATCATTGGATTTGGCTCGAATTTGGTAAAAGTTTGATGCGGCCAAGGTCATAGTTTTCAGCACATGTAAATTTATTTTCCCTGGTCAATAAATTACCTTGACCGCATTAAACTTTTACCAAATTCAAGTCAAATCCAATGATTTCGCATTTTTTAACCTTCTTCTTCTTTTTCATTGGCATTACCGCCTCGCAGCTGAAGTGTTCATTAAGCACTTTCAAAGTTATTAACTGCGAGGTTTCTAAGCCAAGGTACCCATTTCTGCATTCGTACAGTCGCCTCTCCACATCTCGATTTGAAGGGACCATCGAGATAGGGAGAGATCGAGGAATGGGAGAAATATCAAAATGGGTACTAGATCCAAAAATGCTCGTTGCTATGAAAATCGATAACAAAACAAATGTCATATCTTGTTGTTGATGTGTTTGTTATTTTCCAAAAATGGTCAAGTTGCCTAAAAATTTAAATATATCGACATAAGGAGAGTGAATTCAGAACAAAATATGATCAGAACACATCGAGATAGAGAGATATCGAGATAGGGAGGTTATCGAGATGTAGAATGTCCAAATGTATGTAGATTGAAGAGACCGAGGAAACCATCGACATAGGGATAGATATCGAGATACAGAACATTGAGTCGATAACAAACACTGAAGAAGTTTCCAAGTAGGAAACGAAATGCGTATCTGCTTGTTGATACATAAAAAAGTTAATAGTGGAAGTAAATGGAAGAATAATAGTATTTTAACCTTGTAGCATTTCCCCTAAGACGCTCTAAAATAATTAATCAACATTCAGATGTAGAGAGTCGACTGTATAACACGATGATGCTTCTATGCCCAGGGAAGTCGAGACAATTTCCAAACCGAAAATTGTCTAGACCGGCACCGGGAATCGGACCCAGCCACCCTCAGCATGGTCTTGCTTTGTAGCCGCGCATCTTACCGCACGGCCAAGAAGGGCCCTAACCTCATTGGATTTTTAACATCGGTGTAAATAGAAATATGATTTAAAGTAGCTTTCAATAGTCTCGAAACTAGTATAATAGAAACAGACAAGCATAAAACTTAGTGTAACAAGTTTTATTTATTTATAAAACAGAAATACAAATCCGTATAACAATTTGAAGAATTAAAAAAAAATAGGATTGCGCTGTTTCAAAGAATAAACCACAGAAGCTCTAATACTTTCCTTACATTTACATAGGTTTTTCTCGATTTTTTTTAGAGCTTTCTTGTGTGAAAATTTCAGCTTAGAAGTGAACTTATAATCATTTGCTTCGATTACACCTTACATAAAATGAAGCACAACCATCGAATTAGTATTCGAATGTTTCTGACAAAATTTCCTAATTGTTCCACATCAATGTTCGGTCATATCTCACCTCAAAGCAATCTGTGTGAAACCGACCAGCAACAGCAAATGACAAATGCATTTCTCATCATATCACACTCAATTAAGCCCATTGGCAGCCAGATGATGCATGAAATCATCAGCTGGAATGGCTTACCTGGGCTCGATGGGAAAACTCTCACTAAATTCCAACTAGTAGTCCCCGCCACTTCCTCAACGCTTACAATCCATGCTGATTCTGTGTCTTCTCTGTCATTTTTCCATTTCAACAGCTCCACCACCGATGATTCTCCGCTGGCGTCTGTGTACCGGATCAGCTACATGTGGTACTCCTTCCTGGGAGCGTTCCTGACGGTGTTCTTCGGCTTAGTCATTTCCCTGATGACGGGAGGTGCCACCCTGTGCTGTCTTCCCACAAATGTCGACGATCTGCCGCCAGGCCAACGGGATGGCAGTTACAACATAGCGGAAAAGGAGGCAAGAAAATCAATTACCAGAGATGGTTCCATCCGAATCAAGATTGGTGCACCGATGACGATGATGATGAAAACCAGTGTCTCCGGCAAGAGCTGGAAGAAGGTGAAGGACGATGGTAACATATTTGCAATCGAAGGATACTGTAATCAAGCTTTGGACACCAAAAGCGCCGACTCCGTTCCCCCGTTGAGCCCCGCTCGTCTCGCCAAGGACATCGAACGTGGAAAGTTTTAATTACGGATTTCAGAATCTCGTCTCTGCGGCACGTTCCAACGTTGGGTGGGATTACTCCGAGTCGTGGAATGTGAGGCAAAATTATTCCAGTTTAATCTTATGGGCTTGCTCGATCAATTTCTATTCCAAGTTTTACTTGCACATGAAACAAATAATCAATAATTGAGATGCACATGCGCTATGATTAGGTCAACCTCTTTCTTTCCCCACTCGTCGGAAACTCTGACTTCCAAACACTGATTAGTTGATAGGCAAGTGAATGAATTTATTAACGGAAGTAATATAAGGTACAAATCAAAGAGGAAGAGGTGGAACTCTGTGCCATTCCGAATGGCTAAAGTGGAAAGCATTGGGTACTTACAGAATTGATGAGATTTTAATTAAAATAGGAAATTGCATCCTACTGTGCTGTGCCAGAATATTCTGTTCCATCTCGGAATCGATCGCATATTTATTATAGAGGTAGGATAATTTTATTAGGCTAACTTTATTATACTCTTTTTGTAGAAGTGAAAATGGATATCCTTATGGAAGGCAATAACTCTGTAAATATTTTGTGGATGATGTTTTACTTTGAAAGAAAGTTCTTGTTGTTGAGCTGTATTAATTTTTGCTGTTCCGGCTCCGGCATATTGGACTCTTATCTCACTAATTCTATTTTGAACATCTGTCTGTGAACTGCCAACTTCAATATGAAACAACAATGCCGATTTTTGCTTTTTATTATAAATCTTGATCCATCATTACATCAAAACGGAACTCCACGATAAAAGAAGATTCCCCGAGCGTCATTATAAATATGCAATTAGCAAATATGGACTAAACAAAAATTAACATTTTTTTCATTAGCTGAAACAGGCAAACATATTTGTCATAGCCATGACACATCTTTTCAAGAAAATATCTGGTTTCCTACGTTCTAGTAACGTCTATCAATCAATTGTGACTATTTCCATGTACAATATTGCAAACCTCTCAAATTTAAATTTATTGAAGGACAATGAATGTCCATCAAAGCCGTCATCAATACAGTCGCTAGCACTCACGCACGACTACAATCACCATCGCGTGACGCACTTCAACATTCACTTCCTATTTTTTAAAACTTCCAATTAAAATTCCCAATCCCCGATGAATGGGGCACCGGAGAGCACTCTTGAATCGCAATGGAATCCCTTTTTAACTGGGCATGGGCATCCGAGGAGCACTTAATTTAAACATGGAAATTGAACATCATAAATAACAGCAATCATCGCCCATAACGACAAAAGCCCTCCACACCGTGGGCTTCTGTCCGCCCATACGCGGTGTCGACTTAGCGCGAAGGGAGAAGGGCCCTAAACATTTCGGCTGGGCAAGATGAAAAAATGCATTGAAAAGTTTGTAGAAGGGTAGCGCATTACAAAATAGTTCGAAAATGCACGCATAAATAATGGAGTAGCATGGCTACATTCGTTTCAATTCTCACAGCATCCAAGATGGCAGTAGATTAGAGTGTGGAATGGTCAGAAATTGGTAGAACATAATTGAGTACACACTGATTATGGCGTTGATTGCCATTGCTTATATGATTTTATGTTTTTATTTAATAAGTTCAACGGCTAGAAAATACCAGAAAAAAATATTTGATTAAGCTTACGACTTTCTAAATGCGAATTGTAGTGCTTTACATTTTACACCATCTATTAGATTTTGTATCATTGTGGTATCAACCTTTCTAGCGCCAATCCGATTTGAGTTTCTTGAGGTTTTGCTCAACGATTGTTCAATGCTTTTCGATTGGGCGCAACTCCGGTGAGTTTGAGCTGCTGTTGTCCTTGGGTTCAACTTGGATGTTGTTGGCGGTACATTGACACTGAGCCATTTCCAGTAATGACAACCAATGCCAAAACAACACGAAAGTGTATGTGTGTGTGTGTATTTTTCTTTCGAAAAAGGCAACAGACTTGTTAAAACAATTATTTTGAGCTTTTTAGTGGAATGTCTTCACTTGTCATAAGACGTAGAGTTTGTACAATCCCATTTAATTCCACCACTTAATTGTACCTTGACAGATACGTATTTCGACCTCAACAGTAAGGTCGTCTTCAGTGTCTCGTACTTGACTCGAGTCAAACTCGTCTTATGACAAGAGGCAACAGACGTTTTTACTAAAATTCTCTTACATGAACATCTTGAATAATAAAGCCTGTTGTCACAAAAAAGCACTTTTCATCACAAAGGCTCAAATCGCCTTTCAAATTAAATACTTTTTGGCGAACTTCAACATCTTTTTTTGCTTGAACATGTCCTTTGACCGTAGCCATGTGAAACTCTTGACCTGGCTGTAGTATTGTATAGAACAATGTGTGTGAATAAGTTAAATAAAAATAAATAAATGATTTAGTAAAGCAAATTCAAATAATTGAAACTAGTATATTAATGTCAACATAAAATACATAGAAATCCTTGAAATAAAAAAAACTAAGGACTTTAAGGGAAAACCTTTACCACTCGATAGATTCAATGAATCTGAAGCAAGATAGACGTTTTTATCATGCAATACTTTGAAAGGCGAAGTTAAAGAAAAATGCAATTTAGTATGGATGAAACCCAAGTATGGGCATGAGCATGATTGACCGCTCGCGGTTAGCAATCCATTATTGCCGGTTCAGCCAAACTCACACAAACAGTAAACATTCTAAGTGTGTAAATTCTGGGGATCCTATATTTAGTGCAAGGCAATACTGTTGCCGGCCGTGTCCGAATGCAGGTCAATTGAGGATCGGTTAGGAATTCGGTTAGGAAATTATTGGGAGTTTGGAATTGGGACAGGTTTGTTGATGGGATCGATTTGCAATACTACATGTATGAGTCCATGCTTCGCAAGGATGAACAATCCCTCGCTCAAAGTGATTATTATTTTAGTTTTTTTGGTTAAGTGTCTCAGTTATCATTTTTCAAAACGGGGATATTCATTGCTAAAGCAGAAGGTTGTTCTCTTTGTAAGTTTTTGCTTGCAAATGGATTGGCCGGAAAAGAAAAGATCTATATTACCCGAGCAGGAGAAATTACATCAATAATACCTCATTCTGTTATTGGTACCATACTCTGTTGTGAACTTGCCTTGCATAAGAGGTAAAATACCAAAAAATAATATGCAAAATATTTAAAGCATAACATGCTTAAGTATTTCAATACAAAACGAATAATAATTTGTGATGCGTTTGGTATTGAAATGTCTAAGCATGTCATGCCCAAATTATTTTGCATAATAATTTTTGGTATTATTGTTTGGTATTTTACCTCTTATGTATGGCTAGTTCATACCAATTTTTATTATCAAGGTCGTCGTGTTTTCAAGACGAACGAAGACAAAAGAAATACGTTAGAAGAAAGTGGGAAATAATATGAAAATAATACTTTACAAACAAACTATTATCTCAATGGCTGGTATGGAACATCGGACGATGCCATAGGTGAAAAGTGACCCTTGTTCGATCAACAGGATCACCCTCAGAATCAAATCTTCAAACATCAAAAATTCAAAAATCTTCGTACCTGAAACTAGAGAAAATTAAAAAAGAAATATGTTCGAGCAAAAAAAAACATCCTGCCCGGTCAAGGCCTACTTTTCTCCGGGAGCGGATCATTTGGCATAAAGCCATTTGGCATAACGCCATTTGGCATACGGTCATTTGGCATAAAGACCATTTAGTATAACGGACATTTGGCATGATTGACAATAGCGACAAAAATGAGAGTCATTTGGCATAACGGACATATGACATAATTTTATTTTTGTTCATAAAATAAGTTACTGGACTAAGTAATGCTGCGAAAAACTTGGAACGGTGAATATCGCACATTTCGATAATAATATTAAAAATATCTACATAATCCTTTCGAAGAAAGCATGCTTTAGCCGAGTATGAAGCAATGATAAATGTTATTTCTCCATTGGAAATAAAGCATCTATCGGGATGCGTTTGCCCGGGTTAACCCAATGCTGGATGTGATTCCTTCTTTAAAAGTGGGCGTTTGCTCGAATTAAGGCAATGGTGGATGTGATCTTTTCTTCAATAAAAGGCGTTTGCTCGGTATTTGGCGATGGTAGATATGACCCCTTCTTAAAAAGTAGACGCTCGCCCGGATTTTGGCAATGGAGGATGTGAGCCGTTCTTTAATAGTAGACGCCTGGATTAAGGTAATGGTGAATATGATTCCTTCTTTGAAAGTACGTGTTTGTTCGGATTAAGGCAATGGGATATATAATCTCTTCTATTAAAGTAGACGCCTGGCAATTGTGGATATAATCATTATTTTTAAACAAGGCGCTTGCTCGAATTAGGGCAAGGGTGGATGTGATCACTTCTTTAATAGTAGGCGATCGTCCGGATTAGTACAATGGTGATTGTGATTTCTTCTTTAAAAGTGGGCGTTTGGCCGGATTATGGAAATGGAGGATGTGATACCTGCTTTAAAAGCAGTCGTTTGCCCGCAAAAATGCAATGGTGGATTTGATCACTTCTTCAAAATTAAAATGATTGTTTTATGAAAATAGAAGCTTGTCCAGAATACGGCAATGGTATATGTGATTCGTCCTTTTGGTATAGCCGTTTTCCTTGAATGAATTTGATCTCGGGCGTTGGCCCAGGGTAAGGCAATAGAGGATGTGATTTCTTCTTTGAAAGTAGGTGCTGTATACCAAAAGTTGATTTGATTTGTCTTGTTCCAAATTTTACACTCCACAATGTATACTTCATACATTGTAACCAACTGCGCCGCGTAGGGATATATGTTTCGTCGGACGGCAGTTCATCGTTCGCGTTGTGAACTGCTGTCTAAGCATGTTTGCATTTTTCATTTTTGTTAGACACAACGTAGGGTATGTTAAGAACAAAGCAAATAAATCATTCTAGTTTATACCGTCTCCGCGACTGGTTGTTAAGTAAAAAGATCCGAAAGCATGGGCGGAAAGGACTCAAAGGAAAAACGAGAGGAAATAATCATCCAACAACAGCAGCAGCAGCAACAATCACCCCGTTCTTGCGGATCTGATCACGAGGGCATTGGGCCAGTGCATTTGTTGGCCGGGTGCGCCATAATAATATTGCTGGCTTTGGCTGCTCGATTCCTGTGGCGATTGGTAACGCGAGAGATGGAGATACGGCAGTTAAAACGTTCTCAGAGTATTGCAATTATCGTCTAGTTTTCTGCGAAACAAAATCCTGGAATACAACAGTAGGCTTTTATTTGTATCGAGCCAATCTTGGATTTGATCCATTCTTCAAAAGTAGGTGTTTGTCCGGAATCAAATAAGGGGTATTACGAATCTATTCTTTTATGTAGGCGTTTACCTGGAATAAGTCAAAGATGGATGTGATCTTTTTTCGGATGTAGCCGTTTCGTTTGTCCATCCTTCTGAAAAATGTCTACCATCAGTCTAAATCTATCAGAACATATCCTCTATCGACTCTAACTATGTGAAAAAATACATCCAAATTATGCCAAATGACCCCCTTTTTTGTTGCAATTCTAAATTATGCCAAATGGCCTTTATGCCAAATGGCGTTATGCCAAATGACCCAGACCCCTGTGCTTTACATTTCGGAAAAAAAATGTCGTTTGACCAAAAACGTCGTAATTGGAAAAAGTGAGAAGTGAGAAACCAGAAGCAAAATTGGAGCCTCTCACGTCACACTTTGCACTTCTCACTTCTCACAGTGAGAATTGGGAAATGAGTGATGCAGAGTAAGAAATTAAAAGTGAGTCGCCTCACTTCTCACTCCTCAACTGTCAAAACGGATAAGTGCGAAATGAGATATAAGAAATGAGAAGTGGGAAATGAGAAATGATGAGACTCCTGAAGTAAATGAAGTATGATGTTTCACTTCTGCCTGTGAAAAGTAAACAGTGCGATGTGAGAAATTAAACGTTGCACTTCATTCACTTCAGGCGTCTCATTTTTTTACTTCTCGCTGTGGAAAGTGAGAAGAGCAAAATGAGAAATAAGTTACCTTACTTTTCGCTCATCATTCATCACTACGAAAAATGAGAAGTTTGAAATGAGAAATAAGGAGAGAGCGGTGAGAAGTGGGACATGAGTGAGAAGTGAGAAATAAAACGTCCTATTTCTCACTTAACACTCTTTACTTTTCACGGTGAGAAGCGGAAAATGAGAAGTGAGAAATTATCACTTCTTACTCCTTGTTACGCACTTTTCAATTCTATGACTCCTCCTTTCTCAATCATCAATCCTTACTCCTCATTTCTCACTTTTGGCAGTAAGAAATGATAAAGAATGAGTAAGAAGTGAGATGTCTTACTTCTCACTTTCCATATATCATTTCTCACTGTGAAAATTTCTTACTTCTCATATTTCACTTTCCGCAGCGAGGAGTGAGACGTCAATTGATCTATCGGCCAAATGACCTGTTCCGCAAGAAAAATATATAAAGCTCTTTTAGTGGAATGTATTCAACCGTCTAAGACGAATTAAGTACTCTCCATTTAATTCCACAAGTTAATTTTCGATATCTTTGCAGATACGTATTTCGACCACAACTGTGTGGTCGTCTTCAGTGTCTCGTACTTGATTCGACTTGTCTCGTACTTGACTCGTTCTGCAAAATTACTCATTCAGCTGTATGAACCGTTCGGTCAATTACTTTCTTTCAGATGAGTTTCGGTCGAAACGTTTGTTCGGCCTTGTGGCATACGGCCGAATGAGATTCGGCCAAACAAGCCATACAGTCCTCATATTGATGTTTTGTCATGATTATCGTTTTCTGCTTCTACTCCTTCCTTTACGGTTACTCTATTCTTGTTGTTGGATTGGTTTTTCCAACTCCGGTTCAGTGATGGAAAATGCCAAAAATGTCATGAGATTGCTTTTACTAATTTGCTACTTTTTTCAAAAGTCATTTACAATTCGGGTATTTTATTAAGATGTCATGGTTAAATGATCCTAGAACTTTATGAAACAGATCATTGTACTAAATACAAAGTGTGTGGCATAAGAACGAAATAAAAAAAATGTAATGCAATGTCATGATATTAATGTCACTTGACACTTATTCGGCTTTCACGCCGCCAAATTTCAGATTTAGAGCAATGACTTATTAGAATTAGAAGATGTTTTAGGACTTTCCAAAGGCTACACTGCCGCTAACCGCAAGTCGAGCACATCTGTATATGGGCCTCCATATACAGATGTGCTCGACTTTCGGTTAGCGGCAGTACATGTTTGTATAAAAAACACAATTGTGACGATTAGGGAATAGCTACGGTCACAACTTTTACGCCCGCTAGGTCATCCTATTAGGAATTTCCTTTACTATTACCATTTTTCCTCGAAACCTTCTCCTTTCTTCGTAGCTTTTTTCTTTTACTTGTTCCTCCTTCTTTGTTTTCACACTTACCGTATGTTTGCCCTCGTAGGTTGCATCTTCCATTTTGTTTTGTTTGCTTCTTTTCCAAACACGCTTTCACTATTTTCTTCTTAACTGTGCAGTGTGGGCCGAGGGGCGGAGCTATTTTGTCTCTTATGCAAGGCAAGTTCATAACAGAGTAGGGTAAAAATAACATAATAAAGTATTATTGAGTGAATTTCTTGAATTGTTGAGAGCGATTTTATTTTCTTGCCTTTCTTGTATACTGAGTATACGTAAAGACTAAAGAATCATTCCAAAACCGAACTTTTTATAGAATTGACGTGATGTCTGTATGTGTGTATAAAAAAACTATTTAGACACACTATGTTGAGCTTAGCCTAATCCGATTTGCTTGCAATAGGCTATTGAAAATTTGTCCAGCCGGCCATTGCGTACCGGAGTTATTAAAAACATATTGTGTTTGCTCCCTTTTTCCATCACCGCTAGGTGGATTATTCTGGGTTTTATTTGAAGCCTTTTTCAGTTTTCTGTAATCAACTGCAACTCTACAGTATACTTCGTTCAGTTACGTATTGCTAGAAAAGGATACTTTACCAATTTTGATGCAATTCAACCCGTTTTCCTCTATTTCGTGTAATAGCAGGTCACAAATTGATATACTATATGGGTTGCTGTGAAAATACGTAGATTGTGTAAAACAACACTACCGCAACTATAAACACCCACGACTATGGGAACTTTTACCTAATCGATTTTAAGACAGGATGCGAATCTTTAGTCATGATCGTTAAACTTCTTTGAAGGCATCACTGAAATGTGAAGTGCAACATAGTAGCCTGAATTTGTATCTGCTATCTTTCGAACCAAGAGCAGCAATGTTGCCTGTTGATGAGTTACATATTAGCTCCAGAAAACCACGTATTCATTAAATTCGATTACTAATTATTGGAACGATCAATTAAGATGCGGTTTTCGCTGGTGGAAGCTCTTGAGTATTACTTTTGGCTATGTAGGTTTTCTTTTAACTGCGCTTATTGAGCAAGCGCCATTATCAGTATAATGAAAAATAAATTTCCCATACTAATTTGCATGCAAACTTGAGCGGCTTGTGTAAATCCGTTTTAATCCAAATAACTCAAATTTTCAGATGACACTCAGAACGTGATACAGAATTAGATAAGCGCTGTGGAGCAAAATCGATTTTTTGAACCACCCTAAATTACAGAGCAATGATCCCGTTCCGCTTCAGATACATCAAGAAATATCTGCGCCCTCCAATGGTTATTATTATTATTATTGTCTTTATTTTAGAAAGTTTCAGCCCTTGGCTGGCTCACCTCCAGGTAGCAAATCCCTCCAATGGTTTTCGTCCGCATCGGTTCACAGATATCGGTGTGAACGAGGTCCATCACGACCTCTTAGTCGGACACTTTCTGAAACGGCTTTCGCTGCATTTTACCTTGATCACATGCTTCACACACCTCCACTTCACGAACAAACCTGCTTCTAACTCAGCAACTGCTCCAATCATTCCATTCCCGTTTCGGCTGTTCTTTTCGAGGGACCTGGACAACCTAAATTCCACAATCAGGGTTTGACAAGAACTGGTTCTGAAAAATCCCTGCGTCCTGGTTCTAATAAATCTACGATGAAATTTTCGCATAAACCATTTTTGCGGATTTCCAGATCTTCCATGGAACCCACGGTGGTCGGTTAGTGTGTGGGCACAATATCAATGCCATACTTTTTTATCTTTATTTATGTGATTTTTTATTCAACAGAAGTTCATCACCTACAGTTCAATACTCAGGTTTCAACAATAATAGGTTTTAAAAAATCCAGGCGTTCTACGATGAAGCATTTTTACAGATAATCCTGACTTTCCAGAGAATCACCGGTGACCACAATGGTCCGTGTATGGATCACAATAATTCCACACTCAGGGTTCGACGAGAAATGGTTCTAATCGCCACTCTACGATGAAATTCTCGAATTGAACATTTGCACGGATGTTCCGGATCTTCCAGTGGACTACCGGGCAGTCAAAACGGTCAGTGTGGGGCTCACAATAACAATTTCATATTCAGGTTTCGATATCAATTGGTTAAAAAATCGTTGCACTCTACGATGAAATTTACGAATTGACCATTATTACGGATGTTCTTCAGGTTCGTTTTCAAGGTTCGACAGAAATGGTTATCGCCACTCCATTGGTAAGTGTTTGGCCAAACATCAATTCATACCCAGTGTTCGATAATAAAAGCATTTGAAGAAAAACCGCCGTTCTACGGTGAAATGTTCGAATTGACCATTTTTTTCGATGTTCCAGATCTTCCAAGGGACCACCCGGTGGCCACAATGGTCCGTGTGTAGTCAAAACATTTATTCCATACTCAGGATTCGATAACAACAGGATTTAAAAAAAACGTCAATTTACGATTAAATTTTTGAATTGACAATGTTTACGGATGTTCCGGATCTTCCAGAGGATCACCCGGAGGCCGCAATGGCCCATCCGTCGATGGATGGATATTCTGCACAAACGGAGCATTTTTTTGAGCTCATTCATGTATTTTCAATGGATCACTGCTATAAAATAAACCAATTTTGTTTTAATTCATGCTTTTTGTGAATTATTTCACCGAAGCTCGGGCTGATTGTTTTATTTTGATTTATTAGATGCATTTCCTTAAATACAAAATTAGAGGCAGTTGCAATTTTATGCTAAATTCGGTCGATCTTGAATGTTCACAGAATGTTCTTAACATTCTGAAAACAAATTAAATAGTCAACCTAAGTTGTTGCTCAGCTGGTTGTTCAGCCTTTCATCGAGATCCGACAATAATGATATAATAGCTGATGCGTCGTGCCTTAGGGTTAGAGATCTGTGGCGGTTAGCTTCGATTGCCCTATGCATTTACGTTGGGGTTCATGTAATAGCGATCCCTTCCGTAGCATCTTGTGGTCGCTTACAACCGGTAACAGCCGGAAACCGGCGAGAACTTAGTGCCAATCATTTTTGCGTGCTGGTAACATGCGTGATGTTTGGGCGCCCAGCCAGAGGTATCCGGTTTAGTAAGCAATTGATGAGCAATGATTTGCACGCATTTAAGCACCACATTTAGAATTAGGTTGAAGACTAGAAACACGTTCCAGAAAAAGATTTAGGAATCATCTTCAGGAGGGTACTCAAATATCAACTACGTGTGATCTGAAACTGCTGGAATTGATACACAATTCCACATCTTTACAAATGGTGAATAGAACATATGACAGTCAATTAAATCGAAGAGCATTTGAGTTAATTCAATTCAAAATTTACATACTGTACAGCAGATCACGTATCTGTATCCCTAAGAATTACACTCCCACTCCCAGACGACGGTGATGACTAACAAAGGCCAGGGTTTGTATCAACAATGTCCGGAGTAAACGGAAAAATTCCATAACGGTTGGTTTGGCGCCTTCAGAACCAGTATCTGGTATGATAAATGCGTTACAATGCAATGGCTTCTCACAATTAACGTATGGCTACCGCTGCAGTCGGATTAGGTTAGTTAAAATAGGATCAATCCAGTTTAAGACCTCTGCTCCACTTGTAAACAGTTTTGTTTTAATCGACAAAACCTATAGAGGGGACGACAGCACGACACGTGCAACCTGGAGTGCATACGTTGGCTCGCGGTTTAGAGACAGTAATATTTGAATAACAAATTTACGCATACAAAGAGACTTTTATATTAAGTGCTAAATGTTCTTCAATGGGACGATAATGGGGAAACAAACAGAGGTTTCAATAAACACTAACCATCTTTATCAAAGTGTCCTTCTGCCGTCAAATCGGAATCATTTATTTTAAGTTGTGGTTTATATTGGCTTTCTGAGTTTCCAACTGCGCATTTTCCCAGAATAGCAACACTTTAGCTCATTTGTAGAAATAATAGCGTTTGAAAATACTCGTGAGACCAATTTACCGTTCTAAACAGTATTTCGGAAACAAAATTCAGAAAACTTTTTCAGGACGATGATTGGGGTTCTATTTCAAATTTTAGGTATATAATTGTACCACTTACTATTTAGAGTGCAAGGCACCACAACGGATTAATTAGACATGAGTATTAGAGCCCAACTTAATCCACTTTTAGTGATGCTGCTTTTCTCACTTTTAGTCATAATACTCAACCATTTACGGAGATGAACCAGTCTCCGGCTGATCTCCTCAATAAAGATAATAATAATAATAATAAACCATCCATTCGTTATCAAATTAATTGGCGATCAACTAGGACTTCCTCTGTCAAATACATTTTGTTAGAACAAATAGGTAGAGAATAGCTATAGAAAGTTTAATGTTTATCTCACTTAGTGCACACGAGCCTTCTATAATAAGTTCGTATTTGGAGTCAAATATAACCATAAGGTTGATGCACGAGAAGGCAAAAATGCATAATATATTCAGTTCTATCTACTCTCAATTTGAATTAAGCAAATTGAAATAATTAAAAGGGAACACATCTTCAATTCGTTGGTTCCGATCACTTGAATTAAGGCTTGAAGTGTCCGAAGAAAAGGTTCATCCATCTTGCATTCCCCAACACTGTTCGTGTTCATTAAAATGAAATATATTATATTATTTATAATTATTTATAATTGAAGCTTCGGAATATGAATCCAGACATACTACACTATCGAAGTTTCGATCGACTGCTGTCGCTACTACGGGTGACATATTTTACAATTAAAATTTACGCTAGATAACAGCGTCCCATTAATGCACCGGGATGGCACAAAAGGCAAAAAAACTGGATGGTACTTCATCGACCGGAAATATGGTGCATGCTTTTTACTAGGTCGCGAAACCCGCGCTCAATGACCATTAGGCAGATAACGATCGGTGATGTCGCCGATGATGATGAATAATTTGGTTTGTTTGATTGGTTTAATTGATGAGTGCAGAGGTCGTTCGCGGACCAGGAAAAACTAATCGATTGAAATATATTGTGTAGGATATAAAGATGGTAGGTACCACAGAAAGAGCATTTTCTATGTATTGCTTCCATTTACATTACCTCGTGATTGGGAAGCAGA